>NC_051314.1:115471547-116146547 GCF_015220235.1 Choloepus didactylus | reverse complement strand
TACCATCTCACCACAACCACTTAAATTCTATCCTGTGACTTGTACCTTGCTTTACCACATATTTATGTGCTCTTAAAAATGAATTGTTTAGTTTTGCTTGCATGTGAACTATATAGACACAGCGTGATTAAGTCTCTAGTGTTCTGGAGCTTACCTTTTTCACCTAACATAACCTTGCTAAGACTCATTTATATTGCTGCATATAGCATTAATGGATTTGCTTTAACATCAGGTAATATTCCTGTGCCTGGGTAAACTCCATTTCTCCATTTCTTTGTTGATCACTTGGAAAACAATTTGGCATTACCCGAAAGCTTAACATGCACATATTCCATAACCCAGAATTCTATTTATGGGAAAAAATTATTATCCAGGTATACCAGGAGAAATATATCAAAATAGGTTTATTGTAGAAAATTTATAAGAACTTTATTACTTATTTTTAATTGATCTTTAATATTTACATGTTATTGTAACAACCAATAGCATCACTAGTGTGAATAAGAGGTAGTAGAAAGGCTGTAAATATGCCCTGAAGATTGAAACAGATTATTAGGTCAATGTTATCTAAATTATTTAGCATTCAACATTCAGTAAATATTTTTTGAGTACTCCCATGTATCAAGCACTCTTCTATATGCAGGCGATATAACAGTGAATAAAACAGATGAAGTGACTGCTGTCACGAGGCCTTCAATCTGCTGGAGAATACAGACACTAAACACATAAATGAATAACATGATATTAAGTAAGGGTAGTAATATAACTAAGTATAAAACAAAATAAAAGGATAGAGACTAATAGAGCTTCTAGTTTGGATGGCACGGACAAGGGAGGCTTCTCTGAAGAGGTTTTTATTTGAACAGAAACTTCAATAAAAGAAAAGCATTCTTCGAAGAATTGTAAAGACAGTAAGGTCAGAGTATTTTTATTGGTTTACAAAAGCAGAAAGGATATCATTAGAGTTGAAATGGAATTAGTCAGAGAAAGAAGGATCAGACTAAATGTTGAAGAGTTAGCACAAGGCCAGATCATGTAGGGTTTTGTAGGCCTTACTGGACTTGGTCATTTATTCTAGGTATGAATGAAGGAAATATTTCATGATTTTGAGCAGGAGAGTTAGATATATGATGACACATTTTGTTTTTCTAAAAATAATCTGGATTATATGTGGATGTGGAACATCATATCCTGAGTTATAGGGAAAAGTCTAGCAGCAGGGCACAGTGGAAGCCGTATAGTCTCTTAGATAAGAGTGACTGTCATCCAGATGAGAGAGGAAGGTGCCTTGGGCTAAGTAGTAACAGTGGACCTGGTAACAAGTGATCATGTAAGGAATATATTTTGAAAGTGAAGTGAAAAGGATTTGCTGAATGATTTGTTATAAATGTATAAGAGAGTAGAGTCAAGGATGAATCCAAAGCTTTTGGCCTTTCCACGACCAAGCGTGTGAAAAATGATGCTATATGCAGAGACGGAGAACATTGGAGTAGGCACAGATTTGGGTAGAAAAATCACATTATATGTGAGATAGCTATTAGGCATCAAGTAGAGCAAGCAGTCAAGTAAGTTTTGAATAAATTAGTTTGGAGTTCAGAATAGAGTTCAGAGATGGAGATATAAATTTAAATTTGGAAGCCACCAATAGAGTTGATATTTGAAGTAACGGAATCAGATAAGATCAACTAAGTGGTGGGTAAAGGCAAAGAAAAATAGAGGCATGAAGAATGAACCCTGGGGTGGCAGATTTATTGTATTAAAGGCCCCAAATATTCAGTGCTTCATCTTTGAGGTATAATTGCCGTGAGTGGGCTCAGCCGTGAAACTTGCTTTGGCCAATGAGATGTTAGCAGTTGTGATGCAAGCAGGGACTTGGAAGATTACTTGTGCATTTCTGCTTCTGCTGTTACACTTCACCAGTGTTATGAGGAGATATACACAACCTAAGCCATTGATCTAGAAGGAGGATAGTAGGTTAAGGGTCAGTCCACAGGTGCAAGAGTGAGCCCAGGTGATCTCAGTCTAGGTCAGCTGAATCCCACAGGGAAGTGAGGTGTGCATGCTTATTGCTAATTGACACTGAGTTTTAGGCTTGTTATTTTTAAAGTATTACTCTAGCAATATATAACTGGTACACTTGGGATATCCCAATATTTACTAGACTGGACGTGGAGGAAGATTTACAAAGTAGACTGAAAGAATCGTTATTGAGGAAAACCAGGACAAAATGGTGTTCTATGATGACAAATAAACTATGACAAATGCTGCCGAGAATTCGTGTAACATGAGGACTAAGAACTGGTCATTGCAGTTAGCAAACGGAGGTCATTGAGGCCCTTGGCAAGAGTGGTGGGAAGGAAAGCCTTGTTTGAAAGAGTTCTGGAGAAAATTGTAGGAGAACAGGTTAGGATAACTAAGATGGACACTTTTGCTACGAAGGGCAGTGGAGAAATAGGTTCACAGCCGGAAGGAGATGTAGTCAAGAGACACTTTTTGTTTTGTTTTGTTTTTAGGTGGGCTACATTACAGATGATTTGTATGTAGATAGGGACAATCTTTTTATGGGGGAATAAAATAGACCATGCAGGAAAGAACAGGGATAATTAAAATAGTAAAGACATTGAGTAGATAAATAGATAAGGTGTAGTGAACAAAGTGGGGGGGGGGGTGCTGGCTTTAGGTGGGGAAATGGAGAGTTCATCCATAGTTTCAATAGCTAAGGCAGAGTATAGAGGTTTAGATGAAGGTAGCGAGTAGATATGCCAGTGGAAGGATAAAGTTTTCTTCTGAGTGCTTCTATTTTTATTAGAGAATTAAGAAGCAAAGCTGTCAGCTGAGTGTGAGGAAGGGGCATGTGGTAGGCAGAATTCTAAGATTCCCCCTAACGACCTCTACCGTTCTATGATACTCTCCCCTTTGAGTATAGGTGGTAACTGTGACTAAAATGAGATACCCCTGTGATTATGTTACCTTGGATGGTAAAAGGGAGATTATACTGGAGGTGACTGATCGAACCAGGTGAAACCTATCAAAGCAGACTTTTTTTTTTCCAGCTGGTCTCATACAAGACAATCAGAGAGTCGGCTTCAGACCAGATCAGCTGGCTTCAAAGACGGCAAACATCCATATTGTGAACTGCTTTGGGCGTCCCATAGCAAGGAGCTGCACGGACCTCTAGGAGCTGAGAGTGTCAACCTGCAGGAAAATGGAGACCTCCATCCTACAACTGCAAGGGAGTGAATTCTGCCAACAACCAGGGAGCTCAAAGACAAAAGCCTCAGGTAAGAACTGCAGCCCTGGCCTTTGCCCTGATTTCAGCCAGGTAAGATCCTAAGCGGAGAATCCGGCCACACCGCACATGGACTTCTGACCACAAAAACGGTAAGATTTAAATTGTTCTTGTTTTAAGCCATTAAATTTGTGATAATTTGTTAAAATGTTCTAGAAAACTAATACGGGGTTTCAGAGATTTGAAGACAAAGGAGAAAGCATCTCAGAGAAAGGAGAGTAAACTGACCACAGGATATGGAAGTTATTACCGGGCAGCACAGCGGGGCACCCATTTGAGGTTTGTGGTCAGACAGTGAGACTCATCAGAAGCATAAGCTTGGATGAAGAAATAGATTTACCTTGAATTGTAGATTGGTCAGCTGAACACATATAAGGAGAAGGGGTCAAGTAAAATAAAATTGTATGCAAAAGAATGATTATTATATTACACGAAGAAACACAAACAAGAAAAGCAGGAACGTGAGGACAAGAAGGGGTTAACAGTGAAAATTTGTGGGGTAAGAGTGAAAACTTGTTAAGTCCAAGGGACTGAAGGTTTCCTTGGGGATTAAAATTTATAATAAGGGAATGGGAGTAAGGTGAAAAGGTGGGAGACTACAGGTATAGATTACTTAGCCCTTAGATTTAATTTTGATTAGATTATTTGTCCAACCTTGTGTCAGTTGTTACTTGAGTTTTGGTCAAAGTGTTCACAAAACAGACTTCTTTGCCCTTGAGCTTTACCTATCTGACTAGTGTTCCCGCATTTTTGAGGCCCTTCCTCCACTATGTTTTTCTGAGCTTCCTCCTCCAATATTGAGGTCTTCCTTCAGGAAAGTCTTGGCTATTGGTCATTTGTGTCTTACTGAAAGTGAATATTAGTCATTCAAATATTATCTGCAATTTTGGAATAAGACATTTTTCTTTGATAAAGAAATGGTTTTATCTCAGAAGTTTAGAGGAAAAAGAGTTCTTTATTTCCTTAAAAAAATATACTTTCTGGTTCCCTGAAAACAAGGGTCAGAAAACTAGGGTTTGTGAGACAATTCTGACCTACCACCTGTTTTAAATAAAATTTTATTGGGACACAGCCACACACATTTGCTTACATATTGTCTAAGTCTGCTTTTACACTGCAATGGTAGGGTTGAGTGGTTGCAATGAAGACCATAAGGTACATAAAGCCTAAAATGTTTACTAACTGGACTTTTTCAGGAAAAGTTTGCTGACTCCTGCCCTAAAATCACCTTGTACTTGACAGTGGACTGTTATTGTTCTTTGACAGCCTCTGTGTTATAAATAATTAGAAATAGAGGAATAGAAATTGGGAAGATAGAAAATAAAAGAGAGAGAGGCGGGGCAAGATGGCAGACTGGTGAGCTGTAAGTTTTAGTTACTCCTCCAGGAAAGTAGGTAAAAAGCCAGGAACTGCGTGGACTGGACACCACAGAGCAATCTGTCTTTGGGCATACTTCATACAACACTCACGAAAATGTCGAACTGCTGATATCAGCGAAATCTGTAAGTTTTTGCGGCCAGGGGACCCGCGCCCCTCCCTGCCAGGCTCAGTCCCGTGGGAGGAGGGGCTGCCAGCTCCGGGAAGGAGAAGGGAGAACTGCAGTGGTAGCCCTTCTCGGAAACTCATTCTACTGATCCATACTCCAACCATATATAGACTGAGACCAGACACCAGAGAATCTGAGAGCTGCCAGCCCAGCAGAGAGGAGACAGGCATAGAAAAAAAAAAATAACACGAAAAACTCCAAAATAAAAGCAGAGGATTTTTGGAGTTCTGGTGAACACAGAAAGGGGAAGGGCGGAGCTCAGGCCTTGAGGTGCATATGCAAATCCCGAAGGAAAGCTGATCTCTCTGCCCTGTGGACCTTTCCTTAATGGCCCTGGTTGCTTTGTCTATTAGCATTTCAATAACCCATTAGATCTCTGAGGAGGGCCCTGTTTTTTTTTTTTTTTTTTTTTAATCCTTTTTTCTTTTTCTAAAACAATTACTCTAAGAAGCCCAATACAGAAAGCTTCAAAGAATTGCAATTTGGGCACGTCAAGTCAAGAGCAGAACTAAGAGAGCTCTGAGACAAAAGGCAATAATCCAGTGGCTGAGAAAATTCACTAAACACCACAACTTCCCAAGAAAAGGGGGGTGTCTGCTCACAGCCACCATCCTGGTGGACAGGAAACACTCCTGCCCATCGCCAGCCCCATAGCCCAGAGCTGCCCCAGACAACCCAGTGTGACGGAAGTGCTTCAAATAACAGGCACACACCACAAAACTGGGCGTGGACATTAGCCTTCCCTGCAACCTCAGCTGATTGTCCCAGAGCTGGGAAGGTGGAGCAGTGTGAATTAACAAAGCCCCATTCAGCCATCATTTGAGCAGACTGGCAGCCTCCCTACACAGCCCAGCAGCCCAGAACTGCCCTGGGGGGACGGCACTCACCTGTGACATAGCACAGTCATCCCTCAACAGAGGACCCGGGGTGCACAGCCTGGAAGAGGGGCCCACTTGCAAGTCTCAGGAGCCATACGCCAATACCAAAGACTTGTGGGTCAGTGGCAGAGACAAACTGTGGCAGGACTGAACTGAAGGATTAGACTATTGCAGCAGCTTTAAAACTCTAGGATCATGAGGGAGATTTGATTGTTAGGGCCACCCCCCCTCCCCGACTGCCCAGAAACACGCCCCACATACAGGGCAGGCAACACCAACTACACACGCAAGCTTGGTACACCAATTGGGCCCCACAAGACTCACTCCCCCACTCACCAAAAAGGCTAAGCAGGGGATAACTGGCTTGTGGAGAACAGGTGGCTCGTGGACGCCACCTGCTGGTTAGTTAGAGAAAGTGTACTCCACGAAGCTGTAGATCTGATAAATTAGAGATAAGGACTTCAATAGGTCTGCAAACCCTAAAAGAACCCTATCAAGTTCAGCAAATGCCACGAGGCCAAAAACAACAGAAAATTATAAAGCATATGAAAAAACCAGACGATATGGATAACCCAAGCCCAAGCACCCAAATCAAAAGACCAGAAGAGACACAGCACCTAGAGCAGCTACTCAAAGAACTAAAGATGAACAATGAGACCATAGTACGGGATATGAAGGAAATCAAGAAGACTCTAGAAGAGCATAAAGAAGACATTGCAAGACTAAATAAAAAAATGGATGATCTTATGGAAATTAAAGAAACTGTTGACCAAATTAAAAAGATTCTGGACACTCATAGTACAAGACTAGAGGAAGTTGAACAACGAATCAGTGACCTGGAAGATGACAGAATGGAAAATGAAAGCATAAAAGAAAGAATGGGGAAAAAAATTGAAAAAATCGAAATAGACCTCAGGGATATGATAGATAATATGAAACGTCCGAATATAAGACTCATTGGTGTCCCAGAAGGGGAAGAAAAGGGTAAAGGTCTAGGAAGAGTATTCAAAGAAATTGTTGGGGAAAACTTCCCAAATCTTCTAAACAACATAAATACACAAATCATAAATGCTCAGCGAACTCCAAATAGAATAAATCCAAATAAACCCACTCCGAGACATATACTGATCACACTGTCAAACATAGAAGAGAAGGAGCAAGTTCTGAAAGCAGCAAGAGAAAAGCAATTCACCACATACAAAGGAAACAGCATAAGACTAACTAGTGACTACTCAGCAGCCACCATGGAGGCGAGAAGTCAGTGGCACGATATATTTAAAATTCTGAGTGAGAAAAATTTCCAGCCAAGAATACTTTATCCAGCAAAGCTCTCCTTCAAATTTGAGGGAGAGCTTAAATTTTTCACAGACAAACAAATGCTGAGAGAATTTGCTAACAAGAGACCTGTCCTACTGGAGATACTAAAGGGAGCTCTACAGACAGAGAAACAAAGACAGGACAGAGAGACTTGGAGAAAGGTTCAGTACTAAAGAGATTCGGTATGGGTACAATAAAGGATATTAATAGAGAGAGGGAAAAATATGGCAAACATAAACCAAAGGATAAGATGGCAGATTCAAGAAATGCCTTCACGGTTTTAACGTTGAATGTAAATGGATTAAACTCCCCAATTAAAAGATATAGATTCGCAGAATGGATCAAAAAAAATGAACCATCAATATGTTGCATACAAGAGACTCATCTTAGACACAGGGACACAAAGAAACTGAAAGTGAAAGGATGGAAAAAAATATTTCATGCAAGCTACAGCCAAAAGAAAGCAGGTGTAGCAATATTAATCTCAGATAAAATAGACTTCAAATGCAGGGATGTTTTGAGAGACAAAGAAGGCCACTACATACTAATAAAAGGGGCAATTCAGCAAGAAGAAATAACAATCGTAAATGTCTATGCACCCAATGAAGGTGCCACAAAATACATGAGAGAAACACTGGAAAAACTAAAGGAAGCAATTGATGTTTCCACAATAATTGTGGGAGACTTCAACACAGCACTCTCTCCTATAGATAGATCAACCAGACAGAAGACCAATAAGGAAATTGAAAACCTAAAGAATCTAATAAATGAATTAGATTTAGCAGACATATACAGGACATTACATCCCAAATCACCAGGATACACATACTTTTCTAGTGCTCACGGAACTTTCTCCAGAATAGATCATATGCTGGGACATAAAACAAGCCTCAATAAATTTAAAAAGATTGAAATTATTCAAAGCACATTCTCTGACCACAATGGAATACAATTAGAAGTCAATAACCATCAGAGACTTAGAAAAATCACAAATACCTGGAGGTTAAACAACACACTCCTAAACAATCAGTGGGTTAAAGAAGAAATAGCAAGAGAAATTGCTAAATATATAGAGACGAATGAAAATGAGAACACAACATACCAAAACCTATGGGATGCAGCAAAAGCAGTGCTAAGGGGGAAATTTATAGCACTAAACGCATATATTAAAAAGGAAGAAAGAGCCAAAATCAAAGAACTAATGGATCAACTGAAGAAGCTAGAAAATGAACAGCAAACCAATCCTAAACCAAGTACAAGAAAAGAAATAACAAGGATTGAAGCAGAAATAAATGACATAGAGAACAAAAAAACAATAGAGAGGATAAATATCACCAAAAGTTGGTTCTTTGAGAAGATCAACAAGATTGACAAGCCCCTAGCTAGACTGACAAAATCAAAAAGAGAGAAGACCCATATAAACAAAATAATGAATGAAAAAGGTGACATAACTGCAGATCCTGAAGAAATTAAAAAAATTATAAGAGGATACTATGAACAACTGTATGGCAGCAAACTGGATAATGTAGAGGAAATGGACAATTTCCTGGAAACATATGAACAACCTAGACTGACCAGAGAAGAAATAGAAGACCTCAACCAACCCATCACAAGCAAAGACATCCAATCAGTCATCAAAAATCTTGCCACAAATAAATGCCCAGGGCCAGATGGCTTCACAGGAGAATTCTACCAAACTTTCCAGAAAGAACTGACACCAATCTTACTCAAACTCTTTCAAAACATTGAAGAAAATGGAACACTACCTAACTCATTTTATGAAGCTAACATCAATCTAATACCAAAACCAGGCAAAGATGCTACAAAAAAGGAAAACTACCAGCCAATCTCCCTAATGAATATAGATGCAAACATCCTCAACAAAATACTTGCAAATCGAATCCAAAGACACATTAAAAAAATCATACACCATGACCAAGTGGGGTTCATTCCAGGCATGCAAGGATGGTTCAACATAAGAAAAACAATCAATGTATTACAACACATTAAAAACTCGAAAGGGAAAAATCAATTGATCATCTCAATAGATGCTGAAAAAGCATTTGACAAAATTCAACATCCCTTTTTGATAAAAACACTTCAAAAGGTAGGAATTGAAGGAAACTTCCTCAACATGATAAAGAGCATATATGAAAAACCCACAGCCAGCATAGTACTCAATGGTGAGAGACTGAAAGCCTTCCCTCTAAGATCAGGAACAAGACAAGGATGCCCGCTGTCGCCACTGTTATTCAACATTGTGCTGGAAGTGCTAGCCAGGGCAATCCGGCAAGACAAAGAAATAAAAGGCATCCAAATTGGAAAAGAAGAAGTAAAACTGTCATTGTTTGCAGATGATATGATCTTATATCTAGAAAACCCTGAGAAATCGACGATACAGCTACTAGAGCTAATAAACAAATTTAGCAAAGTAGCGGGATACAAGGTTAATGCACATAAGTCAGTAATGTTTCTATATGCTAGAAATGAACAAACTGAAGAGACACTCAAGAAAAAGATACCATTTTCAATAGCAACTAAAAAAATCAAGTACCTAGGAATAAACTTAACCAAAGATGTAAAAGACCTATACAAAGAAAACTACATAACTCTACTAAAAGAAATAGAAGGGGACCTTAAAAGATGGAAAAATATTCCATGTTCATGGATAGGAAGGCTAAATGTCATTAAGATGTCAATTCTACCCAAACTCATCTACAGATTCAATGCAATCCCAATCAAAATTCCAACAACCTACTTGGCAGACTTGGAAAAGCTAGTTATCAAATTTATTTGGAAAGGGAAGATGCCTCGAATTGCCAAAGACACTCTAAAAAAGAAAAACGAAGTGGGAGGACTTACACTCCCTGACTTTGAAGCTTATTATAAAGCCACAGTTGCCAAAACAGCATGGTACTGGCACAAAGATAGACATATAGATCAATGGAATCGAATTGAGAATTCAGAGATAGACCCTCAGATCTATGGCCGACTGATCTTTGATAAGGCCCCCAAAGTCACTGAACTGAGCCATAATGGTCTTTTCAACAAATGGGGCTGGGAGAGTTGGATATCCATATCCAAAAGAATGAAAGAGGACCCCTACCTCACCCCCTACACAAAAATTAACTCAAAATGGACCAAAGATCTCAATATAAAAGAAAGTACCATAAAACTCCTAGAAGATAATGTAGGAAAACATCTTCAAGACCTTGTATTAGGAGGCCACTTCCTAGACTTTACACCCAAAGCACAAGCAACAAAAGAGAAAATAGATAAATGGGAACTCCTCAAGCTTAGAAGTTTCTGCACCTCAAAGGAATTTCTCAAAAAGGTAAAGAGGCAGCCAACTCAATGGGAAAAAATTTTTGGAAACCATGTATCTGACAAAAGACTGATATCTTGCATATACAAAGAAATCCTAGAACTCAATGACAATAGTACAGACAGCCCAATTATAAAATGGGCAAAAGATATGAAAAAACAGTTCTCTGAAGAGGAAATACAAATGGCCAAGAAACACATGAAAAAATGTTCAGCTTCACTAGCTATTAGAGAGATGCAAATTAAGACCACAATAAGATACCATCTAACACCGGTTAGAATGGCTGCCATTAAACAAACAGGAAACTACAAATGCTGGAGGGGATGTGGAGAAATTGGAACTCTTATTCATTGTTGGTGGGACTGTATAATGGTTCAGCCACTCTGGAAGTCAGTCTGGCAGTTCCTTAGAAAACTAGATATAGAGCTACCATTCGATCCAGCGATTGCACTTCTCGGTATATACCCGGAAGATCGGAAAGCAGTGACACGAACAGATATCTGCACGCCAATGTTCATAGCAGCATTATTCACAATTGCCAAGAGATGGAAACAACCCAAATGTCCTTCAACAGATGAGTGGATAAATAAAATGTGGTATATACACACGATGGAATACTACGCGGCAGTAAGAAGGAACGATCTGGTGAAACATATGACAACATGGATGAACCTTGAAGACATAATGCTGAGCGAAATAAGCCAGGCACAAAAAGAGAAATATTATATGCTACCACTAATGTGAACTTTGAAAAATGTAAAACAAATGGTTTATAATGTAGAATGTAGGGGAACTAGCAGTAGAGAGCAATTAAGGAAGGGGGAACAATAATCCAAGAAGAACAGATAAGCTATTTAACGTTCTGGGGATGCCCAGAAATGACTATGGTCTGTTAATTTCTGATGGATATAGTAGGAACAAGTTCACAGAAATGTTGCTATATTATGTAACTTTCTTGGGGTAAAGTAGGAACATGTTGGAAGTTAAGCAGTTATCTTAGGTTAGTTGTCTTTTTCTTACTCCCTTGTTATGGTCTCTTTGAAATGTTCTTTTATTGTATGTTTGTTTTCTTTTTAACTTTTTTTTTCATACAGTTGATTTAAAAAAGAAGGGAAAGTTAAAAAAAAAAAAGAAAAAAAAAAAACAAGGAAAAAAAAAAAGATGTAGTGCCCCCTAGAGGAGCCTGTGGAGAATGCAGGGGTATTCGCCTACCCCACCTCCATGGTTGCTAACATGACCACAGACATAGGGGACTGGTGGTTTGATGGGTTGAGCCCTCTACCATAAGTTTTACCCTTGGGAAGACGGTTGCTGCAAAGGAGAGGCTAGGCCTCCCTATATTTGTGCCTAAGAGTCTCCTCCTGAATGCCTCTTTGTTGCTCAGATGTGGCCCTCTCTCTCTGGCTAAGCCAACTTGAAAGGTGAAATCACTGCCCTCCCCTCTACGTGGGATCAGACACCCAGGGGAGTGAATCTCCCTGGCAACGTGGAATATGACTCCCGGGGAGGAATGTAGACCTGGCATCGTGGGACGGAGAACATCTTCTTGACCAAAAGGGGGATGTGAAAGGAAATGAAATAAGCTTCAGTGGCAGAGAGATTCCAAAACGAGCCGAGAGATCACTCTGGTGGGCACTCTTACGCACACTTTAGACAACCCTTTTTAGGTTCTAAAGAATTTGGGTAGCTGGTGGTGGATACCTGAAACTATCAAACTACAACCCAGAACCCATGAATCTCGAAGACAGTTGTATAAAAATGTAGCTTATGAGGGGTGACAAAGGGATTGGGAAAGCCATAAGGACCACACTCCACTTTGTCTAGTTTATGGATGGATGTGTAGAAAAGTAGGGGAAGGAAACAAACAGACAAAGGTACCCAGTGTTCTTTTTTACTTCAATTGCTCTTTTTCACTCTAATTATTATTCTTGTTATTTTTGTGTGTGTGCTAATGAAGGTGTCAGGGATTGATTTAGGTGATGAATGTACAACTATGTAATGGTACTGTAAACAATCGAAAGTACAATTTGTTTTGTATGACTGCGTGGTATGTGAATATATCTCAATAAAATGATGATAAAAAAAAAGAAAATAAAAGAGAGAGCTACTATAGAGGTAACATGATTTGCATTAACTTTGGACAGAATGAGGGAAACTGAAGCAAAGTAAATGTGGGCATCTAAAACTATAAACTTTCTCATCTATGCTGTTTTTCGTAGCAAGTAAAAGAATTAAGACTTGCATAAGAGGGAGTAATATAATCACAATGGTATGTTGTGGCATGTCATGATGATCTGGTACAGTGTTAAGGTTTCTTAACCCTTTGTGTCAGGTTGTCAGAACTCTGTTTTTGTAGGAAGCACTTCTTGGTAATCCAATGAGTGGCAGAATATAATTCCCTCTATTTCCACCTTATTGGTCCAAGTTTTTTCTGTTATCTGTTGAAGCATGGGTTCTGGATTGAGATGTGAGAGGAACTAACAAGTGTTTCCTATGATAAGATTAAAAACAATAAAGGATTTTCTCCTTAAGTTGACCTGAGGCCAGCTCAGCACTGTGAAGAAAAACTTCCAAGTCATCTCACAAAATAATTCCAAGGGCCATGATCATTCCTAAAATAAAACAAAGGATAGAGATATATAAGTATTAATATTGCTTTTCTCTTTCGTTTTCTTAGTCTTACTAGATACCTTCGCAAACTGTATAATATCTTCACAAAAACAACTTTTGGTTTTGATGTTCATCTACATTGGTTTTGTTTATTAGGGTGTTCTTTTTTTATCCTATGAATTTCTGTTCTGGGTTATGATTTTCTTCCTTCAATTGTGGGCTTACTCTGCTATCCTTTTCAATTTATTTTGTTGACTCTGTTTACAAGCACATTTATTGTGTCATCTTTTTATGCTATAAATGTCCCTCCAAGTAACCCTTTAGCTGTGTTGTAAAAGTTTTTATATGTAATTTTTGTCATTTAGTTCTAAACAAATTGTGATTGTCCCTGCTATGTTGTCTTTAACTAATGGGATATCCTAGGAATATATTTTTTAATCATATGCTTGTGCATATTTACTATTATTTTCTAATTCAATTGCATTTTATCAGAGAACGTAATTTTTGGTATTTTTGTTACTTGCTTTGTGGCTCAGAACCTGGTCAATTTTCATGAATGTTTTATGCATACTTGAAAAGAATGTATAGCATCTATTGGTTTATTACAACATAAAAATTAACAAAGTTGATTATACGTTTGTATATATGTTAACTGTGTTATTCAAGTCTATATTACCAATTTTTGTGCAGGTTTGAAAATGGGTGTTAAATAATTAATATGATTTTGGATTTGGCAATACGGTTTGTGGATCTTGAATTTTGTTAGCTCGGCTTTGCATTTTTCATGACTTGTCAGGTGCACAAATTCATGTCTTATGTAATTTATGTGGATTGTTTATATTTTCCGTATTCATGTTTTTAAAATATTTCTTTTAGTATTGACACTACAGATACAAATGTGTTATTTATAATTTTTTTTGCCTAATATATATTTGTTTCTTTCTCTGCCTAGTTTTCTGTATCTTTTCTATAAACAGTTGGATTATTTTATTAACTCAATATGATAGTCTGATTTAAAATTGGCTTAATTTATTTAGTACCCTATATTGTATGTTATCTTTACCATATTTTTGTTTTCATCCCATACCTTCCATTAGATTTTATTTATTCTTCTTTTCTCTTCTGCTGGTATGAAATTTAATCTTTATATTTCTATTATGTTAATGCTTCATTTTATGTTTTTAACATGCACATTAAAGTTTGTAGTCATTCATTCCCTTTATTCTTCTTCTAGGTAATGTGAAATTTTAAAATATTTTAACTTCAAAATTCCTCCTTCTGTTTACCATGTTTTTTTCTCTAGCATTTCAATTCCACTTTGTTTTCTGAACTCCACAAACCGACTTTATTTTACAGTGGAAAGGTATTTTTTTACTTGCTATTTTCACCGCTAAAAGTAGACTATTTTATTGCTGCTTCCAAAGAAAAAAATGCATCAATAATCTTTGAATTGCAAATTCCTGCTTTGGTTGCAGTTTCTCGCTGTCTCTCTCTAGATGTTTAAATGGTAAGATGCAAGCTCATCTTTATCAGGAATCTTATTCTTTGGTAAGCCCAGGTGTCCTGGGTGTGAAAATGCTCCTACTGGGCAGATTTGCGTTTACACCTGCCAGGGCCCTGATAGTTTCATCCATTCTGAAAGGACTAGTTGTTGTTTCCTCAGCTAGGGAGTTTCTGCTCCATATAGGTAGTATCTATTTGGACTTTATACTCATGTATCAATTATATTGGGGATTCCAGTTTTCTAGGGTGACTTGTTAACTATCCCTGCCCTTAAGATAAGTGATAAGTCTCTGATTCATGGACAGTGCAGCCCTTGATAAATCTGTCAGTTTCAATGCTGTACATGCGATCTGTAGGCTTTCTTCCTGGGCACAGTGATTGCATACGCATACACAGCCCATATCCTTACTGAGGTCCTGTAAGCCACCAAGCTCTCTTCCAAACTCATTGCTTGGGCTTTGAATTTTCAATTTGCTCCTGCCTCTGACCCCTTTTTTTTTTTTTTTCCTGATTTCAAGATCAGCTATGAATCAGAAATGCTTTATTATATGTTGTTCAGTATTTCTATGCACTTGAAATGCTTGCTTGTTTGGAGGAGGCCACCTTTCTGTTTAAATGTAGTCTTCCTCACTGCTTTACATCTAGAGCCTGACAATTGGTAAACTGACTAACCAAATCATGATAGGAAATCAAGGAAAAACTTATCTTAGTGTACACAACCATGAAATTTTAGTGTCAAATCTTCTAGCCTAGGGTGGTGTTCTCAGTAGGTGTTTACATGGTATTATATATTTTCTATAGTCCTTTGTGGAATTTATTATAATTGCTTTTTTAAAAAATTTGTCTTCACCAGTTAGATACAAAGATCTATGGTGGCAGGAATAAAATTTGTAGTTCTGGCCATGTATAATCTCTTAATAAATACTTTTTTACTATTCCTGAATGGGTTTTTCAAGGCATAAATTATTAAATATAGGCACTACTCTGGTAATGTATGTACCTTGAAAAATGCACTGGGAAAATACTCTAAAAGGGAATTGGGTAAAGAGCAGTTTATCTCATATCCTATCAAAGGGAAAATGTAGGAACTCTGCACGCTGTTAAGGTGTCCAGGTAACCCTATAACCTAGTTGATGATATTACATAGAGTACAGCATATTATCTGTAGTGATACAAATGGCAGCAGCATATTGAGAGCTATAGCAAAAGATATGGAGAATTGGAGGCGCCTATTCTCTCTAGAACTCAGGGATTGTATGATCTTGAAATAAATCACTTAATCTCTTGATGTCTCATTTTAACTATTGAGTGTATAATGAATGATTATTCTTAACTACTGCATGGGGTATTGTGAGGCTTAATTTGCCAGTGTTTATAAAGTGCTTCAGACTGCCTGATTAAAAGTATGAAGTATCATTATTATACCATAAAAGAATATGTGAAATTTTATTTTAATTTCATAAATATGAAATTATACCTTTCTACTTTCACTTAAAATGTTCTGAAATTCATACATATAAATTGGTGTATATTTGAATCTTGGTCACCAGGCACCCATGTTAGCTGTTCTTATTACTGTCTGTAGACTTTGCAATACTGTTGTCCAGAAAGTTCACAAGATTGGCTAAAATAGACTAGAGAGGACACAAGTCCTTTTGGATGAATTATTGCCCATCTAAATTGAGAAAAAAGAAATCATATCACACTCTTCTTTTCTTACCAGTTACTGATTCCCTCATTTCTAAATGTAACTAGTTTTCTATATACGGCAATATTCTTCCCACACCCTCAAATACCCTCTCACTACGATTTTGCACACAGTCAGTGTCTACCGGCTTAATTGTTTTCCTTGAGGCACCTGCCTGGAGCGTTCTACCTGCTGCAGATCTTGGGCATTCTGTGTAATACTTCTGCCGTGCTTTCGTTATTCTCTTCATGTTTCCTTGTTTACTACCTGTTCTGGTGGAACACATCTTCCAGAACCTTAGAAATATGCAAGGGAAGTAAAAATTTGGCAATAATGCCTGTCTAAAAATGGTTATCTTATCCTCACACTTGATAGCTTGAATGTAGAATTCTAGCATCAAATAGTTTTCATTCAATTTTAACTGTATTTCTCCATTTTCTGTTTTCAAATATTGCCATTTTAATGTCTCATCTTTCCCGTTATATTTTCTGTAAGGTTTAGAATGTCTTTTATCCTTAATATTAAGAAACTCCATGATGCATATGCGTGATTTTAAAATTTTCATTTATTGTGGTTGACAGTTAATCTGGTAGCTTAGATCCTTCATTTCTTTGAATTGTATATATATATATATTTTGATTTCTGAAATCTAGTTACTGCATATCAGAACCCCTGACTTATTTTCTAATTTTCTTGCCTTTTCTCTTATATAGCCCATCTCCTTGTTTTTTGCTACTAATTGTAGAATGTTGATTCAATAATTTTTCTAACTCTTCTTTTTAATTTTAGCTACTATATTTGAATATCTAAGTTTTCCTTTGGTTTTTTCCTCTATTATGACATTCTGCTTTTATTTCATGGTTGCAATATGTTCTAATGAGATAGCAAATATATTTGTATATATCTGCCCACAAAATATGCTTTATATGCTTTATATCAGTGGTTTTTGAACTTTTTGTTCTCAGGAACCCTTATAATCTTAAAAATTGAGTCTCCCAAAGAGCTTTTATTTATATTTTGTATTTTTATATATATTTAATGTATTGGAAATTAAAGCTGAACAGTACTTAAAATATTAATTCATTTTTAAAAACAAACCTATTACGTGTTAACATAAGTAGAATTTATAAAAATAGCCATATTTTCTAAAACAAAAAAATAATTTAGTGAGGAGTAGTTTTTTTGAATATAATTTTGCAGATCTCTTTAATGTCTGTCTTAATAGAAGAGAGCTGGATTCTCATAGTTGTGTCTGTATTCAATTTGTTTCAATATTATACTTCTCTCTCTCTCATGTTTTATTCTCTGAAAAACTCCACTATACAGTCATGAGGGAATGAGCATGAATAAGGAAAATGATATGTTAGTTTTCTACTATTATGAAGATAGTTTTGACCTTGCAGATGTCCTGTAAAGGCCTTGGGGATCCCCCAGGGTCTCAGACCACGCTTCAGGAAGTGCTGCTGTAGATACACATGCGCATGGACGCTGTCATTAGAAAATTTTCTTTTCCTTCTCTTGATTCATTTTTCCTCCATGTTTTCTTTTCTTTTTTCACTTTTTTTTGGGGGGTGGGGGGCTTGTTTTGTTTAGTTTTGTTCTGTCTTTCATGTTAAAGGATTTCCTCAAACCTCTGATGGCAGTTGACTGAAAGTCCAAATTCAAGAGTAAAATGTTGAAATCCTGATTGGGTACATTGTTTGAGTAAAGCCTTCTCATATAGTGAGTTCATTCTAGGGCAATGGTTTTCAACCCTATTAGATGCAATGTTCACTTCTTTTTTACACAAATAGCTTATAAATCTACACTTATTACCCTGAAATGAAAATCATAGGTAGTATAACGTACCAGCACACATAATTTCACCAAAAACAATGTCATGGCAGAACTATAATGTAAAAAGGATATAAACAAAAAGTAATTCATAGTAAAATATTAGGTATTTCAATATGTAAATTATTAAGCATGACTGTTCTACACTTTACATATAGTGAAGTAGTTTGATAAATGAACATGCAAAGACTCTACGTGAATGTGGCAGTTATAAATGAAGACTGATATAGGTGTGTTGATGGGTAGTAGTGGCATCTTAAATATCTCAAGGAGCTTTGCTCTTGGTGATGTGATTTTATGAAATGGTGAAACACTCTTGAAAACCTAACAATATACATTCATCCTTCAGGTTACAGTCACATGCCTGAAAAGTTCATCTATGTTAAGTCCAAGTCAAAATACTTCGTTTTTGTATGTTAATTTCTATTTGATATATAAAATGCAGTTAAGTGCTAGGTTCACATAGCTTTTGTTTCATTTTCTGTTTGTCCACTGGGATATATGAAAGTCTTAAGGGATGTGAGAGAATTCTTCATTGTGAGGGACTATTTCAAGCATAAGAGGAAATCTGAACTCAGATTGTTAACCATGAAATGCCAGTAGAACCCACCCAGCCATGGCAGTAACCAGTACCTTTCCCGCAAATTTCCAACTGATTGCTTTCCCTAAGAACCTCTGCTCTAGGGTGACCAGGCCAAGAGTTAACGTTTTGTTTGGTTCACCCTCAGTTACTCCCTTAGTTTCCACCCTTCTGTGACTTCTGGTCTGGCCCTGAAACCCTCTGGTTCCAAGTCTTCGGAGAATGGGGGTGAGGGAGGTGATAACTTAAGGGCCCAACTGTTTCATAAATGCACTGTCAACTAATTCTCTGATTACAAGCCCTATGATCCCTGCATTTTGTGGTAGATGGTGCTTTCCAGGGTTCTGCAGGGGCAATTTGTTTGTTTCTCATTAGTTTCTCCTCTGTGGGTGTGTGGGTTCATCTTCCTCTGGTCTACTTAGTCAATTAGTTCTCTTCCCTTTACTTTCATTTTTCAAAAACGTGTCGGCAGATCTCATCTCTTCCTTGAAGTTTTGTAGATTTATACAACTTTTACGGTTCTGAAAGTTTGTGAACTTTAAAAATACCATTCAGTAGAGCAAAGTGAATGAGAAGCCTCATGGGACTCTTATTTTAATTAATCTTGTAATTAGAAAAATCAGTATAGGTAAGGCATGGCAGAAGCGAAGGATTTATAAAAAGGAAAGCCTACGAGACTTCTTAACTATTTCTCAGCATTCTCTAAACTTTAACATCACAAAGCTATATACACCAACTACATCATCACAGGCTTTACTTTAAGTGCCTTTCTATAAGAACAAGGCCTTAAAGTTTTCACAGACAGCTGATAAAAGATATAGCCCTCTGTGAATGTCTCTGCATTGTCATAAAAATTGCTATGATAACACATTCATTACATTAAGTGCTGCTCACTTTTAAAAATGTTTTTATTCAGAGCCAAGAAAACTTTGTTTTTACTGGTAATGGGACACAATTTTCCTTGATTTTGGTTTTGTTCTGGAGAAAGGATGTCTAGCAATTGATTTTGAACTCAGTTTCTATGTCTTTCTTAAATCAGGATATTTTGAAAAGGATTTCCCTTACTTTTAACCTTTACATTTTATGAACTTCCTTTTATTTTTTGCTAAACATTTTTGGTAAACTGAATGGAATTCCACCTTCAGAAGTAGGTGGTAGTTTATCATCAATAGAAATAATTTAATAAATTTATGAAATAGTATGCAATGTTAAAAAACAAAGGGACCGGAATTATTTAAAATAAAAATATTAAAATTCTCATCATGATTAATAATTGTGCACAAATGAGAGATAATTAGTCCTATTGATAAGTGGGAAATATTGCTATTTTTTGAATGTCTTTTGTTCTATAATCTCACTTAGCCTCTCTAATTGTTTTCTGCTCAGATTAGGAGTAATGTCGCTACCATTTGTTCTGTCCTTAATAGCATCCTCCTTTTTTTCACACCCAGTCTTTGCTACACTATCTTTGCTGCACTGCACCTCTGCCTACTGCTCCCTACTCATAGCCATCAGGGCGATTTTTAGCAACAGTGGGGAAGTATATGTTTTAACATTCTGCATGGCTGCAATGGAAACTAAAGCAATATTATTTTTGCACACCCAGTATGCCATATTGAATGAAAACCATAGTCAAATTTAGGAAGAAAAAATTATAGAGGCACAAAAGCTTTTCTGATTTCAAAACAGGTAGAATCATGGGACAGAATAAATGTGATTTCAGTAAATGTAAGATTCTTGGCAAAAAGATGCTCTCTTTAATCTCTATTTGATTTAGAAAGAAAAGAAATATGAAATTACACTTATTTATTATCTGTTTATCTTTGTCAAAAATCAAGAAAATGTGCTTCCTTTGTGGGTTACTTCATTATAACAATAATATTCTAAGCTGTTTTGTAGTACATTGTTTTTTAATTTTCTACATAATACAAATACAATCTGGAAAACATTTTAAATATTAGTCATTTGTCCTATGTTATAGAAAATGAAGAATTTAATGTTTTAATCAAATTAACTATCATAAAGAAATTAATGCTCTCTTTGAATTAAATGAGTTTAACTTCTTTGGGCATAAATACATATTTCTTTAATGTTCATCTTGACTTTTTGCTTTAATCATGGTAGCTATAATCATATAATGCCATCTTTCTACCTGTACCCTGCCTAAAATTTTAGGAATAGTTTTTACTTCTAGAAAAGGAAATTGTGAGATTTAATGTAATTTTTAAGCAGCTTTCCTTAATGTTTGCACACAGTCCAAGAGATAAGGCTTCTCCTTTGTTAGACTGTGAAAGTCACTGATGGGTATCAAAAGATTTTGTCAATGGCTTTTTTATCCTTGCAAGTCTGTCCATCTCAATTATTCCAACATGAAATGTAATATAGTGAATTAGTTACACAAGTGAAGAAGGGCTGAGAAGCCAAATGGGAAATGGTAAAACAATCTACAGATTAGAAACCTCAGAAAGCCTCAAAGAGAGGATGTGGCTTAACAGCCTAGGGAACAAGTTCACCTGCAAATATTTAAACAGAGGGCCTGCTGGAAGGAACTAGAGATTCTGAGGAGATGCAGCTTCTGCCAAAGACAACAGTTAAGGCAGAGAAGATGGAGAAAAACAATGGCTTCTCTTTTCTTCTGTTCTCCAATAGCGTATCAAGGATTCCTGTTGGCTGAATTTAGCTAGAAGCCAGATGTGATAGATTGAATTATGCACTCCCTCAAAGGACATGTTCTTAATCTTAATCAATGTTCCTGTGGGTGTGAATTTATTTGTAAATAGGACCTTTTGAAGATGTTATTATTAGTTCAGGTGTGGCCAGATGAATCCGGATGGGTCTTAATTCATATACTTCAGGTCTTATAAAGAGAAGAAACTGGAAGCTGGAAGTCAGAGAAAGCCAAAGGGTAGAGCGAGAAGCCAGAAGTCAGTGGAAACCAGGAAAGCAGAAACCAGGAGTGAGAGGTCATGGTATAATGGAAGGCAGATATGCAAGTCAAGTTACCCCAAGGATTTTGGCAAACCAGCACCAGAACACTACAGACTTTGATGAGAACACGTGGTCTTGCCAGTGCCTTGATTTTGGACTTCTAACATTTGAAACTGTGAGACAATAAATTCCTGTGTTTAGCCAACCAGTGAGTAGTATTTATCACAACAACCTGGCAAACTAAGATACTGGTTAATTTGAAATTCTAGGAATTGACACTGAAGATGTCAGCTTTCCTATGAAATGGAGCCAAATGAAGGGAGGGTGAGAAATATATCTTAAGTGAAATAGGCCCAGGATCAACACTAGCCACTCCTGCTACTCACCATCTATTCTTACTTTTCTACCAATATTTAAATTTCATACACCTTTATGGTTTGGTACCAGTGAATCAACTAAAGTCATTCATAGCGTCACTTATTTACAGTAGTCAAAAGGTAAAAACAACCCAAATGTCCATCAACAGATGAGTGGATAAACAGATTTTAGTAGACACACAATGGAATATTATTCAGCCACAAGAAGCAATGAATTACTGATACATGCTACAATGTGGATGAGCCTTGAAAATGTTATGCTAAGTGAAAGAAGCCAAACACAAAAGGTCACATATTGTGTGATTCCATTTATATGAAACAGCCAGAATAGGTAAATCCATAGAGACAGAAATCATAATTGTGTTGCCAGGGGATAGAGGGAGGGAAGATGGAGAGGAATTGTTTAACTGGTACAGGTGTCCCTTAGTACATTGTGAATGCACTAAATGCAACTGAAACGTACACTTTAAAAATGGTTAATTTTATGGTAAGTGAATTTTATCTCAATAAAAATCTATTTAAAAAAGAGTCAACTCTGTATTATAAATATGAACATGCTTTCAACCTCTTCTACAAAAAATTACAATCCATACTTTGACCCTGTAATATTATTCCTGATGGAAAACTCAAGTCACTTAGTTTTTAATAAAGGACTAGTAGAGAGCCAGAAGCTCCTTCTAAAAGGAAGGAAATTATTAGAAAGGAGGCCATAGCTGTACTCCAGAATCCTAGGAGTGTACATTGTGATGATCCCATTGGGGTTTGCCAGTGACTACATAGAGCATCTTTATTTATGGTCAACACTTTGGAAAAAAAAAAATGGTATCTGCTATATCATAAGACTTGAGTGGTAGGGCAGCTTGCACTTCAGCTTTTACCCACTGTAGAGACTTCTCCTGCTCTGGCCTCAAAATAAAAGCAGTAATCTCATAAATTAAGTAAATTGGCTAGAGAAACATCCCAAAATATGATATAAACTGTCCAGATCAAGCAAAACATCATACTCTGTTCCTCTATGTTCAAGCACATTTGAAACCCTAGTTCTTCCAGGAAACGGATTTACCAACCCTTGATACCTGGTTGTGATAGATTGCATTAGTATTCCCAATTCATCACTCCTATCTGTAGGCTTTCCCTTTGCCACTGACTTTGCAGTTATTGCCACTAAATGCAGAGTTCACTAACCCACATCATTTATGTTGGGCTTGGCAATGTGACTTGCTTTGGTCAGTGGAATATGGGTAGAAATGAGAGTTTGCCACTGCCTTTTCATCTGGGAGCAAATCTTAGCCCCAAATGCAGCTTGGAGCCCTGAGTTCAGAGCCAAAGCCACATTGCACCAAATTCTAGACCCAGGAGAAAAATGATAGTTGTTTTAGACCATTGAGCATGGGGTAGTTTTTCTACAGCATTGTTGCAATAACTTTTTATAGTGGATGTAGTGGTGTGTTTCCTGTATCTTCCTATCTGGACTGAGACACTTAATCCCAGCTGCTGGGTGTGTTGAAAGCTAATATTCATCATTTAAATCCCTCTCTGGGAATTGATCTCAGTTGAAGACACCTGGTCATACAAGGATATACTTCTATCCCAGAGAATATTGGAACCCACTGACTTCTCAGTGTGAGGTTCCAAATTCCTGGCCCTTTTGCCTCATGGTGAGACAACTCTGAAGAACCATACTAGCTTTAGAACTCCTCTTGGCATTGGTTGAGTCTTTTGTTGCATCTGTATTATGGTTCAAATCTTATTTCTATCCAATCCTACATCCTTTACACCTCCTAGAATTATTTACTCTGAGGGCCCCCCCCCCCCCCCGCCCAATAAATTCTCTGCATACAAACATCCAATGCAGTTTGTTTCTCTGGGAAGTCACTCTAAGACAGTTGGTGCCAGGAGTGGTTAAAGGAAACAAACTCTAAAATGAGAATTTGGAGCTGGAGTGCCCATTAGTTGATTGGTAATAAGGACCTCATTACTGGAGATAGCTAGAGGATATGCTATTGCAGTGTAATTGTTAAAAATGTCGCTGATGGAAAAGGATTTACTGGTGGGTGCAATGTCTCAGAATTTTAAAAGGTTGATGGAGAATTAAGTACGTAGACAATGGAAACACACTCTTTCTTAGAGCAAGTAAGGAAAAGGAGAAAGACAGTGAAAGGTGAGAGTAATTATTCAGTAGTTGAAGGAGATGTAAGTGAGACGTCCTCTTCAGTAGAATATAAAGGGACTCATCTATTGAGCTGGAGTACAGAAAAGGTGAGGATCAAACCCAGAAATTAACTATACTAATAGTAGAAAACCAGAGAAGGTTGAATTCTCAGTCCAGGAAAATCTGTCAATTTGGTGTGGAAAGAATGGGGCCCTGAGAATTGTCATTGGGATGTCTAGGTCAATGCACTCGTAAACCTTTAATGTATGGAATCCCCTGAACCCTTGGTGCTTCAAAACTGGCCCACTAATTCTTGGAGGCTTGTGCTCCCTCACATCCTCAGTCCTCACCTGAAGTAGATGCTGAAGACTTTGCTTTTCAAAGGAGCAAGTAATTTCCATGTTGGGATCTGCTCTCACCCAGCTCCCTTCTAGCTACCAGACAAATCACTAGGGTAAAGGTACAATATAATTCAATTGAGAAAGTGCTTGGCTTGTTAAAGGAGGGAAAGAACTTCAAAGGAGTTGTAGGACCTGGTCAACATATATTAGTGGAGGCTGGGAGACTGTATATGGGACTGGATCCAGAGGGTGCTGGCTCAAAGGAACAGAAAGGTGGAATATAAAGTTGGACAAGGGAGAGTTTATTGATATAGGAACATTCTCCCATAAATAAAATATTTAACTTCATTCAAAGGAACTTGGGAGATCATACTAAACCACCACTAGGATATCTCTTGAAAGCTTGAAGAAAAACTAGGCCACACCAAGTAGAAATGCTAAAATTTCCTTGCTGATGGTAGAGAAAGCTCAGGGAAGTGGCATTGCCAGAGTGAATGTTCTCCATAAGGTTGGAAAACCAACCACCCGACTGTATTCAGAGGGAGGGCCTGGAACTCATCTCATTACCAAGGTGAGAAGGACTCAGCTGATTAGAGAGGCACCAGCTTTGTTATGAAATTCAGTGAATAATTTGATCTGTAGATGAGGATTTGGGAGAGGAAATTGTGTTTTCAGAACTGGGTTTGCTGATAGTAATGGAGTTGATGGATTCTGAAAATAATAGAGGACCAGTGATGATATTTAACAGTTAAAAGTGAAGTGAGTGCAATTATCATAAAAAGAGGCAAGAAAGAAGGACTCGTGTCCTACATAGATCTATGGAAATAGTCACTAAAACACAGCATACCTGAGCATACAGTATAGCGTATTTCTCATTCTGTATAATTGAAAGAAATCAAGGATAATGATCAGGAGGCTGAGAGCAGCCATCTCAATAAATAACCATCCCTTATCCAGTTTCTAAATCTGAGCTAGTTTTCAGATCTGGAGCCCATTGGCTGAACCCAGGAAGAAGAACCATGCAATATATCACAACTGTATATAAAGGGACCTACTGCCATTTACTTATGTTATTGTACCCTGGGTAAAGGGATCTACCCAAACATTTCAAGGACTGTTGGACACAGGCTCTGAGTTGACATGGATAGCTTACGGTCCAAATCATCATCATGGCTTCCCTATTACAGTGGAAGCATATGGGGCTAAGGAATAAAAGAAATCCTGGCCCAAGTCTGTCCCATGGTGGTCCCTCAGTCCATGGACCTATCCAGTGAGGATGACAGTAGACTGCCACAAACTCAATCAAGGAGTACTCTAGTGGTGGTTTATGTGACAGAAGTGGAATCTTCTCATATGTAGAATCTAGACCGTACTAACACAATGTTCTGGTTTGCTAAAGCTGCCGTTATGCAAAATACCAGAAATGGATTGGCTTTTATAAAGGGGTTTTATTTAGTTACAAATTTACAGTTCTAAGGCCATAAAAGTGTGCAGACGAAGGCATCAATAAGAGGATACCTTCCTTGAAGAATGGCTGATGGTGTCCGGAACACCTCTGTCAGCTGGGAAGGCAGGAGGCTGGCATCTGCTGTTCCATTGCTCCCAGGTTGTTTCAAAATGGCTTTCTTTAAAATGTCTCTGGGTCTCTTAGCTTCTACAGGGAAAGCTCTGGGCTTCCTCTTAGCTTAGCATCTCCAAACATCTTTCTATCCACATCTCCAACCATCTCTAAGGTTAGCAAGCATCTGGGTCTGTGTTGGCTCTTAGCTTCTCTCTTAAATACTCCAGTGAACTAATAAAGACCCACCCTGAATGGATTGGGCCACACCTCCATGGAAATAATCTGATCAAAAGTATCACCCACAGTTGGGTGATTCACATCTCCATGGAAACAAAAGTTTCCACCATAATTAAAAGACTAATAAATCTGCCCCCACAAGATTGCATTAAAGAACATGCCTTTTGGGGAGACATAATGTTATCTAAAACAAGCACACACAACCTCAAGTATATGGTATACAACCTGCAGTTATTGACCTGGCAAATGTATTATTTTCCTTCCCCATTAGAAACAGTACAACTCACTTCGGACAACAGTCTATATATGACTGTTACAGTTTGCTAATGCTGCTATTTGCAAAACACTAGAGATGGATTGGCTTTTATGAAGGGGGTTTATTTTGTTATACAATTACAGTCTTAAGGCGATAAAATGTCCAAGGTAAGGCATCAGCAATAGGGTACCTTCACTGGAGAAAGGCCATTGGCATCCCAAAAACCTCTGTTAGCTAGGAAGGCACGTGGCTGGCATGAGCTTGCTCCCAGATTGTTTAAAAACGGCGTTCTCCAAAATGTTGCTGTGTCAGCCTCTTGGGGCGAAGTCTGGGCTTGTACCTCCAAAGCATCAGCAAAACTCTGCTTTCAATGGCCGCCTTCAAAATGTCTCTGTAAGTTGCAGCAGCAAGCTCCTTCTGTCTGAGCTCTTATATAGAGCTCTAGTAAACTAACCAAGGCCCAGGCCGAATGGGCGGGGCCACACCTTCATGGAAATTATCTAATCAGAGTTATCACCCACAGTTGGGTGGGTCACATCTCCATGGAAACAGCCTAATCCAAAGGTTCCAACCTAATCAACACTAATATGTCTACCCCACAAGATTGCATCAAAGAACATGGCATTTTGGGGGACATAGTACATCCAAACCAGTACAGTGATCTTGCCCCAGGGCTCTGTTAACTATCCTCTTCTCTGTCTCCATATAGTTTAAGAGGCCCTGGATCATTTCGCCATTCCACGTAATGTAACATTTGGCCATTCTGTGGCATCATATAATTGGAATAGGTAAACAGGAAGCATCACATTTATTGGAGGCCTTGATAAGAGATATGTACTACAGAACATGGAAGATAAGGGTGAAGTTTCAGGGCCCACAAAATAAGTGAACTTTTTAGGGGTCTGGGGCATGCCTCAATATTCCCTTTAAAGTAAATACTCATTTTTGTATCCTCAGACTACTAAAAATGCACAATGCCTGATAGACCTTTTCAGATGAATTCTGAAGGTGATGTTTGGCATAATTGAGAATACTGCTTCATCTCAGGAAACATGGAAGACTACCATCTATACTTAGGTTCAGAAAAGGCTCTGTAGCAGGTACAAGCAGGTGATAAAGTGGGTCTGTGTTGTGCAAGGTGAATCGTGGGAGGAGGAAAGAGACACAAACTAATATAGTATGACTTTATAGATGAGATCTATTGAATTACAAGACTACAAACATTTATTATTAATAATACAATAGTTGAAAGTAAGATGGTCTGTCCAGCAGACAAAGAAAAGGAAAAGAAAAAACTCATTATGCCAGGGTTACCAACATTTATCATTAATAACATAGTTAAAAGTAAAGCAATCTGCCTAGCAGACAAAATGGTCTGTCCAGCAGATAAAGGAAAGAAAAAGAAAAACGCACCAAGCTGGGGAAAGCCCCCACATCTGATACTACTGGCTGGGGAAGTCCCAGTTCCCCAGCTGATCAGAGTCCCAGCTGGCACACCATCCCAGGCAGAGCGTCCCCTTCTGGGTGTAGACCTCCAACTTTTCCTGGGACCTCAAGCCAGTATTTATGGCAGTTTGTCCAGGAGTAGAAGTGCTTTGCTGCATCTCAAGGAAGGGCTAATTCCTTGGAACGATCACAAAGACTTTCTTATCTTAGTTTCACCAGCACATCCACAGTGGGGGAGCCTACCCCTTGGCGGAGACACAGGTGATCTATTAACTATTACCGAAACTCCTAAGTAAACTCTGTCAGGCTTCAGTGACTTCCTTTGTCATGTGTATCTTTGGTTCTCATTTCCTTTCAGACAGGTTGGCACCTGCTGTCGTGCAGGGCAGCTATCTGCTTATGGTTCATGTTGGTTTGATCCATAATTACACCTTCCTAGAATTTCTAACACAGTCTGTAACTTGGACCATGTGACTCAGAAAAGCTTTTGGTATAGAGATATTGGTGGTGGGACGATGTGTCATACCACATATAGCAAGCCTCAGTAGAAGAGGTGACTATGATTATGGGTGTATTGATCCTGAGGGCACTCCCCCAAAAACTTACTGCATGGATATCTCTGTGTTAAAGTCCGTTTCTCAAAGACCCATACCTAAAACACTGACTGATACAGAAATTGTTACTAGAGGAGAGATAATGTCAAACACTTACAGTGTGTGGCAGTGATTTGGGCCAGGTTGCTAGGCACTGAGGAATCCATTATTGGAGACTGGAAAAATGGTGAGAACTTGTAGGAGTCTGGAAAAAGGTCAACCCATGAAATCTGGTTGTGAAACATTTGTAAACTATAAATGATTATCATCTAGAAAGTAGAAAATGTATCTAGTATACAAATTGGGGGGTATTTTTCCCCCTGCAATTTTATTGAGATGTATTCACATACCATACAGTCATCCACAGTGTGCAATCAATTGTTCACAGTATCATCATGCAGTTGTTCATTCATCACCACAATTAGCCCTTGAACACATTCATTACTCAAAAAAAAAAAAAAAAAATTGAAGAAAAGTAAAAAAGAATGCTCAAAACATCCCCTCCTTTTTGTCTCCATTTTTCTACTCCTCTGTCCGTACACTGGATAAAGGGAGGGTGAGCTGCAGAAGTTTTCACAATCACATGGTCATACCTTATGAGCTATATAGTTATACAAGTGTCTTTTGAAGCTAAATGTTGAAAGCATGACTTTGGTTATATTAGCTATGGCTGAGAAGTTGCTACGAGAAATTGATGAATTCAGCAAAGGAGGGGTTACTTTGTAAATATAATGCACAGGGCATATAAAAAGCCCAGAAATTTGAAGGGTTGAAAAATGAAAGTTTCTCATCAATTCAAAGGGAAGATCATTAAGACACAGCCTCCAGTAAAAGACCAAATCCAATGAAGCATGTATTCAAAATAAAGATGAAGTTTGGAGAGAAAAAGGAAGCAAATAGTATAGATGAGATTAAAGAGATAATATGTTTAACATGAATGAGAACTGACAGGTCACAAGATTTGGTTCACTTCTTGTTGTCCCCATAATCAAGTAGAAACTTCTTAATATCACTTATAACACCTTCGTCAATTGTGTCCTATGATAGGTAGACTCCAAGTACAAGGGACATGAATGATCATTGGCTCTTTTCGTGCCTCTCAAATGAATTTTCCTAGTGTCTTAAGAGAAACCAGCATAAATAATTTTGAGATGCATTTGAACTAATTTGTATCTATAGGTGAAACCCTTAGAAAGCCAGTTCTTCTGAGGTTCATGTAGTTGAATGCGTTCCAGGAGGGCTGAACAAAGTGTTGTCTTCTTAATTAGATATCCTTCCTTCTCTCTGCTTCTCCACCCTCACACTAATCCCAAATTCAAATATTTTGAGCAGTTAACTAGTAATGATTTAGAAGTTATGATGCTAGTCTACTTATTTCCTATTTGAAAAGTGGCAAAAATTGCCTCAAAGGCTTTATTATATTAATTAAATTTATTATGAATAATTAATTTATGCAAATTAAATTATTACATTCACAGTAAAGACTGCTTGGATATTACTAGCTAGCAAAAGTAACTACAGGAGTTATTAGTTGTCACTGTTTTTTTGCCATTTAAATTAGAGCCTCTTGACTCACTCTGTAATCTGTTTAGCATTTTGTATACCAAAAATGACTTCACACAGACATCTTTGTTTTCATTCATTCTTTCATCTGACAATATTTATGAGGGTCTATCATAATGCAAGCACTGTTTTAAACACTGGGAATACAGAGCTAAACCAAAGTCCCTGCTCTAACGGAGTTATGTTCTAGTGGAGAGAAACAGAAAATAAACAAATCCATAGTATGACAGGTAATAAAAATTATATGAGAGAATAAAGTATGTTTAAAGGGAAAAAAGCAACTAGGGATGGAGATGGAGCTATAGTTTGTAGAGGGATCCCAGGAGACCTCTCAGAAGGGTCAACTTGAGCAGAAACCCACCAGACATGAGGAAGTAAGGGAGCAAGCCATGAGGATTCATCAGCAAAACAAATTAGATTCATCCCTTAGTATTGTAACCTTGAGGAGTCTGGTCAACTTGGGTCCACCCTAGGAGATGAAGAAAAAAATGATGGTAGCAACTTTATTGCACTGGTTGGCTAGTTTATAAGATATGTCAGAAAAACCAAGAGTTTTCATAGCCATTCTTATTTCTTACTGTGATATTGATTACAAAGAAAGTTACAAGTTATCTTACATCATACCTAATTGTATATTAAGATATATAGTACATATTGTTAAATGCAGCACATATTTATTGAATTCTTATTTGTGGGAAAGTATAGAACATTTACTTAGCAGACAGATACATGAAGACACAATCCCTGCTGTCAAGCAAGTTGCAAAATGAGCAGAGAGGCTAACCCATGTATATAATTAAAACAAAAAGATATAATTAGCTAGACAGAAACATCCTGTGGGAACTTAAAAGACAAAACAGCCACATCAGATAATAACAATAATTGTTCTAATATTAGTACTGCTAATGATAACCACCATCTATTTATCTGTTACGTGCAGGGCACTCTGCTAACCACTGACTGAAAGTTACAAGCCTACAAAAATACTCATAATCTTGTGTAATATTTACTATTAAAATGAAATTTACCTTTTCATTTGTTATAAATTATAATTTACGTGTGGAAATAAAATGGCCTAATCCTTGCTATCCTAGATCCAGACAACCAGTTCGGATAGAAAAAGCATTTCTATTTGGTGAATGAACAAAAATAGCATCCTTTACCTGTTCAGACAGAGTTGTTCTGAGTTGTTCAAATGACACAGTTAGTCACTGTTATTTGCCTATTTTACATATAAACATTCTAAAAGCTAGATGATTTGTTACTTTCAAGTGGAAGAGTTAAGATATAAAAAACTGGAGCAAAACCTTTATACAGCTTCATATTTGGTATGCTAGAGATGATGAAAGGGAGATACATGAGTGAAGTTATAGAAAGAAGAAGAAAGTTATGGAGTAAGAAGTGCAAAATCATGGGAACACTTCTAGATTAGAAAATGTGTTTGGTTGGGTGAAACCAGAGCATGTTGAAGATATCAGGTTTGGAGATCTTTTGCAAAAAGAAGTTTTTGTTTTTTTTTTTTAAACTTAATAGGCTTTGGGGAAACACTGAAAGACTTTTAGAGTAGTGACAAAAGCAGAACTTTATTGTTTGGAGGAATATATTGTGTGACGGATTAGTGGAAAAAGACATTATAGACAAGAAAATAGATAAGCAATGCCATACTGGAGTAGAGGAGTATTTTTTTCTGACATGACTTCAGGAATTTCATTTTGATTCTGTGGATATGTAGAACCAGAATGGGAGTCACCTCATAAAGATAAAAACATATGATACAGACATATTTTTGATTTAAAAAAAATTTTTTTTAACAGAAGTTGTAGGTTTAAGGAAAAATCATGTAAACAATACAGCTTTGAAGGATTGTGGAAAGATGGCAGAGTAGGGAGCTCCAGAACTCAGAACTTCCATGAAAACAACCACTAAACATGCAAGAATGGTCTAAAACATTATTTTGAACCTCCGGAGGCCAGAAGAACACTGTATAGCATCCAGAGAAGAGGGGAAGTGTTCTAGTTTGCTAATGCTGCCGGAATGCAAAACACCAGAGATGGATTGGCTTTTATAAAAAGTGGTTTATTTGGATACACAGTTACAGTCTTAAGGCCATAAAGTGTCCAAGGTAACACATCAGCAATCAGGTACCTTCACTGGAGGATGGCCAATGGTGTCCAGAAAACCTCCATCAGCTGGGAAGTCACGTGGCTGCTGTCTGCTCCAGAGTTCTGGTTTCAAAATGGCTTTCTCCCAGGACGTTCCTCTCTAGGCTGCAGTTCCTCAGAAATGTCACTCTTAGTTGCTCTTGGGGTGTTTGTCCTCTCTTAGCTTCTCCAGAGCAAAAGTCTGCTTTCAATGGCCGTCTCCAAAATGTCTCTGTAAGCTGAAGCTCCTCTCTCAGTTCCAGTGCATTCTTCAAAGTGTCCCTCTTGGCTGTAGCACGCTTGCTCCTTCTGTCTGATCTTATATAGTGCTCCACTAATTTAATTCAGACCCACCCTGAATGGGTGGGGCAACACCTCCATGGAAATTAGAGTCATCACCCACAGTTGGGTGGGTCGCATCTCCATGGAAACACTCAAAGAATTACAATCTAATCAACACTGATACATCTGCCCACACAAGATTACATCAAAGATAATGGCGTTTTGGGGGACATAATACATTCAAACCAGCACAGGGTGGAAGAGGCTGATAAATTGCGGTGAAGAACAGTAAATTGCTCCCTACCTGCGGCGGCTATTGGTGCCCATTCCCCACCTCGTAGCACACTGCCATGGGGTCCAGGCTGTGGCTAGCTTGCTGGTGGGTGGGCATGGCCAATCATTGTTCAAAGTTTTTGATTAGCAACTTCAGATCACTGAGGGCCTAACATTGAGTACTGCCCTTGTTTAAACCTGTCTAGAAAAAAGGTGGCAACTGATATTGTTTCAGCTTACCCCACACAGAGGGTGGTGGCAGCCACTGTTTCAACCCTCGCTGGACAGCAGTGATGGTGGTGGAGACTGAAAGAAGCTGTGCTTCCTCAAGGGTGGGGGACAGTTGGTTGAAGGGCTACATTGGCTGGGCAGGCCAGGAAAGCTCATTTTGAGGAGCCATCAGAGAGGCACTTAGTGCCCTTCCTGATCCCCTTTCCCAGGGCACTTTGGAACCAGACTCTGCTCCATTCATAGGTTGCTAGCCCTGTTGTGGCTGGGAAAGACTGACTTGGGAAAGTCCTCTCTCGTGTGCCCCTCCTCCCAGAGTAGACTGCATGTTGGGTCACAAAACAAGTCTCAATGAATTTCAAAAGACTGAAATTATACAAAGCATGTTTTTTGATCATAATGGAAAGAAGCTAGAAATAAATAACAGAGAACTGGAAAATCCACAAATATATGGAAGTTAAAATAACACTCTCAAACAAACTGTAGGCCAAAGAAATTACAAGAGATGATATCAAGGTATCTGATCATTTTGATGTTCTAATTCTGAAGGTCAGTTTCTCTCTTTTTGCCTAGGGTTTTATTGTTGATTGGCTTCATATTAAGGCTCTTCTTTGTCACTTGGTCTACTTTATTCTGGACCTTTAGAGTAGCCCGTGTTTACCTTCAGATTTTCTCAGCTTGTCTTCATTTGATTCTTGCTCTGGATATGTGGTACAATTATTAAGGTTGTATTTTTTGTGCAATTGTTTCACCTCCAGGAGAAAGCTTCCTTTCCTTTGTTTCTTCTCTAGGAATCTTGCTCTGTTCTGTTTGTTTTTAATGCAGAATTTTCTTCCCAGCTCCTATGATTTGTTTAAATTCTCTCCCTCACTCATAGACTCCTTTTCTTTATGCTTTTCAGTTCCGGGACCTGTCCTGTCTTACAGGATGATTTTATTTTCTGTGAGACTTTTCTGCTTCCCGCTTCATTCTCATCAGGGTATCCTGCCCCATGGACCCACCAGATGTGTCAGTCCAAAAAGATGGGTAAACTGAGTAAGGTCCATTTTGCATTTAGGTGGTCCAGCAAACAGAGAGGGGATTGAGTTTGCACACCTCTTGCCAACAAGTTCTGCAGCAGTCTCTCTCTTTTACCCTCATTGGAGCCCTTTTCTATGTGGTACCCCTCAGCAACTTGTGTTCTGCCATGGATCTCTGTGGACTTGGGGCCATGTGCCTGGATGTACATGGGGTTTTAACTTGCTGCTGTGAGTGGCTCTACATTCTGCATCTGCAGTAGGAGGGACCCATGCCATGCTGCCTCTGTGCAACTCCCAAGCCATATGGGACTGAATGAGGTGGAAGGGTCCAGACTGGTGGATCTGGGATGGAAATCTCCTACTTGATCTTGGAGATTATTTTACTTTTTCTTCGATTCAGCATTTGTGGGATCCTTATCCTGTCTCTGTCATCCTGCAGAGTTCTAAGCAAGTGAGATATGTCCTTTTATTAGTTGATTCTGGAGGAGTGACTTTTCCAAGGGATGTCTTATGTCATCATGTTGATGATGTCACTCCTTGTGTTGATTTATTTAATTTGTTGCTTTACCCAAGCCATACTGAAATGACTTTTATTTTCACTCTGATTCCAAATCTTACAGTTAGATGGTTCTATTAATTTAATTCTAGGTGAAATCATTCTAAAATTTCCTCATCCATGCCTTAAATCATAAATTATTCCATAAGTTGATGATTATGTCCACGATAACTACATCCTTATAGTTCATGATTTTAAAAACACATTGCTTTCCACATCCCTTCTTTCTCATTCTTTTGGCAGTCTGGGAGAATTTTTTCACTTTTTAGTTTTTGTTTTGTTATTCCTATTTTCAGTTAATCAGATTTGTATAATTTTTAATACTGCTTATATTTGTTATCTTGCAATTTTAATGCTATAAAAAATCTAATGCTGTCTGAAAACATGCAGATATTAATGTTAGACAACATTCTTCAGTTTTGGGTTTCTGAGGGCACCACATCAATCCTTCCAATTCTTTCTATTAAAAACATTTATCGTCTACTATGCTATGAAATATGTCAGGGGTGCAAAGGTAAATAACAAAATGCCTAAGTAAGGAAGTTATTATATATTGGATGAGGTAGACAAACACACAAGTAATTGCAATATGCCACAAATATTATGATGAGGAATTGAACATAGTTCTGAGGAATGACTTCATAAAGTTGGTGATCTGCTCTTAAGACATTAGGATAAATTCCTTTAGCAGAAATACAGGGTAGGATATATGTGGTGGAAATACAATGTGTAAATGTGTAAAGGTCCTTAAAAGTCATGGAGAATTTGGGAGAAAGGGAAAGTTCAGTGTGATTGCAGCATGGGGAGCCTGGGAACGTTTGTATTGAAGAGATTCTGAAGAGGACTGTATGGCTAGACCGAGGAGGATCTTGTAGTTGGCTTTGGAATTATCCTAATAATATTACAGAATGAATAAAGAGTTGAATGATGGAGTACCATTATCACAATTTTTAAAGTTATACAACTTTGGAATCCATTTAGAAACATTGTTGATTTATAATATACTTGTGGAGATGGTTAAAATGGGGGAGGAGTTTGGAAAAGAAGAAATATATTGATAGGCTTTCATCCCCACTTGTATATGAAGGTCACAACAGAGTGGAATTCTGTGATGCTTCTGATATTTTTTTTTAAGTTGAGAGAGATTATTTAGATGCTAGTGCTTTTAACTAATATAAGGGATATTCATAAATGTGATATGGGGCAGCAAAAGTAAGTTTTCACTGGGACACATTATGTTTGATATGTTTGCATAAAGTATACATACATTAAGTAGTCAGAAATATATCTCTTAAGCTGGAGCTAGATAGAAATTTTAGAGAGATTAGTACTATGTGTTGAAGTAGGGAGCATAGTTGAGAGCACGAATTTATTTATTGTTACTTTATGTATTCCATTTCCTAGTAAGTGCCAGACCATTGATTAAAATTTCTTCCCAAATACTTATGTTACTTTATAAAGACTTAATGATTACTAAGTAACCGTACCAAAAAATTTTTAAAAGTCTAAATAAGTTAGTTCACTGGTTTTTACTCATTTACATACACGTTTCTTCCTCAATGATTTCTAGCTATGGACATGATTTCCCCTTACAGAACCTTTGTAGCCTCCCTTTATGTCCTCAGTTATGATATCCATGATTCCCCTGTATTACCACTTTCAACAGATTTCCTTATATCAATATGAAACCTCCCATTTGTTGTTTGCAGTGTTCGCTGAAATTGTTATGCATGGTGCATTGTAAAATGTATGTCTTTCAAAGTGGATTTTTTTTTTAGTGTATGTTCAATACTGTGCACTGATCCATACACCTAGTCTCACCTGGGTCCCCTTAGAGCAATGACACACATAACACAGTTGGCCTGAGTGAAGGATTCAGACCATGGTACAGAACAAACCTAAACCCACAGACTAGGAGGGCATTAAAACCATCATTACAATTTATTAATAACTTCCTTCAAAGAACTAAATTTCGATACGGCAATGATAGATGGGCAGCAATGAACTACTGATACATCTGGAACCACAGAACTGGGGTGAAATTCTGACTCCAACACATACCACCTCTGTGATCTGGGCAAGTTACAGGCAATCTAAGTATGAGTTTACTGCATGTAAATGTAGATATTATATGTGACACCCATTGGTTATTTAGAATCATTAAATTTATTTCAAAACCTAGTTTTTGTAGCTTTTTGGTCTTTTGTTGTGATTTCAAGCTTAATTCCACCATGGGTTTGCTTTATCTTCCATCATATGGCCAGTTTTAGTACATGCTCAAAAATACCTGAAAAGAATGTGTTGCCATTTTTGGGTTCCAGATTTTACATCTTTTCATTAATGTTTTAGATTCCTGGCTACTAAAACAAATACCATGCAATAGCTTAGCTTAAACAATGGGAATTTATTGATTCATAGCTTTGAGGCTAGGAGAAGTCCAAAATCAAGTGGCCATCAAGGCAGTGCTCTCTCCCAGAACACTGTGGCATTCTAGGGCTGTCCTCCAGTGATCCTTGGTCCTTGGCTTTTCTATCACATGGGAATGCACATGGCAGCACCTTCTCTTTTCTCTGCCAGTTCTATTGACTTCTAGCTTCTGCATGCTCCCTGTGGCTTTTTCCTTCTTTCACCTTCTCTGTAGAGCCTCTACATGGCCCTCAGTTTAAGGATTAAGACTAAGATCACTCCTGATTCAGTTGGACCACACCTTAACTAAAGTAAAAAGGTCCTATTTATAATGGGTTCATACCCATGTATTATTTAAATGTAATTTTGTTTCTCTGAACTTCTATGTTACTGATATTTTATCTGCTTATTCTATCACCTATTTCTGCTGTTTATTATAATTTCAAACTTTCATTTTATTTGGCTTTAATGCATGTTTTTCTGGTTTCTTTAAGATGAATGCTTAGATTGTTGTAGAACCTTTCTTGTTTTCTAATGAGTGTTATAAATTTCCTTCTAAGCACTATAACTGCCTCCCACATTTATCATTCAGTTCAGAATGTTATATAAATTCTCATAATATTTATTCTTTGACCTATGTTTATTTAAATGTGTTTGGCTTAATTGCCAAATATTTATGGCTTCTCTAAACACATTTTTGTTATTGACTTTAAATTTAATTTTGTTTGGATCATTGTAGAAACTCTATGATTTCAATCATTTCTTTTTGAGACTTTTTTTATGGTCCAGTGTATAGTCTGTCTTGAATGATGTTGGATACAGTGTTCTACGAAAGTCAATTAGATCAAATTGGTGGACTGCGGTTCAAATCTTTTATATACTTAACTGATTTTATTTTGGCTTATTTATTCTATCAGTTATTTGAGTTAAATTGTGGATCTTATTATTTTCTCCTTTAGACTGTTGAGGTCTATTTCACATATTTTTGTTTTATTTGGCACTTAAATGTTAGGATCGTTTGTCTTTTCGATGACTTGACCCTAGTTTGATTATAACATGACCCCTTTATCCTTGGTAGTACTCCTGTTTCAGAAGTCAACTTTATCTAATATTAATGTAGGCATAACAGCTTTCTTATGGTTAGTATTTGTATGAGATATTAATGTCCATCCTTTTACTTAACTGATCTGTGTCTATATCTAACGTGTGTTTCTTGTAAACAGTGTATAGTTGGGTCTTGCTTGCTTGTTTATTTTGGGGAAAAAACCCTGAATTTTATTCCAAGTATTGAGAAGTCATTGTAAGATTGCAAAAGGGATGGTGATGTGATAATTTACTTATTTTATTAATAGACTTTAAATTTTAGAGCAGTTTTAAGTTTACAAAAAGTTGAGAAACTAGAGAGAGTTCCCATATACCCTCTCCCATCTCCCCCACTACCCAGGCCTACAATTTCCCCTCTTAGTAATACTTTGCCTTAGTGTCGTGCATTTGTTAGAATTGATGAATCAATATTGATACATTTTTATTAACTAAAATCCATAGTTTACGTTAGGGTACATTCTTTGTGTATACAGTTCCATGAGTTTTGACAAATGTGTAATATCATGCATCCAACATTACAACGTTGCACAGAATTGTTTCACTGCCCTGAAATTTCCCTGTGATCCACCTGTTTTCCCCTTCCTCCCTCTGAGTCCCTGGCAATCACTGGTATTTAAAAATCTCTATAGTTTTGACTTTTCCAGGATGTTGGGATTACACAGTATGTAGGTTTTTCAGATGGGATTCCTTTACTTAGCAATATGAATTTAAGTTTCCTCCATGTATTTTCATAGGTTGATAGCTCATTGTTTTCTAATTGTTGGATAATAATCCATCGTATGGATATACCAAAGTTTATCCATTCACCTATTAAACATCTTAGTTTATTCCAAATTTTGGCAATTAAAGTTGCTATTAACATTCATGGGCAGGTTTTTAGGTAGCAATAAGTTTTCAATTAATTTCTGTAAATACGAAGGAGCATAATTGCTGGATTGTATGGTAACAATTTGTTAGCTTTATAAGAAGCTGTCAGACTGTCTTCCAAGGTGGCTGTACTATAAAAAATAGATTTTTTATCCCCACCAACAATGAATGAATGTTCCTGTTGCTCCACATTCTCACCATTTGGTATTGTTGGATGTTTTGCATTTTAGCCATTCTAATAGGAACATAGCCTTATCTCATTATTGTTTGAATTTGCAGTTCCTGAATGAAATAAGTTGTTAATCATCTTTTCATATGCTTATTTGCCAACTGTGTATCTCTTTGATTAGGTGTATATTTAGACCTTTTTTGTCTTTTTAATTGGGTTGTTTTTTGTTGAGTTTTAAGAGTTCTTTGTATATTTTGGATGCAAGTCCTGTATCAGATATGTGTTTTGCAAATATTTTCTCCAGTATGTAGCTTATCTTTTCATTCTCCTAACAGTATCTTTCAAAAAGCAGAAGTTTTTAATTTTAATGAAGTCCAACTTGTCAATTTTTTTCTTTCATGGATTTGTGCTTTTGTTTTTGTATCTAAAATATTATCATCAAAGCCAATGTCACCTTGATTTTCTCCTGTGTTATCTTGTTGAACTTTTGTAGTTTCATGTTTTCTATTTAGGTTTATGATACATTTTGAGTTAATTTTGTGAATGGTAAGTTCTATGTTCAGGTTCTTGTTTTTTTTTTTTTTTTTTTTTGCAAGTAGGTTCCAGCCTCATTTGTTGAAAAGATCCTTTCTCCATTGAATTGCCTTTTCTTCTCTGTCAAAGATCAGTTGAGGTTATTTGTGTGGGACTATTTCTGGGCTCTTTTCTGTTCTATTAATCTATTTGTCTGTTCTTTCACCAATACCATACTGTCTTGATTACTTTAAATTTATGTTCTTTGAAGTTGAGTAGTGTCAGTCCTCTGACTTTTTCTTCTTATTCAGTATTGTGTAAGCTATTGTTTTTTTTGTTTTTGTTTTTTTTTTTTTTTGCCATTTCATATAAACTTTAAAGTCAGCTTGTTAATATTCACAGAATAATTTGCCAGGATTTTAATTGGGATTATATTGAATTTATAGATCAATTTGGTCAAACTGATATCTTAAAATTATTGAGCCTTCCTATCCATTAATATGAAATTTCTCTCCCTTTTGATTTCTTTCATCAGAGTTTTGTAGTCATTCTTATATAGATATTGTATATATTTTGTTAGATTTATACCTGAGAGTTTCAAATTTTTGGTGCTAATGTAAATGATGTGTTTTTAATTTCAAATTCCAATTGTTTGTCACTGGTAGATAGGAAAGAAACTGACTTTTATATATTAACTTTGTATCTTGGTTAGCTGTAGGTTTATTGAAGATGTTCTTAATCAAGTTGAGGAAGTTCTATGCTATTCCTAATTTTCTGAGAATTTTGTAAATGCTTTTTCTGCATCTGTTGATATGATCATATGACTTTTCTGATTTAGCCTGTTGTTATGATGGATTGCATTATTTGATTTTTTGAATGTCAAATCTGACTTTTATCCTGGGACTAAATCTTACTTGATTATGTGATGTATGGCACTTTTTATACATTGTTGGATCTGATTTGTTAATTTACCTGAGGATTTTTGTATAAATGATAAGAGATACTGGTCTGTAGTTATCCTTTTTTGTAATGCTTTTGTCTGACTCGGTATTACGGTATCTCTCACTTCATAGAATGTGTTAGGAAGTATTCCCTCTTTCTATTATCTGAAAGAGATTGAAGAGAATTGGTATTAAATCTTCCTTAAATGTTTGGAAGAATTCACCAGTGAACTCATCTAGGCCTGATGCTTTCTACCTAGAAGGTTATTAATTCTTGATCCCATTTATTTAGTAGATACAGGCTATTCAGATTATCTATTTGTCCTAGTATGAGTTTTGGTAGATTGTGTCTTTCAAGAAATTGGTGTATTTCGAAATATCTAGGTACTCAAATTTGTGGACATAGAATTATTTATAATATTGTTAAAATTATCTTTTCAGTGCATGTGGGATTAGTAATGATGGTTTCTCTTTCTTTTCTGATGTTAGTAATTTGTATTTTCTTTCCTTTTATCTTGGTTAGCCTGGCTAGATGTTTATCAGTTTTCCTTTTCATAAAAGATGGATAATTACCTTTTTCTATTGTCTTATTTTCAAATTAATTCATTTCTGCTCTAATTTTTATTCTTTTATTCTTCTGCTTGTATTGGTTATAATTTGCTTTTCTTTTTATAGTTTTCTAAAGTGGAAGCTATTGTTGGTTTTAGATTTTTATTCTTTGCAAATATATACATGCAATGCTATAGATTTCCCTGTAAATACCACTTTTACCACATCCCCCAAATTTTGAAAAGTTGTATTTTAAATTTTATTGTTTCAAAATATTTTAAAAATTTCTCATGATACTTTTCATTAACCTATGCAATATTTAGAAGTGTGTTGTTTAATCTCTAAATACTTCAGGAATTTTTAGCTATCTTTTTATGTTAATGATTTCTAGTTTAATTCTATTGTGGTCTGAGAGCATACTTGTATAATATCTAATTTTTTAAATATTAAGTTGAGGTATATTTTTTGGCCTGTAACATGGTCTTTTTTTGGTGACTGTTCCACGTGAACTCAAGAAGAATGAATTTTCTATTGTTGTTGGATAAAGTATTCAATTAGATCCAGTTGATTGATGATGCTGTTCAGGCCAACTGTATTCTGCCTGCTAAATCTATCATTTAATGATAGAGCAGTGTTTTCAACTATAAGAGTTCATTTTTCTCTCTCTCCTTGCAGTTCTATCAGTTTTGTCTCATGTATTTTGACACTCTATTGTTAGGTACATACACATTAAGGATTTTTATATCTTCTTGGAGAGTCTACCTGTTTTATCATTAAATAATTCTCTTCTCTACCCTTGATAATTTTTCTGACTCTGAAATTCCTTTTTAATGAAATTAATATAGTGATTCCAGATTTCTTTAGATTATTGTTAGTGTGGTATACTTTTATCTATTCTTTTACTTTTAATGTATCTGTCTTAATATTTAAAGTGGGGTTCTTATAGGTAGCCTAAAATTCAATATTGTTTTCTTTACTCTTACAGTCTATGTCTTAATTAGCATATTTAAGCCATTCATATTTAAAGTGTTTATTGACATAATTGGTTTAACATCTACTATGTTTGAAACTAGTTCCTATTCTGTTCATTACCCTTGTTCTTTTTTTAAAATCTCATGCTCTTCTGCCTTCTTTAGTTTTAATTGAGTATTTCCTATGATTCTGTTTTATCTCCTTTCTTAGAATACCAATTACATTGCTTTTTAGAGCAATTTTATTGAGATATATTGACATACCAGGTAATCATCCAAAGTGTAAAATCAGTGGTTCACAATATCATCATACAGTTGTGCGTTCATCACCACAACCAAGTTTTAAAATTTTCATTATTCAAAAAAATGAATAAAAATACAAATAAAAAAGAATATCCAAAACATCCCATACCCCTTATCCCTCCTAATATTTATTTATTTGTTGTCTTTCTTACTTATCTGTCCATACACTGAATAAAGAAAGTGTCAGTCACAAGGATTTGCAATAACACAGTCACACCTTAAGAGATATATAGTTATATAATCATCTTCAAGAATCAAGGCTACTGAATTACAGTTCAAAAATTTCAAGTATTTCCTTCTAGCTATTCCAATACACCAAAAACTAAAAAGGAATATTTATGTAATGCATAAAAATAGCCTCCAGAATGATGTCTCAACTTTATTTGAAATCTCTCAGCCACTGAAACTTTATTTTGTTTCATTCCTCTTCCCCCTTTTGGTCTGGGAAGGCTTTCTCAATCCCATGATGCCAGGGCCAGTCTCATCCCCAGGAGTCTTGTCCCACATTGCCAAGGAGATTTACACCCCTAGTAGTCATGTCACGTGTAGGGGGAGGGCACTGAATTTACCTGCAGAGTTGGCTTAGAGAAGCCACATCTGAGAAACAGATAGAGGTTCTCTGGGGGTGACACTTAGGCTTAGCCTCTCCTTTGCAGGAATAAATTTTGTAAGTGCAAACCCTAAGATTGAGGGCTTGGTCTATAAAATTGATAGTCCCCAATGCTTGCAAGAATACAAGGAATTCCCCAGGTATGGAAGTTAGTATTTCCATAATTTTCCCCAGTCTCTCAAAGGGAATTTGCAAATACCTTATTTGCTGCCCAAATTATGCTGGGATGTATTGGGACATCACAACTAACCTGTACAAAACAACAGGATCTCACTCCCTATTCAAGGTTCCAAGTAATTACAGTGTTTGAATAAACTGACCATACAAGTTAAATTAATTAGTGTGCCACAAAAAATATAAATTTTGCACCAAATAAATATCTCTTCCTTTTGTCTCAAACAGAAGTTGAAGTTTTAAAGCACAGTCAGTATCATCCTTTACCCTTTAGTATGATTTGCCTTAGTCCTAACCAGATCTACTTCATTCATATCTCCAATTGAAATCGGAATTCTTTGTTAGCTTTTTTATCAGTTGCTTTATGGGGTGAGGCTGACTTTCATAGTTCTGAAGCTATGAAGTCTGAGTCTCAGGAGTCAGAGATACCTGAAGTTCCAGGGACCAACCAGGTTATACACAAAGAGCTCAGCATCTCTGAATTTAGAAATAACCATAACAACTCAGGAATAGATATGACTGCTCTAAGAGTTTACAATCTAGGAAACTTTATAACAGGTCTTCCCCTGATAACCTCACAGTTTCATTCCTTCTTGCAGCCACTCTTTATTCCATGTTTGTATACACTATAGTTTCCTCCTCCATTCATCAGTTGATGTACCCTTAGGCCACCTGCATACATTGAAAATTGTGCATACTGCTGCCGTTATCACCATTGTGCAAATGTTCATTCATGTCCGTGCTTTCTGTTGTACGAAGTATATACCTTATAACAGGATTGCAGGATAATATGACAATCTGATACTTGGCCTCCTATGGAGCCACCACACTGCCTTCCAGAAGGGCTGCACCATTCTACTTCCCTACCAACAATGAATAGGTACATGCCTCTCTCCACCTTTTCTCCAGCACATGTATCTTTCTATTTATTTTTAAACCATTTTATTCACACACCTTACAATCCATCCTAAGTACACAATCAGTGGTTCCTGATTGGTATGCATTCACCACAATCCATATGAGGACATTTCCATTTCTCCCACAAAGAAAGAAGAGGTAAAAAAATGAATCAAAATTAAAAAAAAAATAGATTCAAAGGAGAAACAAGAACAATAACACCAAGAATCCCATACCCCTCTTTTATATCCCCCTCTTAAGGACATTTAGCTATTGTATATTGCTCTTGTTAAATTTCATAGGAGTATATTACAATGTTACTGTTAACTATGGACTCCAATTTGCATTGCTTGTATTTTTACATGTATCATTCTATTTTCAACACCTTGAAATTTTGATTCATTTCTTCTCCTTCATGTAAAACCATTCTTATATTTGTACATTTAGTCACCATCATTGTCCACTCTAGGTTTTGCTAAGTTTTACAGTCCCAGTCTTTATCTTCTATCTTTCCCTCTGGTGCTGAACATGCCTCTAGCCTTCCTCTTTCAACCACACTCAGCTTGGTTCAGTGTACAACATTGTGCTACTGTCTACCATTTTGTCTTTTGCATTTTATAGTTGTATCTTATTTTTTCCTCTCTCTCCTTTTACACTTCTTGGTAGTCTTCATTTCTACACTCTTCTCCAAACCTCTCTCCTTGCTTTTCCTATCTGCCTGAAGTGCTCCCTTTAGTATTTCTTGTACAGCAGATCTCTTATTCACAAACTCTCTTAGTGTCTGTTTGAGAATATTTTAAACTCTCCCTCATTTTGAAGGACAGTTTTCCTGGATATAGAATTCTTGGTTGGCAGTTTTTCTCTTTCAGTATCTTAAATATATCATACCACTGCCTTCTCACCTCCATGATTTCTGCTGAGAAATCCACACAGTCTTATTCAGCTTCCCTTGTATGTGATGGATCACTTTTCTCTTGCTGATTTCAGAATTCTCTTTGTCTTTGACAATTGATAGTCTGATTAATAAGTGTCTTGGAGTAGGACTATTCAGATCTATTCTCTTTGGGGTACACTGCACTTCTTGCATCTGTAATTTTATGTTTCTCGTAAGAGTCAGGAAATTTTCATTGATTATTTCCTCTATTATTCTTTCTGCCCCTTTTCCCTTTTCTGCTCCTTATGGGACACCCTTGACACATATATTCATGCACTTCATATTGTCATTCAATTCCCTGAGACCCTGCTCATATTTTTCCATTCTTTTCCCTATCTGTTCTTTTGCATTTAGGATTTCCATGCCTTGTCTTCTAGTTCACCAATCCTTTCTTCTGCTTCATCAAATCTGTTGTAAGTCTCCATTGTGGTTTTCATGTATTCAGTTGTGCCTTTCTTTCCCATAAGTTCTGCCATTTGTTTTTTCAAACTTTTGAGTTCTTCCTTCCTGTTTGCCCAATGTATTCTTTATATGCTTCATCTCTTTTGCCATATCTTTCCTCAACTCATGGATTTGATTTTTGAATTGACTTAGCAATTTGTTTAATCATCTTTAAGTGGTGGTTTCAACTCTTGTATATTATTTGAAATGTTAATTTGTTCCTTTGATTGGTCCATATCTTCATTTTCCTAGTGTGATTTGTAATTTTTTGTTGGTGTCTAGGCATCTGGTTTTCTTAATTAGTTTATTCTAGAGTTATTTTCACTCTTTTACCTAGGGTTTCTTGTTGGCTGGCTTTGTTCTGTGTCTGTTCTTTGGCATTCAGTTCAACTTATTTTAGACCACTAACATAGCTTCTGTTTAGCTGATCAGAATTTTTCAGCTCTTGTTATTCTGGCTTTTGCCCTGCCTATAAGGAACCTTTTCATTTGTTATTTCTCATTTCTTTTTCTTTTCTTTTCTTTCCTTTTTTCTTTTTCTTTTTCTTTTTCTTTTTCTTTTCTTTTCTTTTCTTTTCTTTTTTGTTTTTTTTTGCAGTAGGTCTACCAAGATATGATCAACTCCAACCAGATTTTCCCAGATCGGACAGGCCCAAGTCTCAGGAGGAGGATATAATCAGTATCAAGTTTCCCTTAGGATGATACCCTGCATGGTGCCGGTCTTTCCTGTGAAGCCTCTCAATTCTGTGCTACTCCTATGTATCCTTTCCAGCAGATGGTGCTTGTCAGCCTGCAGCTCTCCACCAGTGTAAAGAGATGTGGTGCCTTTAATTCTCAGCAGACCCTGCCCCTGCCAGAGGCATGGTAGAGACAGATACTGAGTCAGAGGGAGAGCTTAAACTGTTTGTTTTCCAGTCCCTGTGGTCTGAATTCTCTGAAGGAGGGCTGCTACTTGAGCTAGGCCCCACCTCCCTTTTTCTTGGGGAAGATATGCCCTTTATGGTATTATCTCCTTCACTTGACTCCTTACCTTGTCTCTCAGACCTATCTTAACTCCATGCTTGCCTGGGTCAGCACAGAGAAATGAAAATGCCTAAAGCTTTCTCTAATGAACTACTTGGAATAGTTAAAAAAGAAAAAAAGATAAAATGAAATCCCCTTTTCAGAGCCAGTCCCCAGCCCTAAATTTCACCAGTCAAGATCTGGAGTTGGTATCTGGCTCTATGTACCCCCTTTCAGTCTTTTTTCAGTATTCTGAGCTCAGCCAACTCCAGAAGCCTGTTTTTATTTATTTTATTTTATTTTTATTATTTTTTTCCATCAGCTCTGCCTCTTCTCTGCCAGGAGAGACCTCAGGTTTCCTTTCCTGCTTGCTCCAGGTTTATCTGTTTTGTAGCTTGTATTCAACAGTGCAGATTTGTTAATTAGAACCACGATTGGAGCTTGGTTGAGCTACCTTCCCTTGATCCTGATAGAGACTGCTTCTTTTTCCCATTGGGAAGTGACTCCAACCCAGCCTGCCATGCTATTGCAGGATGGGCACCAGCCTCCACAGTTTGGGGGCTTTACATAAAGTTCTGTGCTGTTAACTTGGCCCTTCCACCCTTTCCAGACTGGTGTATGATGTGGATCCAGTCACAGATGTCCCCCAAACAGTTATTCCAGACAGTTCCTGGCTATTTACTAGCTGCTCTAGAGGACTAACTAAATTCCACACCTCCCTATGCCACCAGCTTGCCTTGCCTATTCCTACAATTCTTTTTAAAGAAGTTTTTTAGTGTTTTTCCTAGAGTTTCCAATACATTTTTATAGGTCATCTAAATCCACTTTCAAGTAACACTATTCTATTTCACAGTAGTATAGATACCTTAAAAGAGAATATTACCAATTCCTCCTTACCATCCTTTATAATTCTGTCATTCACTTCACTTATCCATAAGCTATAAAAATCAAGTGCATTGTTGCTTAGAATAGGAAAAATAATATTTTGTTTTACTTTCATGTATTCCTTGCCTAATGCTCCTCATTTTTCATGTAGATTTGAGTTTTTGACTTTCATAATTTTCTTCTCTCTTAAACTTCTTTGTAATATTTCTTGAAGGGTAAGTCTACTGGCAACAAATTCCTGCAATTTTTTGTTGCCTGTAAATGGTTATATTTCTCTTTAACTTTTGAAGGTTAGTTTCACGGCATACAAAATCTTAGGTTTGTGACATTTTTCTTTCAAACTTTTAAATATTTCACTCTGCTTTCTTTTTGCTTGTATGGTTTGCAAAGTCTGGTATAATTCTTAACTTTTTTTCTCTGTAGGTAAGGTGTTGGTATTTTTTCCCTTCTCTGGCTTTTTTCAAGATTTTCTCTTTGTCCTTGGTTTTCTGCAGTTCTAATATAGCATGCCTAAGTGTAGATTTACCTTGCTTGCTTGTTCTCTGAATTTTCAGGATCTGTGATTTGGTGTTTTTCATTAATTTTGGAAAATCCTCAGTTATTTTTACTTCAAATATTTTTTTTAAGTCTTTATTCTTTTATTTTCATTATACAGATTACGTCTTTTGTAATTGCCTGAAGTTGTTGGAAATTCTGGTCTTTTTTTTCTTTCTTTCTTTTTTATTCCCTTTGCTTTCTGTTTTGGAGAGTTTCTTTTGACATATCCTTTAGCTTGTTGGTTCTTTCCTTAGCCATAATCCACCTACTGATGATCCCATCAAAGGCAGTCTTCATTTCTGTTTCAGTGTTTTTGATTTATAGCATTTTCTTTGTTTCTCTCTTCAAGTTTCCATCTCTCTGCTTACATCACCCCTTATTCTTGTATGTTGTTTTCCATTAGAGTCCTTTGCATATTAATCATAGTTATTATGAATTCTTGGTCTGATAATTCCAAAAGCTGTGTCATATCTGAGTCTTATTCTGATGCTTGCTTTGTCTCTTCAAACTGTTTTATGCTTTTTAGCATGCCTTATATTTTTTTCATTGAAAGTCAATGTATTAGTAAAAGGAACTGAGGCAAATAGGCATTTTGTGTGAGGCATTATGTTTATCTGGGTAGGAGTTAGCTTGTGTTTACTGTTTCCTATAGCTGTAGGTGTCAGAGGCTAAAATTTAATTTAGTATCTCTTTCTTTTCCCAAACAAAATCTCTCACCTATAAATTGTAATCTCCTTTCTATCTCTGCAGATTTTCTATTTCTAGTTATCTCCTTATGTGCCTTATTAATTTCCCTGAGAATAATGTTTTCAAGATCCTTCCATGTTGCATTACTTAATTCTTTCTTGTGGTTGAATGATATTCCATTGTTTATATGTACCACATTTTTTCAGTCCATTTGTTGATGAACACTTGGGTTGTTTCCACCTTTTGCTATTATGAACTAAGCTGCTGTAAACATTGGTGTACAAATATTTATTTGTGACCCTTTTTTCCACTCTCTTTGGATATTTACCTAGAGGTGAGATTGATGACTTACATGGTAATTCTATATTTAACTTTTTGTAAAGCTACCACATTGTTCCACATTGGCTGCACCATTTTACATCCCCACCAACAATGCACTAGAGTTCCAATTTCTCTGCATAATCTCCAACATTTATTTTACGTTTTGTTACATAATATCCATCTTCAAGGGTGTGAAGTGGCATCTCATTGTGGTTTTGATTTGCATTTCCCCAATAGCTAATGATTTTGAGCATCTTTTTGTGAGTTTATCAGCAATTTATATATCTTCTTTAGAGAAATGTCTATTCAAGTCCTTTTCCCATTAATAAATTGGGTTGTCTGTCTTTTTGTTGCATTGCAAAAGTTTATATATTCTGGATATTAAACCATTATACAATATGACTTGGAGCTATTTTCTCCCATTCTGAAAGTTGTTTTTTCATTTGTTTGATAATTCATTTGATATTCAAAAGTTTTTGCATCAAATATCTTGTTCCTTTTGTTGCTTGTACTTTTGGTATTATAAGACTCCATTTTCATATACTAGGTTACAAAAAAAAAAAACAATTATGTTATCTTCTAAGATTTTTATGATTTTTAGCTCTTATATATGTAAGTTCTTGATGAGTTGAGTTGTTATGTGGTGTGAGGTAGGAGTCTGCAGTGGTTTGGAGCTGCATGTTCCCCAGAAAAACATTTTCCTAAATTTAATCCATTCCTGTGAAACCATTATGAGGTTACTTCAGTTAAGATGTGGCCCCCTCAATCAGCATGGATCTTAATCCTGTTACAGAATCCTGTATAAGCAGAATGAAATTCAAACAGAAAGAAAAAAATAGCATAGAGAAAATTACTGGAAACAAGAAGCTAAAATTCAGCAGAGCCTGGAAGAGAAGGGAGAGGCCAGTGGAGGCCACCATGTGTGTTGCTATGTGACAGAGAAGCCAAGGACCAAGGATCACTTGCACCAGCCCCCAAATACCAACCTTCAGGAAGAAAGCATCACTTTGATGACACCTTGATTTGGATTTTCTCTTAGCCTTGATACAGTGAGCTAATATATTCCCATGATTTAAACCAACCCACTGCATGGTATTTGTTTGAGAAACTCATGAAACTAAAACAGTTCCAAACTTCATTCTGAATATGATTGTCTTCCAGTTTTCCAAACACCATCTATTGAAGGTACTATTCTTCTCCACTATATGTAGTTAGCACCCTTGTCAAAACTCAATTGGCCATAGAGGTTTTGGTCTATTTCTGGACTTTGAATTCTGTTCCACTGTTCTTTTTTTTCTATCTTTGTAGTAGTATCACCTTGTTTTGATTACTATCAATTTGTAGTGTAATTTGGAATTGGGAAGTGTGAGTCCTCCAACCCTGTTCTTCATTTTCAAGATTGTTTGGGCTATTTGGGGCCACTCTTGGTTCCACATAAGTTTGAGGATAGGTTTTTCCATTTCTGCAAAAAGATCACTGGAATTTTAATAGAAATTGTTTTGGATTTGTACATTGCTTTGGATAATATTGATATATTAAAAATATTAACACTTTCAATTCATGAACATGGGATTTCTTGCCATTTATTTAGGTCTTCTTTGATTTTATTCAGGAAAGTTTGGTATTTTTCAGTGTAAGTGTTTTGTGTCCTTTCTTAAATTTATCCCTAGATATTTTATTCTTTAAAATTCTATTGTATTATTGTAAATAGATTTTTTAAAAATTTCCTCTTTGGATTATTCATTGCTAGTGTATAGGAGCACATCTGTTTGTTTGCATGTGGATCTTTACCTTGCCAATTTGTTGAATTCATTTATTAGCTCTAATAATTTTCTTGTAGATTCTTTTTGTTTTTCTGTATAAAAGATCATGTCATCAACAAATATAGATACGTTTACTTATTCCTTTCCAATTTGTAAGCATTTTATTTCTTTTTCTTGCCTAATTGCTTTGTCAAGAACTTCTAGGACAATATTGAATATCAGTAGTGAAAGCTGGCATCCTTATTCCTGTTGTTAGGGGGGAATTCTTTCATTCTTTCCACTTGAGTGTGATATTAGCTGTGGTGTTTCATAAATAGTCTTTATCATGTTGAGAAAATTCCCTTCTCACTGTTTTTCTGAGTGTTATTATCAAGAATGGCTGCTGGATTTTGTCAAATGCCTTTGTTTCTCTTTGCATGGTTGAGATAATCAGGTAGGTTTTTTCCTTCATTGTATTTATATAGTTCATTACTCTGATTGTCGTATGTTTAACCACCCTAGCATTCCTGGGATGAATCCAGTTTGGTTATGATATATAATTATTTTTAATATGCTGTTAGATTAGATTGACTAATATTTTGTTAACAGTTTTTCCATCTATATTCATAAGGGAAATTGGTCTCCAATACTTTGTTGTCATGTCTTTACCAGGCTTTAGTATCAAAGTAATGCTGCCCTCATAAATTGAATTAAAAAGTGTATTAATTCTTCTTAAAATGTTTGAAGCCATCTGGTCCTGGATTTTTGTGTGTGTGTGGAAGTTTCTTGATTATTTATTAAACCTACTTGTTATAGTTTTGCTGATGTTTTCTATTTCTTCTTTAATCAATCTGGGTAATTGGTGTATTTCTAGGACTTTTTCCATTTCTTCTAGATTATCTAGATTGTTCATATAATTGTTCATAATACTACCTAATAATCTTTTTTGTTTCTGTAAGGTCAATACTGATATCACCCTTTGTCTTCACTATTTTAGCTATTTGTATCTTTTTTGCTTTTTCTTTGTCAGTCTAGCTAAAAGTTTGCCAGTTTTATTGATTTTGTTTTCAGAGTCAACTTTTTATTTTTAGTCTCTAAATTGTTCTATTATTCTCTATTTCATTTGTCTCTGCTCTAATCTTAATGATTTCCTTTCTTCTCCTAACTTTGGGTTTACTCTGCTTTTCTTTTACTAGTTCCTCAAGATGTAAAATTAGGTTATTAGCTTATGATCTTTGATTTTGAAAAAGACATTTATAGCTATAAATTTCCCTCTGAGCTGTGCCTTTGTTGTATCCCATATGCTTTTTTGTTTTCATTTTTCTTAGTATTTTCTCATTTCCCTGTATTTTTTCATTAACCCATTGCTTCTTTAATAGTGTGCTGTTTAAAGTCCATATGTTTGTAAACTTTCTGGGTTTTCTTGTTATTGATTTCTAGCTTCATTCAGAGAAATTACATTTTATGATTTCAGTAATTTAAAATTTATTGTGACTTCTCTTGGGCCCTAGATTATGGTCTATCTTAGAGAATGATCTATGTGAACTTGGAAAGAATCTGTATTCTGCTGTTGACTGAAGTGTTCTGCATATATGTGTGTTATAACTATTTGGTTTACAATGTTATTTTTGTCCTTTATTTCTTAACTGATCTACTGTCTCTGTTTATCTCACATCTTTTCTCTAATTCCATTTAATATTTCACTTTATCTCCTCTATCAGATTTTTAGGTATACCTAAAATTGTTTTAGCATAAATACTACAATATGTTTCATTATTTTATTGTCTACCTTTAATATTTTTGCACATTTTGCTTGAGAATCTTAAGACATGTAATGTCAGTGGCCCTCTCCCGTCCTTTGTGCTAGTTTTGCCACATATTGTACATCTACATATGTTTGTCACACGTTTGTGTGAAGAACTTGCATTGATATTGTCAGAATCTTTTCCTGAGTTTTTTTGAACTGATTTGGTAGATTTGCTACTTTATTTTATTCATTAAATTTACTATATTATTTGGTTTTCAGATGTTAGATTAACCTTTCATGATTGGGATAAATTCCACAGAGTCATAGCATATTATCTTTTTATCTGTTGCTGAATTTGATTTGGTAGTATTTTAAGTATTTTTGGATCTCTCTTTATGAAAGATATTGTTTACCATTTTATTTTTCTCCTGATGTGTTTGCTCTGCCTTGGTATTATGGTAATACTGGCCTCCTAAAATGCTTTGATATATGTTCTCTCCTCTTTTGTTTTTTGAGAATGTTTGTGTGTTATTGTCAAAATTTCTTCCATTAATATTTGATATAGTTCACCATTTAAGCCATCTGTTCCTAGACTCTTCTTTGTGGGACTATATTTAATTACCAATTTAATACCTTTTTTTTTTTTTTTTTACTTCATATAGTGCTATTAAGATTATTTTATTTCTTAATTTGATTATGGTAATTAATGTCTTTCTAGGAATTAGTATATTCTGCATTGCTAAACTTGGCATAAGGTTGTTCATAATGTTAGCTTAAATTCTTTTGTAATTTCTTTTAGGTCTGTTGTGAGGTCCCATTTGCATTACTGATATTGGTAATCTGTGTCTTCTCTTTTTTATCTTGATGATTCTAGTGAAGTTTTATTAATTCGTTGATCATTTCAAATATACAAATTTGTGTTTCATTGTTTTCTCTACTGTTTTTGGTTTCATTAATTATTTTTAATCATAGTTTTCTTCTATTTCCTTGCTTTTTTCTGGTTTCTTAAGATGAAAGTTTAGATCATTGATTTGATTTGATTTGATTCCTTCTTTGCTAGTATAACCATTTAAATTAAGTCATAAATTTCCCTCTAATCATCACTTTAGCTGCTTTCCATAAATTTTAATTTGTATTTTATTTTCAATCAACTCAAAATATGTTCTGATTTCTCTTGTGATTTCTTGTTTGAACTTTGGATGTTTCAGAGTGCTTTTGTTTAATGTCTGTTCTGTTTAATTTTTGAGTACACACACAGTAGAAATACCTATTATCCTAGTCTTCATTTCCTGATGCATGTATTAGATGTTTTATTCTGGAGATGAATCCAAGGGCAGCAAGTGTGAGAAAAAGAAATGATATAAGTAAGACTATACAGGAATGAGAGATGATGACTATCACTTCATGGGAAAATAGATATAGTGAATTGCTTGGCAGGAATACCTGTTTGAAATGGAGAAATTATCCATGTGAGGAACAAGGAGGCAACATACCTCAGAGTAGACCATGGGGAGAGGAATTTACTTCCTCAGTTTCCTCCCATCTCCTTTTCTCATTGGCAAAGCTTTCCCTATAGGGCATTAACTCCCACACCTCCAGGTTGTATCCTTCTACTCCTTGAGTGCCAGATCCCAATCTCTGCTATGTGGTTGCTAGTGGTAGGAAAAGCTAGAATCTCTGAGCCTACAGCTGATTGGCCTGGATGTGTTACAGAGTGGGGAGAGGGTGGGTGAAGGAACTACACTCAGTGCAGTGGACTAGTTGTCTGTGGGCAGCAGAATTTCTTGGGACTGAGCAAGATACCATGGGGCATGGCTGGTGGCTGAGGCAGAGTGAGTTTCTCAAGACACAAGATGTGGGATGCACCAAGGAAAATAGAGCAGGTGTATGAGATTTATGATGTATCACCTTATATGCCTATTGATGTATACTTACAAAGTTAGATAATAAAAGACAAGTATCCACATGAAAAGTTAACTTCTGAAAGTGTATCTCATGAACAGAAGAGGTATTCTGGTTGATTTCTATTTCTTTTCTGTTTTTGAAATGCTGAAAAGGATTGGTAGATTAAATAAATTATTGCACATCCATGATGAAATTCTTTGTAGCCATTCAAATGAAACTTGAAAAAGAGTACTTAATGATATAAAAAACCACACCCATTGCTATAAAACAGCATATAAAGATAGTAACTGAGAACATAGTAGATGTTTAAGGTTTTTAAATACAAATTGGCATAAATATCTTCTATTAGCATTTGGCCATGTGTGGAGGCAATTGGAAGGTATGGAAAGAAAGATGAAACTATAAAAGAGAAATACGGGGAATGTTAGAATTTACTTGAGACTGAATTTATTGCTATCATAGGTAAACTAAATAGATTTCAGAGAAATAATACTGTATGAAAAAGGCTTATAGAAAAGCAGTAGTATTGGACATTGAAAAATATGGTTGTGTATCCTACCACTGCCATCTTGGAATTCATCCTATTTATGCTCCCATTTTCTCAGCTGTTAATAAGAAAATCTATATCATAGAATCCTTGTTATGGTGAATAATAAGGACTTATTTAAAAGGTTTGAATAAATGGAAGTTAATGATGAGGATGTAAAAAAGGAGAGAAAGTTGAAACAACTTTCTTTGGTAGGAAATGAAGGAAATTTGCTTGCACTACTGTTGTCTTTTCCCATTTTAATTCCTTTCTTGTTTTGGTAATTGGTGAGTTACCAGCACTCTCTAGAAACTCAAGGAAGAATCCCAGGTTTCAAAGCTAAGTCTCAATATTTACAAAAGTAATGAGTCTGTCAGCAAGGGGCAGTCAAATGCTCTTACCGTTTGGTATTGCTAACCTCAAACCTAAGCTAAAGGGACACCTTTCGTGGGGTATAACAGTTCATTTGTCTTCATGCTAACTCCATCAAGGAATTTTCCTGTGCAGAGAACAGCTAGTTACACAGAGCTCCGTATGTGCTGTGTTTTTTATGTAGTATACTGACAGCCTGTAACCGAACCTAATCCGTCAAACTCATTTCACCTAAGACCTCAAGTATAACTCCAATTCTGATCCTTAAGGTAAAGGCTTCACTGAAGTACTTAGTTCCTGACCTTTTGTTTTTTGAACACATAATACTCTGGGGTTTGGGGTGGAGGAAATGTATTTCTCTTTGTACTGAGAAATAGAGTCATGATTTTTGGGTGTCGAATTTAAAAATATGCTTTCCCTATGATTTGCCTATAATAGTTGCAACATCGATCCAACAGCCTTTGGCAAAGTTGTTCTTTACACTAGTGAGTTTGCAATTTAGTAAACTGCCTGCTTTCAGTTTATTTTTTCATTTAATGGTTGAATTTATCTTTGGGAATTTTATTTTGATAAGCTAAAATATATCTTATGTTTTTATCTTAATTATCTTAATCCCTTAATTTTGTCTAAGTTTCAGAAACCGTAAGAATTTGGATGTGTAGCATTGATACGTGGAAAAAAAAAACCCGTGTTCTAATTGTGCCAAGTATTTTTAAAACACCTTTTAATGCAGTAAATGCATTTTAATTCTTGCTCGATATTATTTCTGCCAACTATTCAAAATTTCTTCCTAATCATTGACAAGGTATCGCCACAGGCGCTTGGCAACAATTTCTGCTTTACAAAGCGTTTGCTGATAAAACACCTTTGCTTTCTCATGTTTTTGTCAGATATATTGGTATTTCCTGGGGTACGGGCACAATTTACAAAATAGGGAAGACATTCAGTAATATTAGTACTACAGACATAATGTGAAACAGCCAAAAGAATGTGTAAGAAACCATTGAAACCTAAGCTTTATGTCTGTCAGTTACTTGAGCTTAGTTTTGTTGTTACTGGTCCTGCTTCAGAAGAAGCCTCCTATTGAATAATGGAATATTTTGTGTGGGATGGTGAATCACAACTTAGAAATGAAATGAAAGGCTTTGAGTCAGTATGGAAGTGTCTTTTTAAAATAAAAACATCAATATATTACAACAAAATATTTACTTCTATTAGTTTTAGTTTTAAAACTCTAAATCACAGAGGACCAAATTTGGCCATCAAAATCAGTCTCCGATATGGCTTCAAAGCACATGAAAACAGCAAACATTTCCATATTCAAATGTGTTTTTGGAATTATCTTTTAGAAATCAGATGATTGCAGCTACCATGTCATGTTCCAAAATTCTGTCTACTTAAATTTCTTAAATATTTAAGGGAAATGATATTTTACTTAAGGTGGAAGAAAATGAGTATTCTTGTTTCTTGATAATACTTAAATCTCTAAAATCAGAATTTTACATGGATGTCAAAACATTGGCATAATGGTTGTAAGACAGAAGTAACTCATAAGACAAAAATATTTGAGTGTAGTCATAATTTTTCTAACAATGATATTTCATTATTACTTCTGCCATCAAATTTCATCTAGAAGTTATTTTAATATCATAGATACAAGTTGGAAATAAGTGGTTGCAGAGACCGATTTGAATTATGAACATGCAAATTCTTACCGCATAGTGGTATTTCCAGATTTGTGTCTCATTTAAAGTAGGCTTAAACATCATGAATAATCTCCAATATGTGGATTTATTTGGAAAATGTAGGGGTTTATTTTAAGTGAGTTCCCACTGTCAGATGACACACAAGACATTAAAGTATCAAAAATCTTTGAAAACATTCTTACTTTTTGGGTCCCAGAAGATGATATATCTGCAATTCAGCCTTGGTAAGGAAGATGGGAAAAGTTCTTACTATGTTTAATAACATGGAAAACTTCCTTCAAAACAGGCTTACTACAGTTTTCTTAAACAATGTTCAAGTGCCATCCCACAAATATTATGTTCTCCCACTGCCTCTGGACGACCCCGTCTTTTTAAACTGCTCCCCAGATCACAAAAGGGTAAAAACATCTGCCTCCCTAAATAAATGAACTCAGGCTTTGATTCCTTGGTGGCTCCTCAAGAAAGTTAAAAAATAAATAATCCAGTCAATTAGGTTGTTCTTTTTATGATAAAAAGTCAGTTTAAATGGTTATTTACAGGTGAATACAATATTTTTATGACTAAATTAACCCATTATTTTGGCATCATGTAAAACAGTTTCAGGGCTTCTTAATTAAAAGTAAATTTGTGCCTTTAAACTTCCCTTTAGGATACTAGTTTCCTAATTGGCAGATTTCAGATTTTCTTTTCCTATTTTTCTTTTTCATTGTGGTTTTGCCTGCCTAGGTGTAGTCTCTCCTTTTACTTCTAGTCAGCCTTCTTCACAATTTCACTAGGTGACCTTCTAAACCATTTTGAAGGCAATGAGGAAAAACTCCATTGGCCCCAAATATCTTATTTACCGCTAGGAAAGGTCCTCATGATTCTTATTCACAAGTTCCTTTTTGTAAGTCAAAGCTGTGCTTCCCTGAGAACTCCTTATTATTAAATATGTATCAGTGGGGATTCAGTGTACTTTAGTAGATAGGTGCTAAAGGCTTTAGTGGGTTGAATGATAAACCCCCAAAGATAAATCCACCTAGAACCTGTGGCTATGACCTTATTGGGAAAAGGTCTTACAGATGTAATTAAGTTGAAGATCATGAGAAGAGATCATCCTGATTATCCAGTGGGCCCTGAATCCAATGACACGTACCCTTATAAGAGAAAGCCCGAGGGAGATGTGAGACCAAGACCATGGGACAGTGGAGGCAAAGATTAGAGTGATGCAGCCCCAAGCCAAGCACCACCTGCACCACCAGATGCTGAAGGAGGCTAGTAAGGACTATTCCTTAAAGACTCTGGGGGAGCACAGCCCTGCTGACATCTTGATTTTGGATTTCTGGCCTCCAGAACTGTGAGAGAATGAACTTCTGTTGTTTTAGGTCACCAAGTTTGTGATAATTCGTTATGGTAGCCCTAGGAAAGTAATGAGAGGCTTTTTTTTTGTGCAAAACACAGAGCACTCGGGATATACAGAAGAATGACACAGCTCTTGCCCTCAAAGAGCCCACAGCATAATGAGGATGGCAAACGTATATTTGGCTAATTTCAACATCTGCCAAGGACTGAAAAGAGCACAGAGGAGGCCCATTGTTAAACTTGAAGCTGGGGGGGAGGGATCAGTGATATAATAATTTCAAAATAGCATGAAATAATATTTTAAGTGAGGATTGAATTAAAAGTACTAAGAAGTTTTAGTTTAGTTCTAAGAAGAAAATAGTGGGAAAAGAAACTAGAAAACTAGGAGGGATCAGTGCATAGGTTTATACTCCATCCCAAGGATTACAGCCTTTATCCTGTAGACGGTGGAGTAACATTAAAGGAGAATAATGATAACCTAGATCTGTAGTTCAGATGAGCCATTTTAGCCAAAGCATGAAGGTTGGGTTTCAGGAGAGCAAATCTGGAGAGGAGCAGGAAACAGTTACGAGGTTATAGCCACAGGCCAGGTTGAATATGGGCAGTGGAAAAAGTTTAGGGCAGAAAATGACAGATTTGAAAGAACAAGAATCAGCCGTGTTTTCCCCCATCTATCTGTTAGTGTAAACTGATTGTTAGATGAGAGAAGCGCATGACTAGGAAAAGGGGGACAAGTGTACATGTGATGGGGATGAGGTGAAAATTAAATGGGTTAATATACATGGACAATGCCATGAAAGTGTTTACTGTTACTATTGTTATCCACGGTAAGGAAGATTAAAAATCTGAATGATTTACTGACCCCAGTAGGCTTCAGCGGAGAATTGCACTGGTGACTTGGTCCCCAGGGATATTGGTCTGTCCAAGGGAAATGAGCTGAAAAGGGAAGGCATTCAGGAGAGGGGGTCTAGGTAGCTATGGACAAATGGAAAACGTCTAACAAGAAAGTAGTACATCAAGGAAGCAAGGCAGAAATAGGTGTACCATGAGTCATTTCATGCAGAGAATAAAGGGGGATAGTTGGATTAGCCATGAGCTTCGACCTCTCCCCTAAATTGTAGCAAGATGCCTTCAGACTACTCTAAAACAAGTGTCATTGCATTCTGTCTTCTAACACATCTGAGAGTACGGTAGGAAGATGCAAGAGCATGTGGGCAGAAATCCATGGAAGTGGCCATGTGTACATTTTGCTTTGCTTAAGGATTTTTGTTGGACCTAAAAAAACTCTGAACTGTTTGGAAAGAGGATTTGCATTTGCAAATATATTTGCAAGGCAGATCCAACAAGCAGTGCTTTGCCATTTGCAAATCCATTTGAAACATCTGGGTCCTTGTCTAGCCCCCAAATTTTTATGTAAGTGAATGACCCTAGGATTACAGTTTGGACATGATTTAAAAAAAAAAAAAAATCCAGTTAAATGCTAAGTAATTTGCATAATTTTGGTTTTGGAAGCCCAGTCTATCCTGTTAACAAAATGAAAGACCAGACAGAAAATAAGCTTTTTCTGTTAAAGTAAAATTAAATAAGTGAAAGCAATAAGAAACAGTAAAGCACCCTGATTTTGTTAACTGGAGAAAGGCCATGTGACATTTTACGGAAACAAGCTTGTTTTTAAGTTTTAATTTAGGTTTAAATTCTACCTATTTTCCTAATGGCAAAAGAAATTTAAAAGAAACTGTTGACTGCTTATTTACTGTGGATCTGAAGCTATATCCTCTATCAAATTAGTTATAAAATAAAAAACTTAAGGCAGTGATATCCTTCTCTACCTTAAAAAAGAGCATTATAATATAAGATTTACTCAGGCTAAATTTATACTGTATTAGTAGACTATAAGAATTCCATTAATGCTCTATTGATACCAGCAATGAAGAAAAAGGCAAAATGGATGCATTGCTTCTGCTCCACTGGGTCTGTAATGAAGTAGCATTATAGCAGCTGCTCTCTTTTTAAACAGCTTTGTTTTTTTATTTATTTATTTTCCAAGGCATCACTTGGTATTTTGAAAAATTCTCCTTAAAAATTGTATTTTGACCTTCTGGTCCTTCCCTTTCATTACTGATTTTTTTGTTTGTTTAAGAACAGTGGTCATCTGTTCACCACAATGGTGCAGTGTGGTAATTTGAAATTTTAGTACAATGGGAATTTCAGATAGAAAAGACAAACTGAGATTGTACTGCCAAAATCACGTGTACCAATGAATCCTAATATTTTAGAAGTGTTGTCTATTAGAACATCTCTTAGCCTTTTAGTGATATGATAGAGAACTTGCTAAAGGAGTGCAAATCTCAATCATCTTTTCTTTTTCTTGGCTAAAAAAACTGGCATGTAGAGCTTTCTACAAATGCACAATTAATATTTTTCCAAACTGTCAAGTCATGGTGGTGAGCTGGACTCCTGTCCTGTCAACCTGTTTGTTTCAGCTGTCTCCATGACACTGATTGTCTTTGCCAAATCTATCATGCAGCAATCCACTCTGATTGCTAAAGTGGCCTAAATGAATGGCCAGGGTTAGTTCATTCTGAATATGTGTGAGATTTGACAACTTCTATATACAAAATAAAAAAGGTAGGAAATCTTTCAAAGTAAAGATACTGAAATGAAGAAACTTATTATTTTGAACTTTTGATTGCCATGAGTATCCATGTTAATAATTTTTTAAAAGTGAACAATACATGTAAAGAAGTAAAAACAATACATAATGAAGGCTGTAAATTAGCTGCAAAAACGGAATGAAAGCAGTGCAAAAAAGGAATGAAACAATGATCATACTCAGGCTACCTTCTTCAAATGGAAACTCCACAAAGAGGAAATTCTTGTCTCTATGATCTAAAAAATAACTTGCATGCTATAGTTACTGAAAACATATGCTTATGGATTTCAACCAAAAATTCTCCCCAATTCCCAAATTTCACATTATTTATTTATGAGCTATTATCCTGAGATGATCTAGCTCAGAATTAATATGAACAAAGTTTAATGATGCTCCCTTGACTTCTATCCTCTAAAACTCCTGCCTCTCTCTCCCCTGAACTCTACCAATAAAGACAGTGATTGGGAGCATCATTTATTTAGTGCCAACTCCATCTACTTGGATGTCATCCTGGATTCTTCATACTCTACATTAAATCAGTCACCTTGACCTATTTTCCATGTGTCACAGCTCCCAATTCCATTCATTATATTCACTGTCCTGTCACTCTTATATTTTTCCCTTTGATTACTGATTATTCCATTTGAATGTACTTCAGAAGTTTCCCTTTCATTAGTCAGGCTCATATCTTCCTAAGTCATTTTCTACACCATTGTCAATGATCTTTCTAAAATGTTATGTTATTCATCTACGTAAAGGATTTCAATGGTTTTCCACTGTGTTAAAGATAAAATCAGACCACCTTAGCTTGTGCAAGGCCCTTCGTGATCTGCCTTCTTACTCCCACCCTGAAATTAACTTTCTCTACCCTTCTTGATTCTATGCCAAACTACTTAGAGTTCCCCAAATGTGCCATACTTTTTCTTGCCTCTTTGCAATTTTATGCATTCCTCTCTATTCATGGAATGTCCTTTCTCCTCATCCCCTTACCAATGATCAGTTCAAGCTGTTCAAGATTCAACACAAGCTGTCATATCCTCTATGCAGTGTTTCCTGATCTCTATTTTTTACGTTGGGTTTTACATAATATCTAGCACATGCTACTGACCTAGCATGCATCATGTAATTCTTAATTATCGAATCTTCCGCTAGAACGTGAGCTTCATTTTTTTTTTTATTAGGGAAGTTGTGAGTTTACAAAACAATCACGCATAAAATACAGGATTCCTGTACTCCACCTCACCAACAACAATTTGCATTGGTGTGGAACATTTGTTACTATTAACAATAGCATATTTTTTATAATTGTACTATTTTTTTAACAGAAGTTATCTTTGCTTTAATTGTATTATTCCCACCTTTTATTACTGTCATATATTTGTTATAACCCATGAAAGAACATTCTTGTGCTATTAACTATAGACCTTCATCTACAATAGGGTTCACTGTTCTGTGCAGTCCAATGTTTTATCTTTTAATTTGTATCATAGTTAATATACATACCCTAAGATTTCCTTTTTTAACCACATTCATCTATGTAGTTCTTTGCTGTGGATTAAACCACAATAATGTGCTACCATCAACAAGTTGATTTCCAAACTTTTACCATCACCCGTCAACTTCCCATTCTCTAAATCCAGTCTATCTCCTGGTAATTTATATTCTAGATTTTAACACTGTGAGCTTGCTTATTATAATTAGTTAGATCATATGGTACTTTTCCTTTTGTATCTGACTTATTTCATTCAACATAATGTCCTCAAGGTTCATCCATGTTATCACATGCATCAGGGCTTTGTTCTTACAGCTGATTAATATTCCGTTGTATGTGTATACCACAATTTGTTTATCCATTAATCGGATGATGGACATGAGTTGCTTCCATCTTTTGAAAACTGTGAGTGATGCTGCTATGAAAATTAGTGTGCAAATGTACATTTGAGACCCTGCTTTCAGTTCTTCTGGTTATATACCTAGCAGCGGGATTGTTGGATAACATGGCAATTTTGTATTTAGATTCCTGAGCAACCGCCGAAACTGTCTTCCACAGCAGCTGTACCATTCCATGTTCCCACCAACAGTGAACAAGTGTTCTTATTTCTCTGCATCCTCTCCAGCACTTTCAGTTTTTTGTTTTTTTCAGTAGTGGCCATTCTAGTAGGTATGAAATCATATTTTTTTGATTTGCATTTCTCTAATAGCAAGTTATGTTGAGCACCTTTTCATGTGCTTTTTAGCCATTTGTCTTTCTTTTTTGGAAAAATTTCTATTCAAGTCTATTGCTCATTTTTTTAATTGGGTTCTTTGTCTTTTTATTTTTGAATTGAAGGATTTAATTTTATATTCTGAATATTAAACATTTCTCGGATATGTGGTTTCCAAATATTTTCTACCATTGAGTAAGTTGGATTTTCACTTCTTTGACAAAGTCCTCTGCAAAAAAATTTTTTTTTTAATTTTGAGTCAGTCCTATTAACTATTTCTTCTTTCATTACTTGTGTTTTTCATGTAAAGTCAAAGTAACCATTTCGTGCCACAAGAACTTTTTTTATACAGCTTTATTGAGATATATTCACATACCCTACAGTCATCCAGTGTACAACTATTCACAGTACTATCATATAGTTGTGCATTCATCACAAGAATCAACTTTTGAACATTTTCCTCACTCCCCCCAAAATTAAAAATAAAAGTATAAAAGAACACCCAACACATTCCATCCCCCCCTGCATCCCACTCAAGTTTTGATTTAGTTTTTGTCCCCATTTTTCTACTCGTCTGTTCATACACTGGACAAAGGGAGTCTGAGCCACAAGGTTTTCACAATCACACAGTCACACTGTATAAGCTGTATAGTTATACAGTCATCTTCAAGAATCAAGGATACTGGGTTGCAGTTCAACAGTTTCAGGTACTTATTTCTAGCTATTCCAATACATTAAAAACTGAAGAGGGATATCTATATAGCACATAAGAATGCCCTCCAGAGTGACCTCTCGACTCCATTTGAAATCTCTCAGCCACTGCAACTTTGTTTTGTTTCATTTTGTTTCCTCCTTTTGGTCAAGAAGATTTTCTCAATCCCACGATGCTAGGTCCAAGCTCATCCCCAGGAGTCATGTTCCACATTGCCAGGGAGATTTACACTCCTAGGAGTCATGCCAGTGAATTCACCTGCCACATGGGCTTAGAGAGAAAGAGAGGAGGGTCACATATGAGCAACAAAGAAATTCTCTGGGGGAGACTCCTAGACCCAATTATTAGCAGGCTCAGACTCTCCCTTGCAGCAACAAATTTCACAAGGGCATGCCCCCAAATCAAGGGCTCATCCTACCAAATTGTTAACTTATGGTTATCAGTCATAACCCAGTTGGGGAAGTCCAACATTTCTTCTTTTTCCCTAGTTCCCCAAAGGGGCCCTGCAAATATATCCTCATTCTCTGCCCAGATTACCTTGGGATGTATCAGAATTTCACACTAACCTGTACAAACCTACCAGATCTCACTTCCTATTCAAAGTTCCATGTAATTATGGTATTTGAATAAACTGACCATACAAGTTAAATTACTTAGTGTGCTGCAGAAAATACAGATCCCATACCAAACATTGCTTCCCTTGGTCTCACACAGAAGTTGAAGTTTTAAAACACAGTCAGTATCATCCATTACCATTTGGCTTGATTTGCCTTAGTCCTAACCAGATCCGCTTCATTCGTATCTCTAACTGAGGTCTGAACTCTTTTTCAGCTTTTTTTTTGTTAATTAAATTCAGTTTTATTAAAATATATTCACATACCGTACAGTCATCTATGGTGTACAATCAACTATTCACAGTACCATCATCTAGTTATGCGTTCATTACCCCAATCTATTTTTGAACATTTTCCTTACACCAGAAAGAACCAGAATAAAAATAAAAAATAAAAGTAAAAAAAGAATACCCAAATCACCCCACCCCCCACCCCCATCCCACCCTTTTCTACTCATCCATCCATACTCTGGATAAAGGGAGTACGATCCACAAGGTTGTCACCCCTTGTAAGCTACATTGTTATACAATCATCTTCAAGAGTCCAGGCTTCTGGGTTGGAGTTTGATAGTTCAGGTATTTACTTCTAGCTATTCTAATACATTAAAACCTAAAAAGTGTTATCTATATAATACATAAGAATGTCCACCAGAGTGACTTCTCGACTCCATTTGAAATCTCTCAGCCACTGAAACTTTATTTCATTTCATTTCGCATCCCCCTTTTGGTCAAGATGTTCTCAAACCCATGATACTGGGTCCAGATTCATCCGTGGGAGTCATATCCTGCATTGCCAGGGAGATTTACACCCCTGGGAGTCAGGTCCTGTGTGTGTGTGTGTGTGTGTGTGTGTGTGTGTGTGTGAAGTAAGTTCACTTGGATGAGGTGGCTTAGCTAGAGAGAGAGAGAGAGAGAGAGAGAGAGAGAGCGCCACATCTGAGAAACAGAGAGGTACTACTCGGGGGAGACTCTTAGGCACAATTATATGTAGGTTTAGCCTCTCCTTTGCAGTAATGAGCTTCATAAAGGCAAGTCCCATGATAGAGGGCTCAGCACATCAAATTGCCAGTCTTCGATGTTTGTGAGAACATCAGCAACAATCCAGGTGAGGAAGCCCAACACTTCCACATTTTCCCCCAGATCCTCAGGGGGGCCCTGCATATACATTTTTATTCTCCGCCCAAATTACTTTGGGATGTGTCACTATTTCACTCTAACCTATACAGATCTACCATATCTCACTTCCTATTCAAAGTTCCATGTAATTGTGGTATTTGAACAAACTGACTGTAGAAGTTATACTGTTTAGAAAATATAGGTCCTGCACCAAATGAACATCTCTTCCCTTGGTCTCACATGGAAGTTGAAGTTTTAACACACAGTCAGTTACAACCTTTTCCCTTTGGCCCAATTTGCCCTAGTCTTAACCAGATCTGCTTCACTCATATCTCTAATTGAAGTTTGGGCTCTTTTTCAGCCTTTTTTTTTTTTTTTTTTTTTTAACAGTTGCTGTATGCACTAACATTCATATCTGCCGAGCGCTAGCTCTGAGTTTCAGGTGTCACACAGATACCCAATATTCCAGAGACTAATCAGGTTATATACAAAGGGTCAGCATCTCAGAGTTTGGAGATAGACACTACAATTCAGGAATAGATGTGTCTGCTCTAAGAGTGTACAATCTAGGGACCATTACAATAAGCATTCCCTTGATTAAGCTGTGCTCTAAGACTCAATTTTCATAGTTTACACATAATAGTCCATATTAGTGAGGCATTATTATGTTTGTCTTTTCATTTTTGGCATACTTCACTCAAAATGCTGTCCTCAAGATCTGTTCACCTAGTTGCATGTCTTACAGCTTCATCCCTTCCTATAGCTGCTCGATATTCTATTTTATGCATACACCACAGTTCACCATTCTGTTCATCAGTTGATGTACCCTTAGGCCACCTCCATCCATTGCTAATCATGACCTACCACAAGATCTTGAATGTGCTTTTCTATATTTTTTTCTAGGAGTTGTATGGTCTGGTTTCTTCTATTTAGGTCTTTGCTTAATTTTGAGTTAATTTTTGTATATGGTGTGGGATAAGGGTTCTCTTTCATTCTTTTGCAAATGGATATCCAGTTCTCCCAGCACAACTTATTGCAGAGTCTGTTCTTTACCAGTTGGGTAGACTTGGCAGCTTTATCAAATATAATTTGACCATAAATGTGACGGTCTATTTCTGAACTCTCACTTGGATTCCACTGATCAATACATCTGTCTTTATTCCATAGCCATGCTGTTTTCACCATTGTAGCTTTGTAATACACTTTAATTTCAGAAAGTGTGAGTTTTTAAACTTCATTCTCAATTTTCAAGGTGTTTTTGGCAATTGGGGCCCCTTACCCTTCCAAGTAAAATTGATAATTGGCTTTTCCTTTTCTGCAAAGTAAACTATTGGAGTCTTTATTGGGATTGCATTGAAACTGTAAGTCAATTTCGGTAGAATTGACATCTTAACAATATTTAGTCTTCTAATCCATGAACACAGCATGTCCTTCCTTTTATTTGGATCTTCTATGATTTCTTTTTTCAATGTTTTATAGTTTTCTGTGCACAAGTCCTTTACATCATTGGTTAGATTTATTCCTAGATATTTGATTCTTTTAGTTGCTGTTGTAAATTGAATTTCTTTTTCTTGATTCCCTCCTCAGTTTGCTCATTACTAGTGTACAGAAACACTACTGATTTCCACATGTTGATCTTGTATGCTGCCACTTTGCTCAGTTATTAGATCTAGTAACTCTATGGTATTTTTTGGGGGGTGGTGGTGGATTTTCTAAATATGAGATCATGTCATCTGCAAATAGTGAAAGTTGTACTTCTTCCTTTCCAATTTGGATGCATTTATTTCTTTTTATAGCCTGAGTGTTCTAGCTAGAACTTCTAACACAATGTTGAAAAACACTGGTGAGAATGGGCATCCTTGTCTTGTTTTCAGTCTCAGTGGGGAAACAAGACAAGGATAAGATAAATGGGATAAAGCCAACATGATCATGATGTATAATTCTTCTAATGTGCTGCTGGATTTGCTCTGCAAATATATTATTCATGGCTATTGCATCTATATTCATTAGAGTATTCTGTAATTTTCTTTTGCTGTAGGCTTTGGTATTTTTATCTGGCTTTGGTATTAGAATGATGTTGGCATCTTAAAATTAGTTAAGTAGTGTTCCCTCCTTTTCAAATTTTTGAAAGAATTTGAACAGGATTGGTATTAATTCTTCTCAGAATGCTGGGGAAAATTCCCCTGTGAAGCTATCTGGTCCTGGGCTTTCCTTTTTGGGCAGTTTTTGATGACACATTCAATCTCTTTACTTGTAATTGTTCTGTTGAGGTCTTCTGTTTCTTATAGAGTCAGTATAAGTTCATATGTTTCTAGGAATTTTCCAATTCAGCTAATTTGTTTAATTTGTTGTCATAGAGTTGTTCATAGTATTGTCTTATGATCATATCTCAGGGGGTCAAAAGGCATGTTCACCCCTCTCATTTCTAATTTTATTTCTTTGCATCTTTCATCATCTTTCTTTGTCAGTCTAGCTTAGGGTTTGTTGATTTTATTGATCCTGTCAAAGAAATAACTTTGGTTTTGTTAATTCTGTGTATTTTCTTAAATTCTCAATTTCATTTATTTCTGCTCTAATCTTTATTATTTCTAACCTGCTTGTTTTTGGATTAATTTGCAGTTCATTTTCTTGTTCTCTAGGTGTGCAGTTAGTTCTTTGGTTTTAGCTCTCTCTTGTTTTTCAATGTAGGTGTTTAGGGCTATAAATTGCCCTCTCAGCACCGTCTTCACTGCATCCCACAAGTTTTGATACATTGTTTTCTCATTTTCATTGATCTCAAAATATTTACAGATTTCTGTTGCAGTTTTTACTTTGACGCACTGATGTTTAAGAGACTGTTATTTAACTTCTCTATATTTCTGGTTTTCCAGTTTTCCACCTTTTACTGATTTCCAACTTCATTCCATTATGGTTGGAGAAAGTGCTTTGTGTAATTTCAGTCTTTATTTCTAATTCAATTTTACTGAGATATATTCACATACCATACAATCATCCAAAGTGTGCAATCAGTTGTTCACAGTACCGTTATATAGTTATGCATACAATCATCACCACAATCGATTTTTGAACATTTTCATTACCATGAAAAAAAAAAGAATAAGAAAAATTAAAGTAAAAAAAAGAATACCCCAAACATCGAATCCCCCCACCCTTCCCTACTATTCATTTACTTTTTGTCCCCATTTCTCTACTGATCTGTCCATACACTAGCTAAAGGGAGTGTGAGCCACAAGGTTTTCACAATCACACAGTCACACAGTGTAAGGTATATAGTTACACAATCGTCTTCAAGAATCAAGGCTACTGGGTTGCAGTTCAACAGTTTCAGGTATTTCCTACTAGCTATTGCAATACAGTAAAAACTTAAAAGGAATATCTATATAATGCATAAGAATAACCTCCAGAATGTCCTCTTGACTCCATTTTAAATCTGTAAACCACTGAAACTTTATTTTGTTTTAGTTCTCTTCCCCCTTTTGGTCCAGAAGGCTTTCTCAAGCCCTCGATTCTGGGTCCCAGTCCATTCGTGGTAGCCATATCCCATGTTGCCAGGGAGATATACACTCCTGGGAGTCATGTCCCAAATAGGGGGGAGGGCAGTGAGTTTACCTGCAGTGTTGTCTTAGGGAGAGAGGCCACATCTGAACAGCAAAAGAGGTTCTCTGGGGTGACTCTTAGTCACAATTATATGTAGGCTTAGCCTCTCCTTTGCATTATCAGTCTTCATAAGGCAAGTCAAAAAATAGAGGGCTCAGCCTTCTAAATTGGTAGTTACCAATGCTTGTGAGAATATCAGTAATTCTCCAGGTGGGGAATTAATATTTCCACATTTTCCCCCAATCCCTCAAGGGAGCTTTAAAAATAGATTTTTATTCTCTGCCAAATTTACTCTGAGATATATTGGGGCTTCATACTAACCTGTACAAACCAACCAGATCTCACTCCCTATTCAAAGTTTCCATGTAATCATGGTGTTTGAATTAAATGACCATACAAGTTAAATTATAAAGTGTGTAACAGAAAATACAGATTTTGCTCCAACCACAGTGATTAGGTACATCTCTCTCTCCAAATTTTCTATAGCTCTTGTATATCCCTCTGTTTATTTTTTAAACAGTTTTATCCATACGCTATGTATTCCCTCATAAGTAAACAATCAAAGGTTTCCTGGTATAATCATGTAGTTATCTATTCACCACCACAAACTATATGAGGAAGTTTCCATTTCTTCTACAGAAAGAAGGAGAGGAGAAAAAATAAAAAAGATCACAATTAAAAAAATAAAAATAAAAGGCAATAAAAAGGTCAGACAACATCACCAACACCAAGAATCACATTACCCATTCCTTATATCTCCCTCTTATAGATATGTAGCTTTGGTATATTGCCTTTGTTACAATTAATGGAAGCATATTACAATGTTACTGTTAACTATAGACTCTAGTTTACATTGCTTGTATTTTCCCCAATACCATCCCACTTCGAACACCTTGCAAAGTTGGCATTCATTTGTTCTCTATCATGTAAAAACATTCTTATATTTATGCATTTAATCACAATCATTGACTACCCTAGGTTTCACTAATTATACAGTTCCAGTCTTTATTTTCTCTCCTTCCTTCTGGTGTCTTACATACCCCTAACCTTCCTATTTCAACTGTACTGACAATCATCTTTGTTCAGTGTTCTTACAGTATTGTGCTACCATCACACAATATTGTGCTATTCCTTTTGGATCGATGCAATCAATCCTCTTGAGCATTCTATACTCCTTTAGCATCAAATGCCCAATCTCTATCCTCTTTCTATCTCCTGGTATCTTCATTTCTACACTCCAAACCTCTCTCTCCTGTCTTTTCCTATCTTTCTGTAGCACTCCCTTTATTATTTCTTGTAGAGGAGGTCTCCTGTTCACAAACTCTCTCAGTGTCTGTTTATCTGTAAATATTTTAAACTCTCCCTCATTTTTGGAAGACATTTTTGCCAGATATAGGATTCTTGGTTGGCAGCTTTCTCTTTCAGTATCTTGAATGTATCATACCTCTGCCTTCTTGCCTCCATGATTTCTGCTGAGAGATCCACACTTAGTCTTATTGAGCTTCCCTTGTATGTGATGGATTGCTTTTCTGTTGGCTGCTTTCAGCATTCTCTGTCTTTGACATTTGAAAATATGATTAGTAAGAGTCTTGGAGTAGGTCTATTTGGATCGGTTATGTTTGGGATATGCTGTGCTTCTTGAACCTGTAATTTTGTGTCTTTCATAAGAGTTAGGAAATTTTAATTGATAATTTCCTCTATTATTCTTTGTCCCCTTTTCCCTTCTCTTTTCCTTCTGGGACATCTATAATATGTACATTCATGTACTTCATGTCGTCATTCAGTTCTCTGAGACCCTGCTTCTAGTTTTCCATTCTTTTCCCTAGCTCTTCTTTTGTGTGTAGGATGTCAGATGTTCTGACTTCAGCTCACTTATCCTTTCTTCTGCCTCTCCATGTCTGCTGTTGTATTCTCCACTGTTCTCATCTCTTCTGTTGTGACTTTCATTCCCATAAATTTTGCTATTTGTTTTTTTAAGCTCGTGAATTCTTCCTTATAGTCACCCAGTGTCTTCTTTATATCCTTCAACTCTTTTGTCACATTTTATTTCAACTCGTTGATTTGATTTAGAAGATTAGTTTGAACATCTATAATTAGTTGTTTCAACTCCCGAATCTCAGCTGAGGTCCTAGTTTGTTCCTTTGACTGGGCAACATCTTCATATTTTTTTGCTCTCTAGGCATCTCATTTTCTTGATTAGTTTATTCTGGATTTTGTTTTCTCTCCTTTGCCTAGGGTTTTCTTGTTGGTTGTCTTTGATTCTCTCTCTCTTCTTTGTTTCTCTCACTGGCTCATTGTCAGATTGGCTCTGCCCTCCAGTTTTCCCCCCCAAATCAGGCACCCACAGTGCCCTGCCACAGGGATGGGAGGTAGGTACTGGGCACCCAAGTAAGTTCACTGTATGTGGTATTACAAATCTGCTGGCTTGCAGCAGTGTTCTGTTTTCTGCCAGCAAGCAAGACCTGGGTTGCTTTAGAGCTCCACTTTAACAGTTAGATCTTCCCTATTTCTAAGCCAAAATAGGGCTGGGTTTCCATATAGGGCATGTAGATCAGCTCCTGTGGTCTTAAGAAAGGGTCTGGAGCAATTTTTTAAGTGTTTCAATTCCCTTGCACCTTCCAGCCTTTCCAGCAGATGGTGCTTTTCAGTAACTTAATCATCCTCAGAAGCTGCTTTGCCTCCAAACACAGGCTGCATTTACACAGGTAAGCTGAAACTGTGAGATTCCTATACCCTCACTTTGCCAACCAAAATTTGGCTTGATCTGGGGCTCTACCTGTGACAGAGTACTCCCTCACTGACCCAGTACTCCAGCCAACCCCAAGGCAAGGAGTTTAACCTATTAATAGTCAATGTTATTACTGTAAAGGGAGTACTTACTTCATTCATTTTATCCTTTGGTTTTTTTATGTTACACCTTATTTTTGTCTCCTTTTACTCTTCTAGTTACCTTCCTCAAGGGTGGGGGAAGGACTTTCAGAACCAGGGCTGGAAACAGTTTCTTTCCACATTTTCTCAGTCTCTTTGTCCCTCACTGACCTGGGCCTTGAAATGTCCTCTGTCCCCCAGATCTTCAGTATTGGGGCATGTTTCACTGCTGTGAGAGATTTTATGGTCTTTGTCCCTGGTGGGAGGGTCATGTCTGCTGATTCTGTGCCTTTACCACGTGGAGACTGAGTGAGGGGTAGGGGAGAGGACTGGCTGGCCCAGGACAGAAGATTCTTACCAGGTATTTATTACCTTTCTTCAATTCAGCATTTGCAGTGTTGTTCTCCAGTCTATATCATCCTCTAGAGTTTCAGACAGTTCAGAATTGTCCTTTTTTTATTGAATCTCTGGAGAGAAGTTTTCAGTAGCTGTTTACATTGCCGTGTTAATAATGTCACTTCTTAATTTCAGTCTTTTTAAATTTGTTAAGAATTGTTTTTGCCCAACATATGGTCTATCCTGGAGAATGATCCATGAACATATATCCTAGTGTTTTGGGGGTGCAATGTTCTGCATATGTCTGTTAGGTGTAGCTCATTTATCATATTGTTCAAGTTCTCTATTTCCTTATTCTTTGCATGTTTTATTTATTGATGAAAGTGGTGTTTTGAATTCTCCAACTATTGTTGTAGAGACATCCATCTCTCCTTTCAGTTTTTCCAGTGTTTGCCTTCTGTATTTTGGGGTGCCATGGTTAGTTGCATAAATACTTATGGTTGTTTCTTGGTGAATTGCCTCTTTTATTAACATATATTGTCCTTCTTTGTCTCTTACAACAGTTTTGCCTTTAAAGTTTAATTTGTCCAATAGTAGTATAGCTAGCCCAGTTCTTTTTTGGTTACTCTTTGCATGGTATATCTTTTTCCAAACTTTTACTTTCAACATATTTGTATCTCTGGATCTAAGGTTAGTCTCTTATACACAGCATATAATTGCAACATAGTTTTTTTTTTTTTTTCTCCATTGTGCTAATCTTTGTCTTTTGATTGGGGAGTTTAACCTATTAATATTCAATGTTGTTACTGTAAAGGCAGTACTTACTTCAATCATTTTATCCTTTGGTTTTTACATGCCACATCTTATTTTTGTCTCTTTTTACTCTTTTAGTTACCTTGCCTGATAACATTCGTTTCTGCACTTTCCTCCATGCCTCTCTCTCCTGTCTTTTTCTTTCAGCTTGTAGAACTCCCTTTAGTATTTCTTATAGGGCAGATCTCTTGTTGATGAACTTGCTCAGTTTCTGTTTATCTGTGAATATTTTAAAGTCTCCCTCATTTTTGAAGGATAGTTTTGCTGGATAAAATATTTTTGTCTGGCAGTTTTTCTTTCCATATGTGTTCCAGTTTGCTAATGCTGCCATTTTGCAAGACACCATAAATGAATTGGCTTTTATAAAAGGGGGTTTTTTGGTTACACAGTTACAGTCTTAAGGCCATAAAGTGTCCAACAATTTGGTACCTTCACTGGAGGATGGCCAATAGCATCTGGAAAACCTCTGTTATCTGGGAAGTCACATGGCTGGCATCTGCTCTGGAGTTCTGGTTTCAAAATGGCTTCCACCCAGGACATTCCTCTCTAGGCTGCAGCTCTCTCCAAAATGTCACTCTTATCTGCTCTCAAATCTTGCTCTTGGGGCATTTTGTCCTCTCTTAGGTCCTCTGCATTCTTCAAAGTGTCCCCTGTGGCTGTAGCTGCTCTGGGGTCCCTCTAAGCCCCTATAAAGCTCCAGTGATTCAATTAAGACCCATGCTGAATGAGTGGGGCCATGCCTCCATGGAAACAATCCAGTCAGAGTCATTACCCACAGTTGGGTAGGTCACATCTCCATGGAAACAACCCAAACCAAAGATTCCAACCTAATCAACACTAATATGCCTGCCCCCTCAAGACTGCATCAAAGAACATGGTGTTTTGGGGGCATAATACATCCAAATCAGCACAGTATGTTAAATATATCACTGCCTTTTCACCTTCATGGTTTCTGATTGGAAATTGGCTCTTCGTCTTCTTGTAGTTCCCTTGTATATGATGAATCACTTTTCCTTTGTTGCTTTCAGGATTCTTTTATCTTTGGCATTTGACATCAGGATTAGTAAGTGTCTCACAGTGGGTCAATTAGGATTTATTCTGTTTGGAGTATACTGCACTTCTTGGACATATATATTTTGTCTTTCATAAGAGTTTGAAAGTTTTCAGCCATCATTTCTTCAAATATTCTTCCTGCCCCTTTTCCTTTTCTTCTCCTTCTCGGACAGCAATTATGCCTATGTTTGCTTGTTTTGTACTGTCATTCAAGTCCCTGAGACCCTGCTCAATTTTTTCCATTCTTTTTTCTAGCTGCTCTGTCTGCAAGATTTCGATTGTCCCATCTTCTAGTTTGCTGATTGTTTCTTCTGCCTGTTGAAATCTGCTGTAGTCTCTAGTGTATTTTAAATCTTTTCTATTGTGCCTGCCATTCCCATAATTTCTGTTATTTTTCTTTTTATACTTTCAAATTCTTCTTTATACTGACCCAGTGTCTTTTAAATAGCCTATATCTCAGCCATATTTTCCTTCATATCCTGGAATTCATTTAGAAGATTTGTTTTAACTTCTTTAATTAGTTGTTCCAAATTCTGTTTGTTCTATGAAGTTTTAACTTGTTCCTTTGACTTGGCCATATCTTCCTATTTGTTAGTGTGGCTTTTAATTTTTTGCTTATGTCTGGGCATCTGATTATTTTGATGAGTTTACTCTGAAGGTCAGTTTCTCTCTCTTGCCCAGAGTTTTACTATTGATTGGCATAGAGTTAACTCTCTTCTTTGACACTTGGTTCAACTTATTCTAGATCTTTTGAATTGCCCATGCTATTAATAAAAAATAACATTATATTAGTTAAGATATTACAGAGTAAATAAGGGAACATAAGTAACTTATAACCCTACCCATTTCACGCTTCTCATCCCAAGTGAACTCTTCATTGAAATTTCCTTCAGGTTTTCTGTTTGAATTCTCCAGCAATAACCTCAGTAGGGATCACCAGAGACTCAAGAGCCTCAGGGTTTAGAAAACTGAAAGTCAGGCCTCCTAAGATCCCACTGAGATAGAAAACAGGGCCACTATAGCTACTCTGCTCGCATGGGAGAGAATCCAGAGTGCCACGGCCTTAGTATGGATTGAAACAGGTCCCCATAAGTCATGTCCTCATCCTAACCTAACCTGAACCAGGGTGGGCCTTAATCCAGTATGATTAAGTATGACTGGAGTCCTTATAAAGAGAGGAAGATTAGACAAATTCTTGAGCAGGAACAGAAAGAGACAGAAGTAGACAGATGACCAGGTGATAGAACAGAAGTTGAGTTATCAATTGCTGGCAAGCTGCCACCAATTTCAAAGAAAGTATAGTCAAGTTGGCACCATAGTTGTAGACTTCTAACTTCCCAAACTGTAAGACAGTCAATTCCTATGTTTAAACCAACTAGTCACTGGTATTGGTTAAAGCCGGTCTGCCAACCTAACATAGTGTAACTCACCTTTTCTCCAGGAGGCCTGAACTGGGGGCACTCAAGTTCACTCCACACTCTTCACCACACACAGTAATAAATAGGGGAGTCACTTTGTTGACCTTAAGTGGATTGGGAAAGTAAACTTCAGTCCTGAAGGGGGCTAGAACACTCTCCTCCAAATTAACAAGCCATTGGATGCATGGCTGAGCAACATGATGAGATTTTTTCAGCCCCTCTTCATCCGATTCTTGCCCTGGATACGCAGTGCAATTTTTAAGATTGCAGTGTTTGTGTAGTTCTTTCACCCTCAGAGGCAAAATTCCTTTCCTCTCTTCCTTCTCTGGGAATCTTGATCTGTTCTGTTTGTTTTTGTTCTGCTTCTATAGTTTTTTTTTTTTGTTGTTTTAACTCTCTTTTCATTTTCTCTAGCTGATTTTGCCTGGAGAGAAAATTCTAGGAGGAAAGTTACCCTAGTGAGGACTTTTCCAAGTCAGTATTTCCCAGCTGAAACAAGGCCAGGAACCCATGAATGGGGCTCAGAACATCTCCAAAGAACCCTGGCAAGAGGATCAGGAGAATGCCAAATGCCTCCTGGATGACTCCTTAATGCCACATTTTCTGGCCTGCCCTGCAGATGGTGCCCTTAACAAGTTATTCCCTGCAGCTCTGAGGACACATTCTATCTTTAAACCCCCACAGCCTCTGCCCTGTCAGGGGGTGGGGTTGAAACAATGATTCCATCTACCTTTGTCCAGGGAGGGTTAAAACAGTAGCTCAGAGCCAGGACCCAGCAATCTGAATTTGCTAGTCAGAAGCCATGATCAGTGCTTGGCCATGCCCTACACTGTTCTTTGGGAAGAGGATTTTTATATCCCTTTCTGTCTACTGCAGCTAGCCAGGAACTTGACTTCATGGCAGGCTGCCTTGAGAGTGGGGGATGGGTGCTGGCAGCCACTGTGCAGAGTGAGCTGTTCACAGTTCTTTACCACATTTCTTAGCCTCTTCCTCCCACTCTTCCCTGGAAACTGTACAGTGTTCTTCTGGCCTCTGGAGTCCCAGAACAGTTGTTTCAAGCAGTTCCTGCCTTTTTACTAGTTGTTTTGAAGGAAGGAGGGAGTCCTGCAGCTCCCTACTCTGTCATCTTCCCCAGAAGTCTGAGAGAATGTAAGCTTCTTGATGCTTTAATCTCTGTCTCACCTCTTTTCATGCTGGATTAGTTTTATTTATTAATTCATCCGTTTAATCAACAAATTTTAAGTAGTTTCACTTGCCAGAGTTGATTTGCTCACTTATATAGGCAATGAACAAAATAAAACCCTTATCTCAAAGTACTTGCTTTCTAAGGGGAGTGAAACATACCTAAGCAAGTAAATATGTGTGTATACATATATAGTGTGTACTATAAAGAATGCAGGGTTAAGGGACAGATAATGTGGTTTTATTTTTTTATAAGGGGTCCAGGAAGGCCTCTCTGAGGAGATAACATTTGGGCAGAAGCCTGAGGGAGTGGGGAAGTGATATATGGGTAAACAACAAAAAAAGTATTCTGGACAAAGGGAGCAGCAAATACAAAAGCCCCAAGACATATGCAAGCTTGGCATGGTTTAGGCAGGTCAGTCAGGCTGTAACTGGTGCATGGTGGGGGCGAGTGGTAGGCTGTGAGATCAGGCAGGCTGCACAGGGTGATTCTATATGTCCTGTGTAATCCACATTAACAAATTAAGATTTGATCCTAGGTACACTGGAAAGTCATTGAAGAGATTTGAGCAGAGAAGTAAAATGACATACACATGTATGATTATTTTAATGCAATTTTATTGAGATATATTTATGCACCAAATAATCCATCCAAAGTATACAATCAGTGTCTCACAGTGTCATCATATAGTTGTGTATTGATCACCACAATTTTAGAGCATTTACATTATTCTCCCAACATTAAAAAATGAAAATTAAAAAGGACATCCAAAATATCCCATATCTCTTATCCCCCCCCTCATATATATTATCTTTATTTTATTACTTATCTGCCCATCCAATGGATCCAGGGAGTGTCAGTCACAAGGTTTTCATAATCACTTGGTCACACGATAAAAGTCATATAGTTATACAATTGTTGTTGAGAATCAAGGTTACTGTATTAGAGTCCAACAGTTTCAGGTATTTCCTTCTAGTTATTCTAATACACTAGAAACTAAAAAGGAATATCTATAAAAGGCATAAGAATAACCTCCAGAATGACCTCTTGACCCTATTTGAAATCTCTTAGCCATTGAAATTTTGTTTTGTTATATTTCTTTTGGTCAAGAAGGCATTCTCAATTCCCATGATGTGAGGACCAGACTAATCCCTGGGAGTCATGTCCTACATTGCCAGGGAGACTTACTCTCCTGAAAGTCATGTTCCATGTAGGGGATGGGGGTGGAGGTGGTTTAGAGAGTTAATTTGCAGAGTTGGGTCACATCTGAGCAACAGAAGAGGTTTTCAGGGAGTGGGAGTGATTCTTAGGCATGGTTATAAGTCGGTTTTGCTTCACCGTTAGAGAGATAATTTCATATTGCTTAAGAGAATTGCAGGAATTCCCCAGGTGGGGAAGTTTAATAGTTCCACATATTTCCCCAGTCCCTCAGGGGAACTTTGCAAATACTTTTTTGTTTTCTGCTATAAATATTCTTGGATCTGTTGGGGTATTACATTAGCCTGTACAGAATAACAAGAACTCATTCCCTATTCTAGATTCCATGTAATCATGTTGTTTAAATAAACTGACCATACAATTTAAATGAGATAGTGTGCTACAGAAAATATAAATTTTGTACCAAATAAACTTCTTTTCCTTTGGTCTCATATGGAAGTTTGGGTTTTAAGATACGATCAATATCATCTTTTCCCCTGTATGCTAATTTACCTTAGTCCTAACAAAGTCCATTTCATTGAAATCTCTAATTGTAGTCTGATCTCTTCAGCTTCTTTAACAGTTGCTATATGGAGTAATGCTGACTTGCAGATCTGTAGAACTCTAACTCAAATTTCCAGAGAACTACCAGGTTATACACAAAGAGCACAGCATCTCAGAATTTGGAAGTGACACTTAAACTCAGGAATAGATGTGACTACTGTAAGAGCTTACAATCTATGAACCTTTGTAATAAGCCTTATTGAACATTCTGTACTCCTTAATCATTCATTGCCCAATCTCTGCCCCCATTCTATACCAAATAACCTATACTCTTGAATTCAATTATCACTGTTTGTTCATTAGTTAGTTTATATTCATGAGGCCTTACAGCATATTGCCCTTCATTTTGGGCTTATTACACTAAACATAGTGTTCAAGATTCATTCATCTAGTTGCATGCCTCATGACTTCAGTCCTTCTTACAGTCACTGAATATTCCATTGTATTATATATACATTACAGTTTGCCCCTCATTCATCCATTGTTGTACCTTTAGGCCATCTCCATCTGTTGCAAATCATGAGTAATGCTGCCGTAAACATCAGTATGCAAATGTCTATTTGTGTCCCTGCTTTCAGTTCTTCCAAGTATACACCATATAATGCGGTTTTGGGATCATATGGCAGCCTCCTATGGAACCACCACACTGTCCTCTAGAGGGGCTGCACCATTCTACTTTTCTACCAACAGTGAATAGCTGTATGTCTTTCTCCGCATCTTCTCCAGCACTTGTATCTTACTGTTTATTTTTAAATAGTTTTATTCACACACCATACAATACATCCTATATGAACTATAAATGGCTCCAGGTATAATCACATAGGTATGCATTCACCACGACAGTGTATATGAGAATATTTCTATTTCTTCCACAAGAAAAGGAGAAAAATAAAAAATAAAGAATAATAAAATACAAAGAGGAGAGAGACAACCACATCAACAAGAATCCCATACTCCCCCAATTATATCCCCCTCTTACTGACATTTAATTTGGTATATTGCCTTTGTTACATTTAATAGAAGAATATTACACTATTACCACTAACTATAGACCCTAGTTTTCATTGATTGTAATTTTTCCATATACCATCCCATTTGCAACACATTACAATGGTGACATTCATTTATTCTCCCTCACATAAAAACTTTCTTATATTTGTGCATTTACTCATCCTTATTGTCCACGCTAGGTTTCACTAAGTTACATAGTCTCAGTTTTTATGCTTTATCTATTCTTCTGATGTCATGCATGCTCCTAGCCTTCCTCTTTGAACTATGCTCACATTCAGCTTTGTTCATTATGCTTACAATATTGTGCTGCTATCAGATAGTATTGTGCTATCCATTGTTTGGCCTATATAATCAATCCTGTCGAATATTCTGTATTCTTTCAGCAACAAATTCCCAATATTCATCCTCTTTCTATCTCCTAATAATATGTGCTCATAACTTTAGCTCTCAGAGTTTGTTCCTAATAGTTCATATTAGTGAGACCATTTAGTTTTTGTCCCTTGTTTCTGGCTAATTTCACTCTGCATAATGTCCTCAAGGTTCATCCACATTATTTTATCCATCATAATTTTATTCCATCTTACAGCTGCATAATATGCCATCATATGTATGTACCACAGTTTGTTTATTACTCCTCTGTTGATGGACATCTCTTGGTAATTGTGAATAATGACATTATAAAAATAGGTGTAGAATTGTCTGTTGGTGCCCCTGCCTTCAGTTCTAGTAATGGGATTGCTAGATCTTATGGCAATTCTGTACTTACTTCCTGAGGAACCAACAAACTGCCTTCCAGAGCAGGTACACCTCATTCTCCACATCCTCTCCAGCACTTGTAGTTTTCTGTTTTTTGATAATGGCCATTCTAGTAGATATGAGATGATATCTCATTGTGGTTTCGATTTCCATTTCCCTAATAGCTAGTGAAGTTGAGCATCTTTTCATATGTTTTTGGGCATTGATTCATAAAAGTATCTGCCCATGTCTTTTGCCCATTTTTTATTTGGGTTGTTTGTCTTTTTGTTGTTGGGTTGTAGGATCTCTATATATTCTGGATATTAAACACTTATCTGATCTGTGGTTTCGAAATATTGTCTCCCATTGCATAGACTGCCTTTTTACTCTCCAAAGTTCTTTAATGCACAAAAGTTTCAATTTTGAGAAGATCCCATTTATCTGTTTCTTTCTTCATTGTTCACACTTTGGTTGTAAGGTCTAGGAAACCACATCCTCTTAAATACAGATACTCCCCTACATTTTCTTCTCATAGTTTTATGATCTTAGCTCTAATGTTTAGGTCTTTGATCCATTTCAAGTTAATTTTTGTATAAGGTGTGAAATAGGGGGTCACCTTTCATTCTTTTGGATATGGATATCCAGTTCCCCAAGCACCATTTGTTGAAGAACCTGCTTTCTCCCAGTTGAGTGGACTTGACTGCCTTATCAAAGAACAATTGTCCATAGATGAGAGGGTCTATTTCTGAACACTCAGTTCAATTCTATTGTTCAGTATATCTATCCTAATGCCTGTACCATGCTGTTTAGACCACTGTAGCTTTGTAATATGCTTTAAAGTCAGGTAGTGTGAGACTTCCCACTTCATTTTACTTAAGACATTTTTAGCTATTTTGGGTACCATGCCCTTCCAAATAAATTTAGTTATTGGTTTTTCTATTTCTGCAAAGTAAGTTGTTGGGATTTTAATTGGTATTGCATTGAATCTATAAATCAGTTTTGGTAGAATTGACATCTTAACTATATTCTTTCAATCCATGAATATGGTATGTCCTTCCATTTATTTAGGTTTTCCTTGATTTCTTTTAGCAATGTTTTGTAGTTTTCTGTGTATAGGTTTTTAAGTCCTTGGGTAATTTTATTCCTAAATATTTGATTCCTTTGCTTGCTATTGTAAATGGCATTTTCCCCCTGTATTTCCTCCTCAGATTGCTCATTACTAGTGGATAGAAACTCGACTGATTCTTGCATGTTGATCTTGTCTCCTGCCACTTTGCTGTACTCATTTATTAGCTTCAGTAGATTTGCTGTGTATTTTTCAGGATTTTCTAAATATAGGATCATATTATCTGCAATCAGTGAAAGTTTTACTGCTTCCTTTCCATTTGGATGCCTTTTATTTCTTTTTCTGGTCTAACTGTTATAGGTAGAACTTCCAGCACAATGTTGTATTAACAATGCTGACAATGGGCATCCTTGTCTTGTTCCTGATCTTAGAAGGAAAAGCTTTCAGTCTTTCTTCATTGAGTATGATGTTAGCTGTTGGTTTTTTGTATATTCCTATTTCATCTATTCCTATCCTTTGAAGTATTTTCATCAAGAAAGAATGCTGAATTATGTCAAATGCCTTTTCTGCATCAGTCGAGAAGATCATGTGGTTTTACCTCTTTAATTTATTTATGTGGCATATTACATTAATAGATTTTCTTATGTTGAACCATGCTTGCATACCTGGAATAAAACTCACTTGGTCATGGTGTATAATTCTTTTAATGTGCTCTTGGATTTGATTTGCAAGTATTTTGTTGAGGATTTTTGAAACTATATTCATTAAAGAGATTGGTCTGTAATTTTCTTTTCTCATAGTATCTTTGCTTGGCTTTTGTGTTAGGATGATGTTGACTTCATAGATTGAATTAGGTAGCATTCCCTCCCCTTCAATTCTTTTGAAGAGTTTGAGCAGGATTGGCAATAATTCTTTCCCGAATGCATGGTAGAGTTCACATGTGAAGCCATCTGGTCTTGGGCTTTTCTTTTTGGTGATTTTTTGATGACTGATTCAATCTCTTTACTTCTGATTGGTTTGTTGAGGTCATCTATTTCTTCTCGAGTCAATGTTGGTTGTTCATGCTTTTCTAGAAAGTTGTCCATCTAAGTTGTCTAGTTTGTTAGCATATAGTTGCTCATTGTGTCCTCTGATTATCTCCTTTATGTCTTCAGAGTCAGTAGTTATATACCCCCTCCCATTTCTCATTTTATTTATTTGCATCCTCTTTTTTTCTTAGCCTAGCTGAAGGTCCATCAGTTTTGTTGATTTTCTCAAGAACTAACTTCTGGTTTTGTTGATTCTCTTATTTTCATGTTCTCAATTTCATTTATTTCTGCTCTAATCTTTGTTATTTATTTCCTTCTGTTTGCTTTGGGTTAGTTTTCTATTCTTCTCTAGTTCCTCCAGGTGAACAAGCAGTTAATTCCTTGATTTTTTGGTTCTTTCTTCTTTTTTTGCTGTAGGCATTTAGGGCAATAAATTTCCCTCTCAGCACTGCCTTTGCTGCATCCATTATGTTTTGATATGTTCTCAGTTTCATTTGCCTTGAGATATTTATTGATTTTGCTTGTAATTTCTTCCTTGACCCACTGGATGTTTAAGAGTGTGTTGTTTAACCTTTACATATTTGTGAATTTTCCAGCCTTCCATATCGATTTCCAACTTCATTCCATTATGATCTGAGAAAGTGCTTTGCATAATTTTCATCTTTTATAATTTATTGTGACCTGCTTTGTGACCCAATACATGCTCTATCCTGGAGAATGATCCATGAGCACTGAGAAAAATGTATGATCTGCTGTTGTTTAATGCAATGTTCTGTGAATGTCTGTTAAGTCTAGTTCATTTATCATAGTATCAAAATCTCTGTTTCCTTATTGATCCTCTGTCCAGATGTTCTATCCATTGATGGGATTGGTTTATTGAAGTTATCAACTATTATTGTAGGAATGTCTACTTCTACTTTCACTGTTGTCAATGTTTGCCTCATGTAATTTGGGGCACTCTGGTTCAGTGCATAGCTATCTATGATTGTTACGTCTTAATGGATTGTCCCTTTTATTAATATATAGTGTCCTTCATTGCCTCTATTTGTTTTACATCTGAAGTCTTATTTATCTGAAATTATAGTTATCACTGCTTTTTTCTGGTTGTTGTTTGCATGAAATATCTTTTTCCAAGTTTTCACTTACAACTTTTTTTTTTTCTTGTCATTAGGTCTTAAGTGAGTCTCTTGTAGACACCATATAGATGATTCCTGCCTTTTTCTCCTTCCAGCCAATCTATGTCTTTTGATTGGGGAGTTTAATCCATTAAGATTAATGTAATTACTGTAAAGGCAGTACTTTCTTCAACAATTTTGTCTTTTGGATTTTCTCTGTCATATCTTTTTACTCTCTTCTCTTTATTACCCTATTAGTTACCCTTACTGCCACATTCATTTCTATACTTTTCTCCAGTCCTCTCTCCCCTGTCTTTTCCTGTCTATAGTGCTCCCTTTAGTATTTCTTGTAGAACACACCTCTTATTAACAAACTCTCTCTGTGTCTGTTTATATGAAAATATTTTTAACTCTCTCTCATTCTTGAAGGACATTTTTCCTGGAAAGAGAGTTTTTGGTTCACAGTTTTTCCCTTTCAGTATCTTAAATATATCATACCACTGCCTTCTCACCTCCATGGTTTCTGGTGAGAGATCCACACTTAGACTTATTGAGCTTCCCTTGTATGTGATGGATTGCTTCTCTCTTGCTACTTTCAGGATTCTCTCTTTGTCTTTGACATTTGACAGCCTAATTAGTAAATGTCTTGGAGTAGTCTATTTGGATCTCTCCTGTTTGGGGTCTGCTGCACTTCTTTGACCTGCAATTTTATGTCTTTCATAAGAGTTGGAAAATTTTCATTGATTATTTCCTCCATTATTCTTTCTGTCCCTTTTGTCTTCTCTTCTCCTTCTGGAACACCCATATCATGTATATTCATGCACTTCATGTTGTCATTCAGTTCCCTGAGACTCTGCTCATATTTTTTCAATTCTTTTCCCTATTTGTTCTTTTGTGTTTAGGATTTCAGATGTCATGTCTTCTAGATCACTAATCTTTCCTTCTGCTTCTTCAGATCTGCTATTGTATGTCTCCATTGTGTTTTTCATCTCTTCTATTTTGCCTTTCATTCCCATAAGTTCTGCCACTTGTTTTTTCAAGCTTTCAAGTTCTTCTGTATGGACACCCTGTTTCTTCTCTATATCCTTCATCTCTTTTGCCACATTTTCCTTCAATTCCTTTTAAACTAATAGTTTCTACTCCTGTATCTCTTTTGAGGTGTTAGTTTGTTTCTTTGGGCCATATCTTCATTTTTCCTGGTATGAGTCCTGCATTTTTGCTGGTGTCTAGGCATCTGATTTTCTTGCTTAGTTTATTCTGAAGGTTGTTGTCTCTCTTTTGCCTAGGGTTTTCTTATTTGTTGACTTTGTTCTCTATCTGTTCTTTGTCTCTATCTCACCAGCCACTTGTGAGTTTGTCTCTGCCCCACAGTATACCCGCCCCCCCCCCCCCCAAAACCAGGCTCCCATAGCATCCTACATCAGGGATGGGTGGTACACACTGGGCACCACAGCAAGCAAGATTTCTATGTGTGGGTAAAATGTCTGCTGGCTCCAGTGGTGCATTGTTTTTCACTAGCCAGCAAGACCTGGGTTTGTTTTAGGGCACTGCTTTAATAGTTGGTCATCCATATTTCCAAGCCAAAAGAGGGGTGAGTTTCTGTGCATGGGGTCTCAACCAGCTCCAGTGGGACTGAAATGGTGTCTGTGTAGTCAATGAAGAGCCCTTCAATTCCCTTGCACCTTCCATTCTGCCCAGCAGATGGCACTGTTTGGTAACTTAAGCATCCACAGAAGCAATTTGCCTTGGTGCTCAGGCTGCCTTTGACTGGGCAGGCTGAACTGTGGGTTTCCTGAGCCCTCACTTTGCCAGCCAAAATTGGCTCAGTGTTTGGCTGTGCACACTTTATTTATGGCAAAACACTCCCCAAGTTGTACCAGTTTTCACCCCCCCAGCCCCAGGCAAGGAAACAGCCACCTGCTGCTGTTTCCCTCAGGGGTTGTTAAAGGGCTTTTGGGCCCAGGGCTGGAAAAAGTCTCTGTCCATGTTTTCTTGGACTCTTTGTCCCTCACTGATCTGGACCTTGAAATGTCCTCCCTTGTCCCCTGGGTGTCCATATGTTGGGGTCTGCCTCACTGCTGTGAGAGAAATTATATTCTGTGTCCATGGTGTCTGGGATTCAAAATGCTGTGAGAGACTGAGTGAGCAGGTGGGGAGAGGACTGGCTGGTCCAGGATGGGATTTTCCTACTTCATAATTATCTCTGTCTTCAATTCTGCATTTGCAGGGATCTTCTCCAATCTATATCTTACTCCAGAGTTCTGAACAGTTCAGAATTGTTCTTTTTATTTCATTGATTGTCTGGGGAGAGATTTTCAGTAGCTGTTTACGTCGCCATGTTGATGGCATCACCATCCACACACACACGCGCACACACACACACACCTTACTATTATTATTTTTATTTTTAAATCTCTAGCTGCTATGTGGAAATTAGATTGTGGAGGTTTGTGGCAGCAGGTGTGGCAGACAATGTTTACAAATATTCACTATCCCCCTACACTTCTAAGCCTCCTGTTTATTTAGCTTGAACCCATGTGACTTGCTCTGGTTATTGAAAAGAGAACTGAAGTATTATGTGGTCAGTGACTCCTGTTTTGATGGGATTAAGAACAAATGTGAGTTTTCTGTTTTCTCTCCTCCTTTACTTAGGCAAAGCCATATGTCTTTTTTTGAAAAAGTGGCATCACGAGAAAACGGAGCCCTCATGGCATGGAGAAAGAACACACTCCTGATTCACATGCAATATTTTGTTTAACTGTCGTTGTGTAATGACACTGAAAATTCAGGTTTTATTTGTTACCACAGCATAACCTATCCTATTCCTACTAAAGCAGGGTTCAGGGATAAAATAATGGATTCCATCTACAAGTTACTTTAATATTTCAGGTAACAAATGATGATGGCTTGACTAGGGTGGAAGTATTGGAGGTGGTTAGAAAATGTTAAATTTGGATATAATATGGCTGTGCATATTTCTTTATATACATATCTGTTTCTTGTGATAAATATGACTTTTATCTTTCTTGTTCCCTTTACCACCCTCTCCCTTCCTTTCCTCATTTTTTTTTCATTCATTCTTCTTTCCTTCCTTTACTCAGTAAATAATTACTGAGCATCTGTTTTACTCCAGGAATGATACTAGGGACAAGGCATATAGTAGAGAACAAAACAAACACGATCGTAAATTAGCTTACTTAAGGGGAGGTTTTTGTTTAACAGTTAACTATGTTACAAAATTATATAAGACAAGGAAAATACCATCAGAGAAAAAATAAGGGACTTCACCTGGGCAGAGCAGTTTAAAAGCCTTCCCTGAGAAACTGAAATCTGTGCTGAGGTCAGATAATTTTAGCCAGATGAAGAAGAGTGCCTCAGGCAGGAAAAATGTAGCACATGGGGGTTTTGAGCTGGGAAGAGACTGGTCACATTTAAGGATGTGAAATAACAACACATTATAGTGAGTGTGGGAGAGTGGATCAGGATGAAGCTATATGGGTTCAAAAGTCTGAAGGTTTTTGGACCTTGATCCTTTTGCTCTCTGTTTTAAATCAGAAATCTGTGCATTAAAGTCAATTGCAAGTGTGTGTGTGTTTAGGGACAGGGAGAGGCAAAATTAGGGAGTACATTTCTGTGAATGGAGTGAAATTTTATTTCCTGGGGCTTATTGAGCCTTTAAGTAGCAGACATATTTCTACATAACCCAAAACAGAGAGATACAGAGAGGAAGGATTTTTGCAATACTAAGAATATTGCAGATTCTCCTGGTAATTGAATGACTCTAGAAACTTTGTAGAATCCAGGAAGACATTCATTTTCATATATGAAGTTGAGGAGGCATCTTCCATGTGTATCTCTTGGAGGACAAGGGGAAAATTGGGACTGAAGGATGATATAAAATTCATCAAATGGGTTTGTTACCTTTCCTTTTCCTTTGAACTGCTATGCAAGTGATGATGCATGGGAAAAATAAGCAATGAAAGAGTAGAGGTATGTTCTAACTTTGCAAAGGTGAGCTTCTCCATACATACTTCTGCTGTAGCTATCATAATGTTAATCGTTCAAAATTAATTATCAGTGAAAAACAGAATCATCACAATTAAAATCAATTTGATAAATTTACATAATAGGGTTTTGGTTCCATATCATTCTCAAAACAAATTGAAAGTCACTTATCATAGCCTTGAAAATATACATCTCTTTTGTGTGGTCACCTTAGAAATTCCATGGGTGTTTCCCATTCAAAATCTTTCTATAATCCAGGAACACATTCCATCTCCCTAGTCCAGTTTAATTAATCAATTACTCATATCTTAATCATTCCCCATGTAATAAATTTTAATATCTAAGTCATATAAAGTGAATATTGAATTCTTAGTTGTATCTCTTAATAAGTAGAGCAGATAAATTTAAAAAAATGAATTAGTTTATGTTATCAGACTCATAATTGGGATGATAGAATTGGATGAAAGATAAAAGAAGAAAAGGTAGAATGAAGCTTCTTTATATTCATTATAATTAATCATCAAGAAGTAATTGATACATCATTAGCCTAAATTCATTCATTCACTCATTCGACAAATGATTACTGGGTCAGTACTAGTTGCCAGACACTAATCTAGGTACTTGAGTTAAGTCAGATACCAATAAACAAAGATTCCTGCCCTTGTGGAACTTACATTCTGTAGGCTGGTGAGAGACAATAAATAATAGATCTATTAATAAATGTTACCCAATATGGTTTAAGGTGATAAATGGAGAAAAAGTAGCAGAGCACAGTAGAATAGGGAATGCCAGAGAATGAATGTGTCAGGTACAATTTTAAATAGTGTGGTCAAGGTAAGCTACACTGAGAGGGTGACAGTGGAATGAAGACTTACAGGTAGAAAGTTAGTCATACTGATGTCTTGGGGGAACAGAAACATCTCAAATGAATATCTAGCAGAAAGGTGCTATGATGGGACCATGCCTGGTGTGTTGGGGACAGAAGGATGAATAGTATGGCCAGAGCAAGAAATAGTAGGGGGTGGATTCAGGAAATAGGGGTCCAGATCATGCAAGACCTTGTATGCCTCTGAAGGACTTTGGATTTAACTCTGAGTGATATGAGGAGAGGAATGACATAATATGGCTTATTTCTTAAAAGAGTCATTGTGATTGCTACATTGAAAATAGACTGTAGATAGTAGGACAAACATGGAAGCCAGAAATCGCATTTGGAGGCTATTGAAATAATCTTTGCAAGATATGATGGTGACTGGGAACAGGATACTGTAGAATTTCCAGATAGACTGGGTGTGAAATGTGAAAGAGAGAAATCAAGGAGGGCTCAAAGGATTTTTTCCTGAACAAATCCTCATCCTAAACCCAGGGAGGTCAGTAAATAACCAACTTAAATGTGACTCCTCCTTTATAATAATAGGTGTAACTTATTTGATTGACTTGAAAAGTGTGTATTTGGATATGATTAAGGAGGATATTGTTGTACTCAGTCACAGAACAGTGTGAACTTGGGAAAAATAATTGAACATAAGCCTCAGTATTTTCATCTGATAAGTAAGCATAATAATGCCTGACTCATAGAGTTGGTATGAGCCTTAAAAATGACAAGGTATGTAAGTTGTTTAGCACAGAGTCTGGCACTTGGTAAGTTCTTAAGAAATACTTAAAAAAATGTTTATTATTAGTCCATTGTTGAATATCAAGTTGTACCAAATACTCACAACACTGACCAATTCAAAGTTAACACAAAGGAATGTCCAGTTAGTCACTGGATGAAGGCTGTTTCTGAGAGAGGAGTTGTGAAACTTGAACAAGGCAACTCACTTCTGTAGAGAGCAAGGCTCAGAGAGGGATATAGCCGTAAGTCCTCCACAGCTAATGCTTCTGAAAGCTGGAAGAATGAGTCCCCAGTGCTGAAGTTCCTTGGGTGGTGCACCATAGTACCCTATGTTGTATAAATGGCTGTGCCTAACTTCTTTTTCAGACAGTTGTTGCAGGTGAAAATTCAGTCTCATTGCCCTGGGTAAGCAGGGAAATGGAGAGATTTCTCCATCATCCTTTTAAGCCCTGCACTGGGTATTTGATTTGAGGGTGAGTAGGTCAGTTTCCCACAAACATGATGAAGTAGTTAATCAATTGTCACAATTGGTCTTTCATTAAATATAAAATTTGTATTGGCCATCCCATTTTATTGGACAACAGGTTTCTCAAGTATGGTTTGTATTAATTACAGCTTCAATCACAATATTCACACTTTCTTTAAAGCAGAGACAATTTAAGCAAATGAAGACTTGGTATGAATTGCCAAGACCCAAACGAAGTCCTTATTTAGATGATTAAGTAATTTGTTCTAAGATCCAGTTACCAAATATGAAATTAAAGGTTTTTTAAAATATACTTATTTTTGAAGTTAAGATCTATTGAGTAATACTATAAAGGAGAGTCACAGTGGTGATCATAGGTACCAGGAGATGGTAAGGAATATCCAAGGAATTCTTTTATTTATGACATTTATTAAGATATGGGACTGATATCTACAGAAAGTATGCTAAGTAACACCCACCAACTAAAGTCTGGAACATTTGATATGACACATCAATTCCACCTTCTTTTTCAAAGCAGTGAAAAGTTAGACAGCCAGGGCATTTCCTAGACTGTAGTTTCAAAGGTTTATAGAAGCATTTGGCATCCACATGGAATTGATACTTTCCCCTCCCCATGCTCTGCTATATGAAAGAGAAAGAGACAATGCTGAAACTACAACATAAGGGCGTCAAATGTTACTTATTGAACAAGAACCTGCATACACAGTATCAGTAATGTGATTAATCATTCTCTGGTCCAAAAAGATGGTTGTTCTTGTTGAAATTTTGATTTATGTGTGCTCTTGCTTTATCTCCTAAACCCTAGCCACTTGCCAGCATGCACACTGTAATGAGTTTGGCATTTGTGTGGGACCTTATAGACATTAAATAATGAATCCCTCTAGAACATCTTGTATTACTATGTTCTACTCAGTTTTTAAGTAAAGACAATATATATAGTTTATAATTGGACTAAATAACCAAGTTAGTAAAGTAGACGAGTAGGAATTATTAATACATTCATATGTGATACTATGGAATCATTAAGCATGCCTCATGGAGCCCAACTGGACACCATAGATCCAAAGAACTGAGGATTCTAAATTTATCAAGGAAATTAGGAGGATAGGCTGATATTTAGAGTAAGTTATTCTTTTTTTATTTACTAGTGTGGACATTATACAACAATCCTTGTGGCTTAGCCAATATCATCAAGCTACTATCATACTCACTTGAAAATTGGCTACTTTTTAAGTGCAATTTTATTGAGGTATATTGACATACCAGATAATCATTCAAAGGGTATAATCAGTGGTTCACGGTATCATCATATAGTTGTGATTTCATCACCACAATCAAGTTTTGAACACTTTCATTGCTAAAAAAAAAAAAAAAAAACAAAAAAAAAAAACATAAGAATAAAAATAAAAAAGAACTTTATTTTCTTACTCATGTGTCCTTACACTGGATAAAGGGAGTATCAGTTGCAAGGTTTTCACAATTACACAGTCACACTGTAAAAGCTATATACTTATACAGTCATATTCAAGAATCAAGCCTACTGGATTGCAGTTCAATGGTTTCAGGTATTTCCTTCTAACTATTCTAATACACTAAAAACTACACAGGGATAACAATATAATGCATACAAATAGCCACCAGAATCACCTCTCTATTGTATTTGTAATCTCTCAACCACTGAAACTTTATTTTCTTTCCTCTCTCTTCTCCCTTTTGGTCCAAGAAGGCTTTTTCAATCCCACAATGCCAGGGCCAGGCTCATCCCAGGAGTCAAGTCCCACATTGCCAGTGAGATTTACACCCCTGGGAGTCATGTCCCATGTAGGGGGGAGGGCAGTGAGTTTATCTGAAGAGTTGGTTTAGAGAGAGAGGGGCCACATCTGAGCAACAAAAGAGGTTCTCTGGGGGTTGACTCTTAGGCACCATTATAAGTAGGCTTAGCCTCTCCTCTGCAGTTATGAGCTTCATAAGGGCAAACCCCAAGATCGGGGGTTTGGCCTCCTAATCTGGTAGTCCCCGGTGCTTGTGAGAATACCAGTAATTCCCCACGTGGTGAAGTTTAGTATTTCCACATTTCCCCAGTCTCTCAAGGGGGATTTGCAATTACATTTTTATTCTCTGCCCTAATTACTCTGGGATGTATCAAAGCATCACACTAACCTTACAAACCAACAAGATCTGACTACCTATTCAAGGTTCCATGAATTACAGTGTTTGAATAAACTGACCATACAAATTAGATTATTTAGTGTGCTACAGAAAATATAAAGTTTGCACCAAATAAACATTCATTCCTTTGGTCTCACAGAGAAGTTGAAGTTTTAAAGCACAGTCAATATCATCCTTTACCTTTAGTCTGATTTGCCTTAGTCCTAACTAGATAAAAAAAAACTGGCTACTTTTTAATGAACTCTAACCTGCAGGTAAAATTTTACTCTTTACTTCAAAATGCAAAGATACTAAATTTTAGAAAGTGATTTTTTTCATTTATAAAAGTATATTTGATATGGATTTAAAATTTGTTGCTCTACTAATGTGTAAAAAATGACTTGTAGCTCTTGTGTTTGGCTTTGAGCAACACTAGTAAACATATCTGCATCAGAAACTTATCACAATTATGTTGTAAACCAAAATGTTATAGTAATAATCCATGTAAAGATGGCAGCTGCTGAGATATTAAAATAGTTTTTCTTGAAATAGTAGCAAATTCTTTTAAGCTGCTAAGGCACTTTTATAAGGCAAAGAAAATAAAATTTACAGTCACAACAGTTACAGGAAAAAACAGATTTTTTAGTGGAATTATATATATATATTTGTAAATTATATATATATTTGTTATATATATGTATATATATGTATGTATGTGTGTGTGTGTGTATATATATATTCTTGGAGCATATACTTATGTAGGCAAACTTTTGGCCATTTCTTGGGTTTGGCAGTAAACAGAATTCAAAGTCCAGTCCAGAACCTTTACGTGGTAGATAGTCTAATATAAAACTTTCTCACAGTAAGACGGGGAATTGTGGGCAAAACATAGAAAAAACAATGAAGAAACACAAAACATAAACAGTGTACCCTATTTTAAAGATGACCTTGGCACTGAATACTGCAGGAGAAAAAAATGGAAAAAAAAAAAAAAAGTCCTGGAGAATTTTTTACTTTGGCCATCAGAGGATAGCAAGGAAACTTCAAGCCTGACTTCGGTTTGTGGTGCTCCTAGATTAACATTTCCCCATGGTGTCCAGCTGAAACAAAAGCAAATCCTCTAGAGTTAGGTTCTACCTGTATTCTGGATTTAAAGGAACTCTTCAAATAATTTCATGAAGGCAGTAACAATGCAAAGTAAAAAATAACTAGGGATCAAGGAAATAGGGCATCTAAATGAAAAACAGGAGAAGCACACCTTAGAAAACTCTAGGTATTTGAAGTATCAAACCTAAACCCAAATTTTAAAAATTGTATTTACAAGTTTTAGCAAAGTAAGTTATAAGCTTTAAGATATCTCTGAGTTACAGAAAAGTAGAAAAATTACATAGCAGAGTTGAAAAAGTCAAATATAATTTCCAGAAATGAAAAGCAAAATAATTAAAATTAAACTCAATGAATGTAAGTGCACCAAATGAAACACAGCAAAAGAGATAATTAGTGATCTGGAAGATGGGAAAGAGTATCCAGAATAGGGTACAGAGAAGAAAAAATTGGAACCATCATGGGTAGGAAGAGAATGCTCAATTTTCCTTTGAGTTCTAGCAGGAAATGAAATTGAAAATGGTGTAGAGGCAACATTTGCAGAGAAATGGATTAAAATTTCTGGAGTTAATGAAAGACATTAATATACCAATTCAGATTTGAGAAATCTGAAAAAAAAACCTTTAGCAGAATAAATAAGGAAATCCATACAGAGACAGATAATAGTGAGACTGGGGAACATTAAGGCAAAAACAAACAAACAAAATTAAAAGCAGAGGAAATGACAGATTATTTTTACAAAACTGATGACTGACTTCCTAGCCAGAGGACAGGAGAATAGAATTGTCAGCATGCTAAAAGAAATAAAAATATGTTATGATAACATCAATCATTTCAAAAGAAGGAAGGAAAAGAGAAAGAAAGAAACATAGGTCAGGTGGAGCATATAGAAAGAATAAAACAGGATTGAAAGTCAATACTTACATTACATTTAAAGCTTCTGTATCTCTATTTCATAAATTTAAGATTATCTGACTGGATTAAGGTGCAATGTGTGATGGTCACGAGAGTCACATCTAAAATCAAAGATAGATAAAGATGAAAGAAAAAGGATAAAGAATACATGCCATGCAAGTATTAATTAAAATTGCTATGATTATATCAATATCAGAGCTAAACAGAACTTTAAGGTTAAAAATTTGTTTCATCAAAATATATAATAAATTTAATTATGAAAACAGCTGAAAAAAACATGACAGAAATACAAGAAGAAACAGATTATTCCTTAATCATAATGGGATATTTTAAACTACTTGTCTCAATAAGTGGTTGGAAAAATAGAGAAAAAATCATTAAAGATATAGCAACTTTGAATAGCAAAAACTTAAAGAATGGATATTTATCTATATGTATATAGATACATTTATATGTAAAGTTCATAGTGTGTGTATTTGTAATGCTCTATCTACAAACTAGAGAATATACAATCTTTTTAAGCACACTTAATCAGTAAAAACTGAACAACTGATCTTTTTCTGGGTTATGAATCTAATGGTATATAATAACTAAGAAATAAAACCATGGCAATAAAGCTAGAAATAAATAGAAAAAACACAAATAAATTTCCATTTATTTCAAAAGTAAGAATTATCCTTCTAAATGATCTTTGTTTCAAAGAAGAAAATAGAAACAATATTTAGCTGAGTGATAGCTTTAAAGAAAATTATAGCTCATATCAAAAATTTGCAGTGCAGTTCAAGCTGTATATAGAGCAAAACTGATATTCACACATTTTTGTTACCTAAAAGAGAAAGGTTGGAAATTAAGGAGCTTCATGTTCATCTTATGCAGTAGAAACAGAACAGGAAAAAATAAAAATCAAAAGTATTCATGTTTTGACTTGAAAAAGTCAAAATTTGCTTTTTTCTTAAACCTGCTTAAATTGACATCATTCAGATTAGACTAGTAAGAAGGAAAGATAACCCAAATAAACAGTACCAAGAACAAAACAGGGGCATTGCTCCAGATCTTAAAGACATTGACAAAGATACTAACAATTAACAGGATAATATGATCAGTCTTATTGTAATATGCTTATACATTTAGATGAAATAGAGAACTTTCAGGAAAAGTATAACAATCCAAAAGTGACTCCAAAAGAAAGAGACTACAGAAAAATCTAGGCATAGACATTAAAGAAATTAAGTCATTCATCAAAAGCCTTCCCGCAAAGAAAAGTCCCAGATGGCTTCATTAATGGGTTTTGCCACACAGTCAAAGAAAAAATAAATTGATCTTCTCAAATTCTTTCAGAGAATACAAATAGAGTGAACACTCCTCAAATCATTTTATGAGGCTAGCATAACCTTGATAATAAAACCTGACAAGGCTATTTCAGGAAAACTAAAATAAATGCCACTTTTCACTCATGAATATAGATACAAAACTTCTCAACTGAATATTAGAAAACTAAATCCAGAAATGTCTTAAAAAAAAGTAATACTTCACAACTAAGTTAAGTTTATCCTAAGAATGGAGGTTGGTTTTATCATTAAATCAATGTAATTGACCACAATAAAAAGAAAAATCATATAATTCCAATAGATGAAGAAACAACTGAATAAAATCCAACTTCCTTTCCTAATGAAACTCTTAGTAAACCAGAGCTTTCTGAAATCATTCTCCATGCCTCCCTGCTCAGTATCTACCAGTGGTCTTTAAGTGCCATCATTTTTAAGTGCCTTTTCTATGGGTCTTTTCTTTCATATACCTGATGATATCATTCTCTTTCTGACCTTTGTTATTTTTGATCTAGACTATTTGAATTGCCTTTTTAAAAAATCTTTTGTATTTTTGATCATCTTCAATTATTTCCCCATATATTCTAATACGTAAATCAGTTCACTCTATACCCTTGCTCATTATTTGTCAATAACATTCCATGGTCTACAACATACAGTTTGATAATTTAGGGCTTCCTATGCCACTGGGCATATAACTTTCCCTCATATTAATTATATTAATCATTAAAAGTTAGAAGAATCAAACTTCCAACTTCACAACTGCCATTCGTAACCATGATTGAGGAATGTATCATGGGTAAGGGCAACATAAATAAGAGTTTACATTTGTATAGTACTTACCAGTTTGTGAAGGCTCATGTTTGTATTACAATATTTTATTGTATAATAGCAAGAATTATCACCCTTATTTTATTGGTGAAGTAACTGAAGACACAAGACATAAGTGATTTGTCCAAATAAAAGGCCAAACTAGTTGTCGAACTTGGCTCTTGTATCTGCTAGTTTAATGTTCTTTTTAAATTTGAGTAACCTTCTTGGCAAGGGTTTTGCTTCACAAAGTCTCTCCTCCATATCTCTCAACTGCTGCTTCAGCCATTCTCTGACAGTTTCTTTTTCTTTTCTCTCTCTCTCTCTTTTTTATTAACATTTATCATTTTCCTGGTCCTTCTGCTGTCTCTGGTTACTGGACATTTTTCCTTGCTCATTTTTCTTGTCTATGTAGGTGCTAGAATCATGGTGGAATGGAGAAAATGGCATTCTGTGCCGCTTTTTGCCCTTATCTTAGTCTGGTACCGCAACAGGACATTTTACTGGTAACTACCCCAGACATCCAACCCTTATAAATTATCCCCAGGGCTACTAGATAACTAGATAACATCATATTTATAATTCCTATCAACTAGTTATCTTTTCCTGTTAAAAATTAACAGAGAAAATTTTCTTACCAATACATGAAGTTAGGTTTAAAATTAATTGTTCAAATAATATCCCTGTAAGGCATTTACTATCTTCTGACAAGTTCAACTTACATTTAGGCATATTTTGTTATTTTTAAATCTAAGGATAATTTTTAACAAAAACATAATAAATATACCTATGAGATGTTCATACTTAGTATTGTGTGCTAATATCACTTTACTAAACCAGCTGGTTTCATAGCAGACTAATATTATTTATTCTAATATTCTGATAATGACTTTGGAAGACTTGCCTTGTTACTGAAACTTTCCACCATGTAACTAGGATTTGAACTTCAATTGTTGCTTATTGCCTAACTTATGCATTTCTAAACTTTAAGCATTTTTAGTTACCTAGATGATCTCCAGTGTATTCAGTGGTTTATTGCCAAGTATTTATATTGGGCATTGCTGTGTGTTCCAATGGTAGAAAATAATAGATACACAAAGGGTAAGCCTTCTGCAGCTAACTTTTTTGTTTTAATACAAAAGTAACACATCGAATCATCCAGAAAGTACATTAAGTAAACCTCGGTTGCTGGAATTTTTAAAGTGAAAATATGAGAATTAATTTACTGAAAACCCCCATGGGAAGTAACTATATGTCCCAGGTGCCAAATTAGAAATCTCCAGGTTATAAGATCATAACCCCTAGAGGAATATTTATCTGTATGTTTACTTAATATATAACAGCATGTGAAATTTATTAATATGCCTGCAGGTTTTTCTCTAATCCCACTTCTCAAAGATGCTCACATGTAGATATAAAGCCAGGAGGAGGTGAATTGCCCTCGAACTGTTTCCTTCTAAGCTGGAAAATATGGTTATTGTGGGAAAAGCAAAAGTTGCTCTCCTTCTGACCTTGATCATTTATTCAGATCCAAAGTGAAATATGTAAACTTTCTCCTCCATGGTATCTTCCTCACAAAACATTTGATCCAACCTAGGTCAGCATTGATCACACTCTCTTCGGTTATAATTTACCTATATACAACTTATTTTATAACCCCTTCTATTATAGTATTCCTGTATTTCTTTTGAATGTTTTACATTGATAGAGACCTTGTCATAGCCTGTTTTAATACATGGCACATAGCAAAGTGTCTTTGTATATTGTCATCTAACAAATATTTGTTAAATGTGTTTGGCTTGAATCAAATTCTATTTACATACGTGAAAACTTAAACATGTAAACCAATTATTGAGGGAAATGATATTAAAAAGGAAGAACCAACAGATTTTTTTGACTAGCGGAGAGAAAGATTTTAGAAAGCTTTAGAATGAAATTTTCCAAAATACTTTCATTTTCAAGAGAAGCTATGATACATATAATTGTGTTAAATATATAGTTATCCAACATAATCTGTGCCTACACAAAATAAAGTATGGAATTAAAGAAACTGTCTAAATAATTTAAGCCCCAACACTCTTGGTTCAATTTTCTATCTATTTAAGGTATAATATTGATCTGGCCTGAAATATCCAGTGATTACCTTGGTGCTATACTTCATTTAGTATGTAGAGACATAGCCACAATGAAACACATATTTTTGAGGCCCTAACAGCCAGATTGCATGCACTGCTAATGCCCGACATTCGTATAGTATCTTACACTTAAAGTTTTTACATGAACTGTTTCACTTGGAATTCAGGTGGGTTGAGTATCAGCAGGAGGATTGTGAAATAGGTAGGGGAGTTAATATAAATTACATTTTATAGATATAAAATAGAGGGCTATATTTAGTATGTTTTTTGCACATACCTGAATTTCTTAGCACAAATCTAATTTTTTCTATACAAATCTAATTGTCCTAAAATGAAAGTAAGGCTTGCTGTATGTAACACCTATTTGTACATATGTGGGACGTACTATTTGCCTAATGTGGCCAAGTAATTGCAAGTACAAATTAGACTTTAATAAGTGCTATTTTACAGTTATTTGTAAAAGTACCATTGGGATACACTAATAAACAAAAGTCACTCATTCAAACAAACAAATTCAGAGAAGTATGCACAGAAGAGATGACGTCTAAGTTGGATCTAGTAGTATGAGTTCAATAGTGAGAAAAATGAGTAAGGCCATAGTAACAACTCTCAAAAGTAAAACTGCCCAACAGAGTCGATGAACAATCTACAGTATGCTATTGCTGAGAAGTAAGTTACATGGGAAAAATTATGGAAAATGTAACTAGAAGTTAAATGAGGCCAGATTATGAATAGCATTGAATTTGAGATCAAGATTTTGACTCTTCTTTTGCAGGCAATGTGAAGCTACTGAATATATATATATATATATATATACACATTTTAAAGGAGAAAAAGCTAGGAAACATTACTTTAATAGGAGAAGAGGAGAATGTTGAGAATGAACTCTTAGGGTGGTGCTTTCCAAACTTCATGACCTCTTAGTATGCACATGAAGTGTTAACATACGCATAGCAACTGAGGAGGCTGCTCTGGCTGTAGGTTCCCAGCCCACTCCCACCAGCCTTCCTGAAGGCTGAGTGAATGGATTTTATCTCTGCTCACTTGAACCCATCAGCTGCACAAGGTGCCTGGTATCCCTGGTAGCTTGTCTTTGGCAAAGGAAGAAGGGATAGGAGTTAGGAAGAGTGAATAAAGGGGAAAAAAGATAAATGACCAAAGAAACAGAAGACTGTGGTATCATAAGTCAAGGATAAAGAACCTTTTTAGAGTGAATGAACAAAAGCATTGACTACTGTTGAAAAGCCAAATTTCATCAGATATAAAATAGAGCATGTGGTAGGACAATATAGTCCCAATTACCTGTTAGAATGCAGTTTGAGTAGCAGAGAAGGCAAGGAAGTCAAACTGAAGCAGATTAAGTTGCCACTGGGAGGTGTGAAAGAGTCTTGAAGTGATTATTGCTTTTACAAGAAGCTTGGTGGGGGGAAGGAAGCAGAAAAACTGTAGGCTGGAAGGGATGGTAAGGACCCTTTGGGAAGTTGAAGACTTGAACATACATGAAAGGCAAGGGGAAGAAATCAGAATGAGACTGAAAACCAAAAAAAAAAAAAAAAAAAGTAAATAATTGATGAAGCAAAACTTAGGCAAAATGGGAGGGAATGCAATTAAATGCATGAATAGAAGGATTAAACTTGGCATAGGTTAAGAATACATACCTATTCCTTTCAAAAGACAGAATGGAGGGGCGTATTGATGGAGGGAGGAGAGTTTGAAAAGCAGTGAAGAAGAGGGTATTCTCACTCATCGGCTTTTTTTTTCTCTCTGTTAAAAAGATGTGAGGAGGATGGTAATCATTCAGCAGTTCCTACTGGGGAACAGCAAGGTGACAAGTTTGAGTGAGGGCAGGATCAGATGAATGTATCCATCATGTTCTCAAGACTGTGCTCAACACTGTGCTAGGTGCTGTAGGGGATATCAAATATGTATAATGTAATTCCTGCCCTCAAAGGGAACCACAAATAAAAATACCTATAAAGATAAGGGAATCTTTGTGAACTAAACTATGATTTGCTGAAAAACATAATAAAAGTTCTGAGGAAATATTGGGGGAGAGTGTGCAAAGAAACTAAGAAAAGCTTCATGCATATTTGGATAAACAGGAACAGATGGAAGGATGCAGCAGAGGCCAGCAGCATGAGTATATCTTGCACATGGGTTAGTTGGGAGATCATGAGATGGTAGGGGAAGTGAGTGATGGGGAGAGGTAGGTAACAAGGCTGAATAAATAGGAAGGAACCACAATATGGAGTGTCTGTAGGAAGACAAAAGTCATAGGAAGGCAAAAATCTCATGAAGATTAATCAGGCATTTACATGCAGGATGGAGGAGAGTGTGGAGATAATAAAGGTAGGAAAACTAAAAGCCAGGAAACTGTGATACCAAACCAGATGTGAGGCTATGTAAGAGTAATGCCAGAGTAAGGATGAAAAGAAGGGGGAGTTGGAAACAAATTATGAAGGTGGATTTGCTAAAATAATGTGACAGATTGGGAGGAAGTAAAGAGTAAACTGTGCTTGTAAGTTTTTACTTGTGGGAGAAAGAAAAATGATACAAGTGCAGAAATGGGACATCTGGGAAAGAAAGGCATTTCTGAGATGAAGATGATGACTTCAGTGGGGCTTGTTGAAGTTCGAGGGGATAGCAGTGAAGATGAATGGTTAGTTTTTGGCATTTTTGCAATAGAGTGGAAAGCAGAGCTAGGGGTTTATAATTTGGATTATCACTGAGAGGTCATAAATGAAGTTAGGGGAAAGGATCAGTCTACTGAGAAAGTGTGTGGAGAGACAGGGTATGTATCAAAGAATTCGGGTTCAAACATCAAGGGACATTGGCAGTTAGGAGTCAAGAACAGGAAGTCAAGCTGTTGAGGAAGACAAATGGTTAGAGAATTTGGGGAGAAATGAATAATTTGGCACGTTCTGAAACAGAGGAGGAAATTTCAAGGAGAAAACTATTTAATTGCAATAAAGGCTATGATGAAATAGAACTGATAAAAGGGCAGTAGACTTTACCAAAAGATAATTTAAAACACTCTTGAGACTGGTTTAAGTGAAGTAATAGGAGATGAGAATGAAATAGGAGTAGATGAGAATAAAAGCAGGTAAAGAAACAGTTGGTTTATAAATATGCTTAACTATTTCCAAAGGGGAGAGCATTTTAGAATTTCTAGAAGAGTGCTGAGGAAGTGCTTTAGTGATTACCACTGAAATTGATGGATTATTGCCCTCAACTGAGTCAGCCCCTCACTCCTCAACCCAAGCAGCTCCATTTTTTATTGTGTATGTGTGCATGTGTATGTGTGAGCACACATGTGGGAGTTCCAAATAGTATTTTATGATTGTTTTTCATAAGTGTTTTAAAAAAAGGTGCTTGACTAAAATACAATTAAAATAAAATAAATCTAAAATAAAATTAAACCATACTAATCTGTTCTAGAAGTTTGGCAATTAAAAAGATGAAAATATTAGGTGGAGGCTAGAAAGGGTAACAGAGTAATTTTAAAATAAGTTAAGGCTCTCGGTTTGGAGCTAGTTTGCAGCCACACAGCTATATGAATGAAGAAGGTGGGAAATGTTGACAAATAGATGACCTGTTATGGTAACTCCCTCTGGAAAATGGTGAAGAAAGGTACACTTGCTACTTTTGTAGCAAAACCAAAATGAAAAGATGAGCTCTGGGGATCTTGCACTGTGGTTCCTGCACAAAAATGTAGCTGGTGGTGCCTGGACCTATAGCACCAGCTGTGCAGTCCCAGTCAAGTCTGCCATCAGGAGACAAAAGGAACTGAAAGTCCAATTCAGAGTTAGAATTCCACAATTTCAAACATCTCTAGAATAATTAATTGGTTAACTTATCTAGAATAAACCCAAGATATTAATATCTCATAATCTGTTAGAGGAAACTAGCTATTTTTACATTTTGGCTCTATTTACTGGCTATGTGTGTGAGTTACATAACCTCTCTGAACCTCAGTTTTCTCCTGTCTAATATGTGTAAAATGGTGTTCACGTTCTAGTTTTGTTGTTGAGACACAAAAGATTGAAATTATACAAAGTACCTTCACTGACCACAATGGAATGAAGCTAGAACTCAATAACAGGCAGAAAACTGGAAAAAATCATAAGTATATGGAAGTTAAAACAATGTGCTATTAACAGTCAGTGGATCAAGGAAGAAATTGCAAGAGAAATCAGTAAATATCTTGAGATGAATGAAAATGAGAACCCAACATACCAAAAGTTGATTCAGTGAAGGCAGTGCTGAGAGGGAAATTTATAGCTCTAAATGCCTACATTTAAAAGAATAGAGAGCTAAAATCAAAGACCCAGCTGCACACCTGGAGGAACTAGAAAAAGGAGAACAAATTAATACTAAAGCAAGCAGAAGGAGAGAAATAACAAAGATTGGAGCATAAATAAATGAATTTGAGAATAAAAAATATAGAAATTAACAAAACCAAAAATTTGTTAATAAAATAAAAAAACTTTTTGACAGACAAAAAGAGAGGAGATGCAAATAAATAAAATCAGAAATGAGAAGGGGGGCATTACTGCTGACCCCACAGAAATGAACAGGATCATAACTGGATGATATGAACAATTGTTTGCCAGCAAACTAAACAAATTAGATGAAATGGACATATTCCCAGAAACACACCAACAACCTACATTAACTCTAGAAGAAATAGAAGACTTGTCTCAACAGACCAATTACAGGTAAACAGATTGAATCAGACATCAAAAAACTCCCAAGAAAGAAAAGCCAGGACCATATGTCTTCACAGATGAATTCTACTGATCATTCCAAGAATGAATACCAATCCTGTTCAAACTCTTCCAAAAAATTGAAGAGAAGGAAACACTACCTAATTCTATCTAAGAGGCTGTGCTGGTTGGAGTCTGTTATGTATCTCATAAGAGACTATGCTCTTTTAATCCACTCTCGTGGGGGCAGATCTATTGTCAGTGGGACCTTTTGATTAGATTGCTTACATGGAGATGTGGCCCTGCCCATTCAAGGTGGGTCTTGATCCTTTACTAGAGTTCTTTAAAAGAGGTCACAGAGAGAGAGAGCTCAAAGAAGCCGAGAAAGACATTTTGGAGAGAATGTTATCCAGAATTTGCCCTTGGGAGAAGCTAACAGAGAAGAAGCTAAGACAGAAGCCCAGAAACATTTTGGAGAAAGCCACAGAAACCAGAAGCTAAATGCAGGAGAGAAGGATCAGCAGAGCCAGCTATGTGCCTTCCCATGTGACAGAGGAACCCCAAATGCCATCAGCCTTTCTTCAGAAAAGCTATTGTCCTGTTGATGCCTTAACAGATATTTTCATGGCCTTACAACTATAAATTTGTGAACTAATAAACCCCCATTGCAAAAGCCAATCCATTTCTGGTATATTGCATTTTGGCAGCTTTAGCAAACAAAAACAGAGGCCAACATAGCCCTAATACAAAGCCAAATAAAGATACTACAATAAAAGAAAATTACAGACCAATTTCTTTTAAGCATATAGATGCAAAATTATTAAATACTTGCAAATCAGATACAGCAGCACATTAGAAGAATTATACCCTGATCAAGTGGATTTTATCCCAGGTATGCATGGGTAGTTCAACACAAGAAAATCAATGTAATATACTACATAAACAAATCAAAGGAGAAAAAACACATGATCATAACAATTGACGCAGAAAAGGCATTTGACAAAATCCAGCATTCTTGCTTGATAACAACACTTTTGAAAGACGGGTACAGAAGGAAACTTCCTCAACGATAAAGGACGCATTAAAAAACACAGCTAACATCATACCCAATGGTGAATGACTGAACGCTTTCCCTCTAAAATCTGGAGCAAGACAAGGATGGTCACTGTCACCACTGTTATTCAACATTGTGTTAGACATTCTAGCTATAGCAGTTAGACAATAAATGGAAGTAAAAGATATCAAATTATAAAGGAAGAAGTACAACTTTCGTATTTGCAGATGACATGATCTTATATAGAGAAAGTCCCAAAAAATCTACAACACAGCTATTGGAGCTAATAAATGAATTCAGAAAAGTAATGGGATACAAGTTCAACATGCAAAATCAGTAGTGTTTCCATACACTAGTAATGAGCATTCTGTGGAGGAAATCAAGAAAAATTCCATTTACAATAGCAATTAAAAGAATCAAATATTTAGGAATAATCTAACCAATGATGTAAAGAAATTGTATAGAGAAAACTACAAAATGCTGCTAAAAGAAATCCAAGAAGACCTAAATAAATGTAAGGATGCTCTGTGTTTATGAATTGGAAGATTATCATTAAGATGTCAATTCTACTGAATTTGACTTACACAATCAATGCAATCCCAATGAAAATTCCAACAGATTACTTTGCAGAATTGGAATGCCATTTATCAAATTCATTTGGAAGTGTAAGGCTCCGAAGAGCCAAAATTGTCTTGAAAAAGGAGAAACAAAGTTGGAGAGTTGACATGCCCTTTGAAGCATATTACAAAGCTACAGTGGTCCAAACAGAATGGTACTGGTATAAAGAAAGATACTTTAACCAGTGGAATTGAACTGAGAGTTCAGAAATAGACCCTCACCTCTATGGAAACTTATATTTGACAAAGCTGCCAAGTCCACTGAACTGGTACAGAATAGTCTCTTCAACAAATGGTGCTGGGAGAACTGGATATCCATATGCTAAAGTATGAAAGAGCACCCCTATCTCATACCTTATATAAAAATCAACTCAAAATGGATCAAAGACCTAAATATAAGAAACAGGATCATAAAATGCCTAGAAGAAAATGTAGGGAAGCATCTTCAGGATCTTTGGGTAGGCAATGGTCTCTTAGACTTTACACCAAAAACACAAGCAACGAAAGAAGAAACAGTAAATACAGCCTCCTCAAACTTAAAAACTTTTGTGCTTCAGAGTACTTTGTCAAGAAAGTGAAAAGGCAACCTACACGTTGGGAGAGAATATCTGGAAACCACATACTCGATAAGGGTTTAATATCCAGCATATATATACAGATCTTACAACTCAACATTAAAATGGCAAACAACCCAATTAAAAAATGGGCAAAAGACTTGAATAGACATTTTTCCAAAGAAGAAATACAAATGGCTAAAAAGCATATGAAAAGATGCTCAACGTCACTAGCTATTAAGAAAATATAAATCAAAATCACAATGCGATATCATTTCAATGGTCACTAAATAGAAAACAACAAGCATTGGAGAGGCTCTGGAGAAATAGGGACACTCGCATATTGCTTGTGGGAATGTCAAATGGTTTCTCCTGCTGTGGAAGACAAGTGTGTGGTTTCTCAGGAAGTTAAGTATAGAATTGTTATGAGATCCTGTTCTCCTGCTGCTAGGTGTATACCCAGAAGAACTGCAAGCAGGGACTCAAAGAGACATTTGCACTCCAATGTTATTCACAATTGCCAAAAGGTGGAAGCAACCACAGTGTCCATCAACTGATGAATGGGGCAACAAAAAGTGGTGTGTGTGTATGTCTGTGTATGTATGTATGTGTGTGTGTGTGTGTATATATATATATATATATATATATATATATATAATGGACTATTATTCAACTGTAAGAAAGAATGAAGTCCTGATGCATATGAAAACATTGGTGAACATTGAGGACATAATGTTGAGTGAAATAAGCCGGACGCAAAAGGACAAATTTTGTAAGGTCTTCATTCATGTGAACTAATTATAAGGAAATGCAAAGAGTTAGAATCTAGAATACAGGTTAACAGGAGGTAGAATGGTGGCAGAGAATGGGGAGCTGATGCTTAATTTGTGCGGAATTTCAATTTAGGTTGAATGTAAATGTCTGGAGATGGATAGTGGTGAGGATAGCATGTTATTGTGAGTGTAATTAACGTTGCTGAATTATGGTTGTGAATGTGGTTGAAAGGGTAAATTTTGGGTTGTGTATATTACTAGAAGGAAAATTAGAAGATAAAACATGGGACTGTAGCACAGTTAACCTTGTTGTGGATGATGGACTGTGGTTAATAGTACGAATATAAGAAAGTTCTTTCATGACTTACAACACTAATACACTATTACAAGATGTTAATAGGGTGGTATATGGGGAAAAATACACCTAATTAAGTACAGACTATAGTTAACAGTAATATTTTAATATTCTTTCATCAATTGTAACAAAGGAAGCACACTAATGCAAAATGTCAACAATAGGGGGTATATGGGAGCATTGTGTTTTTTACATGACTTTTCTGTATATCTACAACTTCTCTAATTGAAAAAAAAACATGGTAAGTGAAAGAAATCAGGCACAAAGTATTACATATTGTATGATTCCATTTATAGAAAATGTAAATATAAATCTATAGATACAAAATTAGATTAATGGTTATGTAGGTCTTAGAATAGCAGAATTGAGAGGTGACTGCTAAGGATTATGGGGTTTTTCTTTTGGGGGTAATTAAAATGTTCTAAAATCGATTGTGGTGATGAATGCACAACTTTGTGATTATACTAAAAGCCACTGATTTTACATTTTGGATGGATTTTATGGTGTGAATATATTTCAATTAAACTGATTTTTTTTAAGAAAAGAAGTAGACAAGGTTACTTGATACTTGTGTCACTAATTTCCATTTGAATGAATGTGGTTTTCACAAACCACACACTCTGATGTACAACAAATTCAGTATGTTCTACAATTAAATTCATTCGCTCTCTTGAGCTCCCATGCCATGGATAGCAGAAAACTTAGTTTAGTCATTTTCAGGTGGATTCCACAATTCTATGTTTTCTCAGACATTTCATTTTGAAACCAAAATAAACTCATGATTTACCTGACCACATATTCTCCCCAGGTGGCCTAAGATCTCACAGATGTGTCTTGGCTTTGAGGCCAGGCATCTAATCCTTGGCCACTTGATGTCTTTGCCATCTATTGGGATTTCCTCTGACCTGCTCTGAAGGCATGTGTCATTTCTATGTAGGCACTGGCCAGTGGGTAAAGGAATCTTGATGCATGGCCCAGGCTGCTGTGGCATCTGTTATGATATCTTCTTGTCCTGCGTAAGAGTCTTACCAGTTCATGAAGTAGTTCTAACACCTAAATTCTATTTTTCTTCTTCTTGGGGATATGTGAAAATTTGACTCTCTCTTGGCACTATGCTGAGGTTTGCATCTCTGGGAGATTACCCTGAGTCCCATCTGACTTGGCATCTCATGGATAGCCATTACTCCTCTCTCTCAATCCCTGCTAAACACTTTCTCCAAGACATTTTGTCCTTCCACACTACACTTGGGAAGTTGAACTCCGCTCTTAAGTTCATAAACCTATCTGAGGTTTCTCTGCTTATCTCCTCTTGGAAACAGTAAGAAAAAAGGAGCAGCTCAGAGAGTCTTTTCAGAAACCCTCATCAATGCCCCAAATCCCTACTACACTTGCTCTTCTCACCTTGCACTGTACACACACCTTCCTTCCAGTCTATAGTATATTTATCTAGTATACATGGGTCAAAACACTACTTGCACCTGGTTATGCATGTACAGAAAATCCTTCTGCCTTCAGTGTGGATCTACAGTTGGTGAAATGTCCTTGGATATTGTACCACCATAACTATCTTGTAGCCTGGTTTTTTTTTTTTTTTTTTAAATCTTCATTTTATTGAGATATATTCACATACCACACAGTCATACAAAACAAATCGTACTTTCGATTGTTTACAGTACCATTACATAGTTGTACATTCATCACCTAAATCAATCCCTGACACCTTCATTAGCACACACACAAAAATAACAAGAATAATAATTAGAGTGAAAAAGAGCAATTGAAGTAAAAAAGAACACTGGGTACCTTTGTCTGTTTGTTTCCTTCCCCTATTTTTCTACTCATCCATCCATAAACTAGACAAAGTGAAGTGTGGTCCTTATGGCTTTCCCAATCCCATTGTCACCCCTCATAAGCTACATTTTTATACAACTGTCTTCGAGATTCATGGGTTCTGGGTTGTAGTTTGATAGTTTCAGGTATCCACCACCAGCTACCCCAATTCTTTAGAACCTAAAAAGGGTTGTCTAAAGTGTGCGTAAGAGTGCCCACCAGAGTGACCTCTCAGCTCCTTTTGGAATCTCTCTGCCACTGAAGCTTATTTCATTTCCTTTCACATCCCCCTTTTGGTCAAGAAGATGTTCTCCGTCCCATGATGCCAGGTCTACATTCCTCCCCGGGAGTCATATTCCACGTTGCCAGGGAGATTCACTCCCCTGGGTGTCTGATCCCACGTAGAGGGGAGGGCAGTGATTTCACCTTTCAAGTTGGCTTAGCCAGAGAGAGAGGGCCACATCTGAGCAACAAAGAGGCATTCGGGAAGAGGCTCTTAGGCACAACCACAGGGAGGCCTAGCCTCTCCTTTGCAGCAACCGTCTTCCCAAGAGTAAAACCTATGGTAGAGGGCTCAACCCATCAAACCACCAGTCCCCTATGTCTGTGGTCATGTTAGCAACCATCGAGGTGGGGTAGGCCAATACCCCTGCATTCTCCACAGGCTCCTCAAGGGGGCACTACATCTTTTTTTTCCCTTGTTTTACTTTTTTTTTTTTTTTTTAACTTTCCCTTCTTTTTTAAATCAACTGTATGAAAAAAAAGTTAAAAAGAAAACAAACATACAATAAAAGAACATTTCAAAGAGACCATAACAAGGGAGTAAGAAAAAGACAACTAACCTAAGATAACTGCTTAACTTCCAACATGTTCCTACTTTACCCCAAGAAAGTTACATAATATAGCAACATTTCTGTGAACTTGTTCCTACTATATCCATCAGAAATTAACAGACCATAGTCATTCCTGGGCATCCCCAGAACATTAAATAGCTTATCTGTTCTTCTTGGATTATTGTTCCCCCTTCCCTAATTGCTCTCTATTGCTAGTTCCCCTACATTCTACATTATAAACCATTTGTTTTACATTTTTCAAAGTTCACATTAGTGGTAGCATCTAATATTTCTCTTTTTGTGCCTGGCTTATTTCGCTCAGCATTATGTCTTCAAGGTTCATCCATGTTGTCATATGTTTCACGAGATCGTTCCTTCTTACTGCCGCGTAGTATTCCATTGTGTGTATATACCACATTTTATTTATCCACTCATCTGTTGAAGGACATTTGTGTTGTTTCCATCTCTTGGCAATTGTGAATATGCTGCTATGAACATTGGCGTGCAGATATCTGTTCGTGTCACTGCTTTCCGATCTTCCGGGTATATACTGAGAAGTGCAATCGCTGGATCGAATGGTAGCTCTATATCTAGTTTTCTAAGGAACTGCCAGACTGACTTCCAGAGTGGCTGAACCATTATACAGTCCCACCAACAATGAATAAGAGTTCCAATTTCTCCACATCCCCTCCAGCATTTGTAGTTTCCTGTTTGTTTAATGGCAGCCATTCTAACTGGTGTTAGATGGTATCTCATTGTGGTCTTAATTTGCATCTCTCTAATAGCTAGCGAAGCTGAACATTTTTTCATGTGTTTCTTGGCCATTTGTATTTCCTATTCAGAGAACTGTCTTTTCATATCTTTTGCCCATTTTATAATTGGGCTGTCTGTACTATTGTCATTGAGTTGTAGGATTTCTTTATATATGCAAGATATCAGTCTTTTGTCAGATACATGGTTTCCAAAATTTTTTTCCCATTGAGTTGGCTGCCTCTTCACCTTTTTGAGAAATTCCTTTGAGGTGCAGAAACTTCTAAGCTTGTGGAGTTCCCATTTATCTATTTTTTCTTTTGTTCCTTGTGCTTTGGGTGTAAAGTCTAGGAAGTGGCCGCCTAATACAAGGTCTTGAAGATGTTTTCCTACATTATCTTCTAGGAGTTTTATGGTACTTTCTTTTATATTGAGATCTTTGGTCCATTTTGAGTTAATATTTGTGTAGAGGGTGAGGTAGGGGTCCTCTTTCATTCTTTTGGATATGGATATCCAACTCTCCCAGCCCCATTTGTTGAAAAGACCATTATGACTCAGTTCAGTGACTTTGGGGGCCTTATCAAAGATCAGTCGGCCATAGATCTGAGGGTCTATCTCTGAATTCTCAATTCGATTCCATTGATCTATATGTCTATCTTTGTGCCAGTACCATGCTGTTTTGGCAACTGTGGCTTTATAATAAGCTTCAAAGTCAGGGAGTGTAAGTCCTCCCACTTCGTTTTTCTTTTTTAGAGTGTCTCTAGCAATTCGAGGCATCTTCCCTTTCCAAATAAATTTGATAACTAGCGTTTCCAAGTCTGCAAAGTAGGTTGTTGGAATTTTGATTGGGATTGCATTGAATCTGTAGATGAGTTTGGGTAGAATTGACATCTTAATGACATTTAGTCTTCCTATCCATGAACATGGAATATTTTTCCATCTTTTAAGGTCCCCTTCTATTTCTTTTAGTAGAGTTATGTAGTTTTCTTTGTATAGGTCTTTTACATCTTTGGTTAAGTTGATTCCTAGGTACTTGATTTTTTTAGTTGCTATTGAAAATGGTATCTTTTTTTTGAGTGTCTCTTCAATTTGTTCATTTCTAGCATATAGAAACATTACTGACTTATGTGCATTAATCTTGTATCCCGCTATTTTGCTAAATTTGTTTATTAGCTCTAGTAGCTGTATTGTCGATTTCTCAGGGTTTTCTAGATATAAGATCATATCATCTGCAAATAATGACAGTTTTACTTCTTCTTTTCCAATTTGGATGCCTTTTATTTCTTTGTCTTGCAGGATTGCCCTGGCTAGCACTTCCAGCACAATGTTGAATAACAGTGGTGACAGCAGGCATCCTTGTCTTCTTCCTGATCTTAGAGGGAAGGCTTTCAGTCTCTCACCATTGAGTACTATGCTGGCTGTGGGTTTTTCATATATGCTCTTTATCATGTTGAGGAAGTTTCCTTCAATTCCTACCTTTTGAAGTGTTTTTCTCAAAAAGGGATGTTGGATTTTATCAAATGCTTTTTCAGCATCTATTGAGATGATCAATTGATTTTTCCCTTTTGACTTGTTAATGTGTTGTAATACATTGATTGATATTCTTATGTTGAACCATCCTTGCATGCCTGGAATGAACCCCACTTGGTCATGGTGTATGATTTTTTTAATGTGTCTTTGGATTTGATTTGCAAGTATTTTGTTGAGGATTTTTGCATCTATATTCATTAGGGAGATTGGCCGGTAGTTTTCCTTTTTTGTAGCATCTTTGCCTGGTTTTGGTATTAGATTGATGTTAGCTTCATAAAATGAGTTAGGTAGTGTTCCATTTTCTTCAATGTTTTGAAAGAGTTTGAGTAAGATAGGTGTCAGTTCTTTCTGGAAAGTTTGGTAGAATTCCCCTGTGAAGCCATCTGGCCCTGGGCATTTATTTGTGGGAAGATTTTTGATGACTGATTGGATCTCTTTGCTTGTGATGGGTTTGTTGTGGTCTTCTATTTCTTCTCTGGTCAGTCTAGGTTGTTCATATGTTTCCAGGAAATTGTCCATTTCCTCTACATTATCCAGTTTGTTGCCATAGTTGTTCATAATATCCTCTTATAATTTTTTTAATTTCTTCAGGATCTGCAGTTATGTCACCTTTTTCATTCATTATTTTGTTTATATGGGTCTTCTCTCTTTTTGATTTTGTCAGTCTAGCTAGGGGCTTGTCAATCTTGTTGATCTTCTCAAAGAACCAACTTTTGGTGATATTTATCCTCTCTATTGTTTTTTTGTTCTCTATGTCATTTATTTCTGCTTTAATCCTTGTTATTTCTTTTCTTCTACTTGGTTTAGGATTGGTTTGCTGTTCATTTTCTAGCTTCTTCAGTTGATCCATTAGTTCTTTGATTTTGACTCTTTCTTCCTTTTTAATATATGCGTTTAGTGCTATAAATTTCCCCCTTAGCACTGCTTTTGCTGCACCCCATAGGTTTTGGTATGTTGTGTTCTCATTTTCATTCGTCTCTATATATTTAGCAATTTCTCTTGCTATTTCTTCTTTAACCCACTGATTGTTTAGGAGTGTGTTGTTTAACCTCCAGGTATTTGTGAATTTTCTAAGTCTCTGACGGTTATTGGCTTCTCATTGTATTCCATTGTGGTCAGAGAATGTTCTTTGAATAATTTCAATCTTTTTAAATTTATTGAGGCTTGTTTTATGTCCCAGCATATGATCTATTCTGCAGAAAGTTCCGTGAGCACTAGAAAAGTATGTGTATCCTGGTGATTTGGGATGTAATGTCCTGTATATGTCTGTTAAATCTTAATTCATTTATCAGATTGTTTAGGTTTTCAATTTCCTTATTGGTCTTCTGTCTGGTTGATCTATCTATAGGAGAGAGTGATGTGTTGAAGTCTCCCACAATTATTGTGGAAACATCAATTGCTTCCTTTAGTTTTGCCAGTGTTTCTTTCATGTATTTTGTGGCACCTTGATTGGGTGCATAGACATTTACGATTGTTATTTCTTCTTGCTGAATTGCCCCTTTTATTAGTATGTAGTGGCCTTCTTTGTCTCTCAAAACATCCCTGCATTTGAAGTCTATTTTATCTGAGATTAATATTGCTACACCTGCTTTCTTTTGGCTGTGGCTTGCATGAAATATTTTTTCCATCCTTTCACTTTCAGTTTCTTTGTGTCCCTGTGTCTAAGATAAGTCTCTTGTATGCAACATATTGATGGTTCATTTTTTTTGATCCATTCTGCGAATCTATATCTTTTAATTGGGGAGTTTAATCTATTTACATTCAACGTTATAACCGTGAAGGCATTTCTTGAATCAGCCATCTTATCCTTTGGTTTATGTTTGTCATATTTTTCCCCTCTGTCTATTAATATCCTTTATTGTACCCATACCGAATCTCTTTAGTACTGAACCTTTCTCCAAGTCTCTCTGTCCTTTCTTTGTTTCTCTGTCTGTAGGGCTCCCTTTAGTATCTCCAGTAGGGCAGGTCTCTTGTTAGCAAATTCTCTCAGCATTTGTTTGTCTGTGAAAAATTTAAGCTCTCCCTCAAATTTGAAGGAGAGCTTTGCTGGATAAAGTATTCTTGGCTGGAAATGTTTCTCACTCAGAATTTTAAATATATCGTGCCACTGCCTTCTCGCCTCCATGGTGGCTGCTGAGTAGTCACTACTTAGTCTTATGCTGTTTCCTTTGTATGTGGTGAGTTGCTTTTCTCTTGCTGCTTTCAGAACTTGCTCCTTCTCTTCTGTGTTTGACAGTGTGATCAGAATATGTCTCGGAGTGGGTTTATTTGGATTTATTCTATTTGGAGTTCACTGAGCATTTATGATTTGTGTATTTATGTTGTTTAGAAGATTTGGGAAGTTTTCCCCAACAATTTCTTTGAATACTCTTCCTAGACCTTTACCCTTTTCTTCCTCTTCTGGGACACCAATGACTCTTATATTAGGACGTTTTATATTATCTATCATATCCCTGAAGTCCATTTCGATTTTTTCAATTTTTTTCCCCATTCTTTCTTTTATGCTTTCATTTTCCATTCTGTCATCTTCCAGGTCACTGATTCGTTGTTCACCTTCCTCTAGTCTTGTACTATGAGTGTCCAGAATCTTTTTAATTTGGTCAACTGTTTCTTTAATTTCCATAAGATCATCCATTTTTTTATTTAGTCTTGCAATGTCTTCTTTATGCTCTTCTAGGGTCTTCTTGATTTCCTTTGTCTCCCGTACTATGGTCTCATTGTTCATCTTTAGTTCTTTGAGTAGCTCCTCTAGGTGCTGTGTCTCTTCTGATCTTTTGATTTGGGTGCTTGGGCTTGGGTTATCCATATCGTCTGTTTTTTTCATATGCTTTATAATTTTCTGTTGTTTGTGGCCTCGTGGCATTTGCTGAACTTGATAGGTTCTTTGAGGATTTGTAGACCAACTGAAGTCCTTATCTCTAATTTATCAGATCTACAGCTTCATGGAGTACACTTTCTCTAACTAACCAGCAGGTGGCATCCACGAGCCACCTGTTCTCCACAAGCCAGTTCTCCCCTGCTTAGCCTTTTTGGTGAGTGGGGGAGTGAGTCTTGTGGGGTCCAATTGGTGTACCAAGCTTGCGTGTGTAGTTGATGTTGCCTGCCCTGTATATGGGGCATGTTTCTGGGCAGTCAGGGAGGGGGGGTGGCCCTAACAATCAAATCTCCCTGGTGATCCTGGAGTTTTAAAGCTGCTGCAATAGTCTAATCCTTCAGTTCAGTCCTGCCACAGTTTGTCTCTGCCACTGACCCACAAGTCCTTGGTATTGGCATATGGCTCCTGAGACTTGCAAGTGGGCCCCTCTTCCAGGCTGTGCACCCCGGGTCCTCTGTTGAGGGATGACTGTGCTATGTCACAGGTGAGTGCCGTCCCCCCAGGGCAGTTCTGGGCTGCTGGGCTGTGTAGGGAGGCTCCCAGTCTGCTGAAATGATGGCTGAATGGGGCTTTGTTAATTCACACTGCTCCACCTTCCAAACTCTGGGACAATCAGCTGAGGTTGCAGGGAAGGCTAATGTCCATGCCCAGTTTTGTGGAGTGTGCCTGTTATTTGAAGTACTTCCGTCACACTGGGTTGTGTGGGGCAGCTCTGGGCTATGGGGCTGGCGATGGGCAGGAGTGTTTCCTGTCCACCAGGATGATGGCTGTGAGCGGACACCCCCCTTTTCTTGGGAAGTTGTGGTGTTTAGTGAATTTTCTCAGCCACTGGATTATTGCCTTTTGTCTCAGAGCTCTCTTAGTTCTGCTCTTGTCTTGACCTTCCCAAATTGCAAGTTTTTGAAGCTTTCTGTATTGGGCTTCTTAGAGTAATTGTTTTAGAAAAAGAAAAAAGGATTAAAAAAAAAAAAAAAGGCCTTCCTCAGAGATCTAATGGGTTATTGAAATGCTAAGAGACAAAGCAACCAGGGCCATTAAGGAAAGGTCCACAGGTCAAAAAGATCAGCTTTTCTTCCGGATTTGCATATGCGCCTCAGGGCCTGAGCTCTGCCCTTCCCCTTTCTATGTTCACCAGAACTCCAAAAATCCTCCACTTTTATTTTGGAGTTTTTCGTGTTGTTTTTTTCTGTGCCTGTCTCCTCTCTGCTGGGCTGGCTGCTCTCAGATTCTCTGGTGTCTGGTCTCAGTCTATCTATGGTTGGAGTTTGGATCAGTAGAATGAGTTTCCGATAAGGGCTGCCACTGCAGTTCTCCCTTCTCCTTCCCGGAGCTGACAGCCCCTCCTCCCATGGGACTGAGCCTGGCAGGGAGGGGCGCGGGTCCCCTGGCCGCAAAAACTTACAGATTTCGCTGATCTCAGCAGTTCAACGTTTTCATGAGTGTTATATGAAGTATGCCCAAAGTCAGATTGCTCTGTGGTGTCCAGTCCACACAGTTCCTGGCTTTCTACCTACTTTCCTGGAGGAGTAACTAAAACATACAGCTCACCAGTCCGCCATCTTGCCCCGCCTCCTGTAGCCGGGTTTTTGATGGTGCTGGGTAGGTCAGCTGGACAAGGACCTCCCTAGCTGCTCTAGAGGGGCTGAGGTCGTGTTCAGCAGCCAGTGATGGCTGTGATATCTTCTTCCCTGAATATTATATTATTGTTTTGTTTCTTTTGTACATCTAGATTCTCATATAGGCATAGCTCAAGACAGAAATGAATTAAGTTGGATTTTGGATATTTGAGAGAGCTATAAGTGACCATAATGATATTGCAGCAGCCTGGGCCACCGGACCTCCTGGTCTCCAGTCATTCTAGCATTTGGTCCCTCACCAACTTTTTAGCACAGAAATGTTAATTGGGTTGGTTAGTAATCATTCAGAATGGAACATTCCTACTGGACTGCCTTTATTTCAGGCATGGTTTCTGGCATAATCATTTATGGCCAGGATAGCTGAGAAAACTTGTAGCAGCTTCTCTCAGAAAGGAGCATGAAATTCCTAGTTATTCTGAAACTTTCTGATCTATCTCCAGAAACTGAGAGAATGACTTTCTTCTTTGGTCCATGAATATTTCTCCTGATCCTTATCCCTACAAAAACAAAAGAGAAAAAGTTCTCCTTCCTATATGTTCATACAAAATAGTCATACCCCTCCTAGCTGTATTCCACTTGTGGCTCCTGCCTTAATTCCAGATGCCTGAAAAGTTTGCTCTGTGGAACTTCCAGTTGACTGTCTAAGGATTAAATTCACCTCTGCACCACAAATTCTCTGAGCAATTCCTCCCTCCCCTCCCCAGCTACCCTCCCACCTCACTCCATCTCTCTTTGAGCTGCCAAAGGAGAGCCCAAAAGCCCTCTTTTGTGACTGAGTCGAGGATTAACTCAATTTTATGCATATTTGCCCAAAACTCTGTAAATGGTCTAGAATTCCTATCAACTGACTTTACCTGATTTTATGATCCTTTATTTATTAGCAGTCCCTTTTTATGACAGTCATCGCTGCTACCACCCAAATACATAATTTTATTTTTTTTCAATAATAAAAACTTTCTGAACTCACTTTCCTTATTGTGTCAGAGTTTTGGGAAGATTCATATGAATTTTTTTCATGAATTCCTTAGGCTTCTGTCTCCTAGATGGCAAATACATGTATACTGACATGTTTAAAAGCCATTGGTTTATATAAAGTTTAAGTCATTTTTAAACAGACTGTAGGCCTAAGTATGTTTAAACACTGAAGCCAGGCAACAGTGGAATGAGAGACATGAAAGCCACTGGGAATAAGCTCATTCAGAAAGAATTATCAAGGTGCCTGTTGTAGTCCCCAAATAAGTAGGCTCATTTTCAAAAGAATCTTTTCCCTTCTACAACTGTGGGGCATCAAGACTTGTTTCAAGACCCTTTCCTTGCTGTGCCCAACAACCCAAAGCTGCTACATCATTCTCTCCACTCGATCCCAAACAATAATTGTAATACCCGCTTTAAAATCACCTGATCCAGGCCCTAGAAACCTATAAATATCTTTTTTTACTCCCCCATTTTGAGATGCAGCTGAGATTCTGTCAAGATGAGGCAGGTCTAAGAAACTTAGTTTTGCCTCATCAACAGGTTCAGCCAGTGGTCTTTTAAGTGGTCATGTGGTCAAAGTAAATTAGATTTCAGTTGTTCCTCTAGAAAACTAAATGTAACTCATTAAATGATTCTGCTGATAAAGTGTTTACAGACCCAAGGGTTTCCCTGTTACTACCTACACATATAAACTTCATATTAACACAAATAGAATTCATATGAATGAAGCATCACTGCATATGAAATATGTTAAAATATTCTGAGTTTCCTATAAGTCTTATAGGTTGTTTACTATGATCTACTCCTAGGCTTCACCTGTGAAAGGACCTAGATGTGTGCTGAGGTTTCCTTAATGGAGTGTTCTCTGTTGTGCACAGAACTCCTCTTTAATCTTGGGTAATTTGCTTACCTTCTCTGAGCCTCAACTTCCCCATTAATAAAATGGGGGTATATACTACATCACAGAGTTATTGGGAGGATTAAAGGCGATCATGTAGGTAAGTCTTCTATAATGAATACTCCTTGGCATATTGTACAAATTAATCAGTGTTGTTTCCCTTCTTCCTTTAAATGTTTTCATTTTTAGAATTGGAGGTGTGCCGTATGTTGAGAATAAGCACAAATTCCTTTTTTTCTACACTGCTAGCCAGAGAATCTGGGGTGTCAACCCCCTGCCCATGCTCGCCACCCAGCACATGCTCACTGTCCTTATGGTTATTCTCATCGTGGGAAAGGAGGGCAGAACTGCGTAGTGACTGAGGGAGAAGCAGACAAAATGGTCCATGGCCCTTTAACTATTGGGGAATAGTACTTCTACCTTACTAATATAGTTAGGAACCGCAGAATTTAAGAGTTTCTTCTGGTAGTTGCTGTTCCCTATTAAGTGCAGTATTGTTTATAGACTCTAAGAATTAGGACTGGATATGATTCGTACTGGTCATTAAAATTCAAAGCAAGTTCACCTTTTCTGAGTAAAAATTCTAGTTCTTCATATGTTTTGGTGCTTACTTAAGATGGAAGAACAGCCATTGGGAAAATGGGATATTGCCATATTTTTGTATCTAAGTTTTAGAATATGTTTCACAGCTGGAATTTTCCTTTCTTTCCTACTCCACCCATGTCTAACCATCTATCTGCCTCTTTCCCCAAACCCCGTGTCTGTGTCAGTGTGTACACACACACAACTGCCTTTCTTCCCTTCCATTCTTTCATGTAACTGACTGTTACAGAATCTATGCTTAGGTAGTCTGGACAGGAGCAATCTAAAGACAGATTCCATCAAGCTCCTATCTATTAGAACCTGCAGTGCTTGCATTTGGATTCGATATCTAACAATAATGTGGTATTTTATAAACATTAGTGAGGATGATTTTGCACTGGTCAGCAAAGGTAAAAAAAAAAAAAAAATAGGTGCTTTGGGAAAACAAATAAAAAAGGAATTGGATCTGTCTCAATAAATTGCACAAATTGTAAATATCCCAAAGATGCAGTCGCTTACTCTGGCATAGGAGAATAAAGCTGACAACTACGCTTTAAGATGCATAGGTAAATAATACAATGGCTAAAACTTGTCTTTACAATCATTCTTTTATTAAGTACAGCATTCCATTGTTTATTTAACAAAGCCTCTGTTTCATCTGCCTTTTCAATTCTTCAGATACTATTTTAATAATACCAATTAAGATTTACACTCAAGTCATGATTCTTTTCTATTCTGGTTTGGATCTATAGATACACTTACTCCATCAATTTAAAAATAATTATAGAATAGTTTTTCACAAATATTATAGTTGATAACATTAGGACATTTATAAATCCAAGTCCTTAATTTATGTCTTTAAGATTTCATTTGAAATTAAAACACTTTGAATGTATTTTTTAGATATCCCATAGTGTTTCTAGCATAGTTTGTACCAAAGTCCTAAACTCATCATGTGTGGTTGGGATTTCATGTCTTGGACCAATTCAGAAGCAACTTGAAATGAATTATTCCTTGCTTTAGCAAGGCAAAACTTAGTTTGATATGCACTACACATTCCTCTTTGGTTTTAGAGATCAAAACCTGACATTTTACTCAGATTAGGGTCTGAACAGAGTTTCAACTAATGGGAAAAGTGACAGTCCTTTTAAGCTTTGCAGACACATGTTGTAATGCAAATACCTTATGTACAGAAATTTGCCATTACAGACTTGATAATTCAGGGCATTGTTTTGACATGAATTAACCGAATTCTCACTCCAGAGAATTTTATGTTGTCCTCATAGTACAGAGGGACCTAAAAAACTGCTGCTAGAATCAGCACTCAGGGCAAATGTAATTTCCCATTATATTATTTACTAATGTATAAGTTCCAGCAAATGTGAATGCTCAAAGGAAATTTGTTGCTGTGTTTTGAGTGGCTCTCCCTATTGTAAACCTTTTCCAACATTTAATCCGCATCGACCTTTCTATTTCTTAATGTCAGCATTTTTCACTAACTATTATGAAATAAGGTCTCATAAACCAAACAGGAGAAGTGTTATTCTGTTGTATGATGTTGAGTAGGAGAGTTGATGACACTTACTGTTTGGAACAATGTGGTCTGCTAGATTAAAATGTCATTTCTTTTCCTGTATGCCTTTATGATAATGTACTAACTTAAACATTGAAGAAACTTAGATAACTTTTTGCTGTGTTTATTGTTAATATCAGTTGGTTAAGTTTTCCATAAATATATTATTGGTAAACATTTTGGCATTCATAGATGCAGTTTTATTAAACGTGTGAAACTAGATATTTTTCCTGAAGCTCACATATCCGGTTTTATAATTAAAATCAGAATAATTCAATAAACATCCACTTCATTAGTGTCATTTTTTGAAATGCATTTATTTTCAAAGAATGAGATCTAACTATATTTCTCTAAAATATCCTACAGTAGCTCTGCAGCTTGGTCAATATGTTTTTAACTTCGTATGCTGTGACTCTGATCTTTGGTACTACCCACACATGTAATTAGTTTTTGTTTCTCCTGTGATCTTACTGAGCTATATTTCCACATACTTTGGGACACACTGATTTTGTATTGCCAGGTGGAAGTGCCAAAACATCACCCCATGCACTTAATTGTGATACCAATTATTAATGAATGGCTACATATTTTATCTTGCCCAGAGCAGTCCCAGTTTATAGTTTTTATCTAGGCTTAATTATCAGTTGTATACCTATCACCTTTCAGAAATCTCTATGTTTCAATAATTTGCTCATATTATTTTAGGTCTGTTTGGACCTCAGCAAGATTGATAATATGATACAGGTCCTCCCTTTCCCTCCTTCTGGAATTTATTCCGTCTGTCTGTCTGTCTGTCTGTCTCTCTCTCTCTCTCTCCCCTTTCTCATTACACCCTCTGCTTACTTCCACCTGTGAATAAACTTAGACAGAGATAAACATTATTGATGCCTGACCTTTGCCCAGATGTGATGGTGGGTATATGGCATTGCGTTGAGCAAATGAAGAAACTGCAGCTTGGATCAGCATTCACTTAAGAGGAAAGATCATTTCTCCTTTCTTGTTATTTAACCAAGCATTTACTGTGGGGATTTCCGAAGGCCTAGTATTAGGGTTTCTGTCAGAAAGTTGGTGGTCATTCACACGTATTCTAGAAAGCAAATAGTTCAAAGTCAAAGGGCATAACTCATTGCATTTATTCCATACATGTTGTTAATTTAAGATGTGTTTTCCATGTCAAAAGGTCAAGAAATATCAATTTGATGGCTCGTTGTTTCATACCTAATATTTTCTTTACTCTACATGCAAACACATCCAAGAACTCAAAAGGGGCAAAGGAAAATCATGTAAATTGCCTGATCTTTGTTTAGTGCAAAAGCTGAACTTAGTGGCTCTCCTCAACTGAATTCACAGAAAAACATCACAGAAAGTTTTGCCTTGCTGAATGGTCTTTCTAACCTTACTATTGGCCAACAGAAAAAATACAAAGGAGTGATGATGATTGAGAGCAGAGATTACTTCCACTTTCATAATACAATACCTTCATCTTGTGGTTGCCCCCAGTGGTGTGCCGATGCTGGCTCCACCTGGAACAGGAGAGCAAATGGTGAACTCCTTTTTCCAACTCTGAACGGTGACATTATGCCGATAACATGAAATCAGCCTCAGTGGGAATATTTACACTGTGGACACTGGCAAACACTACAAATCAGATTTTTTTCCCCTCAAAGATTAGTTGTTGTACATACACCAGCATATCACTGGTTAAGCCCCTCAATAATATAACTTTAGTGATTATTTTTAATTTACTGCATGATGTTTATGATTGATAATTTGTATTTAACTTTGCTATGTATAAGTAGGATTATTCAACTATTATTTTTCTGCACCTTCTCTCTTCCTCTCCCTCTCTCTCTTTCTCTTATCCATGTGACTTTATTTAAAAAGCAATAACAACTACATCTGGCATTTCATAGGGCCCAAAAGTATCAGTGCTCTGAGTGACAGCTTTCCAAAATGTAAACACTGTGCCATATATTTTTTCCAAAGTGTACAATCAATGACTTTTAATATAATGACAGAGTTGTGAATTTATCACCACAGTTAATTTTAGAACATATTCATTACTCCAAAAAGAAAAACCCCATACTCCTTAGCAGTCACCTCTCAATTCCTCTATCCTTCCCCAGCTCTACATAACCACTTACATAATTCTATCTCTATAGATATATTTATACTTACACTTTATATAAATTGAATCATATACTGTGTAATACTCTGATTTCTTTCACTTAGAATAATGTTTTTTTTGTTGTTTTTAATTAGAGGAGTTGTAGGTATACAGAAAAGTCATGTAAAAACTACAATGTTCCCATACACCCCAACAATAGGTCTGTCCCCATAAGACTGGATTAAAAAAACATGCTTTTCTGGGGTACATAACAGATTCAAATCAGGACAAGCCCTCTATTGTTGACACTTTCCATCAGTGTGCTACCTTTGTTACAATCAATGAAAGAATATTAAAATATTACTGTTAACTATAGTCCATTTTACACTATGTATATTTTCCCCCATATACCACCCTATTATTAATACCTTGTAATAGTATAATTTATGTCATGAAAGAATATTCTTATATTTGTACTATTAACCACAGTCCATTGTCCATAACAGTGCTCACTGTTATAGAGTCCCATATTTTGCCTTCCAACTTTCCTTCTAGTAACATACATGACCCAAAATTTCCCCTTTCAACCACATTCACAAACATAATTCAGCAATGTTCATTACACTCACAATAATGTGATACCATCACCACTATCCATCTCCAAACATTTAAAATCAACCTAATTAGAAATTCTGCCCAAATTAAGCATCATCTCCCCATTTTCTACCACCATTCTATCTCCTGGTAACCTATATTCTAGATTTTAGCTCTGAGTTTTCTTCTTATAATTAGTTCATATGAGTGAGACCATACAATATATGTCCTTTTGTGTTTGTCCTATTTCACTTAACATTTTATCCTCAAGGTTCATCCATGTTGTCAAAGAATCAGGATTTCATTCCTTCTTACAGCCAAATAATATTCCATTGAATGTATACATCAAGTTTCGTTAACCATTCTTCAGTTGATGGACACTTGGGTTGCTTCCACCTTTTGGCAATTTTGAGTAATGCCACTATGAATATCACAGTGCAAATGTCGGTTAGAGTCTCCGCTTTCAATTCTTCTGGGTATGTGCCTAGTAGTAGGATTGCCAGATCATATGGCAATTCTGTACTTCCTGAGGAACTAGTGAACTTTCTCCCACAATGGCTGCAGCATTTTACATTCTCACTAGCAGTGAATAAGTGTTCCTGTTTCTCCACATCCTCTCCAACACTTGTAATTTTGTTTTTTTTTTTTTTAAATAACAACCATTTTAGTAGTTGTGAAATGATATCTCATTGTGATTTTGATTTTCATTTCCCTCATAGTTAGTGATGTTGAACATCTTTTCGTGTGCTTTTTGGCCATTTGTATGTCTTCTTAGAAAGATGACTATTCAGATCTATTGCCCATGCTTTAATTGGTCGTTTGTCACTTAATTGTTGAGTTGTAGGATTTCTTTTCATATTTTGGATAGTAAATAATTATCAGATATGTGGTTTCAAATATTTTCTCCCAATGTGTAGGTTGCCTTTTCACTTTATTGACAAAGTACTTTGAAGCACAAAAGTTTGTAATTTTGAGGAAGACATATTTACTTTTTCTTCTTTTGTTGCTTATGCTTTGGGCATAAAGTTGAAGAAATCATTGCCTACCACAAGATCCTGAAGATGCTTCCCTACAGTTTCTTCCAGGATTTTATGATTCTGTTTCTTACATTTAGGTCTTTGGTTCATTTTGAGTTGACTTTTATATAAGGCATGAGATAGGGGTCCTCTTTCATTTTTAGCATATGGATGTCCAGTTCTCCCAGCACAGTTTGTTGAAGAGACTATTCTTCCAGTTGAGTGGACATGGCACTGCTGTCAAATATCAGCTGGCCATAGAGGTGAGGGTCTATTTCTGAACTTTCAGTTAGATTCCATTGGTCAATATATCAACATTTATACCAGTATCATGCTGTTTTGACCACTGTACCTTTGTAATATGCTATCAAGTCAGAAAGTGAGGAGTCCTCCAACTTCGTTATTCTTTTTTGAGATGATTTTGCCTATTTGGGGTCCCTTACCCTTCCAAATAAGTTTGGTAATTGTTATTTCCAATTCCGCAAAGTAATCTGATGGAATTTTGATTGGAATTTTGATTTTATTCATTGGATTGAATCTATAAATCATTTGGATAGAATCAACAATTTCACAATATTTAGTGTTTCAACCCATGAACAGGGACTGTCCTCCCATTTATTAAGGTCTTCTTTCATTTCTTTTAGCAGTGTTTTATAGTTATCCGTGTACATGTCACTTACATCCTTCATTAAATTTATTCCTAGATATTTGATTCATGGAGTTGCTACTGTAAATATAAATTTTATTTTAATATCCTCCTCAGATTACTCATTACTAGTGTAAAGAAACACTACTGAATTTTACGTGTTGATCTTGTATCCTGTCACTTTGCTGAACTCATTTATTAGCTATAGAACTTTACTGTAGATTTTCTGGGGGGGGACTTTTATACATAGGATCATATCATTTGAAATAGTGAAAGTAGTTGTTCTTTCTGATTCAGATGGCTTTTATTTCTTTTTCTTGTCTCACTGCTCTAGCTAGAACTTCCAATACACTGTTGAATAGCAGGAGTGCCAGTGGGCATCCTTGTCTTGTTCTGGATCTCAGGGAATGCTTTCAGTCATTCACCATTGAGTATGATGTTAGTTGTGGGTTTTTTCATATATTCCCTTTATCATTTTGAGGAAGTTTTCTTGAGTCCTATCTTTTAAAGTGTTTTTATCAAGAAAGTATGCTGGATTTTGTCAAATGCCATCTCTGCATCAATTAATATGGTCATGTGGTTTTCCCCTTTAGATTTGTTAATGTGGTGTATAACATTAATTGATTTTCTTATGTTGAACCACCCTTGCATACTTGGGATAAAACTCACCTGATTGTAGTAAGTATCTCTTTTAATGTGCTATTGGATTTGATTTGCAAGTATTTTGTTGAGTATTTTTGCATGAATCATCGTTAGAGAGTCTAATTTTCTTTTCTTGTAGTATCTTTATCTGGCTTTGGTATTATGGTGATGTTGGCATCTTAGAATGAGTTAGGTATTGTTCTCTCCTCTTCAATTTCTTGGAAGAGTTTGAGCAGGTATTAACTTTTCTTGGAATGGTTGGCAGAATTCAGCTGTGAGGCCTTCTGGTCCTGGCTTTTTTTATTGGGAGGTTTTTGATGGCTGATCCCAACACTTTATTTCTAATTCATCTCTTAAGGTCTTCTATTTCTTCTAGAGTTTTTGTAGGTGTTCCTGTGTTTCTAGGAATTTGTCCATTTCATCCAAGTTTTCTAATTTGTTGACATGCGGTTCTTAGTATCCTCTTATAATCCTTTTTATTTCTGTGGGGTTGGTTGTAATATCCTCCCTCTCATTTCTGAATTTATTTATTTGCATCTTCCCTCTTTTTGCCTTTGTCTGTCTAGCTAAGTGTGAGTTGGTTTTCTTGATCTTCTCAAAGAACCAACAGTTGGTTTTGTTAATCTTCTGTACTGCTTTTTTTAATTCTAAATTTCATTTATTTCTATTTTAATCTTTTGTTATTTCTATCCTGCTTGCTTTGGGATTAGTTTGCTGTTATTTTTCTAGTTCCTCCATGTGTGCCATTAGGTCTTTGATTTTAGGTCTTGCTTCCTTTTTAATGTAGGCATTCAGGGTGATAAATTTCCCTCTCAGCACTGCCTTTGCTGCATCCCATAAGTTTTGATATGTTGTGTTCTTGTTTTCATTTGTCTCAAGATATTTACTGATTTCTCTTGCAATTTCTTCTTTGACCCATTGATTGTTTACGAGTGTATTGTTTAATTACATATATTTGTGAATTTTCCAGTCCCTGGCCTGTTATTGATGTCCAGCTTCATTCCATTATAGTTAGAGAGAGTGCTCAGTATAATTTTAATCTTTTTACATTTATTGAAACTTGGTTTTTGACCCAGCATGTGTTCTATCCTGGAGCTTGATCCATGATCTCTTGAGAAGAATGTATATCCTTTGGGGTTACGGTGTTCTCCATATGTCCATTAGGTCTCATTCATTTATCATATTATTCGAGTTCTCTGTTTCTGTATTGATTCTCTAAGTGAGCTATCTATCAATGGCAGTGTTGTATTGAAGCGTCCAATGTTACTGTAGAGACATCTCTCTCTCCCTTCAGTTTCTCCATTGTTTGTCTCATGTATTTTGGGACACCCTGGTTAAGTCCATGTTTTTTTGTTCACTAAAGTTACTGAAATGCAGAAATGGGCTTGCTTTTAACAATGGGAATTTATTAGCTTACAAACTTACTGTTCTGAGGCCATGAAATTGTCCAAATCTAGGCGTCATCAATATGATATCTTATTCCTGAAAAGAGGCTATTGGCGATCTGGGACTTCTTTGTCACATGGAAAGGCATGTGGCTGACATTTGCTGTTTTTTTCCCTTCTCTTCTGGGCTTCCTTGCTTTCAGCTCTGGTTGCTCCATCTGTGACTTTCTGAGCTCCTGTGTGTTTCTCTCTCTCTCAGCTTCTCTGTCTTTCTCTCTGTTTCTCATCCTCTTATAAAGGATTCCAGTAAAAGAATTAAGATCTCCCTAGGGCATGCCTCAACTGAAATTCCCTAATCAGAAGGTCCCACTCAAAATAGTTTTACACCCACAGGAATGGATTAGCTTTAAGAGCATGATCTTCTGGGGTCCATACAGTTTCAAATTCTCACAGGCCATTAATTTTTATGATTCTTATTTATTCTTGGTGGAGTGCCCCTTGTATTAGTACATAGTGTCCTTATCTCTCTCTTAAAACAGTTCTGCATTTAAAATTTCTTTTGTCTGCTATTAGTATAGATAACCCAACTCTTTTCTGGTTACTGTTTTTGTGGAGTATCTGTTCCAGCCTTTCACTTTCAACCAATTTTATTCTTGGGTCTAAGTTTTGCTTCTCATAGACGGTATATATGAATAATATATTTTTTTTATCCATTGTAGCAGTCTGTGTATTTTGGTTGGGGAGTTTAATTCATTAACATTCAGTGTTATTACTTTAAAGGCAGTACTTCAATCATGTTATCTTTGGTTTTTATATTTCATATCTTATTTTAGTCTTTTAACCCTTTTAGTTACCCTTACTGATAATCTTTATATCTACACTCTCCTCCAAGCTTGTCTCTCTTGTCTTTTCCTTTCAGCTTTCAGAACTTCCTTTAGAATTTTCCTAGGACTGTTCTCTTGTTGATGACCTCTCTCAGTTTCTTTTTGTTTGTGAATATTTTAATCTCTCCCTCATTTTTGAAGGACAGTTTTCCTAGAAAAAGAATTCCTGGCTGTCAGTTTTTCTCTTTCAGTACCTTAAATATATCATACTACCGCCTTCTCATCTCCATGGTTTCTGATAAAAATTCGGAACTTAGATTTATTGCAATTCCCTTGTATGTGATGAATCACTTTTCTCCTGCTTCTGTCAGGATTCTCTCTTTATCTTTGGCATTTGGAATTTCAATTAGTATGTGTCTTAGAATAGGTCTATTAGGATTTATTGTTTGGAGTGTTGCACTTCTTGGACATGTATATTTATGCCTTTCATAAGAGGTGGGAAGTTTTGAACCATGTTTTTCCTCAAATATCCTTTCAGCCCCTCTTCCCTTTTCTTCTCCTCTGGGACACCCATGACACATGTATTTCAGTGCTTCATGCTGTAATTCAGTTCCCTGAGACAGTGCTCAATTTTTTCCATTCTTTTCTCTATCTGTTCTTCTGTCTATGAGATTTTTATTGTCCTGTCTTCTAGTTTGCTGATTCTTTCTTCTGTCTGTTTAAATCTGCTGTTTTATGCCCTATTGTATTTTCAGTCTCTTCTATTGTTCCTTTCATTTGATTAAGTTTTATGTTTCTTTACATACTTTCAAATTCTTCTTTATTCTCACACAGTTCTTCTTAATAACCTTTATCCCTTTAGCTTTATTTTAATTCATCTTCTTGAATTCATTTAGGTGATTAGTTTGAACATCTTTAATTAGTGTTTCCAAATTCTGTGTCTCCTCTGAAGTTTTAATTTGTTCCTTTGACTGGGCCATATCTTCCTGTGTCTTAGTATGACCTGTAATTTTTTGCTCATGGATAGGCATCTGGTTATCTTGATGAATTTACTCTGAAGATCAGCTTCTCTCTCTGGCTTAGGGTTCTATTGTTGATTGGCATAGTGTTAAGTCTCTTCTTTGACACTTGGTTAAATTTATTCTAAAACTTTAGAATTGCCCATGTTTACCTATAAGATTTTTTTCCGCTCTTCTTCATCTGATTCTTGTCCTGGGTATGCAGTATAATTTTTAAGAATGCACTATTTGTGCAATTGTTTCAACCCCAGGATAAAGCTTCCTTCTCTATTTAGTCTCATGGAATCTTGAGTCTTAATCTGTTCTGTTTTGTATTTTGCTTCTATAGTTGTTTTTTTTTTTTTTTTTTAAACTCCTCTTTTATTGTCTCCAGCTACTTTTCATGGAGGAAAGTTTCTGGGAGGAGGATCACTTCAGAGAGGAATTTTCCAAGTCACTCTTTCTTAGCCCAAACAGGGCCAGGGACCCACAAAGGGGATGCAGACAAGTTCCAAAGAACTCTTGGGAGAAGATCAGTAAAGAAGCTCCAAAGTCTTTTGACAGCCTCTGAAGCTGCACTTTCCTGGCTTGCCCAGTAGAGGGAGCTCTTCAAACATTTCCCCACAGCTCTAAGCAGATCCTGTATCTTTGAGCTTCCACTGCCTTCCCTCCTGTCAGGGGAAGGGTTGAATCCATGGCTGCAGTAGTCCCTGGCCTGGGCAGGCCAAAGTTGTAGCTCAAAGCTGGGATTAAGCAATCACATTTTGCCAATCAAAAGCCATCATTGATACTTGGCTATGCCTCTCACTGTTCTTGGGGAAGAGGGCTTCCATGTCCATGTTCCTCTCCATCTGCAGCAGCCAGCCAGGACCTGGATCAAGCTGGCCAGCTCTGAGAGGGGTTTTGTGCACCAGCAGACATTGCAGAGCACTTTACTCAAGTTCTTTACTGTACTGTCTCAGCCTCTTCGTCCCACTCTTCTCTGGATGCTAAAAAATGCTCCACTGGCCTCTGCAGCCACAGAACCAGTTGTTTCAGAAAGTTTCTGCCTGTCCACTAGCTGTTTTTGGAGACAGATTGAATACTGCAGGTCCCTACTCCACCATCTTACCTGGATTCCACTTTTGTCTCTTTTATATGTCTTGGGAGGTCTTTTTAAGTCACCACATTAAAATCTAGCTCTTTTTGTTTTAAAAGCTACATTGCAATCCATTTTATGTCAGGATCAAAGTTTATTTACCCAGGTCCCTAAATATAGTGGGTGGTTTCCAGTTTTTAGCTGTTATTAAGAATGATGCATTAGCCATATTTCTTAATTGTGCCCTTGTATAGGTCACTTTTATGTGATTGTAAAGGTGAAAATGCTGACTCAAAATGTAGGTGCATTTTAAAGTTTGATACATATTCATTTGCACCCTTACCTATAAAAATATAGGTACAATTTGACATATATGTATCATTTCAAGCTATAGTTTTCTTATTGTCTCTCTGTCTCCTTAATGGCAAGCCAGAATGATTTGAGAATACATTGTTTGCCATGTCCTTTTCCATCCTTATTTCAAGGAGATATTGCTAGTAGGAGGATAAGAGAACAAATACTAAAAAATATGTGTTTCAAATTTTAGCAAATAATTTTTATGTGGCTGAGTTCTGGAGGCTCATTAATAAAGAAGGAAGACCTGGTCCCTGACCTCTTGTGGCTTACATTCTAATAGAATAGAGAGCCAATACAAATACAGTCAAAATATATTTGGCAAATTACCCACTCCAAATTGTTCTTAGTCCAGTCCGTCTGGAACACCCTCTCCTACTTTTCTAAACTTATTGCTCCAAATAAATTGTGCTCTGATACAATCCCATTCTATACCATTATCTTGGGAATTTCCTTTCCTTCTTGCATGCATGAGATCCAATCTCTGTCCTCCTTGGTTTCTTTCCTATTTTTATAGAACACATCCTTCAATAGTTTCCTAAGAAAGGTGTACGGAAAGTACGATTTTGGCATTTGATTGTTTATAAATGCCATTATTCTCCCCTCATATTTTCTAAATTTTATTTTGGTTAAGAATTCTGGTTGGAAATGAATTTCTGTTAGAATTTTACAGTATTTGTTCTATTATATTATAGCTTTCATTGTTGCTGTGAAGAAATCTGATGCCATTCTTAGAAATGGTCTTTATGATATACTTGTATTTTCTCACTTTGTTTTCCTTTTTTTTTTCTTTAGTTTCTTTATCCTTAGTATTTTGCAATTTCAAAATCTGGTATCTTAGAGTGGATCTTTTTTTCACTCATTTTGCAGAGCATTTGGTAAACATTTCAATCTGGAAGCTCACATTGTTCAGTTCTAGGAGCTGGCCTGTCAGTGGTATACCAGTGGAGCAGTCTTCCCTAGGTGCAGGTAATAAAGAAGTGTCTCGTGAGAATTTAAAAGCAATATTAAAATTGGCTAAAAGACGGTCTGCTTTTGACTCTCATAAATACCAGCAATCTCCCTCCTCTCCCCTGCCATTTTTTTTTGTTATTCTAAGTTCTAAACAATTGCTTGGATACTGTAAGCATTATATTATCATATTTTATTATTTATCCTATAGAAAACATTGTATTCTGCAAGGCAATTACTTTGGAGAATCCCTACTTATAAATTTAGCTCCTTCTCTCAACACAAGCAGGCTTAGTTATACTCATTCATTTTGAGAGTAATTTCATAACAATTCAGAATCATTTGAGGTCTTTTAGGGCACATATTGTTTCAAACTCTTATGGTAATGCATAGTGCTGTATTTAAATACTTCATTTAGAATAAATATTGATAGCACATTACTGGAAAGAAAGAATCAGAATTTAGATTACTTCAATTCTGTTATTCTGTGTGACTACTCTGGAAGTTTTAAATTTGGAGATAAAATTTTTAAAAGCGAAACGGAATACAACCTATGAGGTGTAATAGTTTTGTTTTGTAGGTGCAGATTTTACTTCATTTATAAAATATCTTACTGAATTTAAATGTATCTTGTAAGGTTTTCTTTTTAAATTGTTTGGTTTAAAACAAAATGAATCAATAAAATAATGTTTATAACTGATTATTACATAATTATTACAATAATAAATTTGATTACAGGAGGAGGTATTAAAAAATGCTCTAGGTATTGAATAGAATAAATATGCCACTGGTTCTACAAAATAGTCTTGCATTATTTTCTTCAATATTTTTGTCACTCATTTTCACTCTTTTTGTAATTCCTCTTACTTGGGCATTGTTGTTCCTGAACTAATACTCTAATTTTCTTATCTTTCCTCCATTAGGTTCTATTTCCCCCTTTTCCTTCATCCATTTTCAGGTATATATTTCAACTTTTTCTTCTCATTCTTGATTGATATTTTTAAATTTATGCTATCACATTTTAATTTTCAAGAGGCTATCTTACTCTCTGAATTTTACTTTTTTGATATCATTCTGTTCTTGTTTTATGGGAACATTTACCACTCCGGTGATGATAGTTATAGGTTTTATTTCTTTCACAGTTTCTTCTGAGCCATGCATTTTCTCTGTTTCATTAGCAGCTTGGTTTGTTTGGTCTTGCTCATGTTTCCCTGCATTGTGTAGTGATCCTTGTTTCTCCATTCTTTTTCAAGACTGAAGTACTAAAAAGCTAATTTTAAGGCTAGCCTGCATGGGTGGAGCTTATTTACTGGTATATCTCATAAAAGATAATTGAACAAGAAACAAGCTGTTTTGTTGTTGATCTCAAGTGATCACATCTTTGTCCATTTATTCTCAGCTGGTCAATTTCCCCAAAGAGAATTCCTGTGATTAGTTGTCAGGAGAAGTAGAGAAACAGAGAGGTGAGATGTAATAACAGGTCAGCTAGCTTTCTGAGAACAGGTTAATGGCTTCAGTTATGAAGGAGGTTGGTAGTCATTCTGCCTGATGTCCCTAGACTTGAGAAACTCTCTCATTCCAGCTCTCCAGAGGAATCTTTCTCCTGCCAGGCTGTGCTGTCTGGGGAAGAGCAGATGTGAGGTCTAACCGCTTACACACATTTCCAATAATCCATTTGTTTTCAGCACCATCATCACTTGTGCCTGTATTTCCTGAATTCTGTGGTGTGAATTGCATTGCTTCTCTTTGGCTTCCCCTCCTGCAGACATTTTGGTTTCAGCATCCTTATCTCCAGACCAACCGTGCCTTGTCCTTCAGCTGAAATACCCTCTCCCTTTTTCTTGGCCTTTCTTTTTTATTCATGATTTCATTCAGTTACTGTCATTCTCTAGCATATTAGAAATAATAAAGACTTCGTTAACTCTGCTATGTTTTACCACAGAGCTTCCTGATAACACAGCACTGGCAGACAGAGCTCAGCTTTTAGTGGACACAAACAGACTTAGAGAATGGCAGAGTAGTGGTGGTGTGGGAAATGTGTTTTGCAAAAGATGCATGCATGTATCTAGTTATACCACAACACTATTCCTCTGATCCTTTTGAAATTCCCTGCATTAAAAAATATTTTTCATTTAACTGAGAGAAATCTTCTCATGTCTTTAACTTTTAAGTTTGTTTTTGTTAGAAGAGTACATGTGCTCAAATTCAAAATTTAACAAGTGAAGAAAAAGGCATATATATAAAAGGCATATATTCTTACACTTTTTTCTAAGCTTTTTTCTTAGCTGTGATCACATGATATCTAGTCTTTGATAATAATTTTCTCATGCCTAAACTATTAGTATCATTTTTATTAATTATAAAATAAGTACTAATACAAAATATGGCAGACATATATGTGTGTGTATATATATGTGTGCATAGATACAATTTAAAGACAAATAATAAAATAAACACTCATGTATCCACTCCATAGCTTATGAATTATAATATATTTGAATTATCTTATTGGTAAAATTATAAACTCCTTGGTACCAGGTAATATTGAGTATTTAAGTTTTGCCAGGTATTTTACACTTACATATTTTATTTAAATTAAATCCTCCTGTAACAACCAGATGGGGTAGGTATTAATGTTAGCCTCATTTTACAGATTAGAAACTGAGGCTTACAGAGTGCAATGATTTTGACCAGTTAATAAGGGCAAATATGTGAGTACTTTTTTTTTTTTTTTTTTTTTTTTTTTTGTATTTAGGGTATTAGAGCTCAGTTAGGAGAGATAATTTAATATAAAGTTACTTTAGCAGAGATAATTTAATATAAAGAAATGTTACTGAGGTGTAGTTATTAACTGCATAGCTAAAAGATAAAAAGAGAAGTCTAAGGTATCATGCAAGGAGCAACTGTAGGAAACAGCTGCCACCTATAGGACTGAGGGAACACAAGAAAGATAGAAATTATTAAAATTAGAAACTTAAAGTTCTTTGTGTCTCAGAAAACTTGATCTCTGAGGAGGAAGCACTGCTCAGCTGGGTTCTTTTTTTGTTTTTTGTTTTTTTTGTCTATGACCTCAAAGCAGGGACCCTTGGGTCTGGGACTGTAAACTCTGAGGAGCGGTGCCAGCCAGTTTCTGGCATCTGTGGGGGTAGTTATGAAACTTTGTTTTGCAAGTGTTTAAAAAACCTTCAAAAACCATCCGGCTGCTTCTTGTAGAATGAAATTGCTCCTATGGGGTGAAAAGGTGTGGCTGGAATGATGTTCACAGAACACAGACAGACAAACAGCTGACAGGGAGCAAACAGGAAGGGGCACGGGGCAGGTCCGTTCTTCGCCTTCCAGCCTGGCAGTCCCCTCCCTCACCCTTTGTTGGCAGAGCCTAACATGGATTAGGAACTGACAAAGCAGAAATGTGGTTTACAGAATCCCAGTTCACGAGGCAGAGAGTAAAAGGATGGAGTTGGAGCTGAGAGACAATAGCTTAGTAAGGGGCATATTGTTGTAAAAGATTTAATTTAATTGAAGTAAAATTCCTAAAAAAAATTCTAATACCAAGCCTTTGGTTATGACTATTTTTACATTCTTGGTAAATTTAAATTGTTTAATAATAGAAAGTCTAAATGAATTGAATATAGATTTTTAAAATCAGGAAGGGTAGTACTGGCTAGTCAACATAGTAACATAGATTAAGTTAATAATATCATCCAAAAATGCATGGCAGAGTACAGCTCTGGTTAAGTTTTACGTTATAGTGATGGAGGATGCAATGGAAGACACAAGGAGCAAGTCAGAGGTGTGAGACATTATTTATTGAGTGCTCTGTGTGAAGGTGCTGAATGTCTGTGTGAAGGTGCTGAATGTCTTGTTAGGGGATGGACTACCTAAAATAAATGTAGGTCTTTGCCTTCTGAATTTTGTCAACAGAAGTGTTTGAATATGAGGAAATGCCAGTTGCAGTAGCACTATGAGTAACAGAGGGTAACATTCCAACATTGAAGAAGAGACTTAAAATAATTTGAGAAAAGGTCTTCAGATCATCTGACATTCCAAAAAAATGCTCAACTAATTTTCTAGGGTGACTGAAATAAGTGCCTGTGACTTCGCTGATTCCTCTTTGCCAATACCCATTAAATTAGCACGTTATTAGCTGAGTGTATTCTGTGCTAATTCAGCTGCCCTATATTGTCATGTTTAAAGGTTGTTTAGTGGTGAAATAATTAGATGTACAGAGGATTCTGCTTATTGGAATCCCTTTGGGATATGGTGAATTGAATCTATTAACTAATTCATATAGTGATAAAGAGCCCTGAGAAAACCATATTAAAAAGATGTATTTTACTTTATATTTCTTCGTCCAGTTCAAAATTTGAGTACAACCTCAGAATCTGGGTGAAGAGGATATTTTTTGTATAAAGTCTTGGCTAACCTCTGGTAATTGTTCTTTGTTGATTTCACAAAAGTATGGCTCATTTGACTTTCTGTTTGGTCTCTTGAGAATAAGCTCTACAGGGATTTCTTGAATTCTAAGTTCAGAGCTCAAATGGGTGTTGCATGCAAATGTAGAATCACATGGAACAATGGGGTGGAGCCCACAAGGATAGAGCCCTGAACTCAGAATTAGCTTCTTCCAAACAAGCCTTCTGAGAGCCTGGCTAAGACTGTCCAGTGACCCAATACTGTAGCTCTGTAATATGGAGATACTGGTTCATTTGTTTCTGCAGAGAATAATTATAGAAAGTTACCAAACATTACAAAAGCTATATAGGAAACAGCATTTCCCTGAAGAGGATTTCTGAATACAAGTAAATTTATATAATATCAGATTCTAAATAATAATTTTAGCCCCCTCCCAAACTAAAAATAAAGCTTCCTACAAATATTTTTTTATATATAAAATCCATATGGTTGAAAATTAAAAGTATTTTAATGCATGGATATTCTAATTTGGAATTTATCACTTTATTTTCCCCTTTTTGACTATTGTTTCACCCATGCACAGGACTGGATCAATGCCAGGCTAATAAATAGATATTTGATTGATAGGTGGATTGATTGATTCTGCCAACCAAGAAAAATAATCACTGATATGGCTTTACTTATGATGTCTTTCAAATAAGATGATCTATGGCTATAATATCAGTTTTTACCTCTAATTAAAAAAATATCAAAGTTACAGAAGTGTAAGATTATTTCTAATTCAAAATAAGTCATAATTTTATAAATCAACACTGAAAAAATTTCAAAGAAGAGTAGAATGGTTTGGTTTGCTTTAGTCATTAAATAATAATCAATATGAATTCTACATTAGCCTAATAGGTAAATTGTAATATGCTATAAACTTTTCCTTAAAAGAAAATTGAGATTGAAATGAGAATTATATATAAAAATCATGCTTGCTTTATTATGGCACTTATATGTTTACTACAAATAACTAGCATGGCCCATACAAATGTACATTAGGGAACTGGTTTTTTTTCGCAGTGTATTCAAAAATCATCAGGAATTGGAGGTTAAAAGTAAACTCAATAATTTAACAATTAGTGTAAAATAAGAATGTATAACAAGCACAAAGAATGATGGAGAGAAAATGAAAGCAGTACTTCTGTGATGAAGAAATACATGCATAAATTGATTGGATCTGCTTGGTCTATTCCAGCTGGTGCCAGCACATTTCATATTATGATGATGTACCATAATGAAAACTTTGGAATATTTGGGGCATTCACCTAGGGCTCTCTCCTCTCCTTCCTTAACATAATTCTGATTTTGTCTTGGTCTGCCTTCAGTCCTCTGGACTCGATTTTGGTAGATGCATAAACAAGACACTTATTTTTTGGGATGGAGATCCTATGAAAGGTTTTAATTAGGAAGGGTAATTACAAGATTTGCATTTTAAAATTATTTATCTTGTTGCATTGTGGAGTTGGATTATAGGGGTAGCCTAGAAGCAGATAGTTATTGTAGTTAATTATTGTAATACTAGAGATGATAAGAATTTGAACGAGGGCTGGTAGCAAGAGAATGGAGAAAGTGGGATGAATTAAGAGCTTGTAAATGGCGGTATTTACTAAGCTGGGTTACCTGCTAGAAATAGGAACTGAGGAAAGAAAAGGAATCCAAGATGAGTAAATATTCAAAGATGAATGTAATGAGCTTTTGTTTGCCTGTTTTCTGTCCTGACATATCTATTCTGACCAGAACAGTTCCTGGCACATATAAAGTACTCAATATTTATTGAAAGAATAAATGAATGGATAGATGACTTAGATGACTAGATGGATGGTAGTGTCATAAATGAAGATGGAGGATATAAAGCAGAAATAAGTTGGGATGGGAAGAAAAGGGAATGCTTAATTTTAGAAATCTTTAGCTTTGGGGAATTTGGAAATATAAGTTTAGAATTATTTACCAGAAAACTGGTTTAACAGTTTTAAACCAAATGATGGAGAAAGGTTTGGTCTGAAGATGTTGATTTTAGAGTTATTAGCACATAGGATTTGGTTAAAGCTATGACCTTGGTTCAGATTACCTTGAAAAAATATGACTATAGAGAGTAAGGGTCAATGGCAAATCTCCAAAGAATGCTAATATTTAAAGAGTGTTTAGGGAAATCTCAAATGAGAGTAAGTATTTTAGGAAGTAAGAAAATCTGAAATTGCAAATGAGAGTAAGTGTTCTAGGAAGTAAGAAAATCAGAAGTGCATGATGTTGCAGAAATCCAAGGTAAAAGTGTTTCAAAAAGGAAAGTTTGAACAATAATGTTAAATATCTGAGATAAGACCAGCAAAACTGATATTGCAGATATGGCAGATAGGATATTCATTCATTCATTCATTCTTTCATCTTTATTCATTTAACAGCTGGCATTTTTAATTATGAGCAAGCAGTTAGACATTTTGCAAGGGGCTGGGGCTGCAATGTTACACAACACAGACATAGTTCCTGCCCCCAAAGATTTTGCAATCTAGTAAGAGCAAGAGAATACAAGAAGTGAAATTTTATAAAAAGACATGAATTGTTTTACTTAAGGAATTTATGAAGTAATACATTTTAGCAGGGAAAAAGATGATAATTTAATAGAGTTGTGGAAGGATGGAGAGGTGGGATATACCAGATGGGACAGGATGATAAAATTTTCCTTAGGGGGGGGGTAGCCTTTAAGCTGAGAATTGAAGAGACAGCCATACAAAGTTCAGGTAGAAGAGCATTCCAGGTTAAGGAAAAAATTAGTACATAGTACCTAAGGCAGGACTGTGCTTGTTGAGTTCCAAAAAAAGAAGGCAGTGTGGCTTGAGCATAGTAGACAAGAGAGCAAGTGATGGGTGATGAGCTCAGGGATAGTTGGGGGCTCTACCATGTAGGGATTTATAGGTCAATTAAAGGAGTGGGGTTTTATTCTAAGTGCGATAGGATCCAGGAGTAAAGCATCATTTTTACATTTAAACATGATCTCTAAGGCTATTGTGAGGAGAAAGGCTTAAAGAGAGGCAAGATTGGAAGTGGGGAGAATGATTAGGAAATGGTGGTAGTTGTCTAGGTGAGATGATGATGGTGCTTTGAGTAGTCCTAGTGGGAAAGGAGAGGAATGGATAGATGCGAACTCTATTTTGGAGTAAAGCACACAAGACTACTGATGCATAAATGCAGGATGAGGGGCAGAAAGGAATGAAGTACAACTCTGAGGCTTCTAGCTTCAGTATCGCAGGACATAGAGTGCCATAGACTGTAGTGTCCAAGACTGGGAGATGAACAGTTTTGCCACGAGAAAAGACCCAGGTTCTTTTAAACATTTTTCGTTTAATATTCTATGAGATTTTCAAGAGTTAATGTTAAGAAGGCAGTTGTGTATGTATGCGGAGCTCAGAGGAGGGTCATGGATTGTCACTAGTGATCATTCTGGGCTCAGTTTCAGTGGAATGATAGGGTGATGGGTTGAGTGATAGAAAAGTAAGAAATTGGAAACAACAATTATGGCTTATTCTTTCAAAAACATTGTCTTGTCCTTAAGAGCATGATAACCTGAGGGAAATTTAGGATTGAGGGTATATTTTCTTTAAGATAGAAGAGCGTCATGCTTATTTACATGTCATAGATATGGAGCCAGTAGAGAGCAGTGTTAACCCTTTTGGACATTGTTTGCATTATCAAAAGAAAGCTTCATGCATGTAGTACAGGTGATAAAGTATCTAATTAAAATTAAAATTAAAATTAAAGTATCTAATTAAAATTAAAATTAAAATTAAAAATAGTATTTAAACATTCTTCCATAATTTGATAGTCTGACTTTGGAAATTCTGTGACCCGTAGGGAATCTCTGGGTAAAACAGTTTTGAGTTGGAATCAAATGGAAGCATGAACTTTGAAAAGTCTCAGATGTTTAGTGAAGAAAGTAATCTGTCAGTTTTCTCTATTATCTATTTTATTGGTTACCATGGGTCATATTTTAACATGAGGATGTAAATAGTATCATCTGGGTTACTATTCTGTGCTTCCTTATGATCATAGTTTGTATGTACTCAGAGTTTCAGCATTCATTTTAACATCAGTCCTTCCATAATAAGTTTGGAAGGGAAATCTACTCGTAGGATATGTCTTCCAAAGCAAATAGAAATAAATTGCAAGATCCAGTGCTATAGATAATTCTTCTGCCTGCTTTTCATCATTAGTTGAGAGAATCATTTCCAGACTCTCACTCTAAGATTCTAGAAATTTGCCTTCAAAAAGAACAGTTCAAATACTATTCTGCATTTACCAGCTATAAAAATTGGGCAAACTCTTGCTAGACCTCTCTGAATTTCACTTTTCATTTGTAAAATGGGAGTAGCCATATTACCTCTCTCATAGAAGTCCTACAAAAGTACCCTTTCCTTTTACCCCTCCTCCTGTCTGAATAAGTGAGCACATAAGGGAACTGGGTATTGTGGCAAGCAAATTTTTTGCAATTTTAAAAATTAATACTTTTTTCTTTTTCTTGTTATACACATCCAAAAAGAGACTGTGGGGCATGATTTTACATGTGTCCATTACTATTTGGTGAAGCCCACTTTCAGCTAGGCAAAGTATTACTGGATAAAAGATATTTTATTTTAAAGACAAAATAAAGTGAAAATTCCTACAACAGTATCCAACACTGAGTAGATGTTCAATCAATGAATCTTGAATGAATGAAAATTCATGGAGGTAAAGATAGAAAGTGAATAATAGGAGAAGAAAACAAGGGATGGAGGCCAGATTCAGTGAAAACAATTTGCCAGGTTTTTGAAAGCACTTTTCCAAATTCCCAATTTGCAAAATATTAAATGAATAGTGAGTGGAAGCAGAGTGCATGACCTGGGTTGGGTCTATGACAGCATAGCGGAGGTCAATCTCAACAAGGGCTAGCTTCATGAATGGTGGAGCAGATGACTGCTTCCCTTGCCACGTCTGCCCAGCAACTTTTAGCACAAAATAAATTCTCCAGTGGGCTTCATTTGACATTATGAATGAATATTTGACGGCTGCTGGATAATAATGAATTGCTCACACTTATCGATTCTACAAATCTATGGCTTGAAAATCTGCTTGACCCCCTTCTTTTCTCATCAGAGTTCTTTTTTTTTTTTTTTTTTTTTTTAACTTGTTCTGCTGTTTCTCATTTCCTTCAAAGTCTACTCCAAAAGTTCTTCTCCCTTCCCAATCTTCCTGTCCAACTCTTTCTCTCACTCTTGGTGATCCTTACCTGAGGCCATCAGGTAAGATGCTGATCAATTTCTCTTGTCCTTCCTTATAATTTTAAGGGTTAATATTCTCCCTGTTCAAGACAGCAGCTCCATCTTGGAATGAGATTCTATTACTTCCTATCCTCTATGGGACAGGGTTCCATCTGTCATCTCCCCTCACTTCTATATTACCTTCAGCTGCCACATTCTACCAAACCTGATGTTTAAACAATAATCATCTTGTCTTTTTCATCAACTACTACAATTCCTCCCCCCCCTTAATTCAATTGGTTCCTTCCATATTTCATGCAGTTTTTGAGAAACATCTATGTTTGCTTCATACACAACCTGCTGATTTGTTTTCTGTTCATGTCCATTTCCTGGATATAGTCTTGCTATGATAAATAAGGTTTCCTAAATGTCGAATGTAATAAATAGTTTGTAGCCATTATTATATCAGATATTTTTGGCTGCAGATCCTTGACTCTGCAGATCACCCCCTTTCTATTTGAAATTTTTGATATCCTTGTATTCTATGACAATAGTCTCAGATTCTTTTACAGTCTCCTTCATAGGCACTTCGTTTTTAATATATCCTTTAAATGCTGGTGTTCCAAGCATGGGCCTTTCTTATTTTACACACTATTTTGGGTTACCTCATATACTCTCATAGGTGCAATTTTCTCTTCTACATGATTGACCCTCAAATTATACATAATCAGCCCCTGAAGCTGTGTTTTCCAATGGAACTCACCCTCTTAATATAACTTAATGATATATTTGCTGCTTATGAACTACCATCTCCCCAAAATTTGCTTCCTCCAAGATGTAGGTACTATCACAAGTGATAGAATCGCCAGTGGCCAAGATTTGATATTAGATAGTAAGCCTTGATTCCTCCCTCACCTTTACTGCACAACGCACAACACACACAGGAGTGTCTACTACATAAGCCTTAGCCTTGTCATTTCCTTACCTTCTACCTACAGTGGTAGCTGTAGGCCGGGCCTCTGTTGTCTCTGAACTACAGTAATACCCTCCTAGGATTCTGGTCTCCAGTCTGTCCACTTTCCTCTTCACCCTGGCTGGTCTGTGGTAATCCTCCCCTCCCTCTACCACCTACCCATGGCCTGTAGAACAAGGCATGTCAGTAGTCTCTCTGTTTCAACCCTTCAACTGTAGCATCATCATTTGTTACTGTCTCGCTTGGTCTCTAAGCTGCTAAAACCTAAATTGCTTATATTCCTCACGGAGGCTAATCTGTAGTTGTTGTTGATGGTTTTCCCTGTGTCAAAAAACCTCTTTCCACTCTTTATGTAGGTCAGAGTTCAGGTACTATTTCCAGGATGATTTTCCCACATATCTCAGATTTGTATGTGCCCCTTCTGTGTATTATCCACGAACACTGTCATTTCTAGAGTTGTATTTATTCACCAAAATACATAACACCCATGTGCATGCACATGCTCACACACACATGCATACAGTTCCCCCACTGGATTGTTAGGATCTTGAGGGTAAGTGTTGCATGCTTTCCCCAGAAATTTGATTAGTGCCTGTCATGAGAGAGGCTCAAAAATATTAACTGAAGAAGACAAAGAATAAATGTATCAGGTGCGTGTGTGTGTGTATATATACATATATACATGTATATATATGTATATACATGTATATATGCATATATGTATGTGTGTGTGTGTACATATATACATACATATAAATTCATAGTTGCTGGGGCTTTGAATAAGTATTTTTCTAAAGTGCTGACCAAAAAAAAATATCAGAGTACTATCCATCATCTACCTCATTCCGACTAGAAGCTCATCCCTTTAGTTTATACTTTCATTTCACACTAAGAGCCTCATGGGCACAGTAGACACTTAGGGTCAGAAATAAGAGCAGCTGGGGAAAGGAGATGGCCACATGTAAGTTTATGACCCCCAGAGATGTGTCAGAACCCAAAAATGAATGTATTGAAGGAAGGAAATATTTGCTAAGTCCTATGATAGGTGGAAGTATGCTAGGTAGTCTCTTTTTCACTGGGCAAATTCAGAGGATTGAGACCACAATCACACTTCCTCCTACACTATTGTTTTCTTGTCTGTTTTATCCAGGCAACAAGGTTCAAGAATATTATTTCCTTTTGATTGTTAGCCATTGCACATTAAATTTTAAACAGCCCAAAAGGAATGCAATGCCCTACTTCTTTTGTCACTTTTTGTAGGGCTTTCTGTAGAACTGTGGACTCAGTGATAGGCCAGTAAAAAAGATGTCTCACAGACAGACTGACTGCCTGACCAACTGACAGTACAACCAGACTGTGAGAGTTTGTGGATGGAGGAGATAGCATGAAAGTAAAAAAAATAAAAGTAGAGCCAAGTACCTGCACATAAGAAATATATGCCTACATATCTGGGATGAAAAAGAGATCCTTGGTCTAAAAACATTTAGTCTTAAGTGTCTTCCCAAATCAATAAAGATTGTAGAGCCTTGTGCTAACTAATGTCTTCACAGAGACTCCAGTGCTCCCTTCCTTCCTGACTTCCAAACCCCACCATCAATGGCACTGATGTCATGTAATCTGTCTATTAAATTTAGAAAAGAATTGTTCTGTCTACCTGCATGAAAAATTCATTGCTCCCTATACTGTAAGTGGCTTTGTGTTTAATACAGGTATATCTTACTTGTCAAATTGCTTTTGGGGTTAAGAATTTTTTTTAGTTCCCTGCTTTTATTTATTATCTTATTACATTTTTAACTGTTGATGTTTATTTTTTATTTGACATTCAATGAATTTGCTCTGGGTCTGCCTTTTTAGTACTGGCTGATGTTTTATAACATATTGATTCCCAATATTTTAAACTGACCCACTGTTGATATGGGGATCACACTGGGAAGTAAGATGTTTACATCTTGCTACGAATAGCAGATAAATGAAATAATAAAGGTTGTCAAAAGCTGAGGAATAAAGTAAGCCAGGTTCTTGTTTGCTTTCAAGGATATATTGCTTTGGAGCTAGAACCAGCTACCTTATAATGCACAAAGAGTGAAGTGGTTGTGGGCAGCAGGTTACTATTTTAGACATTTGAAATACTGAAGAAAAAATTTACAAAAAAATACTATTCAAAACAGTGTATTTAACATTAGTCCAGCAGAAAGCACTTTATTGAAAATAAAAACCTATTGTTTCCAGTTCTGGAGACTAAGTGCTTAAGTTCATTTCCTCTCTCAGCTGCTTTCTAGTTCTGTGACCGAATCTTGAACAAGTCATTTAGCTTGTTGGTGTCTCGAGTTCCTCATATATAAAATGCAAATAATAATAGCTCTATGATTGTTGTGAGGATCGATAAAGTTAATGCAAGTAAGCATTCAGAACATTGCCTGGTGCATAATAAGTGTACAGTAAATGTTAGTTATTGCTATTACTATTATAATTAGTCACAAGGGAATTGTCTATATAAATTCTGCAAGTAGAGATATATTCCTTTAACCTTATTCCTGTATTTTTCTGTTGAAATAAGCAATGCATTTTACCCATGGACTACCATTAATTGTGTACTTCTTATGACTCAAGAAGTGACATATCTATTTCATCAAACTAGCCTCGATTTTCCAGGTATAGATGAATTCACTCCTTTGGTCTCTCACCCCATACCTCTCTCGTGGCACTTACCATGATGTATCATAATTTGCCTGCTCACATATCTGTTTCCTCAAGTAGAATGTTGATTCCTTAAGGGCAAGGACAATGTCTTATTCTTTCTTTCAACCTCCAGAACTGATGAGAGTGGTTGTTCATTATATATTAGTTGAACGATGGATGGCTGTGCCTGAATGAAATAAGTTCTAGTGTAGGGCTTACATAGAATTTCATTTTTCCTGTCCCCTTTATGTATATTAGGCATTGTTTCTATAGTGTTCTATGTTAACATGTGTAAGATATTAAAATTTAATAGGATACCAGTGTTTAAGATAAAAATTGTACGCTGTATTTTGTAGCTCTGCTAAAAGTACATGCTGTTTCTGACTCTAGTCCTGGCCTGGTCTGTGTCATCTTCTTATCTGGGATCTTGTATTTTATCTATCCTTCACAGTGGATCTATTTTTATACCCTTCAGAATAGTACTGAAATTCAGGTTAAAAACAAAACCAAAACAATCAACTAATCAGCTATGACCTTTAATTCTCTACATCTGGTTATCAAAGAGTGTGTATGTTTGCTTCTAAACAGTCTCCTGATTTTATTACCATATGGCATACACTGATCTAGGAAATTGGTCAGTCAGAAACTTGTATGAAATGCCCACCATTCCCAAGATGTGGGCAATGATAAGTTACAGGTCCAAGTCAGGCAAGTAACCTTCTTAACAGACACTAGTGGACAATGTCAACCAAAGCTCATGCTGTTATGAAGAACCAGAAAAGCTATTAATTTGAACATAATTTCATTCAAGAATTAATTTTTGACCTTAAGAAATGACAACTCAGATATAGTATTATTAGTTCCTTATGCCATTAGATTGTATACTTTCTATGATTCAAGAAATGACGTATTTTTCTTTTTTGAAGTTTTATGACATCTATGCTCATATATGGAAGGAAGAAAACAATCCTGATAGCTCTCTCTAAATTCTTTCTTGGAGCTGATTTTTGGCAAAAGCATATGCTATACTTTATCTCACTTCAAAAATGAAACGTCCCAACCAGCACATATAGAATGTATCGGCATATCTATGGCAACCAAATTTTAATGAGACCTGATCTTTAAAAGGACGCAAACTATGCTTATTATGTTTATTTGCACTTAATATGCTCTAAAATGGTACTAATAAAAGTAATTTTGAGGTAATATAGGAAGTTCATACACATACAAATAAAAAGGCATCAATACTGATTGTGACTAGCTAAAGTATATATAGGTGTTCGTAATATGTACATATTACATACATTGATGTTGATAACTAGTTTAATTCACATTTGACTTTATTCAGTATTTGGTTGCCAGCTGCTTTTCTTTTGTACATTGTGATTGATTTCATTGTTGTTAGATTTTATATTTCAGAAAGTCTTTTTCTGAACTTACTCAGAAACTAGGAAGTGAATTAGGAATCCAAGTTATTGGAGCAGTTGCTATTATAGGCTGAGCTACTCACTAAAATTCAATGGTCAGATAAAGACCATGAAAAAAGAATAAAAATAATAACAGTATTTTTTGTTTTTCAAATGAAACTCCTTATAATAATGCTGCAGTTCTTGAAATATTTTATTTGTTCTGTATTAATATACATTTTCAAGCTCTTAAACTTCTGAGAAAATGAATTAAAAAGGATATGCTTTCTTGACTGATATGTGAGAAACCCCATGGAATGTGTAATACAAAAAAGCTACATAGGCAAAATGTTTTATAAGCATGTTTAAAAGGGGAATCTATCAAGCCATTTCTATATGCTCCTGATTGCTGGCTTGTGTGCTTTGAAGAACAAAACTTAACTCAAAATGCAAATCATACAGGAATCATAAAAAGGCGCAACACAACCCTGCTATCACAGTAATTAAGATTTTCAAAGTAAAATTATTTTCTTCTCTTTTCCTTCTATAAAAAAAGGAGGCAATTTAATGGGCCTAACAATTTGGAGATGCTTTTAGGATGTTGCAGGTAAAATTTATGTCACAATTGTCAAAAAAAAAAAAAAAAAAAAAAAATCGCGTTTTTGGTAGTATTAAGTCCCTCCCTTAATTAAGCCTTTTGGGGTTTCAATGTGTTGATCTCATTTTAAACCAAGCTCAGCACAATTAGATACACTGAGGAGATGGGAGATAAGCAGTGTATACAAAAACATTTCAGACACAAATGCTTCATCCTGCAAGGCCCGGATTTTCTCTTTCCGTTTAAAAAAATCTAGGCTTAAAATAAAGAAAAGGAAAAATTGATTATTTTCAGCTTGTCATACATCTCATTTGGAGTGGGTCAGACCTCCCCATTCACAATTACCACTAGTTAATCTTATCAGAGAAAAATTCAATTACATTTATCAAGGTTATTTCATAGACTCTCAAGCTACTGCTTAAAAAATGGATTTTAGTGTTAAGAATGTTTGCATTGTGTTTCCTCAATTTTAGAATAAAAATAAAAAATAAAAGCTTGCATTTACATCCACCTTATTAATATAGAGTTGTAATAAAGTAATATTTGACAGCTTTGTAACAAGGCTTATTAATACATGGATTATAGAAGTTTAGGAGGGAGGCTCATAACTGTTAATAGACTTCAATTCTCAGCCTACACTGACATTTTAAAAAATCTAGTTTCAAATTTGATAACAGATTACCAGCTAGGCTGGAAGCCAACCACCTGATTAAGGCAATTTAAATGCTTGCAAAGTGGTGAGATTAAAATCAAATAAGTGCCGATTTTTTTTTTCCTGCTTCACTTATCTTTCCCTGGATTCGTTCCTTAACTACCAGGTGGTGGAGGACTCTGGGTAATTTTCCTCTGCGCCAATTACCCCAGGATGGTTTTTAGGGTGAAGCAGAATAATTACTGCACTATCAATCCAAAATGGGCTGCTTAATGTGCTTAAGAGAGATTTTGAGCCTTAGCAGGGAGGCTGCCTGAAGCGGGCTCTGCTCGGGGCGCCAAAGCCCACTCGGGCTACTCAGATAGTTAACCGTTCAGTGAGAAGGCAGCACACACCCAAGGTGAAAGAAAGCAAGGAAAGCTCCTGGGAAGCTGTGGGGAAGTTAATGAGCTGCTTCCAACGTGTGGCAGGCTGCAGTCGCAGGTGGCTGACAAAGCTAGGCAGGTTAAGAAAATAATATTTATCATCCAGCTGCCAGGACTGTCTTTATCAAAACTCTTTCTAAAATCCATACAAGAAGAAGAAAAACGGGCTTGAAAAAAATTTGAAGAGAAACAAAAACAAAAAGCCCAAAGCAGCTGTGATCCAAACGCTATATCCTTGCTGATGGGTTAGAAAGAAAGCAGGAGATAGTGATTGAATCTGACAATGATTTTTAAACATTGAACTGCAAATAAAATGGAAAATAACAAGCAACTAAATCAGATTACTTATTTAAAAATTAAAATTAAGCTGCAACTTTGAAATTACACCACTAAATTCTATTTTGTAGCAACCTCAAATTAAGTAACATCTTCCATCTGTTGAGCACATTCTGAATTTCCTTAATTATCATTATTTGAATGTAAATTTTGAGTTTTAGCCAGTTTGCCCAAAGAAGCACAATACTAATTTAAAATAAAAATAAAGAAATCATTATCTGTAAGGAGGCTGCTGCTGCTGTTTCTTTTTAGTTATTTCTTTATGTTGGTCTTTAAATGATCTCTGCCTTCTGTTTTTAGCTTGGTGAGGGTTTTATTTTAAATTCCTTAATCAAAGGCTGATTTATGATTTAGCTTAACAGATGGTTCGTGATAATGTGAGTCAAAGAGTTTTATTTTAGAAAAAGTCAGCATTTGAAATTGTGTGTGCATGTGTGTGTGCGTGTGTGTGCGCTTTTGTGAAAGTATGTCTGTTTTTGTGGATCCATGTTCTTATCTGTGTACATGTCTGGAAATCAGAGGTTCTAATTGTTGACTGCAATAGGGTACTATTCTATATGAAACTGATTTATCAATGCAACCATTCCTTCTTCCTTACCTGGTAATCTGTTTCATCTGCAGGGATTAAAAAAAAGGATAAATGAGCACCAACCAGAATGCCCACTGTCCTGTGTTCTAAGTACACGTGTTAAACTACATGTTGGCAAGAATATCATGAACTTCATTTTGGTAGGAAATGAACTCCTATCCATTCTGACAGAAGCTCTGGTTTATATGGAAAAGTATTTTTTAAGGCTCACACACAATCTGTTTAAGATTATCACATTAAACCATATTTACTTCAGAGATCAGTAATAATTACATATGCATTTGAAAATCCCCAGGACGTTGGCTGCTGTGTCACAGATTTATACTCAAACATTTTCATTTGATGTGCAAAGTGAGAAGTACTCTTTAGTGGCAAGACAATTATCGGATTCTACTAATAAATGACTGCACTAGTAGTCATTTTTAATTGAACAATTATAGGATATTGCACTGTCAGTTGATTATAGAAGTCATTTCATAAATGTCAAAAATCTCTTTAAATGAATTATGAAGCTCCAAAACAACTCCAGCAATCAGCCAGCAATAACACAATAATCTGTTTACCCTGTTGTCAGCTGAACTCTTCCCATTTCGTTGAGAGGAAGAGGCTAAGAGTTATAGCAGAGCACAGTGTGGGGAGCCCTTTCTTAAGGATTATGCTTAGCGCGAGCTGAAGCAACCACCTCGCTTTGATTAACACAGATTATGAGTGTTCTCAAGAGCTTGGCTGTGTAAAAAATGTACTACAAAAATTAAAGTCATCTTGAAAAGTCAGGCATTATAAACATATATGTGTGCTCTGTATATGAAAAATATTCAGGACAAGTTGATCCATGAGCACTGTGTTAGGAAGCCTGGAGCTGGCGTGGTGTTACCCGGACTCGACCACTGACATTCATTTGCCTTGGTTTATTCACCTCCTCAATTCTTTCTACCATTTAGACTTGAATTGAGTCTTCTCAATTTTCTTTAATATTAATCACATTTCTTTAAAAAACATACCTAGGAGAAGTGTCGTTCTTAATATCGTAAAATAGGCATATTGCTGCCCTGCTGTTTTTAGTTTCTCCTATTGTACTACCGGCATGAAATGAGAGTGGAAACCTTAAAATGATGATATATTTTCAGTTGAGAAGGGCGAAGTCAGAGGTGAGTTAATTTTCACTTAGATAAGTTGCATTCAGAATAGAATATGTGCTCTAGGATTTCATATGCAATTTTACTTTAAATAAATATTTTCTTATAGAACATGGAATGATTTTCATTACAAAGTGTACCCTAATTTTTGCAAATCATATTTTAGTAATTTAAAATATATACTTTTTTAATATGCCATTATTTCATACTTATTGCTTTCCACTTAACAGTGGAACATTCTTTAATATGTTAACTGTATATTAATTTTTCTGTGGTCTTCCAACATTTATAACTTTCTCTTGTGGACTAAAAACTTGTACAATACTGTTTTATCAGTGCTCGATTATTTATTTTAATCTCTTTTGAATGGAGTCCATTCAGAACCACCTGAAAACTCATAGTTTTACTTGACCTCACTTAATATATGTGGGTGACACAGGAAAATGCTTCCTTTGTTCTTTTCAGGTTGTACTTTAATCAATGAATGAAAACATAGTGGACAAATTTCTTAGTCCCTAAAATATTGTTTTGATTTGTCTTCCTCATCCTTTTTAACAGGTCTTCAAGATTATGCCACATATATTCCCAATTTTCTAAAAGAGATCAAAGTGATTCTACCAAAATATAAATTGTAATACGAAGAGAAAATTACTCAAAAGCATAGAAAACTGGTTACAGTATTTACTTATGGATAGGGCAGCATCTGCATTTTAACAAAACTAGACCAGCTACCTGTGGTCTTATATTTCTCTTACACGATGACTGCTAGCATAAGCAGAGAAAACTTAGAGAAGCAAAAAAAAAAGCTCTTGAGAGAGCTGGAAGAAAAAGAAAAAGAAAAAAAAAATACACATCCACGTCTGGGTATCTGGTAGCTAGAACTGAATCAAAACTGGTTTGCCTGGCATTGCCGGTGACGTGGGGTATGATCTCAGATGACATGTAACTCGCCTGACCTGTCCCTACATTTTTATCCACTGTAATACAAAATGACTATTGCCTTAGAAAAATGCTACTGAATTTTGGTGGCTTAAGTAGTTCTTGCAAGGTTTATACAAGCTTAGACAAAAAGCATTACGCCCAAAGTAAATTCCTGTTTATTCATAATAAATGAGGGATATTATGTTAACTGTTACTAAACCACACTGTTTCCTCTACTTTAAAAGAAAGAAAATATTAATATAGGATTTTATTGAATCTGGCATGATAATTGTTGGAGACACTATTATTTCATGTATCACCTCAGAAAGAAAAAATGCTGTTAATCACGTCAAGTGTAACACACATCACGATATGAAATATATTAGCATTTGAAAAAAAATGTGTCCCTTAACATAATGAAAACATACACTCTTTGATAATTCCAAAGGCATTTCAGTACCCTGGAATGCTTTAAAGTTATCACTATCACCAAAAAAATTTCATTGCAAAATTGAGTAAAACAACACTGTGTTTTAAATATTTTTTTATAAGGATATTACCATGTTACGTTTCAGGTCTCAAAAAGTACAGTTTCCTTTACTGGCATTGGATGACCGATTATTACATATATATATATGTGTGTGCATATATGTACACACACATTTATATGTAAATATATATACCCTTTGATACACATTTGCAAATATATACATCTATATGTAAATGTGCATATAAACTGGCACAGATTTTTACAGATTTCAGTGCAATTAAATGTCAGAACTTATTGTAATAAATCTCTACTAATACATAATCGTAGAAATACGAATAGAAAGTTATTGGTACATAGCAATTAGACAATATAAAATTTTGGATTCCTGATTAATATTTGTTTTTCACTTAAATTTAGGAGTTTTCTTTTCCTTGGAATTTGTTACCTTCCTCTTCTCCCAATAATCTTCAATAGGAGCCAAATGTTTGCTTATTTATATCAGTATTATATTTCTAGTCATGCCAAATGATGAAAGCATTTTAAGGCCACCATCCTGGAAGGTAATAATAAAAAGAAAAAAATATCATCACACAGCGTATTGCCATACAATTTGAGCATTAAAATATCAGTTGGGTACTCCAGAAACAAGACTGTTTTGATCAAATGGTTACTATTTAAACCTTTTCCTAATCTTTTAAGGCCTAAAGAGAAGTACATAAATAGGAAAACTTATTAAGAAAAAAATAGCTAGGATAGATGGGATTTTAAAGCATTAGTAAGGGGCTAACCTGCAATAAATTGTGTATTATAGGCAACATTTGGAGAGCCTTCTGCATTATTTAAAACTGCCATAAAACATTTTCTCACCAATAGCCCATTTTTCAATATTTTCTTCCTAAAGCTGAAAGAATAATTAAGAGAATTGGTCTGGTTGGTTTTAAATTTCTGAATGTTTAATTGAAACTCAAGTGTATCACATGCTGTCATTCTAAGACTTTTTTAAAAAGAGCAATGATAAAAACAAAACAGAAACAAAAACATAAGAACACTTGCTACGTGCAGTGAACTGCAATCCAAATTGGAAAATAAGTAGGTTTTGCCTTTCTTCTTTTCTGACCTTCTTCCCTATTTTTTCTGCTCCCTTTTCCCTCCCTCCCATTAGGCTCAGTCTCTCTGTTTTGGTATACTGCCATACTAGATTGACTGGTGGTACTGCATGTTTCAGACTTTACTTCTTTTTCTCTGTAATATTCTGTGCTATCTTTTGCTTCTAGGTGCAAATAAAGCACTAATGACATAAAATGTCTCTCCCAAGCTTTTTCTGTTTCCCATCCATAAGCCCCACATGATACTCACATAGGTCTACTATAAAATGTTCTTTTTAGATTTTTCCTGAATTAAATACTCTGAGTTACAATTAGTTAATTTATTCAGCAAAATTTTTAAAGATATCTTTGTGGAAGAGTGTACCTAAACTACCCATGTAATGGCACTGTTGTTTGAATTCCCTGGTTGTTTGGAATGGTATTTTTCCAGGCCATTTTCCCTCTAGCCATTCGTGGATATGTCTGTACATGAAACCAGACCCCTATATGCATAGTATTTTAGAAAGAAATTTAATTAGCAAAATATGAAAAATAACATAATAATTAGCATTAAGCTAGTAGGCAGTGAATTATGCTGAGAATTCCTGGGGACATATTAGCTCCTAGGTGTTCGAACATTTACCTCATTTATGTCACTGATGATGGGACAGATAATCCTCATTCCCTGAACAGAGATTTTAACTATGTTTGCCATGGTTTAGATGCATATTTCCCAACTTTCCTGTAGCTCTGCTAAATAAGTGACATCAGTTTGGGTCTGAGGTGGGGGACGATGCATGGAGGTGAATTGTCAGCTGGGTGTACAATCTGGTTTTAAGTGGCCACTCATATCTATGGCCTTCACTGGGATGAAACATATACTAAATAGTAAGGAAAGTAGTGAGAACGTCCTCTTAGATCCTTCCCAGGAATGCTGTCTTGTGTAATAACTGCCTTGTAGGAGTGCTTATATACCAAGCAAAGAATTATGTTCTACCTCTACCAAAGAAAAAGACCCAATAAATTGTATTGCATTTCTTCTGCAATTTAAAAAGTGTAATACAGGTTTGCAGCACTTATATTCTTGCATAAGCTTATTGAATTAGTTAGGGTTCTCTAGAGAAACAGAACCAATAGGAGATATCTGTAAACATGAAATTTTATAAAATTGTCTCACACAACTGTGGGGATGAATGAGTACAAATTCTGGAGGGTAGGCAGTGAGCTGGCAACTCCCATTAAGGTCTTTGATGAACTCCCTAGGAGAGGTTGGCTGAAGAATTAGTGAGAGTTCTGTCTCTTCTCCCTTAAAAGTCTTCAACTGGTTGGGTTAAATCCAGCTGATTGAATTGTCTCATTGTGGAAGTCACTCCTTTTTTTTTTTAATGTACTCAGCCATAAATGCAATCAATTGATGATTTAATAAACCAGCCTTCTGGCTTATTAACCAGCCACAAATGTCCTTTCGGTAAAGGTTAGGTCACTACTTGCTTGACCAGACACCTGGGCATCATTACCCGGTCAAGTTGATGCATGGACCTAACCATCACACTTATATTCTAGTTGAAAATCATAGGAAAATGTTGGAGAAAAGCAGAATGGCCTATTCAATGAGATGGACAAGAAAAATTAAAGTATTGCTTGGTGGGTGAAATATCAACAAAAGAGAGGGAAGAAACCAGAAATCTGGTGGTCTTGGTGGCTGCTACAATGACAAGAATGCAAATCAAGGAATTTATTGAGAACAGGGAGACTAGACCAAATTCTCAATATTATGGCTACAAAACCAAAACAAAATGACAATATCAGGATTTTTGGTTTACTGATGTGAAAACAAATTTTTCAGGTGTTTAAAATTCATACAATTAAAAACATTAATTGAACTAAATGTTTACATGCTTTTTAATTTAAAAACGTGAATATATTACAAAGTCTCAAGGAAGAATGTAAGGACTTAATATATACAGGGTAGACCTATATTGTCACCATACTATAAACTTTTAGTCGTGCTGAGCATGCTCCTTCCTTTGCTGTTGGTCTCCTCCACCCAGAGCTGTTCTCAGAGTGTCCACCCTGATACTGCTGGTCAGTTCCAGCTTCTGTCCTGTCCAGTTCTGCTGAGCAGGCTGAGTGGAGCTTCCAGGCCCTCTACTTCTGGGAAGCTTCATCCCATACTCCCTGACTTTGAACTATAGATGTTTAGATTTTTAACCATCAACCTCTAAGGGGGGGATGGCCCTGTCCTTGGTCTAATTCTTCCCTTCATCCCTGAGAACTTCAGAGTCGTTTCTCCTTAGGTCTAAGCTCAATCCTTAGATGAAGGAAGGGAAGCCAATTTAGGATGCAGGGGATGGTAGTTGAAGGAACTAAATAGTAAAAAGAGGCTGGATGGGCTTTTGGAGAGGGTGTTTGGAGAATGGGGTGGGTGGTGGTGAGCATAGCAGTGAACAAAGGAGAAGGAGGTACGGACAGGTAACTGAGGTAAGAAGGGTGAATGAAATTGTTGTCCAATGGCCAAACATGTGGAATAACATATTATACATATATATGCACACATACACATACTGGCATTATGATACTTAAAAATGATGCATTATGCCTGAATATTGAAAGCTAGTAATGCAATCACTAACTACAATATATTGGGGCAGAAACTCAAAAATGCCAAAGATTACCTGAGGATTTAGGCTGTAAGGGCACATGTGAAAATGTAACACAGTTGATCTGGTGCTTAAGGAAGAATTAATGCCTTGGGCCAGCATGCCTATGACACTTTTCCTTCCAATCAAATAATACAGTCAAATAACAGTGAATCTTTCCATGTGATAATGACTTTTAAAAAAATTCTCTATAATGAAAAAAAGAGACATTGTACAGGGACAGGAGCACATGGTTAATTGGCATTCATATTCCTGAGCAAACTTGTAAATAGTACCATTCTCACAGGAATTAAATCAGTTGCTATGTGGGTAACTTTAGAATTCAGAGGTGCCACAGTTCTTCACTCTGTGTTGATGGAACTGAACAGCATTAACCTTTTCACTTGCACTAACAAAGACAAGTGAAGACAAGATGTGCTATGACTCCTGCAATTCTATGTTTTGTTTCTTTTTGCCCAGGGCCCTCGACAATTATCCCACACTTCAGAACTAATTTCTCTACACATTTACCTACATTGTTTTTACAGTACTCCTGCAACACCACAATCTGATTAACTTTTTTTTGTTGTTTTTTTTGCAAAAGGAGGACTTACAAGGATACAGATGAAATAATTATTCAGTGATATAATATTGAGCAAATCTTTGTAGCTTTGGCAAGTATGTTGGCCATCATCCAAAGTAAATGATTTTCCCCTCTCTGTTTTATAAATACAATAACCCTCTACTGCTTACAGCAGCAATACTAGCTCCTAGTCCTAGATTAAAAATCAGGCTTCTCTTTTTTAAGTGGGGGCAAGAGGAAAAGAGAGCACCAAATTGAAATATAGGTATTAAGTTCTTTTTTACCAATAGGAATCTCTTTGCTTAAAAGTTTATTTCTGTATTTCTTTTTAAATTGAAATGTATTTATTTAGACATGAATTTATACACATTCAAAATGCATATATGCATGCATATACAAATACATTTTTGTTTTGTTTAGAAACAAACAATAGAAAAAACCTTTTAGCACCAAGAATCAACTATTTCAGATAGAGAAACAAGTGCCCATCTTCTTTTTGCAGCTGTCAACTTGATCATTGCAGAGGGATTGCATTTAAAGGCAATCTGTAGTATGGGAAGTAGACGATGGTAAGATTCCTGGCTGTAATGAGAAAGGATTACCTGCATAACTGCAAACAGTTAAATGAGAAAGTACAGGTGGGGAAACATTGTTTGGCTACAGTTATAATTTTCTTTGATTAAAAGTAAAAAAAAAAAAAAGGAAGCTTTATAGCAGACAACAGTATGCTTTTATAAAAAATAACACAGTCCAAATAAGAATTAACAGCAATTAGTGTCCAAACTTCAATGTAAGAGCTGAGAAATCATGTTCAGTTGCATAATATGTTTAAAAGGGATATTGTCCAACCAGAGCGTACACAGGGAAGGAGAGCTGATGCGATGAAGGGTCGGATGACTCCTTCATATGTACGCATATGTAGGGACTGGGTGTGTTTACGTAGAATAAGAGAGATCTAATGGGGGAATGTAAGCTTTCTTCAGATACTTGAAGAATTGTCATGTAGAAAAAGGGGCAAACACAATGAGGACCAATGAGTAATGTGGGGGCTTAAAAAATGGAAGAACTTATTAACAATAGATAAGATTAACTTAAGAGCCTACAGTTGTCAAATAGGGACTTAAACCCGGATGACCATCTGTCGGAAGTGCTGCTGAAATGATTTTCTGCATGGAGGTTGTACTTGATGGCTCGAAGATCACTTCCAGCTCTGAATCTTACGAATCAGTGTTTTGTTAACTGTCATTCTAGTCATGAGAATTCTAAAGAAAGTTCAGAGCATTTTCCAAGTCATGTTTTTCAGAACATTTGTTCTGGCGGGTGTTAATACGTGTTCTGTGAAACTAATGGCTCTGTGGTCACATTAGTTTGGGGAACATTGTCTTCCGTACCTGCTTCTTGGAGAATAAAAATGCATATTTGCGTAATAAAAGTTATGAGCAAATTTGCTTTAAAAATCCTGTTTAATTCGATATAAACCGGCGTTCTCTAAACTTAATTGAATACAGAGCACTTTTACAGGATACCAATTTATAACCTGAGGAAACTGTGTTCCATAGAATATTTGTTTCAGAAATAGCAACTAGTATGCAATAAAGCAATCCCTTAAATTGTTGCATTTTGAACACATTTTCCAAATGTTAAATATACACGGGAGAAGATTTACATGTGCAAGAAAGATTATTTTCCCAGAAAGTTAAAATGTTATTACAAAAAGGTACCCAGTGTTCTTTTTTACTTCAATTGCTCTTTTTCACTCTAATTATTATTCTTGTTATTTTTGTGTGTGTGCTAATGAAGGTGTCAGGGATTGATTTTGGTGATGAATGTACAACTATGTAATGGTACTGTGAACAATCGAAAGTACGATTTTTTTTGTATGACTGCGTGGTATGTGAATATATCTCAATAAAATGAAGATAAAAAAAAATGTTATTACAAAGCCTCCATAACAACTGCCTTTTAAATACAAACCAAACATATATTTGAAACATTTTATATAAATTTAAAAATTTTCCCTTATTCCTCATAGTTAAATGTTCAGTTAATTAATGAAAGTTCAGCAAGTTTTTGAAGCTAGTAAATTGCTGCTTTTGTTTTGTCTGGTGATTTTTATCTGTATAAATCAATTGTGTTAAATTAGTAAGAACCACTCTTTTCATAATTTTATCATTTTTGCTTTTCCATTGTAAATTCATTTTTTTTAAAAAAAGATAAAATGTATAAAATATTCCAATAACTACATTAGCACTGTTGCAAAGATAAAAATGGTGACACTATTGACATTGAACTGTTGTCAGGGACAGAGTGCCCCCATGTGATAACTCAAAATTCCCATTTGTTAGCAATGTTAAACATCCAAATTTGATAATGTGGCTTAGAATTTTCAATATGTAATAAAGAGATATTAAGTATATTAAGATTCCCCAGTATACTATTAGAATCATAGAATTAATTACTTTGGTTATGAAAATATAAACTCAGTGGTGGTCATGTGAGTCTCGGATAATGAAGGAGGTAACTTACATTAGCTGTCATGGATGAGACGAGATGAGGCAATCTCATCCTTTGTTTTTTAAAAAAAAATTTTCAATCATTCTATAACACCATAATTCTATGGAAATTTGTGATCAATTTTGAACTCCAAAGGGAATTTTAAAAACTTACCATCCTTGGAAAAATTAATTTTCCCTCTATTATGCCCCATAAGACTTTGTGCCATTATTTGAGCATTGAGTGGAATCTTAATTATTTTTAGTTACTGACCTGCTTTATTATGACAATGTAAACTCCCCTGACTTAAGAATCAGGTCTTATTTGTCTCGTTTCTCCAGTTTCTAGTGCATAATATGTTTGTTGAATGAATGAATACATAAATGAAGAGAAACCATGTTCTCTGTTGAATCCCCATTGCTTAATTCAGTCTGTGATACATAGTTGGGCATTCATGGTTTTTAGTTGTTTCTTGAGGTCAGGATTCAGAATGATTTATTTTATATACCACTCAATCATCCCTATTATTCTGTTGCACATTTAGTATGTACTCAATAAAATTTATAGGATGAAATAATGAAGAAATTGATGTTGTGATCTATATTCAGTGCTTAAACTCTTGACTTTCTATTCGTGTTTGAGCCTTGGAAACTTGATACTCTTCACACTCAAAACACCCCCTTTCTGAAAGTTGCAGTAATCTCTTTGTTCTTAAAACCATTGTTCTATAGAATGTAACAATGCTGAGTAAACCATTTTTCTTGTGGCTGTTCATGAATTCCATGAAAACATACCACTCTGGTTCTCCTAACTTTCTGATCACCTTATCTTCTTTTTTTTCGTAGCTCATCTTCCTTATTCTGCCACCTAATGTAGGTGGCATTACGGTTTAGTTCTTTATTTGTCTTGCTTTTCTTCATATCTTTGGTAATTTTACCAAATCCTAATTTAAGTGATAATGCTCTTACCACCACTCTCTCACTTTTCATTCCCATGATACCGCCTACTTGCAGACCTCTATCAATACGGGATAGTGTGGAGTCTTAACTAACTATGCCAAAAAGCAAAATTTCTATTTTTACTTTCCAATATATACTTTAATTGAGATTACTTAGTTTCTGCTATTGGCAGCAACATTTTTCTAATTACTATGGCTCTTTGGCTTTTTCCATTATTCATGAATTCACCTGATATTGTGTAAGTGTCTACTGTGTTCCAGGCACTGTTCTAGGTGCTGGAAATACAGCAGTGTACAAAACAAGTCCTTGTCTTCATGGAACCTATATACTAATGAGAGAGACAGACAAATAATGAGTAAACATGTAAATATTATAAAGGAGATGAGAAGTACTGTGGAGAAAAGTAAAGCAAGGTAAGGAGAATGGGAAGTGATGGGGGTGATTTCTATTATATATGGGGCAGTTAGGGAAGATTTCTTGGATACAGTAGCATTTAACGAGAGACCTGAATGAATAAGGCAGGTAACCATGTGGACATGTAGATACCTAGTGAAAGTTGTGAAGGCAGAAGAAGGTACAAGTGTGCAGTTCCTGGGGAAAGAAAAAGCATGCATGTCATGTTCAGGGACAGCAAGGAATAGCAAGAAGGCAGAATGTGAGAGGGGAAGAAGTAAAAGATCAAATTTGAGAAGTAGAGAAGAGCCAAACTATGTGGGACTTAGTAGACCATTGTTAGCACTAGGCTTTTACTCTGAGTGAGATGAGACGCCATTAGAGGATTTTGAGTGGAGTCGTTATATGATGGCTCTAGCTTCTGAGTTGAGAGTAGAAGATAGGAAGATAAAAGTAGAAGTGGTTGACAAGTTATCATGATAATCCAAGGAATACGTGAGAGTGACTTGGATCAGGAGATGGCTGTAGAAGTTCTAAGAAGTGATTGGCTTTCAAATTTCCTTTTACTATAGAGTCAGTGAGGTTTTTCTACCAATTATGAAATGTGGGAGAAAGAGTCAAGACAAGATTGATTGATTTTAGTCCTCAACAGCTAAAGAATGAAGTTACCGTTTCCTGAACCAAAGGCAACTAAAGGCAGAGCAGGCTTTGTGGCAGCCCTGTTAAGTTTGAGATGACTATTAAGTATCAAGTGGACATGCAGGGTAAACAGTTGAATATAGGAGTCAAAAGTTCAGTTTAGCACAAGTTTATATAGTTGGGAGACGTACTTTAAAAGCATGAGACTAATCAAGACTTCCCTGTTTTATGAAATGACTTGAAACATCTGCCTTTAAGTACTTTATTTCATAAATTCATTATGAATTTTTTTCATTGTGAAATTTAACATATATACAGAACAATGACAACCCTCAAAGTATGATTCAACAAGCAGCCAGAGAGCAAATTCCAAAGAATGCCATGGATCACAGCCCCACAATCTCAGTCACCTCCCCACTGCGATATACTACATATACACAGAAAGGTGACAATCCCCAAAGTATGACCCATCAAGTAGTTATATACACAACTCCAAAGTATGCTATGGACCACAGCCACTCCTCCACTAAGAAACATGATATATACAGAAAGGCGGTAACTCCCAAAGCACAATTCAATGAGCAGCCACAGAACAAACTTCAAAGAATGCCATGGGTCACAGATCCACCACTTCAGCCACCTCAGCCACCTCCCTCCAGCCATTCCAATACCCCAGCATACAGTGTGTATGTGTGTGTGTGTGTGTGTATGTGTGTATGTATATATATAAAATATTTATTTATTTATATAAAGATTCCATATTCCTAATCCATTGTTTAATCCTATCTTATCTGTTGCTATGTCTTCCTCTTATTTAATCACTTCCTCGATCCTCAGGGGTGTCTAGGTAGTGACCACTCTAACTTGTTCATAGTAAAAAGGTGTGTCAACATTTTGGAGAAAGGGGCTGCATCTGGTTGATGTTCTTAAAGAGGCTGTTGCCTCTGGGTTTTAGGACTTGTCTGGCATAGGAACACTTAGGTGGATTTAAGTTTCTTAAAAAAATAAACTTAGTGAGTAAAACTTCTGTAGGGTCTCAGATAGGGACCTAAGTATTTTGGAACTACTTCTGGTTAGGGCTTGCCATACTGTGGCCATTTGGGATGTCTTTCTGGAGCTTGCATAAGAGTAACCTCCAGGATAGCCTCTCAACTCCATTTGAAATCTCTTAGCCACAGTAACCTTATTTTGTTACCTTTCTTTTCCCCCTTTTGGTCAAGAAGGCATTTTCAATCCCTCAATGCCAGGTCCAGGCTCATACCGGGGAGTCATGTCCCACTTTGCCAGGGAGATTCACTGCCCTTGGAGTCACGTCCCATGTAGGGGGAAGTTGAATGAATTTATTTGCTGAGTTGGGCTTAGAGAGAGAGGCCACATCTGAGCAAAAGAGTTTCTCTGAAGGTGCCTCTTAGGCATGATTATAGGGAGGCTTAGCCTCCCTTTAACAGCCATAAGTTTCACAAGAGCAAGCTTCAAGATCGAGGGCTTGACTTATTAAGTAGGGGATTCCTAATTTCACATAGCATGTATTCTCTCCAGAGTAAACAATTGGAATCTGATATTATCTTCACTTAATTGTACTATCTTCACTCATTTCTACTTGTACAAATCTTACACATACAGTCTGATTTTCCTCAAACATCATCTAGATAGATATTTTCCTCAACTACCCCATGAAATAAATGTCTCTATGTAACTTCCCATAGTCTATTATTTACGGCAATATAAATGTTCTTCCTTGTGTTGAACTTATGTGTGCATGCATGTGTTTGCACACCTGTCAGTGTATTATATATCCTAATAAATACAGTAAACTCTTTTAAGGAGGTACTGAGTTGTCAGAACAAGTCCCAGAGTCTCCAGGATTGTATCTTGTATATAGTAGGCATTTTGTAAATATTTCTTGAATAAGCAGGCCCTTGAGTTGATATGATGGTAAAAGGCTTCCTGAAGAAAACGAGAAACATAATTTCATGGAAAAAGATGAGCTGGACATTCTAGATAGGAGTAGTTGAATGTTCAGGTATGTATTTTCAGAAATACGTATCTGTGGATGGTAGTCAGCAGGTTTGCATAAACTGTATAGGGACACTGGAGCCTGAGAAAATGTGGTTAGTGGCATAGAGTTGGGAAACGGTTGCTGAAAGGCTCCAAGGATAGGTTAAAGTGGCTAAATTTCATAAACTAGATAAAAGGGAGCTGTTGTAGGTGTTGGAGCAGGGCCATGCCCTGATGCAAGCAGAAATTGAGGAAGACTACTTTTTGATTTGAGTATCTTTTAATATTATATTTAGTGATAATTATCACTCTGACCTAAAAGAATAAAATGTATTTCCTTATTTTATGCTGAAATTACTACCAGACTGTGACCTAGGCATAGAAGATTTTATGTTTTATACATACATAGATATAGACATATACATAACAGACACACATGAATGTATATTTAAATATAGTAATATTATTATATGATATACATATATATGTTCATATATAGTAATACCGTCAGGATAATATCCCTAAGGAAGAATAAAATTCAAAATGGAAATGCTTATTCACAATTACAGATTTCCCACCTAATGTTAACTTACTCTTATGTGAATATTGTTTCACATTCCCAGGGCATATGTCAACTGATAACTAGGCAATGTGCCAGGAATCCTACAGCTGTGCAAGAGTTTGACTTTATGGTAAAGTTATAGCACCAATATATAATTTATTTTAAACCTCAAAGACCCAAATTATTTTACTTTCCTGGATTACTTATCCTACAACTGAAATACAACCATCAAATAAAAGAAAGATAATAGCTGGTTTGTAAAACAGATCATCCTGAAAAGTCAACAAGTGATGGAAAAAACTCCATGGAAGGGAAATCCTTGTAGGAGATATCAAATAAGGACTTTTAAAGAAAATGCATTTTCTGGTGCTGGATTCCTTTTCCCAAAGCAACCAGCTAAAGAAGAGCATGCCTCTCTGAAAGTCTCAAAGTACTTACTCATGTTAAGGATACTGAATAACTATGAGGGTAGCAGACACTTGTCACTCAGATTCTCACAACTTTTGAATTGAATCTAAAAAACTCTGAATATTTCTTAACATGTTTTTTTTCCCTCCCTCACAGGGTCATAGCAGAATTAATGAGATAAAAATTTAAAAGACATTGAGCTTCTTAGCATAAAGAGGCTAAATATAGAACAGTGTTTTGGTTATGATAAACTAGGTAAGAATGAGCATGGTATAGGTTATGCAATTTAACCCATTTTAAAGAAAAATGACTAAGTAGAACTTAATTCCTTTTTTTCATGAAGTTATATGTTGATATGAATGCCTCAGAAAGAACACCTTGCATTTAATTTCCTTATATTCAGAAACAACAGAGAATTTAGACATTCACTGTAATGATTTTAAATCAAGCCCTATAGTATAATATGCTAGCAGAGATTAACAAACTACAGCTTAAAGACCGTATCTGGCTGGTCCTATAGAATCTGTCCGGTTGCCCATTTTTATAAATAAAGATTTGTTGAAATACAGCCATACTCATTTGTTTATGTATTGTCTATGGCTGTTTCTGTGCTACATTGTAAGTAGTTGTATAGTTGTGACAGAAACCATATGGCACTGAAGCTTAAACCATTTACTGTCTAGCCCTTTACAGACAGCTTGCTAATCTTAGAGTGTGAGCTTTTTGTAAGAAGGACATCAGTTAAGCATTCACTCATACTCTAGCGAGGGTATGGTTGTTTAGGTAATTTTTGCAGGTGTCTTAGCATCATTATTTGATAGTCCGTGTTCACATGGGACTCCAGTGTTCAAGTGTGAACCTTGAGAAGGAGTTTCCCTTTGCAGTCATGAAAAAATAAAAGCAGACGGGGTCTTTGTGAAAGCTATCAGTGACATGACCCTATTAAAGCTGAAAATGGAGGAGAGTTGAACAGGAGAGGGGTATAACTGGCAAAAACAGTTTGCATTCTGCCAGATTATAAAGAGATTTTGTAGGTAAACCAGATAGCCTGTCATCAGGAGCTTCTTTCTTGTTATAGCAACTCAAATAAGAGAAATGGTTTTGGTAAAAATAGTTAATATGAAAGAGGAAGTAAATTCTGAGACATTGTGTAAACACCCTCGGGTATATAGGTAGCACCGTGGCATGTGTGGAATGCATAAGAGCCTGGGCAAGCACTGAGACAATAGGTATGACACATGCAGTAAACTACGAAGTTATCAGAAATACAGATTTTGAGTCTGCCTATGGGATAGCATAGCAAAAAGGCAGAGCAGGAGGTTCTTCTGGAGCTTTTGTTTGGCATCAGAAGGAAGTCAATAAACTTTGGAACAACTACATAAATTGTATCTAACTACAAATGGCAGCCCCTCGAGTGTCCCTCAAGTATTATGGTCTGAAGGAATAATGAACTGAGTTTATGTGAGGTTTTGGATTGTTAGTAGTTTTATTTTGTTTATCACAGAACTAATGGCTGTTGCATAAAAGATAAATAACTGGTCCTTTTTGATAAATTGAATCCATATTGTTTAAAAGCAAGGTAGATTACATTAGAATGTTGGAGTGTTTAATACAGAGATTCATCCATATTTGAATGCAGAGTTTATGTGAATATAAGATTTTCCCATTACATTGTATTTCTCAATACATGATGAAGAGACTTTTTATTTTACTCACTCTCTATTCCTGGTGTCTAGCACATAGTATCTACTCAACAAATGTCTATTGAATAAATGGGTGAATGAATGCATGTGTAATGGGATGCCATTGAGAATAATCTAGTCTCAGTGATGATATTTTGGGAGCTCTCACCAAAGAGGAAGGAATAGTCAACTGCACAGCTCAAAAGTAATGAATTTTTTAGGAGAACATCTGACAATCCAAGCTTAGGTCCAGATCACATACAAGACCAATTTCCTTTAGGCAGCAATAAGAAGAAGGTGTTTTGAAATGAAGATGGGAAGTGACACATGAGGAGACTGAACAATGAATAAAACACTACTCAATTGATATTGAATTTTCCAGAAAACAGTGTAGAGGACCATCAAGACCAGCTGTCAATATAAAATGAGGGGAATGAATCAGGAGAATGATAAGGTTGAGCTTATTTTTGGCAGATTTTGTGTAACCATAACTGAAAGCATGGACAGGACACAATTAGAAACTGGGACTGACCTTCTATCTTGCATGGTTATCCAAACCAAGACATAAAGTTGTACTAGTAGAACTTATTAATAAAAGTGCAAAATGGTAGTCATGTTGAAACAAGTCATTACAGATTTTTTTCTCATCCCTTTGGAAAAAATACTTGTTCATATTAGATGTGCTAATTATTAAAGCTATTATAATCATTCAGCAAAAATTATTTATTGAATACCTCTTTTCTTCAGATGACCATGCTTATTAACAGGATTGAAGGATGAATAAGACTCAGTACTAAAGGGAAATATGCTGAAGTAGGATATTGAATAAACCTTGCTGAGGACACCTACTCTGTCTCAGTCAAGGACTTCAAAAATTTTATTAATGGCATCAGAGAACTAATAAAGCAGTTAATTAAAGACCAATATTAGAGGAGAAAAGAATGCAGGAAGGGTAGCCTGCTATTTGGATTCTTTTTTACCATAAAAGTATTTGACAAATCTGGAAGCAATACCAAAATATTGAGAAGCTGAGGAGAAATGTTTGATGGATGCACCAAGATAAGTGTAACTGTTACAAGGAGTAATAGTAAAGCTAAAAATGATATATACCAGCATTTTCAGGAAATAAAGTGCACTTTGAAATGCCACAGTTTTTGAAGTTGGAATAAAATGATCCTGGGTTTCTAGTCTGTCTAATTGCCTGACTGAAGCAAATGCAGAACCTCCAAGAAGACAACATCATTCTAGTCCTCCATGTAATTATTACTATTATTATGATTATTTTACTGTTTGTTATGCCATGTCTGAAAATCAGAAATAACCAAGCAAATGAGGAGATAAGACCATTTGAATGAAAGGCAAGGAAAATATCCAACAATAGAAAAATACCCAGGTAATGTAGGACAGCCACATAATTCAAAATGAATGTCCTTAAATTTGTTCAGCTATATAAAAAATAGAATTTTGAATTTTTTTGCAGAGAACTACAAGTTGTAATAAAGAGCCAAATTGAAATTGTAGAGCATAGACTTCTGGAATTGTGGTGTAAGTAACTCCATGTCTGTCTTCTCATGGAACCATACTGATAAGTTTTTCTAAAAGAACCAACAATACAAAGTCTCTGGGAACTGTCCTAAAGGCATACAGAAAGTAAAGAAACATTTATTTAATAAAATTCAAACCTCCATAAAAACAATGAGAATCTGTGGCTTGTAAACCACAACCTGCTCACTCCCATCTTCCAGCTTAGTGAGACAAAAACTCTATTCTGAATACCAGAGCAAGAATACCAGAGCTCCCTCTCCCTTGGTTCTCAGTCTCAGCCTACAGTATCTCCCTGGGCAAGGCAACCCACCAGTATTTCTTATACTCTCCAGCTCCATGTGCAAAAGTTCTGTTTCAAGCAAGAGTGGCTAAGAGGTATGATGCATCTTTCCTCCATTTAGTCCTCATTCTGCCTTCTGGAGAGCAGAAGTTCTATATCAGGCATGATAGTCCAAAAACACTGGACTCTGGATGGTAGTGTGATAAGAGAAACAAGTTAAACCTTGATTACCTAGAAATTTTAAAAGAAGACTTAGGGAAGAGACACCTAATATATGCCCTCATGAGTCATAATAAACTTCAAAAATTTTCCACAAAAATTTGCAAATGGGGTGTGATTTTAATTGGATCAGACTCTGGTGCAATTGATGCCCCAGGGCATTATTGAAAAGAATAGAGTAATCTGATGGAAATTATTGCAGTTGACTACCAACAAAGGCAGAGATCAAAATAGGCAGATTACATAGAGAGACAAAGCCCACTGAAGTATTGCTATCATAGGGTGTGCACATGCCCAAGATTGTGCCTTCTGACAAGTGAATTAGAGACTGAAAACTGCAAGAAAATATGTATTATGGAAAAATACCCAAGTCACTAAACAAACAAGCAAACAAGAAGTCCTGGATGGGGTGGGATGGGGATCAGTATCCATTGTTCCTACAGTATATTGTCTAAAATATCCTGTTAAAAAACTTACAAGGTATACATAGAAACAAGAAAGTGTGGCCCATACATTGTGTGTGTGTGTGTAGGGGAGTGCATCAAATCAGCTATATAAATGTGTTCAAGAAACTAAAGGAAACAATGGTTAAAGAAGTGAAAGTATGAAAACAATGTCTTATCAAATAGAGATATTGATAAAAAGGTACATTTTATAAAAGAGAACAGTTGGAAATTCTGGAGTTGAAATGAAAATAATCAATGAAAAAAGCACTAGAAGATACTCAAAAGTAGATCTGAGCTGGCAAAAGAAGGAATCAGTGAACTTGAAGATAGAGTGATAGAGAAGTAAGCATTATGAAGAACAGAGATAAAGAATGAAGAAAATACAACAGAAACTCAGATAAATCTGGGAAATGAATGAACATGCCAACATACACAAAATGGTTGTACCAGAAGGAGAAAAGAGAATGGGACAGAAAATGTATAGAAGAAACAATACCTGTGAACACCCCAAATTTGATTAAAAATATTAATCTACATATCCAAGAAATTTTCAAAGTAGGATTAAGACAAAGAGATCAACACCCACATACATCAGACTAAAAATGTTGAAAGACAGAGAAAATCTCGAAACCAACCACAGAAAGATGACTCAGTGATGTACAAGTGATCACCAATAAGATTAACAGCTGACTTCTCATCAGAAACAATGGAAACAAGAAGGCAGTGGGATCACATGTTCATAGTGCTGAAAGAAAAAAAAAAATCACCACCACCAAGCATCTTGCATTCAGCAAAATTATCTCTGAAAACAAACACAAAATGAAGCCTTTTCCAGATAAGTAAAAATTCAAGGAATTCTTGTTAATGGACTCACCTTATAAGAAATACTAAAGTGAAAATTTTCAGGCTGAAACAAGTGTCCCCAGACAGAATTCAAAGAGTGCTGCAAATAGTAATTATGTAGATAATTATAGAAGACAGGGAAATTGCATATTTCCTCTTCTTTCTTCTTTTAAGTAATTTAAATATAATTGGATTAAACAATGTGTATCTAATTGTAATTGATCCTACAAGATTATATTTGACAGTAACAGCACAAAGATGGCAGGAAGTAGCAAAATTGAATTGAATAAGGAAATGGCACCAGGTTGTAACTTGAAGCCACAAGTGAAGGGAACCTGAAAGGTAAATAAGAATTGTACTATAAAACCAACTTGATAAATATAGTCACCCTTTTTTTCTTCTCTCAGCTTCTTTAAAAGACAAAGTTATATTAAGTAGTAATTGTAATAGTATATTTTTGTGCTTAGCATATACAAGAAATGTGAGTCATGGCTATAATAGCACAAAAAAGAAGGAATAGAGCTGTATAAGAGTAAGTTTTCTATATCTCACTGAACTTAAAGTATAAATCTGAAGTAGAGCTTATAAGTGAACATGTATACTGCAAATCCTAGAGAAAATACTTACAAAATAAATAAAAATATAAATAAAAGCAACTGTATCAATAATAACATTAATTTGACTCAAACATACTAATCAAATAGCAGAGATTGTCAAAGTGTAAAATAAACAAGATCCAACTATATGCTATCTACAGAGATACATTATTATGATATAAATAGGTTGAAAGTAAATGTAATGGAAAAGATATATCATGCAAAAAAACAACCATAAGGAACTGAGGTGTCTGTACTAATTCCAGACACAACAGACTTTGAGACAAAAAAGAATGTTCCTAGAAATGAAAAGAGACATTTTAAAATGATAAAACGATTAATCCATCAGGAAGCTATAACGATTACAAACATATATGCATATAACAACAAAGCCCCAAAATAAATGAAGGAATAACTGACAGGAAGTAAGTAATAATTCAAAAATAATAGTTGGAGATTTCATATCACACTTTTTATAATGGATAGAACAACTCTGGAGAAAATTAACAAAGAACTGGAAGATTTGAGCCACAGTATAAGCCAACTAGACCTAATAGATAGCAATAGAATACTGCACCCAACAACAGCAAACATTCTCAAGTGCACATGAAACGTTTACCATGATGGACCATGTATTAAGCCAGAAAACAAGCCTCAATCAATTTAAAAGGACTGAAATCATAAAAAGTGTGTTCTTCAACCACAATGGAATGAAATTAGAAATAAATAACAAAGAAATTTGGGAAATTCATAATATGTGGAAATTAAACAACACATTCTCCTAAATAACCAAAATACCAAAGAAAAAATTAACAGAAAATTAGGAAATTCCTTTTTATTAATTTTATTATAAATTTCATGTATCAAATTTGCTAGGTTATGGTGCCTAGAGTTGGTTAGTCAAGCAAACCATGGCTAGACTGTTAACTAGAAGAGTATTTCATACATGTACTTCCTTCTATATCAATTGATTGGATATATGACTGACTACATCTACAATCAACAAGGAAAACTGTCCTCAGCAATGAGCAGAATCTCTTGATTTAATCAGTTGGGTGTCCTAAAGCCATATTAACGATTTCAGCTAGCCATCCTCTCCTGGGGAATTTAATTTCTTCATCTGAGTGTCCAGCTTTTGTCCTGTCCAACAAGAGTTTGGATATTCCATATTTCAGAATCCACTCTATTGGAATTTCCCAATTTTGGCCTGCCCTATGGTCATGTGAGTCAATTTCAATAATGTATCTGTGTGTGTGTGTGTGTGTGTGTGTGTGTGTGTGTGTGTGTGTGTGTGTATGTGTGTGTAGATATATCTCCCGTTGGTTCACTTTCTCTGGAGAATGCTAATACAGTTAATAAAAATGAAAACACAACATGCCAAAACTTATGGGATATAGCTCAAGTAGATGTAAATGGAATTTTTTAGCTTTAGATGTCTATTTCAAGAAAGAAGAAAGACAGCAAATCAATAACCTAACTTTCCAACTCAAGTCACTGAAGAAAGAAGTGCAAAGTAGGCCCAAAGTAAATAGAGGGAAAGAAATAATAAAAATTAGAGTGAAAATAAATGAAGTAGTAAATAGGAAAAGACCAAAAATAAAACAAAAATTTGTTATTTGAAAAGTTCAACAAATTTGACAAACCTTTATCTAAACTAACCAAGAAGAAAAGAAAGAGGACTCAAATTCTAAAAGCAAGAATACAGATTTCCAGGGCCCAGAATGGGGATAGGGGAATGGGGAGTTAATGATTAATTGGCACAGAGCCTCTGTTATGGGTAATGGAAATATCTTTATTGGATGGTGGTGATGGTAGCACAACATTGTGAATGTAATTAACAACACTGATTTGTGTATTATAAAGTGATTTAAATGAGAAATTTTAGGCTGTACATATGTTACCAGAATAAAAATTTTTAAAACCATAAACCCGTACAAAACAGTGAACCTTAATGTAAACTAGGGTCTACAGTTATAATAATAATATTTCATCAATTTTAACAAAAGTACCACATTAATGCAAAATGCTTGTAATAGGGAAAACTCTCTCTCTGTGAATATAGGGAAACTCTATACTTTATGAATGATTTTTCCTGTAAACCTACAAGTTCTCTAATAAAAAAGATGGGAACAAAAAGGGAAACAATCAGTCTGAAAGCTCAACCTCAAAAAAAAAGTTGCCAGAATTACTGATCTTACAGAATTAAAAGTAATTATGAGGAAATAATAAGAACAAGTATATCCCAACAGATTAGGTAACTTGGATGAAATGGACAAATTTCTAAAAACACATGAACTACCAAGAATGACTCAATAAGAAGTAGAAAATATGAACAGACCAATAACAAGTAGAGAGATTAAATCCATAATCAGAAACCACCCAACAAGGAAAATCTATGCCTAGATGTTGTCATTGATGAATTCTAACAAATGTTTAAAGAAAATTTAACACCAATTCTTCACAATTCTTCCAAAAACAAGTAGGGAAGAGAAAACTTCCCAAATTATTCTATGATGCCCATATTACCCTGGCATCAAAAACACAAAAAACAAAACAAGAAAACTATAGACAAATAACCATCATGAATATCGAGGCAAAATCCCTGAAAATATTAGCAAACCAATCCAGTAACATTTAAAAACGACTTATACAGCATGAACAAGTGGGATTTAGCCCAAGAATAAAAAGTTGGTTTAACATCCAAATGTCAGTTAATATAATGTATCATTTCAATAAAGGACAAAAACCACATGATCATCTAAATAGGTACAGAAAAGCATTTGACAAAATTAAAAACTTTTCATGGCAAAATAACTTAAACTAGAAATTGAGGATAACTTCTTCAACATGTTAAAAAGCCAATCTGTGAGAAACCCAGAGCTACCATAATACTTAATGGCTAGAGGCTAAATGCTTTACAATAAAGATAAGAAAAAACACAAGGATGTCTGTTCTTATCAATTCTATTCAAAATTATTCTGAAGGTTCAGTAAAGGCAACCAGCCCCTCACCCTCCCCCAAAAAAACTTTTAAGGGAAATTAAAAGGAATCCGTATTGGAGAAGAAGAAATAAAACTGTCTGCATATGACATGATCTACAACATAGGAATGTTGAGATAGCCACTAAAAATCTAGGACAAATAAATTCATTCAAACAGTTGTAGAGTACGAGATCAATATATAAAAGTCTATTTTATTTCTATATACTAGCATTGAACAATCCACAAGTAAAATTAAGAACATAATTCTATGTATAATAACAACTAAAAGAATGAACCATTTAAGAATAAACAAATTCAACAAAAGAATTCCAAAACTTTTAATATGAAAACTTCAAAATATTATTGAAATAATTTAAAAATGCATAAGTTAATGGAAAGATATTAGAATACCATAAATACCATAAATTTAACTAAGTAGTAGCCCTGATGGCATTTGCTATGCTGAATATGATATACTTTGTAGAGCAGATTGCCATAGCCTCAGGTACATGGTGTGTGGCTTTTGATCTGGTGTATATATTATTTTCCTTACCAATTATGAAAAGGATCTGAAACAGTTTGCATTCACATAGGATATACAAGAAAATGTATTCGCAGTCCTGCTCCAGTGCTATGCTAATTCTTTTGCTCTCTGTGACAATAGAACACAATCAAGATATAAATGATCGTCACTATTAGCTTCTCCTTTTTGGTCCTGGAATCTGAGTCCTAGTGACAAAGCCCCTGTCTTGCCCCTACCCTACCCCTAACACATTCAACAAGGTCAATGGAATTCATGTTGATATTTTCACCTCAATTTAATATATGCAATTTGATATAATTTAATACATAATCATTTACATATTTGGCATTTTATAATTTTTGAAGCAATTTCATGTATTTTCCCTCTGTGAACAACTTTGAAGTTTGGATATTTTTTCTCATTGTATATATTTAGAAAATAAGACCTAGAAAAATTTGTAGCTTGTCAAGATTAGAAGTTATGTGCATGTGTGTGTGAATATGTGTGTAGCTTCTATACAGCTATGTTGATGCCCAAAGCTCTTTACTTCCTGTTAGCATTTGTGATGGTTTGAAGCTGTATGGACCCAAGAAAAGCATGTTCTTAAAGCAAATTCATTTCCATAAGTGTGGACCATTTTAAGTAGGATCTTTTGGTGAGTAAGCTCTGAAGTTGAGATGAGACCCACCTCATTCAGGATAGGTTTAATCCTCTTACTGAAGTCCTTTAAAAGAAGATGAAATTCAGAGAGAAGGATATAGAAGCTGAGAGAGAAAATCATAGAAATAGAGAGGAAGCCACCAAAGCCAGAAGCTGGAAGCAATGAAACCTGGAAGGGAAGGGAGAGACCAGAAGACACTGCCATGTGTCTTGCCGTCTGAGAGACGAGTCTAAGATTGCTGGAAGCCTGTCTTCAGGAAGAAGGTACCATCTTGTTGATGCCTTGATTTGGGCATTTCTGTGGCCTCAGAACTGTCAGCTTTATACTAATAAATTTCCATAGTTAAAAGCCAGCTCATGCTTGGTATATTGAATTTCAACAGCTTAAGCAGACTAAAATAGCATAGATCACCAAGACCTCCCAGTGGTAACTGAAGCTTGTCTGAAGGTTCGTTATTTAACTGTGATCAATGAGTGACTACAGACCTGAATAAAATCAGAACATAAGAGCAAATTGCAGATTCACTAGAAAATAAAATTGGGGAAGAACCCACACTTTCACATATCTTCAAAATAAAGAAAGAATGATCATATTCTGAAAAATAAATTGGCTACCTGTTCATGGGCATGAATTAAATGAGGAAGAAAAATGGAGTAGTTGGAGTTGGAGTAAGAGTTAAAAGAAACAAATAGGATGAGAGATTACTTATTTAAGGTATTCAAAAATATTACCAATTAATTGTTCTTTTTCTTAGACAATAGTTTACCTTAGTTCACTATAATTAAGGTAGATCCTCTAAGTAGTCCCCCAAAACTAGATCTCCATTTACAATCCCTCCTCTCCCAGTCATTGAGCCTGCTCCTAACACCTCTAAGAAGCATATTTCTCTAACCATGGGACTCTGAACTATAGCTATGAGCATCTTCATACAATAGTAATTCTAGTGTTTAGGAAAGAGTGGAAAAGATTATTTATTCTCTCTCACTCAAATGGTACAACATTTGATTTCCCTAATCTCTTCAGTTTATTTGTTTTCCATTAATGTGCATCTGTTTTTGTAAGGTTAAGAGTAGTATGGGAGTAGACCCAATCACAAGGAATGTCTTAAACTTATCAACCCCTTTGTTGGAAAGAGCTAGCTCATAGTTCTTCCTGTTTAAAGAATATAGGCAGTGATCAATTTTATATAATAAACATTCCTCTATTTAGGTTAGGAAGAAGGGTATATAATACAGCATAGAAAATGGCTGGCAGAATGGTCAGATGGCTGAAAGAAAGAGGCCTTAGGTTGAGCTTATTAGATTGGCTCAGAACCACACCAAAAAACTGCTTCTCATACCATAATGCAAAGTTGCCTGTTTAATTTGGAAACTGTCTCGATAGCTACAACATTCAGGACCTCCTTCTAAAGAAGCTTTTCTCCAAACATGCAAAAATGATCCTTTCACCCTGTTTCGGGCTCCTGGGGAGCTAGTTATACTTTCTAGAGTGTCTTCTCATTAGCACATGGTCAAACCCATGGGCTATGACATATATCAAGAGAGAGGAGTTTTTCTAAGTAACTTTTATGCCTATGCCTTTGTGATGTGTTTAGAAATTTACCTGTAAAACAGTTCATAGCAAGTTATATCCAGGCTCTGTTGTCAGTGATCTCTCATGGATAAGAAACTCCTCAAAAGAGTATAAAGTATTTGTTTCTTTCTAAAAGAAAGTCCTTTTCCTATAATGTCAGTGCCCTTTTCAATATGAATAAGTTAGGATAGTCACTGCCTAGACAGCCCTGAAGATTGGGAAAGTGATTTAACTAGAGGAAGGGTAGCAACAGACAAGGTAGAATTTAACAAAGGATTATGAATTCTGAATCTCTATATATTTTCTTTTCCTTAGTTTCTAGGGTATTAGAATAGCTAGAAGGAAAGAACTGACATGGTAGAACTGTAACCCACAACATTCTTGGAAATTTTCTGTATAACTACTTGTTAAATCGTGCTTTGAAAGTTATCACTTTTTTTTGCATTTATGTTATATTTCACAATAAGGAAATAACTGAAACTGTGGAACTGTAACCCATGACATTCTTTGAAATTTACTAACTACTTGTTAAATTGCACTTGGAAAGTTATCACTTCTATGAATATATGCTATATTCCACAAGAAAAAAATGACAAACACTTAGCTGAAGACAATGGGAATAGGTTTTTTTTTGTTTGTTTGTTTGTTTTTTTAGAGTATGAAACACTTCCTTTAGTGAACAGCTAACTTTCTTTGCTGAAGTGGGTCAAATTCATTGAAGACTTTCAGGTTATTCCTGTTGTAAGAAAGGGATAAGTTTAGCTTTCACATAGAGACAGCATGGAATAGGGAAAATGGAGGCAGAACCAGCTTAAACAAGCCCTGTGGTAAAGGGAAGAAAGAGGGAATCTGCTCCAGCTCCTTATATGGAAAAGTAACCATGGTTACTGGAATGTAGAGAGATATGAGGTAAAATCAGAGGCGGGAACTCCCAGCAGGAAATTTAAACTGAATGAACTCTCTTGGATAAGCTGTACAAATTAAAATCTCAAAGATGGGCTAGTTAGTTCTCTCGGATAGGCTGTAAACTCTGTAGTACCAGCCAATGGGGAAACGGGAGCAACATGCGCGTTAGGAATAGGAGATCAAAAGATCGCCGTTTTCTTCCTCTCCTGTGCCAGCCTACCACGTTTTTGGCTGTGTGCCCTTTCTTGCAAGAACATAAATAAATTCTTTTTCTCCTCCAGAACCGAGTGAGCATTTATTCCCTTACAGGTACCACTTTATTTCCAACACTGAGTTTGGCAGCAAAGATGGTTGAAAAATGAATTATTTGTTTCTTTCTAAAAGGTTTTTTCAAGTAAGGTGTTATGCCCTCTTTAAGGAAGGTTTCTCCCCCCCTCCCCCCCAGTCAAGGGAAGAAAATACGCTTCTTCAGGTAATGGAAGAATAATGGGGGGTGTTTAGAATGGTTGAGGGGATTTGATGCTATGAATATTTCAAATCCTCTCAGATATTTCCAGCCCAGTTGAGCTTACCGGGCTTTCCTGTCAATGTACTAACTTTCAGACACAACACAAGTCTGTAAATTCCACCAACATTGGAATTCAGCAGTGTCCAAAAGTAGTTCCTGATTTTTTTCCCTGGCCATTTGGAAGCTATAAGAAACCCTGCAGTTATACAAAATGAAATTACTTAACAAAGAAAAGATTCTGAACTTCATTCTTTACTTTGATGTGAGAATAGGCATGGACTTATTTGTTTCCTTATTAACTTACATAATGCCCTCAGTAACAACGACCGCATCTCATACAATTCATGATGTTTGCTGGCGGAAACTACCCAGCCCCCCATATATTCTTATCCTCAATAGGAACATGGTTCCACGAAAGAGATTCATCAGCAACTTTTGTTCATTCATTCCATTCACAACTACCTTCCCATCCCAGGGTATGACTGGGAATTTCTCTGCCTTCCACACCATTTGGCCTGTAACCAATTCCAAATGTTCTACATTTGTCTATGTGTCAGCTTCCTCTAACACAATCAATATGGTCTGAGAGGCAAACAGATGGGTAGTTTTGCGACGTGTGCAGTTTCTTTTGTAAAGGTAATCCCTCTCCTCCTCAAGAGGGACTGAAGGCTGTTTGTCTATCCAAAGCCGTATAAGAGGAGAGTCAGTAGAATCACTGGTGAAGATTAGTGCCATCTTTGCAAGTGGGAAACGGGTATCTCACTCCATGGCTGGATACTTAATGAATTGCCTATCCAATAATTTCTATTGCTTTTGTCCCTGGAGCTGAGTTCAATGTAAGCATTTCTATGGAAAGTTCTGTGAATCTAGGATTATTTGGCATTTTTAGTTTTCCATCAGCATTTTGGAGAAGAAAGAAGGTGCTTCATACGTGTCACTTTATATTTGGACACATACTTGAATGCTGAGTTTGGTGTCACTTCTGGTCTAGGAATTATGGTAGCTAATTTAAAGGGATCATCATTTTATATACATGATTAAAAGATGGAGCTAACCGCCAGGTCATCTTTTCAGTCTTCTGGGAATATGGAGGAGCTCTATGTCAGTTACTGTGAACAACACTGAAGCAGGTTGCGTATTAGTGGAGAGTCAGAAGTCATTGGACTGCCTGAGTGGCTACTGGGACGAGCAACGTGATGCCCAACCCATAGTAGACACAAAGATTTGTCTGTTTCTCCTTTCAGTTCTATCAATTTTTGCTTCATGTTTTGAAGCTCGGTTATTAGGTAGATACACTTTTTGGACTATTTTATCCTCTTGATGAATTGACTCTTATCATTTTGAAATTCCCCTCTTTATCCCTTTTATTCTTCTCCTGAAATCTGCTTTGTATGATATTTATATCACACCTCTAAGTTTCTTATATCTAGCTTTAGCGTGGTGTTTAGTTTTCCATCCTTTTACATTTGATCTGTCTGTGCCTTTTTATAAAGTATTTTTTTGTAGACATGATATGCTTGTGTCACTTTTTTATTCAGTATGTCAATGTAATTATTACAGTGGTTAGGTTTACCTCTGCCATATTGTTGTTTTTTGTTTTTCTTATCTGTTCTTTCTTTCTCTTTTCCCTCCTTCTCTGGGCATAATTGATTTTTTTTATGATTCTATTATATCTCCATTATTGGCTTGTCAGCTATAACTCTTATTTAATTTTCTAGCATTTATCTTAAGGGTTAACAATATGCATCTTTAACAGCCTACCTTCACAGAATAATATACAAATTCATGAATCATGTAAGAAACTTACAATACATTACTGTATTGTTATCAGTTATTTCTACGTATGTTATGAATGTCACTGAATTATTTTCCTATTACTGCTGTAACAAATTACCACAAACTTAGTAGATTAACACAATACAAATTTATTTCCTTAGCGTTCTGCAGGTCAGAAGTCTAAAATTGATTTGTAGGACTGTATTCCATTGGAAGAACTAGGGAAGAATTCATTTCCTTGTCTTTTCCAGCTTTTAGTGGTTGCCTACATTCTTTGGCCTTTGGCCCCTTCCAACCTGTATTTCTATCATGTTTTGCTTCTCTCTCATATGGAACCATTTGATTATATTGGGTCCATCCAGATAATTAAGGATAATCTTCCCATTCCTAGATCTTGACTTAATCATGTCTACAAAGTCCCTTTTGAATATAAGGTAACACATTCACAAGGTCTGGGAATTAGTAAGTAGACATCTTTAGAGAGTCATTATTCATTCTACCACACTCATGATACATTGGTATTATTTTACTTTAAACAGATTTTCTTTTACAATGATTAAAAATAAAAGATGTCTTCTATATTCCCCCAAATATTTACTATTTCAAAACATTTTTATAGCTTTGTTTAGATACAAATACCATTTGGTATCATTTTCTTTCATTTGAAAAATTTTCTTCAGCATTTCTTTTAGTAAATGTCTCTTGATAGTAAATTACCTCTGCTATTATTTGCCTGAGAAACACTTTAATTCACCATAATTTTGAAAGATAATTTTGTTGGATAGAGAGACTTTTAGATTGATAGTGATTTTTAATTTCGGTATTTAAAAGATGTTGACCTATTTTCTTCTCATTTGCTTAGTTACTGTTACTTGATCATGGCCAGAAGCAGAAGTCATAAATAATTTTAAACATATTTTATATATTTATAATTTTTCCATAATTTTTCTTGTACTTATCTACAATGGTAAGAATAAATGTTTGCAATATTCATAAAGGAAGTAAAAATCACAGGCCATATTTATGTAGCCAGATTTATCCAGAGAATGGAACACTTGCCCAAATAACTACAGTACTTTTTTACTATCCTGACTTACACTCAAAACTTCATTTGGAGGGTCTTGTGCATTATATTTTTCTAGCTATTTGCAAACCCAATTTATGGAATCAATTAATTTGGAAGAGTTCTGAAGATTTTATTTGATATTTTAAACAGTCTGGTTGATAAATATTATAACCCTGATTAAAATAAATATTAGCATAGGGATCATGATATTAGAATTGTTTTAAAATTATGAAATAGCTCAGGAATCTATAATAGCATATGGAATAAAATACTTAGCAACCAATAGTAATTTATTTTCTCATGAAAATGACTTTCCCTAAACAATTCATTTTATTCCCATTCATTAGTTCTCCAACCAATATTTTTGTTTGCCTAATATGTAGTACAGAGCCCTAGAGAAGTTGTAATAATAATAATATAATTTTTATTGATTTAAAGAATATAATTTATTCCACTTCTCACTTTAAATCTCTTAGAGGCATCAATAATCATATCATGATGGCACCATAGTTTGAAAATAATTAAAAGAATGTAAAGGTCTAATTCTCCCTTTTCTGTCCAAATGACTGAATTTGATTTCTGCCTTCATCAGCTTCAGGGTGTGTTGCAAAGTTTTGGGGACTTAGAGCCTTTCAGTTATATTAATTATTTTAAACTCTCTTATTTCTAACTGTGGACTTAATCAGTAGTGATCAGAAGTAGTGCTAAGATTGAGTTTGGCAGGAAAAATAAAAACAAATATCATTTATGTTACCCACTCAGTGGGCTTTGTAATGGCATACTCGTAGTTTGAGGGGAGTGCTCCCAACATATGCAATATTCTGTGTCTACCAGCAAGCATGTTTGAACAGTAGGTGGATAGGAAGGGCCATCTCAAGTGAATTCTTTACCCACCATTTCCTAATCCAAGAATGGAGGGTGTAGAAACTAATTTGTTACTTGCCTCTATTTAGTATTTCATAGCTCTTGATGGTTTTCCAAGGTTATTTCTTGAACTTATTGGAGGATTTATTTTTCTCAGAAATCAATTCTGCCTCTGTCCTTAGCACATCCTTCTCCATCTCTGCTGTTCTGGTGGCCATGACCCCTGTTGTATGTTCCTAGGGCTGTCAGAACAAAGCAACACAAATTTCGCAGCTTAAATCAATAGAAATTTATTGTCTCACAGTTCTGGAGGCTAGAAGTCTGAGATCTGTGGGGGAAGGATCCTTCCTCGCCTCACAATTTTTTGTCTACATATTTAATACATTATTGTTCTATGCTGGGGATATATTAGTTAGCAAACTACATACACACTGTATGAACATAGAAGAGGTTCCTTTAGTAAATGGTGGCTGGAAAAAAAAAGAAAAAGAAATGAAATGAAGAAGGGTTTAGAAGATTTTACTGTGGTATTTGTGGAAAAATCCTATTTCCATTCTGCTTCACATAAGCACACTTAAATAATAACACTTAGAAGAGTAACCAGTTGGAATATGTAAATTTGGAAAGAATGTCACTCTAAGGAGCCTCTGTAATTTAACTGATGGGGGAGTATTTCTGAAAGCTAGGGTCTTTTTCCTATGTAAATACTTTTGTCAACATGATGTTGATGAAATTTCCGAATTAAAAAAAGTACAAATTTTAAATCTTTAAACACAGTTATATTTGGCGTTAAAAAAAAAAAAAATACTGTTATTGGCTTAGGATCGATGGTGTGGATGAAGCACTGCCCTGCTGTTCCTCTAGTTAAGTACAATACTGTAAAGGTCCCGAGAACAAAATTGATGTATCTGAGATGTTATCCAGGATGTACTCTTATCCTATTTTTGCAAGCTGCTTTCATCATACTCAGAAGGATTTGTCAAGATGCTTACCTGTTGTGAAATTCAACATGATTTCTTGAGGGTGCAATTTAAGGCTGAGTTATATCATCTCCTCTTAGCACTGCTCTATCAGTGCCTATGTGGTTGTAATTCTTTCTAGGCTCCTCTTTATTCAGTGGTTGCTGCACAAAATGGGGGACAAAACAAATGTATTTCATAGCTAAGACTAGTTATGCCATATGCATTTACACAGTAAAAGAAAAAAAAAACAAAAAATGTACAGAATCTATCTTTAGGTATAAAGTCTTACATACTGTTTTCTTTTTTGGCTGGTTTACATAAAGTTGGGGCAAATAAATTGACTCCTATTATGTTTTTATACATACTGAGTTGATTTGTCATAAGGAGTTCGAATATATGAAGTTAATTCATTTGTATTAAGATTTATTATGGAAAATCATTTGATTTCTGAAATAGATTACCTACAAATCACCTGTGTACCATTCTTTTTAATATTCTTTTATAAGTATATCTGGATAAATGTTAAAAAAATACATATACAGATAAATCTCATATATATACAAACTATTGGTCAGGCAATGAGGGATGACTTTTAAAAAAAAATTAAGCTATCATGGAGGCATTAAACTTTTGCCTATACTGACATTTTGCAAAACAGCCACATATTAATCAAGAAACCCATTGGAAAAATTCTTATTCTAGTTTACATAGGGTTATGATGTGAGTGACTTCTGTAAATTTCAAGAATTTTGGTTGTCTGTTTTCAAGGAAGTCCTGAATTTCTAAAAGTGATTTCCCTTTAATAAAGTAGAATGTATTTTAAAGAAAACTGAAACTGCAGCATTTAAACATGAGTCAATGCATATAATTAGATTTCACTCATGCATTTCTATTTCATTGATAAAATATAAAGCATCTTATGATTGTATTGTGTTCTGCATATAAGTAAGTACTAGAATTAATTTATGGTATGTGAATCTAAGAATAAAGCTTTCACATTTCTGGCTGGTAATTGAAATTAGACATCTAAAAAAAAATAAGCGGATATGTAATTTTAAGTATGTTGAATGTGCTGTCCCCATATCACTCTCCTTTCTGTCAAATGTAGAGTCCTCTTTTCATTCTCTTTATTCTTCTATTCCTCTTACCTACTTGTCTCTCTTATTTCTTTCCTTATCTCATTCACTCTTTCCCTCCTCATTGAAGTACACTACTTTGGCACATCTTTTTTCTTATCTTTTGTCTTTTCTTTCTCACACATTTTTTCTTTTACTTTTTAAACAATTTCATGGAAATCTTTATTTGTTGCAGAACTCTACATTCACCTGGTCACAGTATATAATCTCTTAGCGTAAGTATTGAGAGAGTAGAAGATACAGATGCACAACCCAGGAGTGCAAGATGAGGTTGGAAAATGTGAAGATATTGGTGAATAGTTGTGTGAGCTAGCAGATAGAAGACATATCCACAATAAATCTATTGCCATGGTTTTCTCCTGCATGTTGCACTCCATTTAAGCTGCCGCTTCACTGTGGCATGGCTACCTCCATTCCATTGTTTCCTTTTTCTTAAGCATGGCTATACACTTTCCTATTCATTTGTGCCTGAGGTCAATGACCTAGATATTCTCTCTTTTTGCTTCTGGCTATGTGTACTTTTTCATGTATGATCCCATTATAGATTTTATTCCCTTATTCTTTTCCCTTATCCGTTGTTGACATTACTGTGTTTTAAGGATGACAATACTAATCATACTTCTAAAAATCTAATATCCCATACTGTGATCAAAACATACTAATTTGGCCTCTGTATTCACTCTTAACTTCTATATCGAATACTGACATTAGGAACTTAAAGTAGAATCTAAAATGGTAAAATTTTAAAGTATTAACTTTCAGATATCAACCATCTCATTATTTATTACCATTTATTTTGTAATTATGGCTGAGGAAAAAAAATCTATCATTGCTCCATGCTAGCTTTAACTGCAGCAGCAGATGTAAAGACGAATTCAGACGTCTGCCTCCCCGGAGGCTGATGGACTTCTCCTTTTAAAGTAGGACACTTCTATCTGATGGCATTAACCATAAAATCCTCCATTTCAAGTCTATGATATCCTGAAGGACAATGGCTCATTTCATTTCTTATCAAGAAATCGGGCAGATAGTCATATTTCCCTAATCAAATGACATTTCGGAAAATTCAATTTAACCAAAAATGAGGTTTCTTCTACACAGATTCCAATTAGTTTGAAAGTGGTTTCTGATGAAAATTTTCAAAATAATTGAGCAGTACATTAAAAAAATCCATGTTTGTGTTTATATATATATATATGATAATATCAACTTACACTTCACACAGATACCCATATACATGTACTGATATGTACACATACACATGCACACATATCCATCTGTACACATACACAAATACACACACAGGCTTCTCAAGAGCTAGCCACCCTGTCAAGCAGTATAAATCTTTAATTTTAATGATCAGCATTACTGGTAAAATACTTAAGATCTTTCTTCTCTCTCTCTCTCTTTTTTTAAATCCCATTACCCTAGGTATTCCATTGGGGTTACATTCACTCGTTTGCTCCCTAAGTACACAAAATTAGCTGCTTATCAGTTGATCTTCTTACATGATCCTTTAAAAATCCTTTGTGTGTGTGTACAGGCACTTAATGCAGTGTCCAAGGCTGCTTTTGCCTTTAGAGGAAGCTTAGACAAGCCACCCCCAGCCTTTTCCTTACCCACTCGCAGGGGGCTCAGGCCTAATTAAATTGCTCTCAAAGACAAGAAGGGATGAATTTCCTTCTTTCCATCTCCCTTGTCACCCATTTAACTCATCTGACATTCACTGACTCCTTTTTACTTCTATTCAAAAAAAAAAAAAAAAGAAAGAAAAACCCACCCACACATGCTCATGCACACACATACATACACACAGAAGCCCCATAAAGACAGGGTTTAGAGAGCAGGAAGAAGTAGGGAGGGTCCATGTTCGTGGAGAAATTCTTAATCTGGTTACTCTGTGTGATTTATAATTTCAGAAACAAACAATGGAAAGAAGACACAGAAAGAGTGCCAGAGGAGAGATTTGATTTCTCTTGATGGCTTCGATTTTATTCCACTAAACTAGCACTGAAGGAGACTAAAATACACACGCACACATACGCACACATACATCAATGCTGCTTCTGGTAAATATTGTACCCCCTCTTTTTCTTTTCTTGGGCTCAGATTAATGAAGGAGGTTTGGGAACCCAGAATGAGCAGAGCCTGTTAATGTAGCTCAGCCCAAGAGAAGTAGCGGGGAGCAGCCACCACTTTGGCTGGCCTGCTATTGATTGGACTAGAGGTCACACGTTACCGGGGAGCGGCTGTGGTGCTGCATATCTAAAACGGGGGTTCAGGGAGGGGCTGGGGGAGCTTTGGCTAGACCAGACAACAGGAGCCCTGTGTAAGTCAAGCTCCAGTAAGGGCCTAGGAAGAGCCAGGCAATTAGCCTTTGAAGGTCATGGAAAGTTCCCTCCTCCTCCTCCTCTCTCTTTTCACCAGAGTATCCCGCCTGCCTTCTCTCCTCCTCCCCTCTTCATCACCCATACTGCAAACACATCTGAGGAATCCATTCAATTAAATCTCTCTAGGCTCCAGCTGGCTCCTGAGTGAAAGGTCAGTAAAGTCCAGGAGGAAGAAAAAGACACAAGGAGGAGCTAGAGCGTGTGGCTGCTTCTGACACTGCCTTTTGCCTCTCCATCCTCCCCCACACCTTGCCCACACTCCTCACTTCCTTTCTTCCTACCATCTTTAATGATACCCGATGGTCAATCACTCCCCAGCAGTGAGAGAGATGCCCTGAAGCATCATTGTGGTAGGAAGGGATCGATCCGCTTTAAAACACACACACACACACACACACACACACACACGCACACATGATAATGATAACCCGTGGACATAATGTCAGTTTGTTTGCTGGGCTTCTCAGAGACCTATCACGGTTTTCTTGGACCAGCCAAGCTGCTTGGAGGGGCTGTAAGGATACTTGGTTTTCTTCCTCCCCCCCCCATTTTGTCTTGCCCTAAAGAGACCTAATTAGACTGAGGGATGCTCTGCTGGCTTGCCTGTTTGCTGGCCTGCTTGGCTCCATAAATAGAAGAGAAAAAATAAAGATGACTGATCTTATTTTTGCAAAGCATATACTTCCAGTTAACCATGAAACTGCTTATTTAAATATCTATGTGAATATAAGAAAATACCTTAGGAGGTTTTTTTTGAAGGATTCAGCTAGGTATATGTAGATTTTAAAGAATCATATTGGGGCGTACAGTTTAAATTAGAAACATTAACAAAAGAATTCTGTGAAAGAATTCATCAGGGAAAAGTAGTTCAAAATGAGAAGGTTCAGAGAAAGTTTGCATACGTACATACACACACACAGACACACACACACAGACACATCTTTCTTTCAGAGAACACTGATCTCAGATAGTTTCCTTTCATGTACTAAATATTTATTTAAATTAATGTCATAATTAATATGAACACAGGGTTATGCAAGATGATATTCATACGAATTTGAATAAGGTGTGTTCTTTCACATAATTTAGAATCTGTCACATTGAATATTTAGGCATAACTTCTTCATATTATGAAATTGCATATTGTTTTCAAAAAGATGATCTTAATGTGCTCATAAACTTATATTCTGTTTCTATTCTCAAGACTTTGTACTTTTCTTTTTTTCATAATGTCTGAGGATACAGATTATAGGACAACTAATATCTTTCTTGCAATCAGATTTTTTGTTGTCACATTATTTTCTGCATCATTTGATGAACCAAACTACATTTTCTTATATTTCTATTAAACTATTTGATGCCTTTTATTTTGTCATATAATTGGGTGAGCAATCATGTGATAAACATAAGTTTGGTATGAAATCAAAGAAGCAATGTTAAAAACAATGAATGTATTTTCAGGAATTTTCTAAGTTGTTCATTCCTTGAGAAAAGAATTGTAGAAATGGTATTACCTCTTGATAGATTTTATGACCACAAAGATAAAACTCTGAAAAGATAACTAGCATAGTTAATGTATGTATGATAGTTCTCTTTTATAACCTAACATTATGCATTTTGAAATATGTATAAGAGATGGAAGGTTGTGTGTTTACCTAAATTAAAAATGCTTATGAAACAAAGTGTTTTTTTGTTTGCTTTTATTTGGGGAAGGTTTTTGTAAGTTGGACTCATGGGAAAAACTGACATGTAATAATATATGTTCATATGCTTCAAATGTAGAATTTTCTTTATAAAATTGCATGAGACAATACTTAGTCCCATTTGGTATTTTATAAACAATCTATCTAGAACTTCATTTTTATGCATGTAAGACAGGGTGCAGCATATCGTGTAGATGTGGACATTTGTATATGTGTGCCTGCGGATTTCCACCTATATGGAATTTATCTGCCCAACTAAAAAATGTAATTATCTGTCCTGGCTGTGTCTTTTCAACTCAGGTATCTCTCAGGAAATCTTTCAATAGCTGAAGGAATTCTTAAGTCATTCATTCAACAAATTTTTATAAAGCACCTACTATTTGCCAAGCATTACTGAAGAAAGAGAGTACACATGCTTCCTACACTTCTTGAGCCAGAGTCTAGCTGAAAAGAAACACAATGCACAAATATTTATGGGTGTGTTAGGTCAACAGAGTAGTTTGGGTTGTTATGTAAGCATATAGTGATCAAATCGAGTTAATATATTTCTGCATCATTGGTCATTAGCTAAGGGCTCAGATGTCATAAATTTCCAGGTAACTCTTGATTTCTGAAACTGCGACAAAATTTATTTTGATTTAGAAAGGGACACAAAGAAATATTAAAAGTGAGCTGAAGGTATCTGAGCAGAGCACTAACAGGCATTAAGTAAGATTATTTCTTAAACTTTTTATTTTGAAATAATTTCAAGTTTACAGGACTGTTGAAAAAAATAACACAAGCCCCATACAGAGAACTCCAACATACCCTTCACCGAAAATACCCAGGCCCACTAACTTTTAATGTTTTGGCACATTTGTCCTGTCATTCATCTATCCAGCTATCTTTCTATATGTTTATCTATTTTCCAAACATTTGAAATAGGTTGTGTATATCAGGGTCCTTGAATACTTATACTTCCATGAATACTTCCTAAGAATGAAGATATTCACTTATATAACCTTACATGCAGTTATCAAGTTTAAGAAATTTAACATTGATGGAAAGCTGACAGTCTACACTCCATTTTTTTTTATGTCCCAATAATATCCTTGTAAGCATTTTCTCCTCCATTATTAGATACAGTTCAGTATCATGTATTGCCTTTAGGTTTTGTCTCTTTAATCTCTCCCCCCCCCCTCAATTATGAAAAGATATACACAATATGTGCTTTCCCATTTCAACCACTCCCAAGCATAAAATTGAGTGGGATTAATCACACTCACGAGGTTGTCCTACCCTCACCACTATCTGTCACCATACTTGCTGTCACCATGAATTTGGACATTCTAGCTATTTCAGATAAATGGAATCATAAGGTATCTGGGTCTTTGTGTCTGAAATTTCATGCAACATGTTGTCTTCAAGATTCATTCAAATAGTAGCAGGTATCAGAACTTCATGATTTCTTAGGGATGAATAATATTCTACTGTTGTGTATACCACATTTTGTTTATCTTTCATGGGATGATGGGCATTTGGGTTACTTCCATCTTTTGGCTATTGTGGATACTGTAATGAACATTGCTGTAGAAGCATCTGTTTGTGTTCCTGCTCTTAATACTTTTTGGTGTGTACTCAGAAGTAGGATTGCCAGGTCATACGGTAGTATGGTAGTAGTTCTGTATTTAACTTTCTAGGGAACCGCCAAAACGTCAAGCAGGATTTTGAGGTTTGTATATCTTTTTATATCTGTTATACAGGTAGGTGATCATTTCATTTGCTGACATAGGGAAAATAAGAAGAAGAACATGTTGGGCAAAAAATGCTGGTGGGAAGGAAAGAGATGATGAATTACATTTTAGATTGGTTTGAGTTTGAAGTATTTGTGAGACACCATTTTAAAATGTTAGGTAAGCAGTTGGATATGTAATTCTAAATCTCAAAAGATACAAATTTTGGAGTTCTATACAGATAGTAATAGAAAACTGGGGAGTGAATAAGATCATCTAAGAAGAGTGACGCAAATGAAGCAAAAAGGTCCTGAAAACTCCCTGAGTAATCCCAATATTTAATGGTCAGGGAGAGGTAAAGAAAATTGCAAATGAGATTGAAAAGAAGTAATAGAGACTAGGACAATCACAGGAGTCTGATCCCTGAGAAAGTAGGTAAACAGAACCTAAGTGATGCTAGACTCCAAACAAAATATGGACATAAAATTATTCATAGGATTTAGTGATGGTGTATTATTTTGGACTGCAGTGAGCATAATTTTGGTGGTGAGATTATGGTGTAATGAAGAATGGGCTCGGATGAATACTAGGTAAGAAAAAAACGAAACCCATATTCTGAAATCAAATATACACAGTTTATAAATATGTATCTTGGGGGCAAATATTTGCATCAGATGGAATACTATTTACAAGTACTCTATAATAAGGAATAACTAAAGATAAGAGTTCCTGACCTCATTCTGGTTTGGGCCTAGATTATATCTTCCTTTGGTTGTCTTGATTTTTTTTTTTTTTTTTTTTTTAAATCTGTAAACATAGTTCATGTTTCTGTATTCCACACTAGCTGGAATCACTAGAAGTAATGCTAATTGCACAAGTGACTTGCTTTCTGATTGCAATTTTTAGCATCTATGGTTTTACTCCTAGATTTTCTGCCTCTACCTCACTGTATTATTAACGTGTACTTTCTCAGGTTCTTCTTATGTTTATTTATGTTGCTAATTACTGTTGTACAAATCCAAATGCCTGAAAATGAAAGCTTCAACTTATATAGTGAAAGAAGGAAGAGGTAGGTAGGGGGAAATGCTGGTAGATTTCTGTAATATTTGGTGAGAAAAAACATCTGCATAGAGTACAACTTGAAAGACATTTCTTCCAAAAACCCAAATGCCCTTTTTTTGGCACTTTCATTAATCTCATCATAAATGTTTTCATTAAAAAGGAATAATATGTACCCAACAATGAGATTTGTCTGAAAGCCTTGTATCTTTGGGCTTTTTTTAACTTTATCATGTTCGTTAATAGAGATTACATTTATAAACTTGCGTATATTTCTGTTGCATGGTTTCTGGTCATCTTATGGTTAGCAATTAAGACAAAAAGGAAGAGAGACACTGTTGGCAAGAAGCAACCCGTGAGATATGATGGCTCAATTTCAAAATATATCAGGCTTACCGAAAGAGAGCCATAATCAATTTAGGTGTTTTTTGACATTTCTTAAACCACAATATTTTTGTGAGGGATTTTCTACCCTTAATCTCTGCAATACGTTACATAGTCTAGTAGCATTTTTCCTCCCTCCCTTCCTTCCTCCCTTCTTTTTCTTTCTCTCTCTCTCTCCATCTTTCTCCCTTTTTTCACTCCCCTTATTTCCCTCCCTCTCTTCTTTCCTCCCTCTATCCCTCCCTTCCTCCTTTTTCCTTCCTTCCTTTCTTTTTTTCTTCCTTTTTCTCACTACCATCTTCTTCATTATTGAAGTCTGCTCATTTCTTACTGTCTTTATAATGCTGGATGCCCCTCTACTGGGATTTTTATATGACCAGGGCAACTGTGTATCACTTCATAGGTGAGTAAAGGTGTTTTAGTAGCAAAGGGTGTGAAGCAATAAATAGTAATGATAATTATAATTAAAATATTATGGGATGGTATTTTTATATTGTCATGAGACACAGAGATTTTTAAAAATATCATTATTTTCTTGATTTAGATTGTTGGGTATATAGTCATGTTGGTAGAGATTGACATCTATTCCACAAGGTAGGGAAGAAAAAATATCTTCCTTTGGTGAAATGTGTTAAATATTTTAGGTCAGTTGTATTGCATTGGAAATTTCTCAGTAAGTTTAAGTCAGTTATAATCCTCTCTGTGGCAAGAAATTTATCACGCTATTATTTACATAGTCAACAATTATTAAGCATTTGCCATATTCCAATATATTCTGAGTTTTTCTTAAATGTTTTAATTAAATATGAAAATATCCTACAAATTTGTATGCAAAGCCATTTTTTTTCTTGAAATTGCAACTATAGTAAAATTTCTTCAGGTGGAAAATGGAGAACTATACAGATTTGTAGCATCTGAAATCATTACTCAAGAGAAGCTAATGGGAAAAAAAAAAAACCTTTGAACTTGTTCAGAGTCTTCTTTATTTTGAAATGGTCATTATAAATCCTCTCAGGTTTCATTGTGCAGGTCTCTAAGAATAACTTGAGCATCAAATGTTTATGCAAAATTCTTATTTGCTTTCAGAGAGCCTTTGTATTGGTGGTAGGGATAGATTCATGAACTCTGGTCTTGGCTTTAACTCCGGAGCTCCATGTAAGTCAAGTTACATTTGTTATGGTAATCTATAGAAAATATTTTATGAATGACTTTCACAGAATGCTACTAGGGAGTAACACAAAGGTTGCTTAAATAATAATATTTGAATAAAGGATTCCAACCGTGTATTAGTCGGACTATATGGTGTTACAGAATTAATTTATAGCTGGCATATCAAAGAATAATCCTTCTAGAAAAAATGAAATTAAAAACCTCAGTTTTTAGTGTTTTGGCATAAAATATTCCTGTTTTTGTTTAATACATCTCAAAAATTAGCACTTAAATTGTAATTAAAAAAATTGACTCACTAATTCTCTTCAAGAAACATTGACAGTAACCACTGTGGCAACACCAGGATAAAGTTTTAGAAACAATTTCTTCCAAAGATCATCCTGGCACAGGCAGATTTCACCATCTCCTTGTTGGATATGTTAGTCTGGACATCTGCTGATCTAAATTCCATGCTTCTGCCTCTTTTTTTTTTTAACTTTATTTATCAAAAAAAACTTTTTTTCCCAGACAAAATAAACAAAAGAATAGGAAAAACAAATATCCTGAAATAACTTCATTGCTTCCAGTATGCTCCTACCATACCACAAGAAAATTAACAAACCATAGTCATTCCTGAGCATTCCCATATCATTAAGATTACCCCCAATATCTTATTTGTTCTTGTTAGATTATTGTTCCCCCTTCACTAACTGCTATCTACCTCTACGTCCCCTATATTCTACAATAAAAGTTGACATTGGTGGTAACATACAATGTCTCTTCTTTGGTATATGACTTATTTCACTTAACATTATATCCTCATGGTTCATTGATGTGGTCGTATGCTTCATGACCTCTTTCCTTCTCACTGCTGCATAATATTCCATCATATGTATGTACCATATTTTGTTTATTTACTCATCTGATGTAGGACATTTAGGTTGTTTCCATTTCTTGGCAATTGTGAACAATGGTGCTATGAACATTGGTGTGCAAATATCTGTTCGTGTCACTGCTTTTAGGTCTTCCAGGTATATACTGAGAGGTGCAGTTGCTGGATTGTAGGGTAACTCAATACCTAGTTTTCTAAGAAACCACCAAACTGTCTTCCAGAGTGGCTGTACAATTATACATTCCCACCAGCAATGAATAAGAGTTCCAATTTCTCCACATCCTCTCCAGCATTTGTAGTTTCCTGTTTGTTTAATGGCAGCCATTCTTATTGGTGTGAGATTATACCTCATTGTGGTCTTGATTTGCATCTCCCTAACAGTTAATGAAGATGCACATTTCTTTCATGTGTTTTTTAGCCATTTGTATTTCTTCTTTGCAGAAATGTCTTTTCATATCTTTTGCTCATTTTGTAATTGGGCTCTCTGTACTGTTGTCATTGAGTTGTAAGATTTCTTTATATATGCAAGATATCAGTCTCTTATCAGATAGGTGGTTTCCAGATATTTTCCACTGAGTTGGCTGTCTTTTTACCTTTTTGACAAATTCCTTTGAAGCACAGAAGCTTTTAATTCTGAGGAGTTCCCATTTATCTATTATTTTTTTTGTTGCTTGTGTTTTAGGTGTAAGGTCTAATGCTAGGTCTTGAAGATGTTTCCTTACATTACCTTCTAGGAGCTTTATGGTGCAGTCTTTTATATTGAGATCTTTGATCCATGCTGAATTAATTTTTATATAGGGTATAAGGTAGGGGTCCTATTTCATTATTTTAGATATAGATATCCAATTCTTCTGGTCCCATTTGTTGAAGAGGCTGTTATGTCCCAATTCAGTGGATGCGGGGGCCTTATCAAAAATCAGTGGACCATAGATCTGGGGGTCTATTTCTGAATTCTCAATTCAATACCATTGATCAATATGTCTATCTTTGTACCCATATCGTGCTGTTTTGACTACTGTGGCTTTATAGGCTCCAAAGTCAGGCAGTATAAGTCCTCCCACTTGGTTTTTCTTTTTTAGAATATTTTTAGCAATTTGAGGTATCTTTCCCTTCCAAATATATTTGATGGCTAACTTTTCCAAGTCTGCAAAGTAGATTGTTGGAATTTTGATGGAATTGCATTAAATCTGTAGATAAGTTTTGGTATAATTGACATCTTAACTACATTTAGTCTTCCTATCCATGAACACAGAATGTCTCTCCATCTCTTTAGGTCAGAATGTCCCACCATCTCTTTAGGTCACCTGTTTGCTTTAGTAGAGTTATGTAATTTTCTGTGTAAAGGTCTTTTACATCCTTGGTTAAGTTTATTCCTAAGTACTTAATTTTTTTAGTTTCTATTGATAATGGAATCTTTTTTTTGAGTGTCTCTTCAGGTATGTCATTTCTACTGTATAGAAACATTACTGATTTTATGTGCATTAATCTTATATCCCCCCACTTTGCTGAACTTATTAAAGTAGGTGTATTGTCAATTTCTCAGAGTTTTCCAGGTATAAGATCATATCATCTGCAAATAATGAGAGTTTTGCTTCTTCCTTTCCAATTTGGATGCCGTTTATTTCTTTTTCTTGCTGAATTGCTCTGGCTAGAACTTCTAGCACAATATTGAATAATAGTGGTGACAATGTGCATCCTTGTCTCATTCCTAATATTAAAGGGAAAGCTTTCAGTCTCTTACCATTGAGTACTATACTAGCTTTGAGTTTTTCATATATGCCCTTTATTATATTGAGGATGTTTCTTTCAGTTTCTAACTTTTGAAGTGTTTTCATCATAAAAGGATGTTGAATTTTGTTGGATGTTTTTTCAGCATCTAGATGATCAGTTGATTTTTCTCTTCTGATGTGTTAATGTGTTGTAATACACTGATTGATTTTCTTATGTTGAGCCACCCTTGCATACCTGGGATTAACCCCACTTGGTCAGGGTGTATAATTTTTTTAAATCTGTTTTTCAATTCAATTTGCAAGTATTTTGAGAATTTTTGCATCTATATTCATTAGAGAAATTGGCTTGTAGTTTTCCTTTCTTGTAGCATCTTTATCTGGTTTTGGTATTAGAGTGATGTTGGCTTCATAAAATTGTTAGGTAGTATACCAATTTTCTTCAATTTTTGGAAAGAGTTTAAGTAGAAATGGTATCAGTTCTTTTTGAAAAGTTTGGTAGAATTCCCCTGTGAAACCATCTGGTTTTGTTAATACAAGCCATCTCCCTACCTCTTGTACTAATAATAAAACCACAGTTTTCTTTGTGAATCCATATATCCTCATTTTCAGTCATGTAGTTTGGGCAGGATTTATTAATTTATTTATTCAAGAATTATTACTTCAGTGACTTACATGTGCCAGGCACTATTATAGAATCATAAGATATGGAAATGAATAGCAGACAAAAGATGTCATCCCCATTATCCAGCATTTTAGTTTGCTGGGTGACAAAAAGCAATATACCAGAAATGGGTAGACTTTTACAATGGGGATTTATAAACTTACAAGATTACAGAATTGAGGCCACAAAAATGTCAAAATCAAGGCATCAAAAGTCAATGATCCCTCCCTGTAGATTGGCTACCAGCAATCTGGAACTCCTCTGTCACATGGCAAGGCACTTCTCTAGGGTCCATACAGCTTCAAATGACCACACCCAGGGATAAAAGCTTGTAAGGTAAAAGGAGATGTTTGTTGGCTCTTGTGAATAAGAGAAGCTCTACCACAGAATTTAAAGTTGTGGAGATGAGAGGTTTGAAGCTTCAGCATCCATCTGCTGGGGAAGTCATGGACACAGCATCCATCAATCAGGCCTTGCCTTCCCTCTCCTTTTCCCTCTTGCTTGTTTCCATGCAAGTGTTCAGCATGGTTCTATTTCACAAGTGACTGCAAGCAGCCCTGGGAGATATTAAATCTCAATCAGCCCCAGATGCTTGCCAGGGCACAAAGGTTGCTTGAGGAATGCATTTTGCTCATTGGCAGGGCCCACTCCTCCCTAGGGTTTATAAAAACCCAACACATGGGCAGCGTAAATGTCCCTCATCTGTGATGCCAAGTGGTACATGTAAAGCTGCCCTCCAACAACACTGACCTGTACAGTTGGCCCCCTGGGGGACCATCCAAGATGGAATCCCTTCCCCTAAAGAGGACACTTTGTACTATGTAAATACAAAAGTGGTCATTTGCTTAAAGTCTCTGTTGGGCCTAAGCTTGTGTTCCCACAATGTACCATATAGCAACTGTGTCCACACCTTCTCACTACCATGTGGGAAGTCAGCCCAAAAATGGAAGAGTCCAATAATGCATTCCAACATGGAAAAAGACAGAGCTAGAGGATTCAGGTTAAAACAAAAATCCAACCAAAAAAAAAAGAAAAGTTATGACATCTCTTGAATTTCTAGATTAAGCCATGCTTGAATTCAAAACTATACCTGAAGTAATGTGAGCCAGTAAATTTCACTTTTAGGCCACAAAAATTTAGATTTTCTAACATTTGCAACTAAAAGAATCTTAATTTATATACCAAAATTTTCAAGAATCTGAGGTAAAGATGGAAATATAAGAAAGTATTTTCTTGTTGATGTGTGAGTTCCAGAGAAAAACTGATCTGTATTAGCAATTTTGGCATTGATGTTTTTAGTAATAAAAATTTTTTAAATAATGTTTCATGCATAATAATCTATTCAAAAGTCTATATTTTCTTTCCATTTTTTTTTCCACATCAAAATGGAGTGAAAAGCACTGGCAATTCCTCTTGACAAGGCATTAACCTCTCAAAATTATAATCTATTCCTGTAATCTATTGGACTACATGATTTCTGATTTTTTGCTTTCTTCACAAATGTTTAAGTTGATAAAAAAAAATAAAAGCTCCTAGAACAGAATAGTAGGCCTAAATTAACTACCTTCAGATATACACACACACATATTTTTTTAAACCCTGGCTTAATGTTAATTTACACAGTTCTCTGGCCTGTGTGTATTCTAAAGCTCATCTATACTTTAGTGCATCATCAAATTCCATTCAGATCCACACCAAATCTGACCACATATTCAAGAGTGTATTCTGTCTGACATACATATTAAATATAGTGTGAACTACTGAAAGTTAGACATTGTGCCGTTTCTTCAGGTTTTTGTAGGTTTTCACTATCCTCCCCTCCCCCATTGAAACAAACTTCACTGGATATTTAAAACTCTGCTGACCTTGATGTCTCTAACTGAAAATTGCAAAAGTCAGAAACTTTGTATTACACGTAAAATGAGACCAGTGGTGAAATCGTGATTACAAAATTTTCTGACATACTGTTGTTTCCATTTACAACATAAGGTTCATTGAATAAACGTTCTGAATGCTTACCATAATATTTGCATCTTGCTTATAACAAATTGCTAACCGGTAAGTTTATGGGGTAACATATGGGTCTCAGTTCTTTAGTTGGCGGCAGTTATACAAATCCTACATTTTTGGATGCAAATAAATGCTTGAGAAAGAAACTACCCATTTTATGTAATCATATGTCCATTTGGATGTAGGTCAGGAAGGACTTGCTATTGTGCTAGCAGCCATAAAAAATTTGCCCCATGCTAATTACTATTTAGTTGCAGGGGTTTGGTTCAGCAAGCTATGCATATGTTATGGTCCATATGTACAAATCTTCCCATTTGTAGAGAGGCCAGATGGGCCCTCCCTAAACATGAACCTTTCCTTCTAGATAGATTAACTATGAAAGGTTTAAATTGCTGGCTTTTGGTTTTATAAAATAATTCACTTTAACTACACCCCCCCCCATATCTTACAGAGTTTTGAGGGATTTTTAATTTAGAAAGAGCAGCAAACCACATTTATTCATGCAGATTTCTGCCAATAGGCCATCACTTTTACTTCAAAGTATACATGTAACCATCATTCTTATTATTTAAAATATTTTTTCATGTGAATATTAGATTAACTTGTTAGAACTGGGTACTAGGGTAGGAGATTATATATTCTGATTATCAATATTAACTGTATCCAAAAGGAAATATACAAATAGGGGTTGATCTCTCCCCAAACCTAGCAATTGGAAATTTAAGTTAATTTCTGTGGAAGAGTAGAAAAATGACATTTCTATAAAAACAGAATTTATGAAGTAATTATTGCTGAAAGTAACTTATCTGTGAAAAATTTCAGGTGCAAAATAGATACCTATTTTTTATCCATGTTTTAAAGTCATGACTTTGCTCACTATAAATCATTCTCAGAAAAATTAACATGAGAAGTACATCTCCTTGGCATAATTCTTGCCATTATATTTAAATATAATAAAATTTATATGAAATATTCTGAATTAATCCTTTTCAAAAAGGTATATCAAAGTCTTAGTATTAAGTAGTGTACAGTGAATTATACATTGTGTTATTCTTATGATTATATGACTTAGTATTAACTGTATCTGAAAGTCTATAATTAAATTTTCAAGAATGTCCTATACTATGTAATTATTGAAATGTCAATATCCTTACAGTCTTTCATATTGTATACTCAAATTTAGTAGAAAACAGATATTATTTCCAAAAAAATCTAGAGGGAAAACAGTCAAGCAAGTGGAACTATCCTGTCCAAAATAGGTCATGCAAGCTAAATAAAAGTCTAAAGGTGAAACTCTAGTTAAAATTTGTATGTTGACCAAAATTTTGTCAATTCTGTCATCAGGTTACTGAATCATCAGATATAGTTTGCCATTCTTACTTGCTAAATATTTTCATGTACATTTCAGGAAAGGCAAATCAACATTCATTAAGTCTGACCGTTACAATGAGGTTTACTGATATATTAAGAATAAAAAATTTACAGGTTTCAAAAAAGCATAAAAAATACAAATATTAGAGGAATAGAAAAAGGTGGAAGGAAGCTCCATAGATGAACAAATTAGACCAGTTCAGAAACCTCTAGTGGTTGTGTAGTTATTTGTTATGAGAATTGTAGTGCCTTGTCTTTAATTGTCTGTTTATCTTTTTGAAATTACTTTCTATACTTTAACCAGCAAGGTTCCTATTTCTTTAGTAGTACTTTAGAGGATAGGTTTGTCAAAATGAAAGATTTTTCTGTTAATAGAAAATAAAAACAACCTGGTGACCATGAATCATTCATTACAAAATTCTGAGTGTATGAAAGAACACCCCCCTTATTTAATATTATGAAAGTTCCATGAATAAAAGAAGCTGGATTATGAAAGATGCATTGTAAGTTCTATATTCCTGTATTTTTCTGATGAAGAAAAATATGTAGTTACTTCTATTCATATTAAATTATGGTATTTAAATGATCAATTTAATTTAACCAATACTTTAATAATTTCTCATTAGAACTAGAAAATACTTAGATTTTTTATAATTTTGTTTATACAAATACAATGAGGAGACTTTTGCTCAAATAATTTTTTAATCATCATGGGACTTATTCTGGAAGGATTAATAACCAGAATATATATAAGAGAGGGTTTCTCAACTTTAGCATTATTGACATTTCTGCTGGAAACTCTTTGTTGTGAGGCCTGTCCTGTGCATTGTAGGATGTTTAGCAGCATTCCTGGCTTCTACCCTCTAGAAGCCAGTAAGTAATACTCATTGAGACAACCAAAGATAGCACCAGACTTTGGAAATATTCCCTGCAGGGCAAAATCTTTCCAATTAAGAAACACTGACCTAGCCGAAACTGTTTATAAACAAATTTTTGTCTTTTTTATGTTACATGTGAAGTCATTAATAGTAATAAACTCTTCTGAAATTATTTCTATAAGAATTAAAGTCTAATGTTATTCTTCTGTTTCTGTCATTAAAGAGGACAGAACATTGGAATTTTAAAATAATACTTTCTGAAGCATAGAAAGATTAAAAAAAAACACACAAAATTAAAAATAAGGCCAATTCCTGATACTTACTAAGATAGAAAACAAAAAATAATTAAAAATACAGCTTGACATAAATAGAAACTAAAATTGACTTTTGGTGGAGAACGTAAGATGGTGGCTAGGTGAGACGGCAAAAAAACACCTCCATGAAAAATACTAGATAAAAGCCAAAAAGTGACCCAGAACACCAGTTCCAGCGATGCACCAGCTGGACAAGGTCTGCTAAATCCGCAGGGACTGTGCACTTGGTGAAACCGGGAGTCTGTGTTCTGAAACAAAACCGAGAGTCTGTGTTCTGAAACGAGTGAGTAAGCTGCTTAATATCCGGCAGCTGCACTGCAGTGTGGGGAAACCGAGGGTTGGCATTTGAAGGCAGACTAATTCTTTTTGAAAAAAAACAAAAGTGGCTGCAGATATGGCAGTGAGAACCGCACAGTGAAGCGCAGCAGGAACGGGCTGTGCAAACGCCTCAGTATCTGGCGTGGAAGATAGCCTTTCATACACCCGCTGCTAATTCTTTCAGAGCAAGGAAGGCAGAGGTTAGCCAAAAGGAGAAAAAATCCATGCCCCTTGCAGCCATCTTCCCGGCGGGCTGGGAATGCTCCTGTGTGGCGCCAGAGCTGTGCCAAAAAACCCAGTGTGACAGGAAGTGTTTCCAGCAACACACGTAGACACCACAATATCGGTCGTGGACAATAGCCTTTTACACACCCACAGATAATTGTCCTAGAGCTGAGAAGGCAGAGCTGTGTGAAAAGGGGGAAATTAACATGCCCCATTCAGCCATCCTTTCAGCAAGCTGGAAACACCCATACATGGCCCAGTGGCCTAGAACTTCCCTTGAGGGATGGCATGCACTTGTGACATAGCACAACCTTCCCATAGCAGAGGCCCTAGAAGGGCGCAGCTTGGAAGAGGGACCCACTTGGAAATCCCAGGGAACATATACCAATACCAAGGACTTGTGGGTCAGTGGCAGAGACAATCTGTGGCAAGACTGAAATGAAAGTTTAGACTCTTGAAACAGCCTTAAATCTCCATCCCTAACTGCTCAGACACATGCCCCACATTCAGGGCAGACAGCACCAACAACACACCCAAACTTGGTACACAAGTTGGACCCCACAATAACCAGACACCCACACACCACAAAGACAAAGTTGGGGAGAACTGACTTGAGGGGAATAGGTGACTGGCGGATGCCATCTGCTGGTTAGGTAGAGAAAGTGTATGCCACCAAGCTGTAGATCTGACAAATTAGAGATTCATCTTTAAATAATCCTACATATCCTAAAAGAACCCTATCAAGTAAAGCAAATGCCAAGAGGCCAAAAACAACAAAAAATTTTAAAGCATATGATAAAACCAGATGATATGGATAACCCAAACCCAAACACCCAAATCAAAAGATCAGAGGAGACACAGTACTTGGAACGATTAATCAAAGAACTAAAGACAGACAACAAGAGCATGGCACAGTATATAAAGGACATGAGGAAGACCCTAGAAGAGCATAAAAAAGAAATTGCAAGAGTAAATAAAAAAAAAATAGATGATCTTATGGAAATAAAAGAAACTGTTTTAAATTAAAAAGATTCTGGATACTCAGAGTACAAGACTAGTGGAAGCTGAACAATGAACCAGTGACCTTGAGGACCAGTGAATAGAAAAATGAAAGAACAGAAGGAAGAATGGGGAAAAAATTGAAAAAATCAAAACGGACCTCAGGGATATGATAGATGCAATAAAACATCCAAATACAAGACTCATTGGTGTCCCAGAAGGGGAAGAGAAGGGTAAAGGTCTAGAAAGAGTATTCAAAGAAATTGTTGGGGAAAACTTCCCCAAACTTCTACACAGTATAAATACACAAAGCATAAATGCTCAGCGAACTCCAAATAGAATAAATCCAAATAAACCCACTCCAAGACATATTCTGATCAGACCGTCAAATACTGAGGAGAAGGAGCAAGTTCTGAAAGCAGCAAGAGAAAAGCAATTCACCACACACAAGGAAACAACATAAGACTAAGTAGTGACTACTCAGCAGCCACCATGGTGGCGAGAAGGCAGTGGCATGACATATTTAAAATTCTGAGAGAGAAGAATTTTCAACCAAGAATAATTTATCCAGCAAAACTCTCCTTCAAATTTGAGGGAGAGCTTAAATTTTTCACAAACAAATGCTGAGAGATTTTGCTAATAAAAGTCCTGCCCTACTTGAGATACTAAAGGGAGCCCTACTGACAGAGAAACAAAGAAAGGAGAGAGAGATATGGAGAAAGGTTCAGTACTAAAGAGATTCATATTGGTTCATTAAAGAACATTAAGAGAGAGAGGGAAAAAAATATATCCGACAAACAGAAACCAAAGGACAGGATGGCTAATTCAAGAAATGCCTTCAGAGTAATAACATTGAATGTAAATGGATTAAACTCCCTAATTATAAGACATAGATTGGCAGAATGGATCAAAAAAATGAACCATCAATATGTTGCATACAAGAGACTCATTTTAGGCACAGGGAAACAAAGAAATTGAAAGTGAAAGGATGGAAAAAATATTTCATGCAAGCTACAGCTGAAAGAAAGGAGTAGGAATATTAATCTCAGATAAAATAGAATTTAAATGCAAGAATGTTAAGAGAAACAAAGAAGGCTACTACATACCAGTAAAAGGGGCCATTCAATAAGAAGAAATAACAATCAAATGCTTATGCACCCAATCATGGTGCGACGAAACACATGAGACAAACACTGGCAAAACTAAAGGATGCAACAGATGTTTCCACAATAATTGTAGGAACTTCAACACATCACTCTCTCCTATAGATAGATCAACCAGACAGAAGACCAATAAGGAAATTGAAAACCTAAACAATCAGATAAATGAATTTGTTTTAACAGACATATATAGAACATCACATCCCAAGTCACCAGGATACACATTCTTCTCTAGTGCTCACAGAACTTTCTCTAGAATAGACCATATGCTGGGACATAAAAACAAGCCTCAATAAATTTAAAAAAATTGAAATTATTCAAAGCACATTCTCTGACCACAATGGAATACAATTAGAAGCCAATAATCATCAGAGACTTAGAAAATTCACAAACACCTGGAGGTTAAATAACACACTCCTAAAATAAATGGTTTATAATGTAGAATGTAGGGGAACTAGCTATAGAGAGCAATTAAGGAAGGGGGAATGATAACCCAATAAGAACGGATAAGCTATCGTGGGTAAATTTAACAATATGGGAATGCCCAGGAATGATTATGGTTTGTTAATTTCTGATGGATATGGTAGCAACAAGTTCATAGAAATGTTGCTATATTAGGTTATTTGCTTGGGGTAGAGTAGGAACATGTTGGAAGTAAAGTAGTTATTTTAGGTTAGTTGTCTTTTTCTTACTCCCTTGCTATGGTTTGTTTGAAATGCTTTTTTATTGTATATATTTCTTAAAAAATTTTTTTTGAATAGCTAATTTAAAAAAAAAGTTAATTAAGAGTTAATGACAATCAGTGCAATATATGATACTAGAGTGGATCTAAGAATGGAGGAGAAAAGCTCAAAGGAGACATAAGGAAAAATTGGAATATAGAATTTAAGCTTTATATCCATATTAATTTTCTTGAATTAACTGCAGTTAAGTTAATGACGTAAGTGAATTTCCTTGTTCATAGGAAATGTACATGGAAGTATTATGAGTTCAAGGAGTATGATATATGCAACCTGCTCTCAAATGTTCAGAAGATGATAAATGGGTGACAGATGATTGATAGAAAGATAATAGATACAGTTGAAAGAAAGATGGGGGGAGGAGGGAGGGAAGGAAGGAAGGAGAGGAGAGGAGGAGAAAGAAAGGTACTGCAAAGACAGCAAAATGTAAAATTGGTAGAAACAGATATCTAGGGGTGGAGGGGTGTTGGAGTTCTCTGTATGGGGTTTGTATTGTATTTGCAGCTGTCTTATATGTTTGAAATTATTTCAAAATAAAAATTTAAAAATAATTGACTTTTGGCTCATGCAGAAATAATATCCAAGTTGTATAGTGGCTCTTTCATTTTAATATTTTAATGCAATTTAACTCTTAGTGGACCATCTTTCATAAGTAATGGGGTGTGGGTATTGGGAATAAAACAAATAAAGCACACAATTACCTTTAAAAAATCTGGAATCTGATTTTTATTAACTTTTTACTGAATAACATATATACAACTCAGAAATTCCCATTTTAACCACTCTCTCATGTACAATTAAGTAGTGTTAATTTTATTCACAATGTTGTGCTACTATCACCAATACCCATTAAAATTCTATTCATAGTGGCTCTTAAAAGAATAAAATACCTAGGAATGAATTTAACCAAGGAGGTGAAGGACTCATACACTATAAAACTGTTGCTGAAAGATCTAAAGAAAATCTAAATGAAAATTATCCCTTGCTCATGGATAGGAAGACTTAATACTATTAATATTTCAGTACTACCTAATTCAGTCTACAGATTCAGTGTGCTACCCATCAAAATCCCAGCAACATTTTTTTTTTTTGCAGAAATGGAATAGCCAGTCTGTAAATTCATTGCAGAAATTATAAGGAACCCTAAATAGCCAAATCAATATTGCAATGAAGAACAAAATTGGAGGCCTTACACTACCTGATTTGAAAACTTACTACAAAGCCACAATAATAAAAGCAGTGCAGTACTGGCGTAAGGATAGACCTATGGAAAAATGGAAGAGAATTGAGAGTTCAAGGATCAATCCATACATTTATGGCCAACCAAATTTTAACAAGGGTGCCAAGTACATTAATTGGGGAGTAGGAATGACCTCTTTAGCAAATGGTGCTCAGAAAGCTGGATATCCACTTGCAAAAGAAGGAAATTGGGCACCTACCTCACAGCATATACAAAAATTAACTCAAAAAAGGATCAAGGACCTAAACATAAGAGATCAGACTATAAAGTGGTAGAAGAAAATGAAAGGGGGACCATTCATAACTTGGCATTTGGCAATGATTTCTTACATATGACACTAAAAGAATGAGCAACAAAAGAAAAAAAATAGATAAAATGGACTTTGTCAAAATTAAAAATTTTATACACAAATGGGCATTGTCAAGAAGTGAAAAAAATCTATAAAATGGGAGAAAATATTTGCTAACTATACATCTGATAAGGGTTTAATATCCATAAAATAAAAAGAATTGCTACAAGTCAGCAACAGCAAAAATTACAATTAAAAGTGGACCAAGGTGTTGAAGAGGCATTTCTCCAGAGAAGATATACAAATGGCCAATAAGCACTTGAAAATGTGCGCATATCATTTGTCATCATGGAAATGCAAATCAAAACCACAATGAAGATCAACATAGTAACATAAGACATCCCCTGAAAAACCCTCCTCAGAGATTAGCAAATAAAAGGACAAATCCCACTTGCTGAGAACTTTGGAGGACAGTAGAGGCTGGAGAAGGACTCCACAAATGCTGAATCAAAGAATCAGAAAAATATAAGGTAGGAGAATTCCATCCTGAACTGGTGGTTGCTTCCCCTTTCCCATCCCCCTCACTTGGTTCCACACAGCTTGGGAGTCACATGGAGGCAGTGTGGCCTAGGACCCTCCCACCACTGACAGACACTGTAGAGTGATTCACAGCAGCAAGTTAGAACTCCATGCATACCCAGGCAAAATGACCTAAGTCAGCAGAGAACCAGGGCTAAATAGGAGCCACTGAGGAATGCTGTGTACAAAGGAGCCCCCAGGGTGTGGGGAAGGGAGACCCTGAGAGAAAGGCTGGTAAGAACTGTTGGGCCCTCACTCACACTAATTTTGTTTGGGTTGGATACCTAAAGGCAAAATGGACTTTTCTGAAGTGATCCACCTTTCTGGATTGACCCCAGCTGACCCTCCAGGGCAGGATACCCTAATGGGGATAAACAGGAGGCAGAAAATGTCTCATAAAAGGTGGAAGGATTGAAACTGAAATGCTGTAAGATAGGATAGGTACCACAACTAAAAAGTGTAAGGAAAGTGTCACTGAGTGAGGGAGAAAATTTAAACAAATCATTTGTGCTGTGGAGAAAAGTCTGCAAAAAGACAAATAGAACATATCAAGATTTCTGGAGAAGGAATAGAGAGTAAAGGCAGCTCTCTCCTGGAGGTGAAACAATTGCACAAAAGTGCAATCTTAAAAATTATACCACATATCCAGGGCAAGAACCAGATGAAGAAGAAATGAGTAAACCTGAACAATCCTAAAGGTCTATATTAAGTTAGACTAAGAGAGCCTTAACAAAAAAGCCAATCAAAAAATAAAACCCTAGATGATAGGGAGAAATGGGCATCAAGATAATCAGATGTCTAGATATCAGCAAAAAATTTCAAGCCATACTAAAGCAGGAAGATATGGCTAAGCCAAGGGAACAAATTAAAACTTCAGAAGAAACTCAGAAGTTGGAACAGCTAATCAAAGATGTTCAAACAGATTGCCTAAATCAATTCAAGGAGATGAAGGAAGATCTGCATAAAGAGATGAAGGTTATTAAGATGACAATGTGTGACCATAAAGAAGAATTTGAAAGTATAAAAAGAAACATAAGAGAAATTTTGGGGATAAAAGGCACAATAGTAGAAATTAAAAATATGCTAGAGGCATATAACAGTAGATTTGAACAGGCAGAAGAAATAAACAGCAAACAGAAGGCAGGACAATCAAAATTATACAATCAGAAGAACAGATAGATAACAGAAGAGAAAAAAATGAGCAGTGTCCCAGGGATTTGTGTTACAGCACAAAGTGCACAAACATACAACTTGTGGGTGTCCCAAAGGATAAGAGAAAAAAAAAGGAGCAGAAAGAATTTTTGAAGGAAAAAAATGGTTGAAAAATCCCCATCTCTTATGAAAGACAGAAATATATATGTACAAGAAGCTCAACATACTCCAAATAGAATAATTCCTAACAGACCTACTCCCAGACGCATGTTAAATGCTAAAGATAAAGAGAGAATCCTAAAAGCAGCAAGAGAAAAGCAATTTGTCAAAAGGATCCTAGATAAGACAAAGTGCTGATTTCTCATCAGAAACAATGGGGGCAAGAAGGCAATGGGATGATATATTTAAGGTACTGAAAGAGAACTCTGTCTAGCAAAAATTCTTTATCCAGCAAAACTGTCATTCAAAAGTGAGGGAGAGTTTAAAATATTCATAGATAAACAGAAACTGAGAGAATTTGTCAACTGAGAGAGACCTGCCCCACAAAAATTGCTGAAGTGAGTTCTACAGGTTGAAAGGAAAAGACTAGCAAGCATGACATTGAGTAGCATTGAGAAATGAAGATCATTAGTAAGGGTAATGAAAAGGGTAAATGCAAAACCCATTAGTACTGTATCCTCAAATGCAACTCTACTCTTTAATTCCGATAAGAGTCAGATACAACTGAACAAGAAAGAGGCATATTTTCAGATAATGGGCATGCAAAATATAAAGAGGTAATGTGGGACAAAACAACATAAAGGGGGGGGGGAGTGGGAGCAGGGAATGTGTATGCCATTGAAGTGAACTTGGTATATTTTCATTAGTAGGTTATAAATATAGGTTGTGTAATATAATCCCAGGGTAAACCCACAAAGAAAATATTTTAAAATATACAGAGGCAGAAATGAGAATGGGATCAGCCACTCACATCACAAAAGAACAGCTGTACAGAAAAGGAGGTGGCAATAAATGAAAAGAAAGACAAAAAAAAAAAAAGCGACGGAGTGCAGCTGTGAGTGACGTTTTGAAGAAGAGCAAGCTTGCTAGAGAGGAATGTCCTGGAAGAAAGCCATTTTGAAACCAGAACTTTGGAGCAGACGCCAGCCACGTGCCTTCCCAGCTAACAGAGGTTTTCTGGACGCCATTAGCCATCCTCCAGTGAAGTTACTCCTCCAGGAAAGTAGGTAGAAAGCCAGGAACTGCGTGGACTGGACACCACAGAGCAATCTGACTTTGGGCATACTTCATACAACACTCATGAAAACGTCGAACTGCTGAGATCAGAGAAATCTGTAAGTTTTTGTGGCCAGGGGACCCACGCCCCTCCCTGCCAGGCTCAGTCCCGGGGGAGGAGGGGCTGTCAGCTCCGGGAAGGAGAAGGGAGAACTGCAGTGGCAGCCCTTATCGGAAACTCATTCTACTGATCCAAACTCCAACCATAGATAGACTGAGACCAGACACCAGAGAATCTGAGAGCAGCCAGCCCAGCAGAGAGGAGACAGACATAGAAAAAAACAGCATGAAAAACTCCAAAATAAAAGCGGAGGATTTTTGGAGTTCTGGTGAACATAGAAAGGGTAAGGGCAGAGCTCAGGCCCTGAGGCTCATATGCAAATCTCGAAGAAAAGCTGATCTCTCTGCCCTGTGGACCTTTCCTTAATGGCCCTGGCTGCTTTGTCTGTTAGCATTTCAATAACCCATTAGATCTGTGAGGAGGGCCCTTTTTTTTTTTTTTTTTAATCCTTTTTTCTTTTTGTATAACAATTACTCTAAGAAGCCCAATACAGAAAGCTTCAAAGACTTGCAATTTGGGCAGGTCAAGACAAGAGCAGAACTAAGAGAGCTCTGAGACAAAAGGCAATAATACAGTGCCTGAGAAATTTCACTAAACACCACAACTTCCCAAGAAAAGGGGGGTGTCCGCTCACAGCCATCATCCTGGTGGACAGGAAACACTCCTGCCCATTGCCAGCCCCATAGCCCAGAGCTGCCCCACACAACCCAGTGTGACCGAAGGGCTTCAAATAACAGGCACACTCCACAAAACTGGGCGTGGACATTAGCCTTCCCTGCAACCTCAGCTGATTGTCCCAGAGTTGGGAAGGTGGAGCAGTGTGAATTAACCAAGCCCCATTCAGCCATCATTTCAGCAGACTGGGAGCCTCCCTACACAGCCCAGCAGCCCAGAACCGCCCTGGGGGGACAGCACTCACCTGTGACATAGCACAGTCATCCCTCAACAGAGGACCGGGGGTGCACGGCCTGGAAGAGGGACCCACTTACAAGTCTCGGGAGCCATACACCAATACCAAGGACTTGTGGGTCAGTGGCAGAGACAAACTGTGCCAGGACTGAACTGAAGGATTAGACTATTGCAGCAGCTTTAAAACTCCAGGATCACCAGGGAGATTTGATTGTTAGAGCCACCCCCCCTCCCTGACTGCCCAGAAACACGCCCCATATACAGGGCGGGCAACAACAACTACACACGCAAGTTTGGTACACCAATTGGACCCCACAAGACTCACTCCCCCACTCACCACAAAGGCAAAGCAGCAGAGAACTGGCTTCTGGAGAACAGGTGGCTCATGGACACCACCTGCTGGTTAGTTAGAGAAAGTGTACTCCACAAAGCTGTAGATCTGATAAATTAGAGATAAGGACTTCAATTGGTCTACACATCCTAAAAGAACCCTATCAAGTTCAGCAAATGCCACGAGGCCAAAAACAACAGAAAATTATAAAGCATATGAAAAAACCAGACGATATGGATAACCCAAGCCCAAGCACCCAAATCAAAAGATCAGAAGAGACACAGCACCTGGAGCAGCTACTCAAAGAACTAAAGATGAGCAATGAGACCATAGTACAGAATACAAAGGATATCAAGAAGACCTTAGAAGAGCATAAAGAAGACATTGCAAGACTAAATAAAAAAAATAGGTGATCTTATGGAAATTAAAGAAACTGTTGACCAAATTAAAAAGATTCTGGACACTCATAGTACAAGACTAGAGGAAGTTGAAAAATGAATCAGTGACCTGGAAGATGACAGAATGGAAAATGAAAGCACAAAAGAAAGAATGGGGAAAAAAAATTGAAAAAATCGAAACGGACCTCAGGGATATGATAGATAATATAAAACGTCCTAATATAAGACTCATTGGTGTTCCAGAAGGGGAAGAAAAGGGTAAAGGTCTAGGAAGAGTATTCAAAGAAATTGTTGGGGAAAACTTCCCAAATCTTCTAAACAACATAAATACACAAATCATAAATGCTCAGCGAACTCCAAATAGAATAAATCCAAATAAACCCACTCCGAGACATATTCTGATCACACTGTCAAACACGGAAGAGAAGGAGCAAGTTCTGAAAGCAGCAAGAGAAAAGCAATTCACCACATACAAAGGAAACAGCATAAGAATAAGTAGTGACTACTCAGCAGCCACCATGGAGGCGAGAAGGCAGTGGCATGATATATTTAAAATTCTGAGTGAGAAAAATTTCCAGCCAAGAATACTTTATCCAGCAAAGCTCTCCTTCAAATTTGAGGGAGAGCTTAAATTTTTCACAGACAAACAAATGCTGACAGAATTTGCTAACAAGAGACCTGCCCTACTGGAGATACTAAAGGGAGCCCTACAGACAGAGAAACAAAGAAAGGACAGAGAGACCTGGAGAAAGGTTCAGTACTAAAGAGATTCGGTATTGGTACAATAAAGGATATTAATAGAGAGGGGGGAAAAATATATATGACAAACATAAACCAAAGGATAAGATGGCTGATTCAAGAAATGCCTTCACGGTTATAACATTGAATGTAAATGGATTAAACTCCCCAATTAAAAGATATAGATTTGCAGAATGGATCAAAAAAAATGAACCATCAATATGTTGCATACAAGAGACTCATCTTAGACACAGGGACACAAAGAAATTGAAAGTGAAAGGATGGAAAAAAATATATCATGCAAGCTACAGCCAAAAGAAAGCAGGTGTAGCAATATTAATCTCAGATAAAATAGACTTTAAATGCAGGGATGTTTTGAGAGACAAAGAAGGCCACTACATACTAATAAAAGGGGCAATTCAGCAAGAAGAAATAACAATCGTAAATGTCTATGCACCCAATCAAGGTGCCACAAAATACATGAGAGAAACACTGGCAAAACTCAAGGAAGCAATTGATGTTTCCACAATAATTAAGGGAGACTTCAACACGCCACTCTCTCCTATAGATAGATCAACCAGACAGAGGACCAATAAGGAAATTGAAAACCTAAACAATCTGATAAATGAATTAGATTTAACAGACATATACAGGACATTACATCCCAAATCACCAGGATACACATACTTTTCTAGTGCTCACGGAACTTTCTCCAGAATAGATCATATGCTGGGACATAAAACAAGCCTCAGTAAATTTAAAAAGATTGAAATTATTCAAAGCACATTCTCTGACCACAATGGAATACAATTAGAAGTCAATAATCATCAGAGACTTAGAAAATTCACAAATACCTGGAGGTTAAACAACACACTCCTAAACAATCAGTGGGTTAAAGAAGAAATAGCAAGAGAAATTGCTAAATATATAGAGACGAATGAAAATGAGAACACAACATACCAAAACCTATGGGATGCAGCAAAAGCAGTGCTAAGGGGGAAATTTATAGCACTAAACACATATATTAAAAAGGAAGAAAGAGCCAAAATCAAAGAACTAATGGATCAACTGAAGAAGCTAGAAAATGAACAGCAAACCAATCCTAAACCAAGTACAAGAAAAGAAATGACAAGGATTAAAGCAGAAATAAATGACATAGAGAACAAAAAGCAATAGAGAGGATAAATATCACCAAAAGTTGGTTCCTTGAGAAGATCAACAAGATTGACAAGCCCCTAGCTAGACTGACAAAATCAAAAAGAGAGAAGACCCATATAAACAAAATAATGAATGAAAAAGGTGACATAACTGCAGATCCTGAAGAAATTAAAAAAATTATAAGAGGATACTATGAACAACTGTATGGCAACAAACTGGATAATGTAGAGGAAATGGACAATTTCCTGGAAACATATGAACAACCTAGACTGACCAGAGAAGAAATAGAAGACCTCAATCAACCCATCACAAGCAAAGAGATCCAATCAGTCATCAAAAATCTTCCCACAAATAAATGTCCAGGGCCAGATGGCTTCACAGGAATTCTATCAAACTTTCCAGAAAGAACTGACACCTATCTTACTCAAACTCTTTCAAAACATTGAAGAAAATGGAACACTACCTAACTCATTTTATGAAGCTACCATCAATCTAATACCAAAACCAGGCAAAGATGCTACAAAAAAGGAAAACTACCGGCCAATCTCCCTAATGAATATAGATGCAAAAATCCTCAACAAAATACTTGCAAATCAAATCCAAAGACACATTAAAAAAATCATACACCATGACCAAGTGGGGTTCATTCCAGGTATGCAAGGATGGTTCAACATAAGAAAATCAATCAACGTATTACAACACATTAAAAATTCAAAAGGGAAAAATCAAATGATCATCTCAATAGATGCTGAAAAAGCATTTGACAAAATCCAACATCCGTTTTTGATAAAAACACTTCAAAAGGTAGGAATTGAAGGAAACTTCCTCAATATGATAAAGAGCATATATGAAAAACCCACAGCCAGCATAGTACTCAATGGTGAGAGACTGAAAGCCTTCCCTCTAAGATCAGGAACAAGACAAGGATGCCCGCTATCACCACTGTTATTCAACATTGTGCTGGAAGTGCTAGCCAGGGCAATCCGGCAAGACAAAGAAATAAAAGGCATCCAAATTGGAAAAGAAGAAGTAAAACTGTCATTGTTTGCAGATGATATGATCTTATATCTGGAAAACCCTGAGAAATCAATGATACAGCTACTAGAGCTAACAAATTTAGCAAAGTAGCGGGATACAAGATTAATGCACATAAGTCAGTAATGTTTCTATATGCTAGAAATGAACAAACTGAAGAGACACTCAAGAAAAAAGATACCATTTTCAATAACAACTAAAAAAAATCAAGTACCTAGGAATAAACTTAACCAAAGATGTAAAAGACCTATACAAAGAAAACTACATAACTCTACTAAAAGAAATAGAAGGGGACCTTAAAAGATGGAAAAATATTCCATGTTCATGGTTAGGAAGGCTAAATGTCATTAAGATGTCAGTTCTACCCAAACTAATCTACAGATTCAATGCAATCCCAATCAAAATTCCAACAACCTACTTTGCAGACTTGGAAAAGCTAGTTATCAAATTTATTTGGAAAGGGAAGATGCCTCGAATTGCTAAAGACACTCTAAAGAAGAAAAACGAAGTGCTAGGACTTACACTCCCTGACTTTGAAGCTTATTATAAAGCCACAGTTGTCAAAACAGCATGGTACTGGCACAAAGATAGACATATAGATCAATGGAATCAAATTGAGAATTCAGAGATAGACCCTCAGATCTATGGCCGACTTATCTTTGATAAGGCCCCCAAAGTCACTGAACTGAGTCATAATGGTCTGTTCAACAAATGGGGCTGTGACAGTTGGCTCTCCATATCCAAAAGAATGAAAGAGGACCCCTACCTCACACCCTACACAAAAATTAACTCAAAATGGACAAAAGATCTCAATATAAAAGAAAGTACCATAAAACTCCTAGAAGATAATGTAGGAAAACATCTTCAAGACCTTGTATTAGGCGGCCACTTCCTAGACTTTACACCCAAAGCACAAGCAACAAAAGAAAAAATAGATAAATGGGAACTCCTCAAGCTTAGAAGTTTCTGCACCTCAAAGGAATTTCTCAAAAAGGTGAAGAGGCAGCCAACTCAATGGGAAAAAATTTTTGGAAACCATGTATCTGACAAAAGACTGATATCTTGCATATATAAAGAAATCCTACAACTCAATGACAATAGTACAGACAGCCCAATTATAAAATGGGCAAAAGATATGAAAAGACAGTTCTCTGAAGAGGAAATACAAATGGCCAAGAAACACATGAAAAAATGTTCAGCTTTGCTAGCTATTAGAGAGATGCAAATTAAGACCACAATGAGATACCATCTAACACCGATTAGAGTGGCTGCCATTAAACAAACAGGAAACTACAAGTGCTGGAGGTGATGTGGAAAAATTGAAACTCTTATTCATTGTTGGTGGGACTGTATAATGGTTCAGCCACTCTGGAAGTCAGTCTGGCAGTTCCTTAGAAAACTAGATATAGAGTTACCATTCGATCCAGCGATTGCACGTCTCGGTATATACCCGGAAGATCGGAAAGCAGTGACACGAACAGATATCTGCACACCAATGTTCATAGCAGCATTATTCACAATTGCTAAGAGATGGAAACAACCCAAATGTCCTTCAACAGATGAGTGGATAAATAAAATGTGGTATATACACACGATGGTATACTACACAGCAGTAAGGAACGACCTCGTGAAACATATGACAACATGGATGAACCTTGAAGACATAATGCTGAGTGAAATAAGCCAGGCACAGAAAGAGAAATATTACATGCTACCACTAATGTGAACTTTGTAAAATGTAAAACGAATGGTTTATAATGTAGAATGTAGGGGAACTAGCAAGAGAGAGCAATTAAGGAAGGGGGAACAGTAATCCAAGAAGAACAGATATGCTATTTAATGTTCTGGGGATGCCCAGGAATGACTATGTTCTGTTAATTTCTGATGGATATAGTAGGAGCAAGTTCACAGTAATGTTGCTATATTATGTAACTTCCTTGGGGTAAAGCAGGAACAGGTTGGAAATAAAGCAGTTATCTTAGGTTAGTTGTCTTTTTCTTACTCCCTTGTTATGGTCTCTTTGAAATGTTCTTTTATTGTATGTTTTTCTTTTTTGTTTTTTTTTTTGTTTTTTTTTGTTTTTTTAATTTTGTTTTTGCATACAGTTGATTTAAAAAGGAAGAACAGGTTAAACAAACAAACAAACAAACAAAAAAACCAGGAAAAAAATATGTAGTGCCCTCTTGAGGAGCATGTGGAGAATGCAGGGGTATTGGTCTACCCCACCTCCATGGTTGCTAACATGACCACAGACATAGGGAACTGGTGGTTTGATGGGTTGAGCCCTCTACCATAGGTTTTACCCTTGGGAAGACAGTTGCTGCAAAGGAAAGGCTAGGCCTCCCTATAATTGTGCCTAAGAGCCTCCTCCCGAATGCCTCTTTGTTGCTCAGATGTGGCCCTCTCTCTCTGGCTAAGCCAACTTGAAAGGTGAAATCACTGCCCTCCCCCCTACGTGGGATCAGACACCCAGGGGAGTGAATCTCCCTGGCAACGTGGAATATGACTCCCTGGGAGGAATGTAGACCTGGCATCGTGGGACCGAGAACATCTTCTTGACCAAAGGGGGATGTGAAAGGAAATGAAATAAGCTTCAGTAGCAGAGAGAGTCCAAAAGGAGCCGAGAGGTCGCTCTGGTGGGCACTCTTATGCACACTTTAGACAACCCTTTTTAGGTTCTAAAGAATTGGGGTAGCTGGTGGTGGATACCTGAAACTATCAAACTACAACCCAGAACCCATGAATCTCAAAGACAATTGTATAAAAATGTAGCTTATGAGGAGTGACATGGGATTGGGAAAACCATAAGGACCACACTCCACTTTGTCTAGTTTATGGATGGATGAGTAGAAAAATAGGGGAAGGAAACAAACAAACAGACAAAGGTACCCAGTGTTCTTTTTTACTTCAATTGCTCTTTTTCACTTTAATTATTATTCTTGTTATTTTTGTGTGTGTGCTAATGAAGGTGTCAGGGATTGATTTAGGTGTTGAATGTACAACTATGTAATGGTACTGTGAACAATCGAATGTATGATTTGTTTTGTATGACTGAGTGGTATGTGAATATATCTCAATAAAATGAAGATAAAAAAAAAAAGGCATTACCTATAAATCCAAATAACAAAATGGCTAAAATAAGTACTGCATTTGCAGTAATAACACTAAGTGTTAATGTATTAAACTCCCCAATCAAAAGACACAGAGTGGCAGAATGGATTTAAAAAAAAAAAAAAAAGCAAAAAGCATGACCCAACTATATGTTGTTTACAGGGGACTCACGTTAGACCCAAAGACACATGAAAGTAAAAGGTTAGAAAAAGATATTCCATGCAAATAGTAACGAAAAAGATCTGGGTCAGCTTTACTAATATTGAACAAAATAGACTTTAAGCCAAAACTGGTGTAAGAGACAAAGAAGGACACTATAGATTCATAAAAGTGTCAATCCATTGAAGAAAAAATAAAAATCATAAATGTTTATACAACTAACCATGATGCTCAAGATACGTGAGGCAAACACTGGCAAAACTGAAGGGAGAAATAGACACCTATACAATAATAGACTTCAATATATAATATAGAATACTAGACTTCATTATACCACTCTTATCAATAGATAAACATCTAGATGGAAGACCAGTAAGGAAACTGAGAACTTGAATAAAATAATTGAACTAGATCTAACAGACATATATACAGAGCCTTGCACCCCAAAATGGCAGGATATACATTCTTCTCGAGTGCACATGGATCATTCTCAAGGAAGACCACATGTTGGGTCACACAAGTCAATAAATTTAGAAAGATTGAAATCATACAAAGCATCTGTTCTGACCATAGTACAATGAATCTGGAAATCAGTAACAGGCAGAGAAATGGAAAATCCACAAATATACAGAAGTTAAATAATACTCTCTTAAACAATCAGTAGGTCACAGAAGAAATTACAGGGGGAATCAATAAATATCTTGAGATGAATGAAAATGAAAATGGCATATTAAAACATGTGATACAGTGACTGCAGGGCTGAGAGGGAAATTTATAGCCCTGAATTCCTACAGTAAAATCAAAGACCTACCTGCACACCTGAAGGAACTAGAAAAAGAATAGCAAAATAATCACAAAGCAAGAAAAGGGAAAGAAATAACAAAGATTAGAGAAAAATAAATGAATTTGAGGAAAAAAAACAACAGAATTAACAAAATCAAAAGTTGGTTCTTTGAAAAGATCAATAAAATTGACAGACCTTTAGCTAGACTGACAAAGAAAAGAAAAGACAACTAAATAAATAAAATCAGAAATGAGAGGGGGGATGTTACTACTGACCCCCAAGAAATAGGACAATACAAAAACCTGTATATCAACAAATTAGACAACCTAGATGAAGTGGACAATACTAGAAACATGAAGAGCCTACTCTGATTCTAGAAGAAATAAAAGTCCTTAACAAACCAATTACAAAAAAAGAGATTGAAGTTGTCATGAAACACCTCCCAACAAAGAAAAAAAACAGGACCAGATGGCTTCACTGGTGAATTCTGCCAATCATTATAAGAAAAATTAATACCAACCCTTCTCAAACTCTTCCAAAATATTGAACAGGAGGGAACAATACCTAACTCATTCTATGAGGCCATCGTCAACCTAATACCAAAGCCAGTCAAAGATAGTACCAGAAAAGAAAATTACAGACTAATTTCTCTTATGAATGTAGATGCAAAAATTCTCATCAAATACTAGGAAATGAAATCCAACAGCTCATTGAAAGAATTATCCATAATGATCAAGTAGGGTCCCAGGTATGCAAGGGTAGTTCAGCAGAAGAAAATTGGTTAATGTAATACACTGCATTAGTAATATGAATGGAAAAAAATGAGTATCTCAATTGATACAGAAGAGGCATTTTACAAAATCCTTTCTTGATATAAAACACTTAGAAAAATAGGAATATAAGGAAACTTCAACATGATAAAGGGCATGTGTGAAAAACCCACTGCTAACATCATAGTCAATGGTGAAAGATTGGAAGCATTCCCTCTAAGATGTGGAATACAAGGATGTCCACTGTCAGCACAGTTATTCAACTTTGTACTTGATGTACTACCCAAAGCAATCAGGCAAGAAAAAGAAACAAAAGGTATCCAAATAAGAAAGGAAGAAGTAAAACTTTCACTGTCTTCAGATGACATGATCCTATGCATAGAGAGTCCAAAGAAATCAACCACAAACCTGCTAGAGCTAATAAATGAATTCAGCAGAGTTGTAGGATACAGATCAACACCACAAAATCAGTAGTGTTTCTATACATAAGCAATGAATAATTGGAAGGAGAAATCAAGCAAAAAAATCCATTTATAATAGCAACTAAAAGAATCAAATATCTAGGAATAAGTTTAACCAAAGATGTAAGGGACTTGTAAAGATGTAAAAGGTTTAATATCCAGGATATATAAAGAGATCCTTCAACTTGATGGTAAAAAAAAGATAATCAAATTATAAAATGGGTGAAAGACATGAATAGGCATTTTTCCAAAAAGGAAATACAATGGCTAAAAAGAAATGCGAATCAAAATTACAATGAGTTATAATTTTACACCTGCTAGATAGGCCACTGTTTAAAAAAAAAAAAAGAAAACTGAAAGTGTTGGAAAGGATGTGGAGAAATAGGAACACTTATACACTGTTGTTGAGAATGTAGAATGGTACAGCCACTGTAGAAGACAGTTTGGTGGATCCTCAGGAAGCTAAATATAGAATTGCCATATGATCTGGCAATTCCACTACTACATATGTACTCAGAAGAACTGAAGGAAGGGATGCAGACAGACATTTGCACACTGATGTTTATAGTGGCATTATTCATAGTTGCCAAAAGATGTAAGCAACCCAAGTGTCCATCAACCAATGAATGGAAAAACAAAATGTGTTGTATACATACAATGAAATATTAGCTACAAAAATGAATGAAGTATTTAAGCATGTAACAATATGGATGAACACTGAAGACATGATGTTGAATGAAATGTCAGACACAAAAGGACACAAAAGTATTCTATGACCTGACTAATATGAACTAAATATAACTAGCAAACTCATATCTAGAACATAGATCAACAAAGATAGAATAAGGGCAGAGAATGTCGAGCCGATGCTCAATTAGTGCAGAATTTGTAATAAGATTGATTGTAAATGCTTGGAAATGGATAGAGGTGATGATAATACATCTATCATAGTGAGTGTAAATACCAGTGATAATATGTGGGTGTAATTGTGGTTGAAAGGGAAAGTTTAGGGTCATGTATGTCACTAGAAGGAAAACCAGAAGATGAACCATTGGACTGTACAACATAGTGAACCCTCTTATGGGTGAAAATATTCTAGAATTGATGGTGGTAATGAAAAGACAACTCTAATAGACTAGAAGACATTGATTTTACACTTTAGATGGATTGTGTGGTATGTGAATTTATCTCAGTAAAATGGCTTTAAAACAGATTTAAAAAAACACGAGATACAATTTCACCCACTAGAATGGCTACTCTTAATAAAAACAGAAAATTACAATTATTGGAGAGGATGTGCAGAAATAGAAACACTCATTCATTGCCGGTGGGAATTTAAAATGGTGCAGCCACTGAGGAAAGAGTTTGGGAGTTCCTCAGGAAACTAAATAAAGAATTAACAAATACATAGGGGACTGGTGGTTTGATGGGTTGAGCTCTCTACCATAAGTTTTACCCTTGGGAAGACGGTTGCTGCAAAGGAGAGGCTAGGCCTCCCTATGGTTGTGCCTAAGAGCCTCCTCCCGAATGCCTCTTTGTTGCTCAGATGTGGCCCTGTCTCTCTAGCTAAGCCAACTTGAAAGGTGAAATCACTGCCCTCCCCCCTACGTGGGATCAGACACCCAGGGGAGTGAATCTCCCTGGTAACGTGGAATATGACTCCCGGGGAGGAATGTAGACCTGGCATCGTGGGACGGAGAACATCTTCTTGACCAAAAGGGGGATGTGAAAGGAAATGAAATAAGCTTCAGTGGCAGAGAGATTCCAAAACGAGCCGAGAGGTCACTCTGGTGGGCACTCTTACGCACACTTTAGACAACCCTTTTTAGGTTCTAAAGAATTGGGGTAGCTGGTGGTGGATACCTGAAACTATCAAACTACAACCCAGAACCCATGAATCTCGAAGACAGATGTATAAAAATGTAGCTTATGAGGGGTGACAATGGGATTGGGAAAGCCATAAGGACCACACTCCACTTTGTCTAGTTTATGGATGGATGAGTAGAAAAATAGGGGAAGGAAACAAACAGACAAAGGTACCCAGTGTTCTTTTTTACTTCAATTGCTCTTTTTCACTCTAATTATTATTCTTGTTATTTTTGTGTGTGTGCTAATGAAGGTGTCAGGGATTGATTTAGGTGATGAATGTACAACTATGTAATGGTACTGTAAACAATCGAAAGTACGATTTGTTTTGTATGACTGCGTGGTATGTGAATATATCTCAATAAAATAAAAAAAAAAAAAAAAAAAAAAAAGAATTAACAAATGACCCAGCCATCCTGTTACTACATATGTAACCAGAAGAATTGATAGGAGAGACTCAGATATTTGTATACTAATGTTCATAGTGGCATTATTCACTATTTCCAAAATATGGAAGCAACCCGTATGTCCATCAACCAGTGAATGGAGAAACAAAATGTGGTGTATACATATGATGAAATATTAGGTGTAAAAAGGAATGAAGTCCTGATGCATGTGACAACATGGTTGAACCTTGAGGATGTTATGCTGAGTGAAATAAGCCAAACACAAAAGGACAATATTGTGTGATCTCACTGATATGAGCTAAGTATAAGAAGAAAACTCATAGAGTTAGAACCTAATATATAGGCTTCCATGGCATAGATTGGGGATAGGGTATGGTAAGCTTATGCTTGATCTGCACAGAATTTCTGTTGAGGTTGATTGTAAAGTTTTGGAAATGGATACTGGTGATGGTAGCACATTATTGCAAGTGTAATTAACAATGCTGAAAAATGTATGCAAATATGGTTGAAAGGGGGAACTTTTGGATTGTGTACATTACTAGAAGGAAAGTTAGAAGATAGAACATGGGATTGTATAACACAGTGAACCCTGCTGTGAACAATAGACTAGGATTAATAATACAAATGTCATAATGTTCTTTCGTGAATTATAACAAATATATAACACTAATACAAGGTGTAAATAATATGGTGACACATAGGGAAAAATATACCTAATATAAACTATGGACCATAGTTAATAGTACTATTTTAATAATCTTTCATCAGCTGTAAAAAAGGTACCACACTAATACAAAGTGTCAACAATAGGGAGGTATATGGGAACATTGTATTTTTTCATGATTTTCTTTTTCTCTAAATCTACAACTTCTCTAATTAAAAAAAAAATTTAAAAATCCCATTATGTAAAGTAAATGAAACCTAACACAAAGGACTGCATATTGAAGAAGGAAAAAAAAACTATCTGAGATACCATTTCATCCCTAGGATGACTGTAATTTAAAACAAAACAAAACAATAAGTGTTGCCAAAGATGTGGAGAAATAGGAACTCTTACACATTGCTGGTGGCATTTTCAAATGGTGCAACCACAGTGGAAATAAATCAGTTTCGTGGTTCCTCAAAAAAGTCAAAAACAAAATTATCTCTTTATTGTTTAAAATTCTTGAATCCAAGCCTGGGAAAGAAAGTGCTGTTGATGCTTGGGATGGGTGGGGAGGAGATTTTCAGAAGGATAACAGGCTTGTTATTCACATTCTCTGGGAAGTTCTCCCCACCCCTGGGAAGGGAGTCATAAATTAGAAAAGATGGTATAAAATTTGTCTCTGATTTTATTCAAAGTGATCAGTGATACTGCCTTAGTCATGGAAGGCAGTTAGGTCAGGTTTAACTTATTGGCAAGGGTTTTCTTTGATAGAATTTGCTGTAGTCTTTCTCCTTTGGGGCTGAAGCAGAGCCTATGCAATTGCTAAAACATACTACTATACCTGAATTAATCGGCTCAGGCCAATGGCAAGGTCAGTAGAAAATCTTAATTATAAATCTATATAGCCTCCTAAAGTAGACACTGAGGTTTTATGGAATTTGTTCAGGTGGTTGGGTCCAGGAGCCCAAAAGTTGTGATCAGGCTACAATACAATCTACAGTACTGCTGCTTATAGTCTGTTTGATGGTAGCCTTAATTAAATGAAACAAATATTATACTAATTGAAGGTAGATACTGATTTTCTGTTGTTCTGGGGAAATTTGCCAGATGCCAAGATGTTGTAGAAATGATCAGTAGACAATTCTCCATGTGTCTCTCAGATTTCTGCACATCTTACAAGTGCCTTTGTTCTGCACTCTCTTTTAAGATGTGTGTATAGTGAATAGCCTTGGAAGAAAGAAACAGCCTCTCCCTCCAGAGCAGAGTAGGTACTTACTGTCCAGTAGAATAAAGATAAGCGCTTTCTGAGACAAATGTTTGGCAAGTTTGCTTGCAGCTCCTTGTATAAAATTAGAAATGCCTAAACCTGTAGTTCCACAGCTGTGATGCAGATCCACTGCATATGAAGCATTCAGCTGACTTTTTTTATGTACCCCCCCATAGAAGTTGGAACTGATTTTTAATATGAAACTCTTGCTATCTGCTGTGTTGCGAATAAAGCTCTGTTTCTGGCCCTGTAGTGTCATGTATTCTGGCATTCTCTGTAAAACTGTGAAAGTTTGTTAACTTTTAGTAGGGTAAAATCTCAGACCCTTCCCAAATTTTAATGCTGTGTTGAATACAAAGTGCTTAGCATGGGCATTATTTCCTTGTTCCTGATTTTAGAGGGAAAACATTCAATATTTTACTTTTGAGTATGGTGCTAGCTGTAGATTTTTACATAAATGCCTTTTTATCAGGTTGAGCAAGTTCCCATCTATTCCTACTTTGCTGTGTTTTTATTAAGTGTCTGCTGAATTTTGCCAGATACCTTTGCTGTATCTAAATAGATGATTGTGATTGCTCTTTTTTAGCCTGTTAATATGGAGAATTATATTGATTGATTTTTAATATTATCCAACTATGCATTTCTGGGATAATCCCCCACTTATTCACAATATATTATCCTTTTTATATGTTGTTGAATTTTATTTGTTAAAAGTTCGTTAAAATATTTTGCATCTATGTTCATGAGGGGTATTTTGGTGTGTAGTTGTATTTAAATTACAATACTTTTAACTAGTTTTGGTATATCCAGGTAATTATAGCCATGTAGAATGAGGTGGTTAAGTATTTCCTCTTCTTCTGGTATTACTATTTCTTCCTTAATGTTTGGCAGATGACTCATTGATTTCTAATATTTTTCTTTTCTCATATAACCATTTAAAGCCATGAATTTCTTCCTGAATTATGTATTAGCTTCATCCTGCCAGTTTTGTTAGGTTATGTTTTTTTATCATTCAGTATAAAATATTTTCTATTTTCCGTTGTCATTTCTTCTTTCACCATGGATTATTTAGATGTGTGTTGTGTAAGTTCCATAAGTTTGGGATATTGTAGATATTTTTCTGTTATTGATTTCTCTAATTCCACTGTACTTAGTGAATATACTCCATATTACTTCAATTTTTCTAAATTTGTGATACTTATTTTATGGCCTGGAATATGATTTATCTTAGAGAATGTTTCCTGTTCACTTTGAGAAAAATGTATATTTTACTGATTTGGGGTACAGTACTCAGTATATTAATTAGATGAAGCTGTTAGGTGGTATGGTTCTAGTTTTCTATATTCTTACTAAATTTTCTTTCTACATTCTTTTAAAAATTAATGCCTGAGAGACCAATATTTCAAATCTCTAATTCCAAATATAGATCTCTATTCTTTCAGTTCTACATGATTTTGCTTTATTTTTTGAAGCTCAGTTGTTGAGTATATACCCATTTAAAACCATTGTATCTTCCAATAAATTGTCCCTTAATCATTACGAAATATCTCCCTTTATGCCTGGTAGTATTCCTTGCCCTGAATGTACTTTGGTATTGATTTAGTCATTCAAGCTTTCTTATGAGTATCATTTGAATAATAAAACTTTTCCCATTCTTTTACCTTTAATTTATATATATTTGGTATTCAAAATAGTTTCTTTAAGGAAAGTATGTAATTGGGTCCTGTGTTTTATTCATTCTAACAATTTGTCTTTTAATTTCCATATTAAGGACATTTATTAATGTAGGTTATTGATATGTTTTAGTTTATATAACCTTGCTATTTTTTCATTTGTTCCATCTATTTTTTTAACATTTTTTATTGTGAAATATAAAATATATACAGAAAAAGTGGTAAGTTTCAAGGTACAATTTAACAAGTAGTGATAGAGCAAATTTCAAAGCATGTTATGGGTTATAGTTCCACCATTTCAGTTATTTCCTTTTAGCTGTTCTATTCCCTACAGATTAAAAAAAAAAAATTTCACTATTCATAATCCTTTGTTAAATACTACCTTGTCTGTTGCTACTCCTCCCTCTCATTTGATTACTGTTTCAATCTTCAGGGATATCTGGGCAGTTACCACCCTAACTTTTTCATACTGAAGAGGGTGTTGACATTATGGGGAAGGGAGATGCATCTGGTTGATGTTTCTGAAGAGGCTGTTGCCTCTGGGTTTGGGGACTTATCTGGCATAGGAATACTCTGGAGGATTTAAGTTTCTGAAAAATAAATTTAGTGAGTGAAACTTCTATATAGTCTCAGGAACCTGGGGATTCTTTAGGATTTTCAGGACTACTGTTGATTTGGGCTAGGCATACTGTTGCCGTTTGAAATATCTAGCTGAAGCTTCCATAAGAGTAAGCTCCAGGATAGCTTCTCAACACTATTTGGAATCTCTTAGCCGCTGAAACCTTATTTTGTTACCATTCTTTTTCCCATTTTGGTCAAGAAGGCATTTTCAATTCCTTGATGCCAGGGTCAGGCTCATTCCTGGGAGTTGTGTCCCACATTGCCAGGGAGATTCACTTCCCTGGGAGTCATGTCCCACATGAGGGGGAGGGTAATGAGTTTATTTGCAGAGTTGAGCTTAGAGAGAGAAAGGCCACATCTGAGCAACAAGAGGTTCTTTGAAAGTGACCCATTGGAATAATTATAGGTAGACTTAGCCTCCCCTTTATAGCTATAAGTTTCACAAGAGCAAGCCTCAAGATTGAGCACTACTTATTAAGTAGGGTGTTCCTAATTTCACTAAGCATATACTGTGTCCAAGATAAACAGTGTCTCACATTATCTTTACGTTAGTTGTACAATCATCATGAATCTCAATTTTAAACAATTATCATAACACAAAACACCCCAGAGCTCTTATCATCCCCTAATTATTTATCCTGAGTACTAGTGTGGTACTAGTAAGGTATTTCTATTATAGTCCATAGTCTGCAATAAGTAGTTTTTTTTTTTTTTTCCCATATACTACTCTATTGTTAACTCTGTAACAGTGTGATACTATGGAAGTAGATCATGCAACACTTGTCTGTATTTGTAGTGTTAATCGGTGGGATACATGCCTTTAATCAACCTCTATCAATCATGTTCTACTTCAGTGTGATACTGATACTTAAAATCCCATTAATGAACTATCATCAGCCCTGCCCATCCCCGTGTCTTAAAGTTAAACCTCATTAATAGGTCTGTACATAGTAGGTAATCATTCCCCCTTCTCTAGCTTCTGTCTATCTCTAGGTCCTCTTTATTCTACATTTTAAAACACTAATTTTACATCAGGGAGTTTATGTTAATGATAACATGCAATCTCTCTCCTTTTGTGTCTGACTGATTTCACTCAGCATTATATCCTCAAGTTTCATCCATGTTGTTGCATGTTTCAGGACCTTAGTCCTTCTGACTGCTGCATAGTATTCCATTGTATGTATAGACCACATTTTATTTATCCACTCATCTGTTGAAGGACCCTTGGATTATTTCCATCTTTTGGCAATTGTGAATAATGGTGCTGTGAACATCAGTGTTCAAAGGTTTATTCATGTCACTGCTTTCATATACTAAGTAGTGGAATTGCCAGATCATAGGGTAACTCAATATTTAGTTTTCTGAGGAACTGCTAAACTGTCTTCCACATTGTCTGTACCATTATACATTCCCACCAGTAGTGGATAAGAGTTTCAATTTCTCCACATCCTCTTCAACATTTGTAGTTTCCTGTTTGTTTAATGGCATCCATTCTTATTGGTGTGAGATATCTCATTTTTGGTTTTGATTTGTATTTCCCTAATAGCTAGTGAAGAGTAACATTTTTTCATGTGTTTTTTAGCCATTTGTGTTTCCTCTTTGGAAAAATGTCTTCTCATATCTTTTGCCCATTTTATAATTGGGCTGTTTGTAACTATTGTCATTGAGTTGTAGGATATCAGTCTCTTATCAGATATATGTTTTCCAAATATAGTCTTCCATTGAATTGATTGCCTCTTCACCTTTTTGACAAAGTCCTTTGAGGCACAGAAACTTTTGATTTTGAGAATTTCCTATTTAATTTTTCTTTCATTGCTTGCACTTTGTCTGTAAGGTCTAAAGTATAAGAAAGTATTTCCTATTACTAGTCTGGAAGATGTATATATTTTCTTCTAGGAATTTTATAGTACTGGCGTTTATATTTAAGTTTTATATATATATATATATATATATATATATAATCAACTTTTAGTTAATTTTTGTAGAGGGTATGAGGTAGGGGTCATCTTTCATTATTTTGGATATGGATGGTCAGGTCTCCAAACCCCATTTTTTGAAGAGACTATTCTGTCCCAGGTCAGTGGATTTTGGGACCTTGCCAAAATCAGTTGACCATATATCTGGGGTCTATTTCCAAACTTTCAATTAAATTCCATTGATCAATATGTCTGTATTTGTGCCAGTATCATGCTGTTTTGACCACTGTGGCTTTATAGCAGGCTTTAAAGTCAGAAAATTTATGTCCACCCACTTTGTTTTTATTAGAGTGTTTTTGCCAAATTGAGTCCCCTTTTCTTTCCAAATAAATTTGATAACTAGCTTTTCCAAGTCTGCAAAATAGATTGTTGGAATTTTGATTGCAATTGCATTGAAACTGTAGATAAATTTGGGTAAAATTGACATCTTAATGACATCTAGCTTTCCTATCCATGAACATGGAATATCTTTCCACATATTTAGTTCCTCTTTGATTTCTTTTAGTAAAGTTTTGTAGTTTTTTATGTAGCGGTCTTTTACATCCTTGGTTAAGTTTATTCCTAGATACTTGGTTCTTTTAGTGGCTATTGTGAATGGAATTTTTTGCTTGATTGCCTCTTCATTTGGGTCATTACTAATGTATAGGAACATTACTGAGCTTTGTGCACTAATCCTGTATCCTGTCACTTTGCTGAATTTGTTTATTAGATCAAGTAGCTTTGTCATCAATTTTCAGGATTCTGCAAATATAGGATGATATCATTCTGCAAATAATGACAGTTTTACTTCTTCCTTTCCAATTTGGATGCCTTTTATTTCTTTTTCTTGCCTGATAGCTCTAGCTAGAACTTCTAGCACAGTTTTGAATAGTGGTGACAGTGAGCATCCTTGTCACATTCCTGAGCTTAGGGGGAAGATTTTTAGTCCTTCAACACTGAGTACTGTGCTGGCTGTGGGTTTTTCATATATGCCCTTTATTATATTGAGGAAGTTTTCTTCAACTCCTACTTTTTGAAGTGTTTTTATCTAAAAAGGAAGCTGAACTTTGTCAAATGCTTTTCAGCATCTATCAAGATCATTTGATTTTTCCCTTTTGATTTGTTAATGTGTTGTATTCTATTGATTGATTTTCTTATAATGAACCAGCCTTCCATGAATGGAATGAACCCCATTTGGTCATGGTGTATAATTCTTTTAATGTGCCTTTGGATTTGATTTGCAAGTATTTTGTTGAGAATTTTTGCATCTATATTCATTAAGGAGACTGGCCCATAGTTTTCCTTTTTTGTATCTTTATCTGGTTTTGGTATTACAGTGATGTTAGCCTCATAAAATGAGTTATGTAGTGTTCCTTTTTCTTGAATTTTTTTGGAAGAGTGTGAGAAGGAATGGTGTCAATTTTATTTGGAATGATTGGTAAAATTCCCCTGTAAAGCAATCTGGCCCTGGGCTTTTCTTGTAGGGAAGTTTTGGATGACTGATTGAATCTCTTATGATTGGTTTGTTGAGGTCTTCTGTTTCTTCTTAAGTCAGTATAGGTTTTTTTATGTGTTTCTAGGGACTGTCCATTTCATCTAAAATGTCTAGTTTGTTGGCATACACTTGCTTATGGTATCCTCTTATGATTTTTATTTTTTATTTTGTTGGGGTCCAAGATAATATCCCCTCTTTCATTTATGATTTTATTTATTTGCATCTTCTCTCTTTTTTACTTTGTCAGTATGGCTAAGGGTTTGTCAATCTTGTCGATCATCTCAAAGAACCAACTTCTGGTTTTATTTATTCTCTCTATTGTTTTTTTTTTTTTTTTTCCTTTGCACTCCATTTAATTTATTTCCACTTTAAGCTTTATTATTTTCTTGCTTTAGTGTTAGTTTTCTGCTCTTTCTCTGTTTTCTTCAGTTGTTCAGTTAGGTCTTTGGTTTTGCTCTTTCTTCCTTTTTTTTTTTTTTAATTTAATTTTACTGAGATATATTCACATCCCAGACACTTATCCACAGTGTAAAATCAGTTGTTCACAGTACCATTATATAGCTGTGCATTCATCAACACAATCAATTTTTGAACACTTTCATTACCACATACAAAAAAAGAATAAGAATAAAAGTTAAAGTAAAATAGGACACCCAAAACATCCCATAAACCCATCTCTCCCTATTATTCGTTCACTTTTTCTCCTCATTTTTCTATTCATCTGTCCATACACTGTGTAAGGGAAGTTGGAGCCACAAGGATTTCACTATCACATGGTCAGACAGTGCAAGCTATATGGTTATACAATCATCTTCAAGAATCAAGGCTACTGGGTTGCAGTTCAACAGTTTCAGATATTTCCTTCTGTCTGCTCCAATACACTATAAACTAAAAATGTATGTCTATATAATGCATAAGAAAAACCTCCAGAATGACCTCTTGACTCTATTTGAGATCTCTCAACCACTGAAACTTTGTTTCCTTTCTCTTCCCCCTTTTGATCCAAGAAAGTTTTCTCAATCCCATGGTGCCAGGTTCAAGCTCATCCCTGCAAGTCATAGCCCATGTTTCAAAGGAGATCTGTAGCCCTGGGAGTCATGTCCCACATAGAGGGGAGGGCAGTCTGTTTACCTGCAGTGTTGGCTTAGAGAGAGAGGCCACATCTGAGCAACAAAAGAGGTTCTCTAGAGGTGACTCTTAGGCACAATTTTAAGTAGGCTTAGCCTCTCCTTTGCAATAACAACCTTCTTAAGTGCAAGCCTCAAGATCAAGGGCTCAGCCTATTAAACTGGTGGTCCCGAATGCTTGCAAGAATATCAGGAATTCCCCAGGTGGGGAAGTCCAACATTTCCACATTTTTCCACAGTCCCTCAAGGGGGCTTTGCAAATACTTTTTATTCTTTTTCCAAATTACTCTGGGATGTATCAGGACTTCATGCTAACCTGTACAAGCCAACCAGATCTCACTCCCTATTCAAATTCCTTGTAATTGTGTTGTTTGAATAAACTGACCATACAAGTTAAATTATATAGTGTGTTACAGAGAATATAGATTTTGCACTTAATAAACATCTCTTCCTTTGGTCTCAGCCAGAAGGTGACATTTTAAAAACACCGTCAATATTGTCCTTTACCCTTTAGTCTAATTTACCTTAGTCCTAACCAAGTCCATTTCAGTAATATCTCTAATTGAAATCCGATCTCTTTTCTCAGACTCTTTAACATTTGCTGTATGGGATAATAATGACATTCATAGTTGCTGGACTATGGCTCTGAAACTCAGGTGTCACACAGACACCAGAAGTTCCAGGGACTGACCAGATTATACACAAAGAGTTCATTATTGCAGAATTTAGAAATAACACTGCAAATCTGAAATAGATGTAACTGTTGTTAGAGCTTACACTCTAGGAAGCTTTACAACAAGCCCTTCCCTGATAACCTGTGCTGTCAGACTCAATTCTCAGAGATTGCACATTAAATTTAATCCAATTAGTGAGGCATTATAATGTTTTTCTTTTCATTTCTGGTGTATTTCACTCAATATACTGTCCTCAATGTCCATTCATCTCACAACTTCACTCCTTCTTGTAGCAAGCAGCTCAATATTCCATTGTATGTATACACCACAGTTGCCCTTTCCATTCATCAGTTGGTGTACCTTTAGGCCATCTCCATCCACTGCAGATCATGAATACTGATACCATGAACCCCACTGTGCAAATGTCCATTCATGTCTTTCTTTGTAGTTCTTCCAAGTATATGCCCAATAACGAAGTTACAGGACCATATGGCAACCCCACGTTTAGCTTCCTGTGAAGCACCACATTGCCCTCCTGATGGGCTGCACCATTCTACTTCCCCACCAATGGGGATTAGATACATCCTTTTCTCCACATTTTCTCCAGCACTTGTCACCCTTTGTTTATTTTTAGATGGATTTATTCACACATCATACATTTCATCCTAAGTAAACAATTAATGGTTCCTTATATAATCACATAGTTATGCATTCACCAATAATATTTATGTAAGGACATTTCAATTTCTTCCACAAAGAAAGAGGTAGAGGCAAAAAAAAAGTTAAAGAAAAAGGAAGAGGAAAGAAAGAAAATGACAATTAAGAAGGAACAAAAGAAAAAATAAAATTAAAATAAAATACAATAAAAAAGTCAGACAACACCACCAATGCCAAGAATCCCATATCCCTCCATTATTTCCCCTTATTATAGACATTTAGCTTTGGTATATTGTCTTTGTTACAATTAATGAAAGCATATTACAATGTTACTGTTAACTGTAGACTCTAATTTTCATTGACTGTATTTTCCCCTATTATCACCCCATTTTTAACACCTTGCAAAGCTGACATTCATTTATTCTCCCTCATGTAAAAACATATTTGTACATTTAATCACAATCATTGACCACTCTAGGTTTTACTGAGTTATACAGTCTCAGTCTTTATCTTCTATCTTTCCTTCTGGTGTCCTACATGCTCCTAAACTCTTTCATCCATACTCACAGTGATCTTTGTTCAGTGTACTTACATTATTGTGCTCACCCAATATTGTGCTCCAAACCTCTCACTCCTGTCTTTTCCTGTCTGCCTGTAGTGCTTCCTTTAGTATTTCCTGTAAAGCAAGTATCTCATTCACAAACTCTCTCAGTGTCTGTTTGGGAATATTTTAAACTCTCCCTCATTTTTTGAAGGACAGTTTTGCTGGATGTAGAATTCTTGGTTGGCAGTTTTTCTCCTTCAGTATCTTAAATATATCATACCACTGCCTTCTCACCTCCATGTTTTCTACTGAGAAATCTGCAAATAGTCTTGTCGAGCTTCCCTTATATGTGATGGACCACTTTTCTCTTACTGCTTTTATAATTCTCTCTTTGACTTTGATATTTCATAATCTGATTATTAAGTGTCTTGGAATAGGTCTATCCAGATCTATTCTGTTTGGGGTACACTGTGCTTCTTGGATCTGTAATTTTATGTCTTTCCAAAGAGATGGGAGATTTTCATTGATTATTTCCTCCATTATTGTTTTGCCCGTTTTTCCTTCTGTTCTCCTTCTGGGACACCTATGACATGTACATTAATGTGCTTCATGTTGTCATTCAGTTCCTTGAGACATTGCTCATAGTTTTCCATTCTTTTCCCTATCTGTTCTTTTCTGTGTAGGATTTCAGATGTCTTGTCCTCCAGTTCATGAATCTTTCCTTCTGGCTCTTCAATTATGCTGTTGTATGTCTCCATTGTGTTTTTCACCTCTTGTATTGTGCCTTTCCTTCCCATCAGTTCTGCCATTTATTTTTTCAGACTTTTGAGTTCTTCCTTATGTTCACCCAATATCTTCTTTATATCTGTCATCTTTTTTTTTTTTACCATATTTTCCCTCATCTCATAGATTTGATTTTTGGAATGATTTAAAAGATTTGTTTGATTAATAATTAGTTGTTTCAATTGCTGTATCTCAGGTGAAGTGTAGGTTTGTTCCTTTGACTGGGCCATACCTTCATTTTTCCTAATGTGACTCATAATTTTTTTTGTTTTCTAGGCGTCTGCTTTCCTTTATTACCCCACTGAGATTTTCCCAGACCAGAGGGGCCCAGGTCTCAGGTGGAAGCTGTAATCAGTATCAGTTTTCCCTGAGGAGCAGGTTTTCAGACTTTCCTGTGAGGCCTCTAGACTCAATGCTTTTCCAATCTTGTCCAGCAGGTGGCACTTGTCAGCCTGCAGTTACCCACAAGTGTAAAGAGGTACAGTCCTTTTAATTCTCAATGGACCCTGTCCTGGCCAGGGGTCAAGTGTGTCAGAAACCAAGATTAAGTTGTTTCTTCCTCCCCCCAAGGCCCTGGGGTCTGAATTCTCTGAGGAAGAGCAGCCACTTGAGCTGCCCCCCTCTCTTTTCTTAGGGAAGATACACCCTTTAGGGTGTTTTATTCTACACCTGAATTCCTCTTTTGTCTCTCTGACTCTGTTAACTCCATCCTTGCCTGGGTCAGTGCTGACAAATGAAAATGTCCTAGGCTGTCTCTAATGAGCTGCTTAGAATGAGAGGAGTAAAAAAGAAAAATGAGCAAAAACCTCTTTTAAGAGCCAGTCCCTGAAACTAGCCCCCCAGTTTCACCAGTCAGCCAGTGTTGGTATCCAGTTCTCTGTGCCCTCTTTTCTTGGGACACAGCCATTTTCCAGTGTTCTAAGCTCAGTCGTCTCCAAAATCCTCTGATTTTATTTATTTATGTATTTTTTTTTCTGTTGGCCCTGCCTCCTCTCTGCTGGAAGGAGCCTCAGATTCCTTTCCTGTTTGCTCTGGGTTTATCTGTGCTTGTTGCTTGTATTCAGTAGTTCAAATTTTGTTTAATTAAAACTGTAATAGGAGCTTGGCTGAGACACTTTTCCTCACTCCAGTTAACCAGCTTCTTTTTTTCCAGAAGTAATATTTCAGCTCAGCCTGCCATACCAGTGGGAGATGGGCACAAACTCTGTAGTTTAGATAACTTTACTTACAGTTGTATGCTGTGATCTCAGCTGTTCCACCCATTCCATGCTGGTGTACAATGTGTGTCTGGTCATGGATGTTCCCCAACAGTTGTTCCAGACTATATACTAGTTATTCCTGGCTATTTTACTAGTTTCTGTAGAGGACTAACTAAATTTCACACCTCTGCATGCTTCCATCTTGCCCCACCTCCTCTTTCTTCCTTTTTGATGTAGGCATTTACCTCTCAGTACCACCTTCACTGCATCCCATTGGTATTGATATGTTGTATTCTCATTTTCATTCATCTCCAGATACTTACTGATTTCTCTTGCATTTTCTTCTTTGACCAACTGATTGTTTAAGAATGTGTTAACCTCCATATATTTGTCAAAGTTCCAGTTCTTTGGTGGTTATTGATTTCCAGCTTCATTCATTATGATAAGAGAAAGTGCTTTGAAAAATTTCAATATTTTAAAATTATTAAGACCTCTTTTGTACCCCAGCACATGATCTACCCTGGAGAATGTTCCATGGGCCCTTGAAAGGAATGTATATCCTGATATTTTGGGTTGCAACAATCTATATATGTCTGTTAGGTCTAATTCATTTATCATATGGTTTGTGTTCTTTATTTCCTTTTTGATCCTCTGTGTGGTTGTTCTGTCTATAGAGTGGTGTATTGAAGGCTCCCGTTATTATTGTAGAAACATTTATCTCTTTTATCAGTTTTGCCAATGTTTGCTTCATGTACTTTGGAACTCACTTATTGGGTACACAAACAATTATGATTGTTATTTCTACTGGTGAATTGCCCCTTTTGTTAATATTTGGTGCCCTTCCTTGTCTCTTATGACATCTTTACCTTTAAAGTCTACTTTGTCTGATATTGGTATAGCTACCCCCACTTTCTTTTGGTTACTACTTGGGTAAAATATCTTTTTCAAACCTTTAACTTTCAACCCTTTTGTATCTTTGGGTCTAAGATGAGTCTCTTGTAAATAGCATATAGATGGATCATATTTTTAATCCATTATGCCAATCTTTGTCTTTTAATTGAGGAGTTAATCTATTAAAATTCAAAGTTATTACTGTAAAGGCAGTTCTTGATTCAATCATCTTATCCTTTGATTTTCATTTGTCAGATATATTTTTTCCTGTCTCTCTTTTAATTTTTAATACTCTTCAATTCTGTGCCCTCCTGCAGACCTCTCTCTCTTGTCTGTTTTTTGAGCTGATGGAGCTCCTTTTAATATTTCTTGTAGTGCAGATCTCTTGTTAACAAATTCTCATAGCATTTGTTTACCTGTGAAAATTTTAAACTCTCTCTCACTTTTGAGGAACAGCTTTGCCAGATAAAGAATTCTTGGCTGGCAATTTTTCTCTTTCAGACTCTTAAATATGCCATATCACTGCCTTCTTGCCTTCAAGGTGCCCAATGACTAGTCAGCACTTAGTCTTATGTGGCTTCCCTTGAATGTGGTGAATTTCATTTCCCTTGCTGCTTTCAGGACTCTCTCCTTCTCTTCAGCCTTTGACAATCTGATTAGTATGTGTCTTGGCATCTACTTGGATTTATTCTATTTGGAATTCATTGGGCTTCTTTGATTTGTATATTTATGTCTTTTATGAGGGTTGGGAAGTTTTCCCCAATTAGCTCCTGAAATACTCTTCCTAGACATTTATTCTTCTCTTTTCCTATTGGGTCACCAATGATTCTTATATTTGTGTGCTTTGTGTTGTCAGTCATTTCCAATTTAACTTTTTCCACCATTTTCCACATTTGTTCTTTTGTGCATTCATTCATTTACTCTGTTGTATAGTTTGCTTATTCTTTCTTATGCTTCTTCAAATCTGATGTTTTATGTCTCTAGTACATCTCTAATTTGATCTACAGTATCTTTCATTTCCATAAGATGTGCTATTTTTCTATTCTTTCAAGTTCTCCTTTATGCTCTTCTATTGTTTTCTGGATATCCTTTATCCCTTTAGCCAACTCACTGAAATTATTTAGGAGATTTGTAAGAATATTTTTGATTAGTTGTTCCAAATTCCGTGTCTCCTCCAGCTTTTTAAGTTGGTCTTTTGGTTTGGCCATATCTTCTTGCTACTTCATGTGCTGTATGATTTTTTGCTGATTTCTTGGCATTTCTTTACTTTGATAAGGTTTTTCTGAAAGTAGTTTTCCCTCACATGGCTGAGATTTTGTAGTTGCTTATGTTTGCACTGAATTTCTCCTTTGGCACTTGGCTTGTCAGTAATTGTCAGCCAAACCAGGGCTGGTGCCTCATACAGGAGGTGCAGCCCTTTTCAAAAGTCTGTTAGGGGCTGGGCAGAAAGGCAGTTTTCCAGACTGCACTTTCTCTGTCTTCCCAGCAGATGGTGCTCTTGGGCCACCTCTTCCCCACAACCCCACTTCTCCCTGACTGTGGCAGCCCACTGGTCCGGGACCCAGACAAGCAACAATCCAGTCAAGGCTGCAGTTCTCCATTTGTGCCAGAAGTCACCAACTTTGGGGCAGGGGTTGGGAACTATGCACCTTGGCTGAGACCATGCTTGTGAGCACAATGGGTCTGGTGATTCCCAGGCTCCCAAGTGGGAAAGACTTCGAGCTGGTGGACTGAGAGTCAACTTCCCCAGCTAGTAGCCAGCCCGGGAGTGCTCTGCTTTTTGCTGGCCAGCAAGACTTAGGTTTGTTTTAGAGTATTGCTTTGACAAAGTTGGGTTATCCATACTTCTCAGCCAAAACAGTGCTGGGCACCTGTGCAGGGGGTGTAGACCATCTCCCATGTTCCTGGGAGCCCTGTAAAGCCCTGCAATTCCCCTGCACTTTCTGGCCTGCCCAGCACATGGCACTGTTCAGTGACTTAATTGTTCTCAGAAGCTGTTTACCACCTGGAGCCCAGGCAGGGTTAAAGCTGTAGGGTTCTTGTGCCTTCATTTTGCCAGTCAAATTCTGGCCCAGTGTGGGGTTGTGTTCCCCACTTTGGGATTCCCTAGCTGCCCCAGTCTGCAGCCACCCCCCAGGCAAGCACCAGGCCACCTGCTGCTATTTCCCTTAATGGTGGGGAATGGGAACCAGGACCCATGGCTGGAAACACAGTCTCTGTCCATGTTTTCTCAGACTCTTGTCCCTCACTGACCTGGGCCTTGAAATGTCCTCCACTATCCTTTGGGTCCTCAAATATTTGATTTAGGTATTTTCTGCCTGGCTGCTTGCTGATTTCAGGTAAGATTTTGCAGTTCCTCCCCTAATCCTCCATTTTGGAAATTCCTCCTTGTTGCCCTTTTGTATTCTGCCCTCCCCTGTGGCTTAAGTCCTGCCACAGGTGTCTGTGAAATTGGGTCTCTGTGTCTAGATATAGGTGGGCTCTGTCTCACTGCTGTGAGAGCTTTTATAGTCTGTGTCCCTGGTGGGAGGTGGGGGGGATCTCAGCTGCTGCCTCTGAGCACTTCCTGAGCTGTGTGAGATTAAATAAGGGGAAGGGAAAGAGGACTGGTTGGTCCAGGATGGAAGTTTCCTATCTGATATTTTTCTTTCTTCAATTCAGCATTTGTAGGATCTTCTCCAGCCTATACTCTCCTCCAGAGTTCTGAACAAGTGAGAACTGTCTTTTTTTTTTTTTTTTTTTTTTTTACTGAATCACTGGGATGAGGTTTTGTTTACATCACCATGTTGATGACATCACTTCCTATCACTTACTTTTACATTTGTAATAAATCTTGCAATATATTGTCATTATATTATGCTTTCAACAGTTATCTTTTCAATATTTTTAAAATGATTTTAAAATATTTTTTACTCACCCCATTTTCAGTACACTTCACCCCTGTGTGTAGATTCAACTTTCCATAAATATCATTTTTCTTCTACCTAAAGAACTTAGTTTTTCTCATAATGCACAGCTGTAGAAGACTATTTATCTCAGCCTTTGTCTAAAAAGTTTTATTTGCCTTCATTTTTGAAGCATATTTTGACTGGATATAGAATACTTGATTTATGTGCTTTCCATTAGCACTTCATTATATTGTTCTTTATCTCATAGTTTGCATAATTTCTAACGAGAAGTCTGCTCTCATGGTCATATATTGTAATGTGGGTTCTTTTGTTTCTTTGTTTTTTGAAATTTAATATAGTGTGTTTATCCTGCTTGGGATTTGTTAAACTTCTTAAATATATAGGTTGGAAAAATTGGAGCCATTATATTTTCAAATATTTTATTGTCCTCTGCCCCTTTTATAGAAGACCAGTTACACATTGGTGTAATTGCTTGAAATTGTTCACGGGTTACTAAGGTTCTGTTGTTGCTGCTTTTTCCAGTTTTGTTTTTTTTCTTGCTGTGCTTCAGTTTAGAGAATATACCTTATGGAAACTTTAACTTCACTCATCTTTTCTTCTGCAATTTGGAACCTGTTCTTAAATCCATCCAGTGACTATTTCTTTTCAGATGTTGTGGTATTCATCATTTGAAGTTTTAATTTTTTAAGTCTTCAATTTCTTTTTTTCACTATGTTCATGTTTTCTTTAAATTCTTGAATGTCTTTATAATAGCTATTTTAAAGTTTTTGCTAATTTCATAATCTATCATATCTGTCAGTTTCTATTGACTGATCCAAATCAGTCCTGGTTATGTGTCACATTTTGTTGCTTCTTCTGTCTACTGATGTTGATTTTTACATTATGAATGCACATTATTGAATGCCTAGATTTTTTGCCTTTCTTCCTAGAATGTTGAAGTTTGTGTTAATAGGCCTTTGAGTTACTTGATAGGCAAGATAATCCTTTAGAGACTTGTTTTTAACCTTTTAAGGACAGGACCATAGTAGTATTTACTCTAGTTCTAGCTGTCCACCAAGTTGTCTACTAAAACGGGGCCTTTCTTGGATCTCTCCAAATTTTTCTGTGAATTCAAAGGCATCTTTTCACTTGGCTGGTAGACAAGACATGGAGAATGCAATGTGGAAGTCTAAAATAAGCCAAAAAGATTGACTAAAGAGAATAGTGTGATGATAGTCTTGAAATAAAAGTTTAATTCTGTTAAAATGAAAGCCAAAATCTCAAAAGTAAATTCATGTATTTCAACTTATTTTCATATTTTCTATCTCTTGTCATGTAATACTTCACTGTTAATGATTTATTCAGATTTACCTTTAAGGTCACAGAAGCATTGAATTTGTTTTAAATTTTAGTAACTTCTTTTGTGATTTCTATAAAATTTTTGGTTCTTAAGTCATTCTAGTCTAATTTGACAAGTCATGTTTCTTTCTTCAAGATATATGTTAATGCTCACTTTAAAGTCTTTTTGATTGTTCTATTATTTCTATATGTAGGCCTGAAAAATTATAATTCTTTTATCACCTTATTTTCTCTTGTGATGTTTCACTTTTTGTTGTTTACTGCTCTGAGTTTATCCTGTGAAGAGTTGTTTTCTTTCTGGGAAACCTGTATGCCCTGGGTTAGGAAGCATCCCTCCTGGTTGATTTCATATTTCTTTGTGCCTTATGTCTAGGGAGTATATCTAGTGTGAATCTGGATCCCACCACAGGATGTGGACAACCCTATTGATTCTTTTATTTTTCCAGGTGTCTCTTTATCATCTCAAGACCACAGGTCATTGACAAGTATTATTGTTTCAGTGTTGTCCTTGTTTCCGATTCATAGATTTGGTAGCTCTTCCTAACTACCTGCTTAACATAAATAGCTCAAGATCAGGCTCCTACAGGTTTATGGATTTCCTTCCCATTAGAGATTTAGATGGCAACCCATAAGAATGTAAATCTGGGTTTGAGACTCCATAGAAACATTTTGGCTTCAGCTTTGAGTCACCATCTCATTGAGATTTTGAGTTCTTTCTTAGTTTCTCAAAATTGTGGATTTAATTTTCTTTTGTGGGTGTCTACTTAAATAGCCTTTGCTATATTTTATCTAGTATCTTTAAGTTTTTATTAGGGAAGAAATCCTTCCATGTCAGCTTCATCTCCCATATTGCCTGGAACTCTATTTAACTTCTTTTCTTTATGTTTCTAAATTATTTTACACATAGTAGTGCCTACCTTACCAGGTGTTCAAACAAGCAAATTGAATGAAGTATGTTAATGGCTTAGCATAGTACTTGGTAAATCATAAATGTGCAGTAAATGCTATTCATTAATAATATAATTCTAAACAATATACATTTAAATTATGACATTTGAAGTTACCAAAAGTGCATTTTAATCAATTTGAAACTGTTCACTTTTTAAAATTTTAATTGACAATTCCTTCTTAAGTAATTTTTACAGTATCTAAAATGTAGAGCAAAATTCTGAAATACATGAAAAATTTTTTGTATTTGCTTTTGCCTTATAGCTCTAATATACATTGAATTTCTTGCAAGTGGCCTATTTTTTGTTTCTCTCTGAGCTTCATAATTTTGTACAGATTTCATGGAGAAGAGGCTTCAGTGTTCCGTACTCTGATAGAGGAGTTTTTGAGTAAATGTATTTTTAGTTTTCCTTATGCAGCATTGATATTAATGAATGAATCCTAAACTCATAATTAAAAGAGAGAGATATTTAGGATTAAAGGCAGAGGATTTATAATTCAGAACATCAGATATTTTTTGATGATCCAGTTTAATAGATTTGAAAATCTATATATGCACATTATTTTTTATTAAAATAGTTCCAAACCATTTGATGTATGAATATGGAAAAGTGTGGAATCTTTATCCTTAGGAGAATTAGAGAAGGAGGAAGAAAAGGGAGGGGGGTGGAGAGAAAAGGTGAATCCACTGAGTTAAATTAGTAAATAATTAAGAGTGGTTAAAACAAACATTTTTAATTTAATGCCTGTTCAATCCTTTTAAAATTAATTTGAATCTGCAATTATTTAAGCTGTGAGCCCTGCACTGAAGAGAGCATAAAATTATAGATTTTAAGGTAATATATAAATTCAATTGATCAGTCTGGCAGAGAATTGATGCCACAATTTGTACCCAGTGGCATTTTCTCACTCTTACTCTACTGGCTTTAGAACATTACAGAAAGTCAATATGATATGGCAACATAGTGATACACTTTCAGTCATAAGTCCCTTGTTCAGATTAAAACTTAGATGCCCACATTGTGGATAATAAATGGTCAGACGATCTGTCTCCATCTCAATATGTGTCACCCACATAGTACTTCACTGCAAGTTTGCATAGTTATCAGTTTTCCTAGGAGCCAGCAAACCAATAACAGAGGGTGTCTGTCTCTTCAGGAGAATAAAATAGAGGGAAAGGAGAACAACATGTAGCTGCAGTCCGGGGGCAGACCTCTCTATAGCAGCCTACTGCCTCTGACTGTCTTTACTTATGTTGTGATCAACTTACCTTCAAAATTCACTCTTGATTTCATGTTTTGATACTCTTAACTTATTAATCTGTTTACCACCTCAGCATTATCTTTTCTGCTCATTCCCTTCCAAGCTTACTCTTTCCAGTAAAGTTATCGGGAACATTTAGCTGTCTTTCTCTTTGTTTTATTAGAATTTAATTCAGAACATTATTTGATGCCACACAGCTTTTTATTCTCTAAGAGCACAAAACTCTGTGAGAAAGGACCTAAACCATGTATTTAATCCTCAATAACTATGTTCAACTTCTTGGCAGCTTTCAGGCACAAATATGCTACATAAAGTAATATACAGTATATTCCATATAGGCACCACCTAAACTTGGCTAAGGCAGTATCCTACAACACATGCTGCTGATGTGGTCTGTGCACACCAAAGATGAAATTATCTCTACAACAGACTATTGAAGCTCAAGTGGCCCAGGCATTTATCAGTAATGATTCATAGAGCAGTCCTTTAATTTATCAATTAGAAAGGCAACATAATGCCTAATTATAAAATAAAAATGTTATTAACTTTACTCTGTCGTTACGTTTCAGTGTTGTTATTCATTCATTTATTCATTTATTCACTTCATCTGAAAATATGTGCCAAGTGACTCCTCTATAGCCAGGCATTGTACTGGGTGCTGGGTGGGGAGGCAAACAAGGCCAGTATCCCTTGTGAGATATACATCTTAGCACAGAACAGAATCGCTTAGCAAACATAAGCAAACATATGTCAGATGAAGAAGAATACCAGGTAGAATAGGATAGTAAGGTAGAAAAGAGTAGGGACTGGCATGGCTTGAGGAGATAGGGTAGTTGTGATGGTTAGGTTCATGTGTCAGCTTGGCCAGGTGATAGTACCCAGCTGTCTGGTCAACCAAACACTGGCCTAACAATTGCTGCTAGGATATTTGTGGCTGGTTAATAAACCAACAGGCTGGTTTATTAAATCATCAGTCAATTGGCTGCAGCTGTGACTGAGGACTCACCAAAGGGCATGTCTTCCACAATGAGAGAATGCAATTGGCTGGATTTAATCCAATTAATCAGTTGAAGACTTATAAGCAAGACAGATAGAGGACCTTCATTTCTTCTTCGGCTGCCCAGTGAAGCGTTTCCTGAGGAGTTCGTCACAGTTGCCGGTGCGTTTCCTGAGGAGTTCATCGAACACGTTTGTTGAAGATCCCAGTTCATTTCCTAAGGAGTTCTTCAAAGTTGCTGGTTCATTTCCTGAGGAGTTCATCGGACATCTTCCTTGGAGTTGACAGTTTGCTGACTGCCCTACAGAATTTGGACTTGTGCATACCCACAGTTGCATGAGTCGCTTTTATAAATTTTATAGTTATAGATACCTCTCATTGATTCTGTTTCCCTAAAGAACCTTAACTAATACAGTAGTCATGGAGGACCTCACTGATTAGGTGATATTTGAGCAGTGATCTGAAGGAAGTAAAGGACTAAATCATGCGGACATGTACAAAAATGACAGAGACAGAAAGAAAGGCCCAAAGATGGAGAATCCTCGGCAGGTTCAAGGATGAGCAAGCCAACTAGTTTTGTCTAGAGCAGAATAATCAAAGGAGAAGGTCTTAGGTTGAGTTCCTCCAAACTATATATTCATGGGCAAGTGATTTGAGAAACTAGTAAGGGAATGGGGAAAAACAGAGGAAAAGGGAAGAAGCTGTACAAGAGTGCAATTTCAAGTGAATTCCTTACTTCGACCTCATCCTCTGGGTGCTCTGAATTTAATTTACTTTCAGAGTCTGTACTTCCTTGAGGTAAGGCTTTCAAAATTCTATAGGTGTCAGTCATTGGCTGTGGATAGCACCTGGAAGATTTAAACTCCAAGGCCCCTGTGGCTCTCAGTGCTTCTGGGCAAAGCAGCTTCAGCAGTTCCAGATAGTCCTCTGAAGAAGATTGTGGGTGCAAAGCATGCAGAAGCTGAGTGCATAGAATAAGTAAACAGTATCCCAGGGGATTTGGCAGGACAAACAACTGGAATGTTCATGCTCACCAATATTGCTCACCCTTGCATTTAGGTGTGGCCCACCCTGTCACCAAAATCTAGCAAACAGAATATAGAACTTGAGTTATTAAATAACCTTGTGGCGAAGAACTTACCCTATCTCCAAAACTGATTTGGACCAGGGTATTAGTGAGAAAGAAATTTTTTATTAAACTTTTAATATTTTGTGTATTTTAGTTTATTGTAGACAGGGATCATCTGTTATATCAACTAGAATTTTTTACTTTAATATATCTGGTTTATGTTTTAGATAGATTTCTGTGGCTACAATGAGAATAAAATATCATAGAGGGACTAGTGAAAATCCAGGGAGATTAGTTAGGAGGCTTTTGCAATTTTTTTGGAAAGAGAAACTGGTGAAATTAAAGTGGTGAGATGTAAAAACAGACCCAACAGGATTTGCTGATGGATTTCAAAATTAATTTTGTCTATTTTTGTTCAGTCTGAATCTCCCACCTTCTCTCTCTCTCCCCCCCCACTCCCTTTCTGTTCTTTCCTCCTTCCTTTAGTTATCTGTAATTTCTCAACTTTCATTTTTATATGAGTACTAATTAACTATTTGAAAAATACTGAATAGCTCTAATAATCTCAGATGTTTACTTACTGCCGAATATAGGCTTTTACCTTTACATGTTGTCACTGCTTACTCTTATTTTTCCTCATTCCTTTCTTTGCTCTTAATACGTTCCCCGTATGCCAAGGTGGTGGGTATTTTTTTTAAATGTTGCTCCTTTTTGGGGAATTAACTTCTTGCTTTGGTCAAAGCAAAAAAAAAAAAAAAAATGATTCCTTTTGGCAATATGTGCTCACTATGGTAAAGTATAAAACAGAAAACAAATAAAAAGAAAAGCACAAGCAATAGAGTTATTTTAGTTTTTTTTTTTTCTCTTATTCCTTTGTTTTCTTAGGGGTTGTTAATTTTCTTGGGGTATGGTAGGAACATGTTGGAAGCAATGTAGTTATTTTAGATTATTTGTGTTTCTTACTCCTCTGTTTGGACATGGTTTATTAATTTTCTTGGGGTATGGTAGGAACATATTGGAAGCAAAGTAGTTATTTTAGGTTATTTGTTTTCCTTAATCCATTGCTTTGTTTGAAATGTTGTGGGGTTTTTTTGGTTGTTGTTTGCCTGTTTGTTTTTAATTTTTTGATAAACAAAGTTAAAAAATTGAAAAAAAATCAGTAGAAAAATGGGAGTAAAAACTAAATGACAAATAGGGTGGGATGGGGGGATGGTTTGGGTATTCTCTTTTCACTTTTATTTTTTATTCTTATTCTGATTCTTTCTGATGTAAGGAAAATGTTCAGAAATAGATTGTGGTGATGAACGCATAACTATATGATCATACTGTGAACAGTTGATTGTATACCATGGATGACTGTATGGTTTGTGAATATATTTCAATAAAACTGAATTAAAAAAAAAAAAAAAAGAAAGAAAAGCACAGACATACATCAAAATATAGGAATAGAATAGAGAAATATTTAAAAATATTTATTTTATTCATCCGTATCGAGTAAATATCAAGATAATATTTATTTTGATTTCTGTTGATTCCCTGCTGAAGCAGTGAGCTGTTACTTCTTTCATTAATGCTATGTGAATATTTTAATTATTTTCTTGAGAACAGTGGAAGATAAATCTTCTCCTTCATTTGAGTTTTCCATTTTTCTCCTCTGATTACCTATTGGAAAATAAATGTGAAGGTTAAACGTGTATATGAGAGATCTCTATCCATTAATCGTGTAGCAAATGGTGTATGACCTCCAGCAATTAACATGCTGTCTGAAATTTTCAGTGTTTCAGGTTTTTTCCTTATAGAATAAGCAAATTCACAGTTTACCCCTTATAAATTTTAAGTAAGAAACAGTGGGTATTGTATTAAAATTAAAGAGTTTAAACAACACACATATCTGCATATGTTTATATATAATTAGTTAACAAGGCTCTTCCCGTTGAAACACAAGTTTTCTGTACAAGGAGAAATGTTTCCTTTTTGGAGATGTATATTCCTATCCACCTTGTTTGGTTTAGTGTGGCACTAAGTATGTTGAATTGACTCAATGCCTTGCACATGGAAAAGGAAAATAATTGTAAAGAATTGCAATGTTTTAATGGATTGCAGGGATATGTAAAAATGTTTGCTCAAAAGGGAATGCATATCTATATCTATATATCTATATTAAAGCATCACTGAGAGAAAATTTCTAAATTACTAAAAAGTTAATTCTGCCAGTGTTTCCAAGGAAAAGCAAAAGGCTTTAACACTGAGAAATATTTTGTAGTTTTCTACGGTTACATTATGTCTCAACTCTGCCTCTGGGGTCATTTAAGTCTCCAGAATAAATGATTGGGTAAATTTTACAGGATTTACAATAGTGCCACCACTAGGAGTGTTCCTTTATGTTTGACATAAAGGGGCATTGCTCTGAGAAAGTAAGTGAAAAATGTCCATATGACTCTTTACCAGTGGCCCGGTTCTCTCTCCCATTATTCTACCACTTTCTCTGGCTGCTTTCATACACAAAGGTTTCTAAAGCCAGGGACGCTGAGTTGGAAAGCTTGAATGGGGACAGTGGTTAGAAAACCTCTGAGGCATGAAGTATAGCCTTAATAGGGCAGGTTTTGATGGCTGCCTATACGGGGGAATAGGTAGATTAAGGTCAGCATAATAGTGACTGAAGTCTACGTGAAGAATGTAAAGAGAGGCATAGTATCAAAAGAAGGAGTGTCCCCACCCAGTGAGAAAGGGAGTACAGACATAAAGGAATTTTCCTTAAAGATGAACCTAGTGTTGCAAATGCCTGTGTGATTATTTGATTGTGTTTGAGTTTGAGTTTCCCTGAAAGCAGAGCCCAAGACAGGTGGTTTTCAGAAAGCAGGAGTTAGGGTCAGGAGAGAGTGAGGGAAGGAAAGAAAGTTTTATCAAGGTTTTATCACAGTGGCCACTGTGAGCAACTGGGCCTTGAGCCCACTCTAAGAAGAGCGAAGAATTCCTTTTAGAATTGTCCCTTGCAGGGATAGGAGGCAAGGATAACTCCTCATCAGCAGGAGTCTGCCCTTGGTTGAGGATCATTCCCATAAATCCCCTGACACATCCATGCTATTCATGCGGAAAGCTAAGAAGACAACAACAGAGGTAAAGCATGGTCAGTGCAAAATGAGTTAAAACCTGCACAAAAATGTTCCAGCTTGGCTGACATCAGACCTGAGTTCAAGAGAATGTGGGTGAAAGTACCAAAGTGGGTTCTAATACCCATAGCGATGGAGGTGGGACTACTGGTGATGGATGCCTGGGGTACAGGATACTTGGAACTGGGATTCACCTTTTCAGAACCACTGATTCATTTCTTATATATCTCCTTGGGGTGTTGTAAAGGTAATCTGCATAAATCTGACTACCAATTTGTTTTGTATAGATTCTATCAGAGGTTGGAAATAGGCAAATGGTTGCCCTGGGAAAATGACTCACTTAAATTTTCATTCCAAATTAATCTGAAAGAGAGGTTTGTTTATTTTTGAAGGGTGTTTTCCTAAATGCTTCTATTTCAAGTTTCCTTAATTTAAGACCTGTGAATAAAGCTACTGACATTTTGTGAGAGTTAAGTGACTGACTGCTGAACATTTTATAAAGCAACTATTTTCACCATCTTTGTGATATATTACTATTTAACTATAAGATTGAAATCTCAGAATAATCTCACGCCTGGGAGATTCCCGTAAGAAGTTATATATTCTCTGTGTCTCTAGTAGGCTACCTTGACCTTTCATGTTTCAAACTGCAGCCCTTTTCTATCATTAGATTTTAAAGTTTTCAAAAATCTAGGGAGAAGGGGTTTTCTTTCTTATCCTGTCTTCCATTGCCTCTGGGCTGGGGAAGAAAGTAGATAAAACAAAAGGTTTTTGTTTGCATCGAATACAAAAGAAGTTCAAATGGACGCCTCAAGTGCAATGACCTTGATGACTATTGCTCTTTTATTATAACTTTGAGCTTAATAGTTCATAGAATATTCAGTGCATCTGGGCACAAATTGAAACTTCAGACAGAAGACATATCTCTGTAGGGAAACTTCCCTTTCTCGAGGGGGTAATTCCTTTGTGCCTAAAGTTTAAGCAGATTGCAAGAGAGAAAAGAAATGTTTGAGAATAAATTAAGGATAGCCAGACTGCTCGTGTATCATAAAACCAAGTTGACCTCCTCTAAATTTTCCATAGCACCCTGAATAAAATTGGAATAAGTGAAATTAATTTAATATTTTCTCATGAATTAATCTGCCAACATCGTAGCGAACCTAGTTAGTAAACACACTGAAATCCTAATAAAAAGTGATATTTATATAACATTTTAGACAAATTGAAGCAGTAAATATTGACCATAGCATTACATTAGCCTACTATTGTGTGCACGTGTGTGTGTGTGTGTGTGTGTGTGTGTGTGTACCTATAAAAGTTTATTCGTACCAGCTGGCAGAAGTGTATTTTTTGGAATTTTTGAGCCGGCTGTTAATTTCAGCCAATTTTAAAAATTAAATTGTATAATTCATAATTAAATAAATTATAGTAAAGAAAAAGGAATTATAAATACTTAAAATTCATCATTTCCTATTTTACTACATTTTACTATTATTTATGCTCTTGAGATGGTTTGCAATTATTGTATCTGTATGGCGGGAGTACTAGGTAGTGGTGTACTCAAGTATTATTTCTTCTCAACTATGCATTCAGAAATGTTGAGTTGGTAGCTTGGTACTGGGCATGGTAGAGGTATTTGTATCACAGAAATTGGTAAACACTACAACTCAAAGCTTGACTTATCATTTTGTTGACTGATTAGACTTAAGAAAGTACTGGAGAAAATGTTAATGCAGATTAAACTTTAAAGTGTGTTGGGTCTGTCTGTAGCCACTACATTGTCAATAGTATAAAAATTGTGGAAATATTATTCACAGCATTCAAAAACTATTACCTGATTCAGTGAAGAAGTCACTCCCATCATTGATCAAAAAAGGGAAGTTCTGACAAATTTGTGCATTGTTTCATTTTTGTCTCATTAATGTAACTGATAATATCAACCAACATTCTTCAGTTGCAACTGTAAGTTGGTTAGGGCTACAGGAGTTCAGAAAAGAATCAATGAAAACATTTTGTGTCAATCAATTGAGATATGGAATTTAAAACTAAAATATTGTACATTTTATTGTTTGTAATTTTCTAATAGTAAAATTTATAATAAATTTTTTCTTCCAAGCAGACTGTTAAACTTTTATGGCACACCTTAGTAGATATATACAGTTTTAATAACTATAAACATTTAACATAATTCTTAAAAATAAGCAGTTCCTGCAGAATTGTGGAATTTCTTTCCTTTTGTAAATTAGAACCAAGGCCTAAAATAAAACGTACAAATTAAATGTATTTTACAAAATTTTATTGAGTTGAAAATTATAGGTTGAACCATAAACAGAATAACCTATTATGGATACCATTAAATGCAAGATTTGTAGAACCTAGCCTAAGATAAGCTAACTGATTCTCAGAGAGAATCTTCACTCGAGAAGTTCTACTCTTAAAAACTCCAAAATTTTCAGATAATGTGGGATGGATTTCAATTTTCTTTCTTTTAGGATCTTTTAATGTTAGATGGTTATGGTACTATGAAGAAAAAAATTCTTACTATAAAGAGAATATAAGTTATAAATGAACACTGAATATCAATAGTACCTGGGAAGTAAAGTATATTTTTGTAAAAAGATATACCAATCACATACAATTCAAAATTTTTGACTTATTCTGAAATGTATGGAATAATTATGACAAGTATCTTTTTTATATTATCATTTGGCAGTCAAATTTGAAATCTTAAAATTTTCCCAGAAAAAAAAAATATTTGAATTTACGGTTGGGGAAAAAAAATCATTCTCTAATGCTTATCTTTTCTAGCAACTCTTATGTATAAATACCTACCTTATAATGAATGTCCTCCTGAATTCATCTGTGATCACTCTTCTGAACTAGGTATTTGTTCAAAACATTCATCAGATAATCATCTTCTTTCCGCTATCAACTTAAACTTGAAAATCCTATGATCTCCTCATGCTTGTTCCTGGATAAGACAGGACTATCTCCAATTTCCCAATATAAACCCTCATCCTCAGCACTCTTGTGTGGTTTGTTGATTGTATGTTCACATATATCTGTTTATGGCACCATTGGCTTAAGCTTTTAGTGAGTGAACAAGGTGAATACAGGTTATATGCAAAGTAATTTTAAAATTATGTACTTCAAACATGCAGAAATACTATATTCATTCCTGTATCTACATCACAAATCTTTTTCTTTTTTTTCATCTCTTTTCCACCACCCCTTCTTTTCTTTCTTCCAAAATGAAAGGTAAGGGATAAATGAAAGCATACATTTATCCACACCCCATCTGTGCAGCGAGTTGCTACACAGTAAGTGTGGGGACACAGGCTCAGGCACAACAGCAACTTTCAGCAAATGACCATTTTATACTTACACAGTGTAAAGGGTTCAAAAGAGCAGAGGAAGAGATCCCATCATAACCAGTCTCTGGGGACACCAAACTGCACAGGTCAGCACCGGTGGTTGGCAGCGTCACGGGCCCCACTTCATGTCTGAGAATAGAGACAAGTTTGCCCAATATGGGTATCTATCCACTCCAGGGGAGAGGGGACCCTGCCCCTGGGAATTTTCTGCCCTCTTAAGCATCAGGGGCTGCCCATTGGCTGTTTGCAAATTTAAGATCTGGTAAGGCTTTTTTCTTTAGACTTAACATCTACACCGGGTTGCGGAATGGAAACAGATTGAAACATAGTCACACAATAGAAGAGGAGTTTGGGGGTAGGTGAGGGCTGGAAGATGGCCACTGAGCATGTGTCCCTGACTTCCCCAGCCTCATCCCATTCCCTGATTCCTCTTTTCTGTCTCTCAGAGAGCGAGAGTGAGTGGAAGTTACCATCTTAGGCTATTTCATAATTTTACTACATGTGTTTCAAAACTAACTAAAGACAACATGTAATTCTGCAGTTGATTTTTTACTCAGCATTTTGTTTTCTAAATGTGAATTGTTGTTGATTACTGTAAATCTAGTTCATTCATTTTTCCTGAGAGTATTTTATTCCATTGTATGAATGTCATTCCTCTATAGTTCCGCATTAAATCAGTTTCCTTTTTTTAGCTGTTGAAAACAACTAACATTCTTGAACATGGTAAGATTTTTGGTTTATATACCTAGCAATGTGCTTATTGAGTTTTAGGTTTTCATAAATCCAGAACTTTAATAATTATTGCAAAATTAATCTACACACGTATAATAACAATTTATCCACTAGCGAGGGTATCAGTTTTCTTACATACCTGCAAACACTTGATATTGTGAGAATTTTAAATTTGCTAATCCCATGGGTATGAAAGTTTCTTTATTATTTCTTTATTAAATCAATTTGTATTTTCTTGTTTACTAGTGAATTTGTGAATATCTTTGTATCTTTATAGACCACTCACATTCACCTTCAATGAACTGCCATGTGAAATATGTTAACATTTAGCTATTGGGCCATTTGTTTTTCTTATTGGTTTTTGCTGGAAACTATTCTTTTGTGGTTATATACTTAATATAACTTTCCCAATATGTGGTTTGTTTGTTTTTTTTCCTAACAAATGTTCATAGTATTTTTGGTCATACAGAAATGTAAATTTTGATATAGGTAATATTTTCCTTTATTCCTAAAATTTCTAAATAATCTCAATGTCATATTTCTCTTTTTTCATATATTCTATTTTTTTGTTTTGCTTTCCATAATTAGACCTTTAATCCATTTGCAATTTATTGTTGAATAGTTTGAATTGGAAATCTAATTTGTTCATTTTTAATAGAGAAAGCTAAATGTCCTGGCACTATTTATTCAAAAGTCTATCTTTCTTCTCATTTATACTACCACTCTCTACCTTACAAGAGTTTATATCTTTATATGTGTATCTTTCAGGACACTATTATGTTCCATGGATCTCTGTCTATCCTTACCCTGATATCAGTCACCACTAGAATTACAAGAATTTTTCATGTCTAATAGGGTGATTTCTCCCACTTTATTCTCCTACAAAATCTTCTTTACTATTCTTGGTCCACAATTCTCTCATGTGAATTTTATAGTCCATTTTTAATATTTTGCGGATAATTTAACTGGATTTTCATTTGAGTTGATAGATTAATTTGTGGGAATTGAGTTTTCCTAATATTAAATCTTCCTTTCTATGAACATAGTATAACTCTATTTTGATTTAGGTAATGAATATTGAATATTCATTCAATATTGAATTAAGATATTGAATGCCATTTTATAGGTTTCTCTATACATGTCTTGAAATTCGCTTGTCAGATTTATTCCTATATAATATCATTTTTTAATCTTTTGAATGTGATATTTTAAAAAATAGTTATTGCACTTACTACTTTATTATTGCTTTCTTTATAGGATTGTTATTGATTTGTGTATTTTGATTTTGTATCTTGCAAATTGCTGAACTCTCTTATTCTAATTATCTGTCTAGCTTCTCTTTAATTTTCTATAAACATAACTTTATTTTAGATAAATAACTATTTTTCTTCCTTTTCAATTCTTACACCTCATTTTCTTATCTTATAGCATCATATAGATCTTCCATTAAATATGAAAAGAAAGATGATAACTTTCATCTTTATCGTGTATCTAATCTTTACTTCTCAGATCTCTGAATGCAAAATTAGCCTTTTCAGTGTATAACGGCTACACTGAGAAGGAAGCAAGTATGAACAAGTACATTTTCTTTCTTTGTGAGCCTCCTACAAAGAAAAGCATTTAGTATATTTAATCTAATACTAATTAAATTAGATTGTTAATAACTGTCAATTATTCGTTTATTTCTTCTTTACACATGTCTATATTGCTTTAAGTTTCCAGACACGATTTTTTTGTTTGTTTGTTTTGTTTTGTTTTGTTTTTTAGTACTCTTTCTTGGTAATCTCACTATTGTTTTTGGCTTCCTGAAGATACCATAAACATCTGACTAGAGAGAGCCTGATCACGGAGTCTGTGCTGCTCTTCCAGAGGAAACAGGAAGGAAATGTCACTGTTTTACTGTCTACAGTGTAAGCCTAGGCATGGATGAAAGTACTGTTATTTCTGCTAACTTATCTTTTTTGTTGTATATAGTGATCAGTTTTCTTGAGCTTTATTAGTAATCTGTGCCACTGCCTATAATATGCAGCTTAATGACAAATCAGGGACTTAAAAATGAAATAAACATAAAATGATGTTATTTTTTATTTAGCAATGCAGTTAATTTGGAATTCAATTCTATCCATACTGAGTTGATTCAATAATTGATACATATTATTTATAAAATTATAGACACAGCCCATAGATTTTTCCAGTTACCTTAACTGATTTTGAATAAATACAAAGATTGCATGGTGTTAATTTTATTAATAGGAATTAAAGATATAGGATTTGACTTGATTTGGGAGGGTTATATTTGAGAAGAAAAGAAAAAAAACTGTTATTCTATTTCTTTTTGAAGCAATTTAGAAGTCTCTAAAGTACTTGGCTTTTTGTAATTCATCTCTACACTTCCTTCTTTCAGTTCTCTGAGAGTTCTCTTTCTGACTCTCCTTGAGTAAGGTATGAGTTTCAATAGAAGTATAGTGGATATTTTATCATTGTTAGGAGCAGTGCAGACTTATCCATTAGGCACAGAAGATATGGTTACTAAAGCCAACAATACTTTTAGAGGTTATGAGAAAATTTTGTTTTTTTTAATCAGAAGAAAACAATTTTAGAGTTGAAAATTATATTTGTGTTTAGACTAACACAGTAAAAATTATTTTTTAATGTTCATTTTTTATAGATGAAAGAGCCTATAAAAATCATAATGTTGCCTTGATAATGAATGACCACATTGTTATGGTGAGTTATTACCATTTCTTTTGCTATACACATTAAATTTGGGGCTCCTGATTAGGGAAGCTGATTACACTGCAGCTTATTAGGCTGTATCATCCTTCATTCTTTTCCATATGAATAGTTTTCCTACCACCATTTGTTAAAGAGACTATTCTTTCCCAATTGAGTGGACTTAGCACCCTTGTTGAAAATCAATTGGCCATTTATTTGAGAATCGATTTCTGAAATATCAGTCAATTCCATTGATCTATAAGTCTGTCCTTCTGCCAGTACCATGGTGTTTTCACCATTGTAGCTTTTTAATAAGTTTTTAAATTGGGAAGTGTAAGTCTTCCACATTCATTCTTTTTAAACATGGTTTTGGCTATTTGAGGCTTCTTATCCACCTACATAATTTTGATGATTGGCATCTCCATTTCTGCAAAGAAGGCTGTTGAATTTTGATTGGGATTGCGTTAATCTGTGTATCACTTTGGGTAGAATTGATGTCCTGACAATATTTCATCTTCCAACCCATGTGTTTTCATTTATGTAGTTCTTTTATTTCTTTCAGCAATGTTTTGTATTTTTCCATATAAAATCCTTTGAATTTTTGGCTAAATTTATTCCTAGATAGTTTATTCTTTTAATTGCTATTGTAAATGGAAATTTTTCTTGATGTTTTCTTGATTTCCTGTTCAGATTGTTCGTTAATAGTGTATAGAAACACTACTGAACTTGGGTTATTGATCTTGTACTACACCATTTTCTGAATTTGTTTATTAACTCTAGCAGTTTGTTGGTGGATTTTACTATGTAGGATCATGTCATCTACAAAAAGAAAAAGTTTTGCTTCTTCCTTTCCAATTTGTATGTCTTTTATTTCTTTTTCTTGCCTAACTCCTCTGGCTAGAACTTCCAGTACAATGTTGAATAACAGTGGTGACAGTGGGCATCCTCTTCTTATTCCTGATCTTAGAGGGAAAGCTTTCAGTCTTTTGCCATTGAGTATGATGTTAGCTGTTGCTGTTTCACATATGCTCTTTATCATGGAGGGAATTTCCTTCTATTCCTATTTTTCAAAGTGTTTTTATTGATTAAAGATGCTGAATTTTTGTCAAATGCCTTTTCTGCATTGAGATGTTATTTGGTTTTCCCCCTTCATTCTGTTAATGAGATGTATGGCATTAATTTGTTTTCTTATATTGAACTGCCCTTGCATACTTTGAATAAATACCACTTGATCATGGTGTATAGTTAGTTTAAGGTGCTTTTGAATTCTGTTTGCTACTATTTTGTTGAGGTTTTTTGCATCTCGATTCATAAGGGATATTGGTCCATAATTTCCTTTTCTTGTGGTCTCTTTGTCTGGCTTTGGTATTAGGGTGATGAGTTAAGGAGTGGTCCCTCCTCTACAGTTTTTTGGAAGAGTGGAAGAGTTTAGCACAATTGGTGTTAATTCTTCTTGGAATGTTTGTTAAAATTCACCAGTGAAGCCATCTGGTCCTGGGCTTTTCTTTTTTGGGGGGTTCTTGATTACTGATTCAATATCTTTACTGAGGATCTATTTGTTTTTGAATCAGTATAGATAGAGTCAGTGTAGGTAGTCTGTGTGTTTCCAGGAATTTGTGCATTTCATCTAGGTTATCTAATTTGTTGGCCTACAGTGGTTCATAATATCATCTTATAGTTCTTTTATGAGTCCTATGGCATTCATAGTAATGCCCCCTTTCATTTCTGATTTTATTTGTGCCCTCTCTAAGTTTTACTTTGACAATCTAGCTAAGTGTTTGTTGATTTTATTGGTCTTTTCAAAAAACCAACATTTGGTTTCATTGATTCTATTTTTTATATGCTATTTCATTTATTTTCTAATCTTTGTTATTTCCTTCCTTCTCTTCACTGTGGGTTTAGTTTGCTCTTCTTTTCTGCATCCTCCAGTTGTGAGGTTATGTGTCTGATGTGAGATCTTTTTCTTTTTTAATTTAAGTATTTATAGCTATAAATTTCCCTCTGTTATGGGATGCTTCTGCTGCATCCCATAAATTTTGGTATGTTGTATTTTCATTTTCATTTGCCTCAAGATATTTACTAATTCCCCTTGTGATTTCTTCTTTGACCTATTGGTTGTTTCCAAGTGAACTGTTTAATTACAAGATATTTGTGATTTTCCATTTCTCCCTAGTTATTGATTTCTAGCTTCATTCCATTGTGGTCAGATAGAATATTTTATGATTTCATACCATATTTTTGTATTTATCGATACTTGTTTTGTGACCTCATGTATGGCCTCTCCTAGAGAATGATCTATGTGCACTAGAGAAGAATATGTATGCATTTTGCTGCTGTTGGGTGAAGTGTTATACACACACACACACACACACACACTCTTTGTTGTTGTTGTTAGGTTTAGTAGGTTTAGAGTATCACTCAAGCCTTGCATTTATTTATTGATCTTCTTTCTAGATATTCTATCCATTATAGGAAGTGGGTATATTCAAATCTCCTACTATTCATATAGAATTGTCAATTTTTTCCTTTAGGTCTGTCACTATTTACTTCATATATTTTGGGCTCTGCCATTAGGTGCATATACAATTATAATTATTATGTGTTCTTGTTGAATTGACCCCTTTAGAGTATATGGCAACTTGCTTTGTCTTTATAACAGTTCTTTAACTTAGTCATTTTATCTGATATTAGCTTAGCCCCAAACTCTCTCTTGCTTACTCGTTATATGCTGTCTTTGAATTTAAAGTGAGTGTCTTGTAAGCAGCATATAGTTGCATCATTCATTTCTATCCATTCTGCAAATTTCTGCCTTTCAACTGGAGAAGTTAGTCCATTTAAATACTTATAATGCAGGACTTTCTTCTGCCATTTGGCTGCATGGTCTTAATAAGTTTTATACCATTTTTGTCTCTCAGTTCTTCCATTCATGCTACTTCCATACTTACTAAATCTTTGTATTGTGACATTTTGAGTCTTTGTCATTTCTTTCTGTATATATTTTTGTATTTTTTCCTTGTGGTTATGTGGGGCTTAAATTTAACATCCTAAAGTTATAAGAGTCATGTTTAATTTGATACAAACTTAACTTCAATAGTGTATTCATATACTGTTCTTATAGCTCTCCTTCTCCATCTTACTATTGTACTTGTTACAAATTCTGTCTTTATACATTATATTTCCCAAGCCATAGACTTTTCATTCCTTTTTATGCATTTATATTTTGATTGTGTAAGAAGTAAAAAGTGAAGTTAACAAAAAAATGCAATTTTCTTTACTGGAGGTCTTTATTTGTTTCTGTCACTTCAGTCTACTCTTTAGTTTCCTTTCATTTCAGTCTGAAGAACTCCATTTATCAGTTCTTTTAGGGTAGGTCTAGTGGTGACAAACTCCCCAAGCTTTTGTTTATCTGGTAATGTCTTAATCTCCCTCACTTTTAAAGACAGTTTCACTGGATATAGAATTCTTGCTAATTGTTTTCTTTCAGCACTTTAAGAATTTCATCCACTGCCTTCTTGCCCTCATTGTTTCTGATGGGAGTTCAGAACTTAATCTTATTGACACTTCCTTGTACATGACATGTTGCTTTACCTTTGCAGCTTTCAGAACTCTCATTGTCCTTTGCATTGGACAGTTTGATGATTATGCATCTGACCATGTTTCTCTTTGGCTTCATTCTGTTTAGGGTTTGTTCAGTTTCTTAGATGTGCATATTCATTTCGTTTGGTAAGTTGGGGAAGTTTTCTGCCATTATTCCTTTGACTATTCCCTCTGTCTCTTTATCTCTTTCTTATCCTTCTGGGCCTCCATGATGCATATATTGGTAAGCTTGATCATGCCCACAGGTCTCTTCAGCTATTTTGGCTTTCTATAATTCTTTTTACTCTCTACCCCTCAGCCTGACTCGTTTCAATTGTCTTGTCTTCAAATTCACTAATTCTTTTTTTTAACTATTTCCAATCTGCTTTTGAAACCCTCTAAGGAGATGTATATATATATATATATATATATATATATATATATATATATATATAGCAATTATTGTGGTCATCTACTCCAGTTTATCTGTTTGTTTCCTGTTCAAAATTTCTATCTCTTTATTAAGGTTCTCATATTGTTCATTCATTGTTTTCCTGACATACTTTAGTTCTTGCTCTGTATTGTATTCCATACCTTGAGCATATTGAGTATTATTTTTAAAGTCTTTTTTCAGTGTATCCACAGACTAGTTGTCTTCATTGATGCTTTCTGAATTTTTATCCTCTTCCTTTGTCTGAGTCATCATTTCCTGTTTGTCTGTCTTGTAATCTTTTGCTGTATACTGTACATTTTAATGTTTTAAAGTGTTACTCTGGGATTTAGTCTCTGAGTTGTCTTTCCCTTGAATTTGTATCCAGCTTGTGTTATGAGGAAGATTTCCTTGAGTGCCAAGAGCTAACAAAACCAAACAAACCCACACAGAAAACAGTTTTTGCAAATTGACTGCATTGGCTGGTGCTCCCCTTCAGTGTTCAGCTCTCCTATCAAGAAGATCAACCTGAGAGAAACATGAAATGTGGCATCTTTACTGTCTTTTCTGAGCCTTTGTCTTTTCCTGTAGTTGTACTTCTAAAGGCTTTAGAAGTCCCCTGTTTATGGGGACTCAAATGCCCCCCCCCACTGCCTGTGAGATAGTTTTCCTAACTCTCCCAATGCTCTATTGTATGACTTATTGCAGGTAAACTTTTGCTCCAGGCTGCTTTGATTTAATTCTTTCTTACACTGCTTTAGCTGTCCCAGTCTGCTTTGGCCTGGAGTGCAAATTCTGGGAGGGGGAGCCCTAGAAGAGCTTCCTGGTTCATGCTTTCAGGCTTACACTGGGTGTATTGGCACCAACATGTAGGCACCCCAGTATGCCCATATGTGCTTACTCTACTCAACTGGAAAAGGGCCAGTGACCCAGAGTGGGAGAGAAGCCTGGTTCCACATCACCCTGGGGACTGAGAGGGGCCAGATGTATGCCCTGAGGTTTTTGAAGCTGTGTTCTCTTGATTCAGCACTTGCTCAGTAATTGCAGCCATTTAACACTTTTCTGTGGTTTTGAGGAAGGGTACTGACTTGAAGACTTTTCTGCTGCTTTTGCCCGAAGCAGTCAGAGATCTGAATTTGGTCATCTTTTTGATTTACCAACCCCCAGCACTTTTAGTTTCACTTCCATCCCACTCTTCATCTTTTCTCCCTTGTTTGTTCCTTCCTTCCTGCCTTGGAAGCACTCTTCTCATCAGTTATTATTTGAAAGCTATATCCCACTCAATGTTACATCAGTCAGTTGTAATTCATATATATAGGAAGAGCTTGCAGTTAAGAGGGTTGGGTGAGATAACTATCACCAGCTAAATTAGGGCATAACTTTTGAGAATACTCTTAAGCAAAACAACTAAAATGCTTTTTCATTTAAAAATGGATATATTACATTTTATATTGCTAGATAAGCCTCTACAAATCAAGAAGCTATGTATTCTTAGAGACACTTTTTTTTTTTTCTTTTCACTGATTGGTTATTAGAGTAAGGTTAGTACACGGATTTAGATGTGATTCCACAATGGCTTGCAGTCATCAGGAAAGGCTTTGTGGTACATTAGAAGTATGTTCAAGGAATGTCATCTCAATACTTCAAGGGGCTTTATTTAATAAAAAGGGCAGTCAGGATCAGACCAGTCCACTGAATTTGCATGTTTTCTCCTCACATTGCTGAAAACATCTTTTCAAACAGGCTTCAAACTAGAGCAATTAGGTGGGTAATTGCCCTAGTGTGAACTTAGCCTTAAAAGCTTATTCTATGAAACTACAGTAATTAGACTTAGTTCCTCAGTCTTTTTTCTTCACTTCATTGTTCTCATGCATTAGGCTAATGTTGCTGTGCTTGGGTTCGCTTCAATGCAAAGGAATGGAGGCTGGGGATGGGGAAATAGAGAGACTTAAACGGATAAGAAACCCAGCAAACAAAACTGAAACCCAGCTTGTGACAGCAATCATGAAAGCGTTTGCATTCTAATAGTGCTTGTTTAACAGCATTTTAATTAATCTGAAATTTGCAACAGTACCTGCTTGTCATTATCCTTTGTAAAAACTAGTTTATGTTCCTAAAATAGATACAGAAAATACCTCATGTTTTGCCAGATTATTTAGCAGTGCTTTGCTATATCAAATTAATTTTAGTTGCTAACAGGATAACAGTTTTAGTTGTTTTTTCTTCACTTTATCATGTTACAATCATTATCCAAAGGGAACAACCAGGTCAAGTGTTAACAATATGTGCCTTACAAAAATAAAAGTTAAGATTTGCCATCTGTTCCAAAAAGATACTATTACATTGGATATTTTTTTTAAATCCCTTTAATCCTAGTACATTTTGTTTTTGTTTCAATTTTTAAAAACTATGCATATATTTTAGTGAAGCAAGGGTATAATGCATAATAAAATAATTAGAATTAAAATGTAGGGTAATGTAATATACCTGTGTGTCAATATTTGAAATAAAGTGTAATTTCTTAAGATGTGTTTCATGGATATAAATTCAAGGCTGAAGATGGCAGGTACAATGCAATGCTTATTAAATATTTGTTAAATTCATTAGATTTTTAGATTAAAACTTTCATTATTGTTTTAATGATAGTATTCAATGTGTCAATCAGAAATGCTGATTGAGCTCCTTTTCTCAGGCTCTTACCCATAGCCTCTCTACCCTGCTCCAGATTTTAGGTGCTATGTGGTGACCCTTTTAATGTGGCTAGCAGAGTTGTCCTGATTTGCTGTCCCAAAGGTCTGATGTTTTATAGACATCAGACTACCATGGTCATACAACTGGACCATGTACATATACAACTGGGACCACTTTTTCTGCATTAATCTGTCTACTGTCATTTGGTTGGTCCATTTCTTGGCAATGTTGCCTTTGTTCACCTGCATAAGTTTTCTCCTTAGCAATAGCAGAAATTATGTCATATGGCTTCTTCAGGTCCCATACCTTTAAGAAATGAGCATGACACCTAAATGAAATGCTAAATAATGTGATATTAAACCTCTATTTTGAGAGATGTCTTTTGAGCATCTCAAAAGTTAAAAGGAATGGTTTCGGAGGAGAAAATACTCATGTTTAGTTTGTTAATTAGCCTGGAAGGGAATATTTCAATTCTTTTTCTTTCAGTTCTGTGTTCTGAGCAAAATCATCACTGTACTATTAAAGCAGACTGCTCCTGAAAGAACAAGGTTTGCTTTTCACATGATGAATGGATCAATTTTCTACAACCAAATTTTCCTGTAATCTAAGAGATAAATACATATTTAATTGTAGTCATTTTTTAAAATAGAAAAACAATACCAATGGGAGTTGGCATGGGAAAGAGAAAGAGTTTGGATTTTGAAGTCACACAGATCAGAACTTTGCTCTCAGTAAGTTTGAAAGGGTTGTACTTAACTTCCCTCAGTCTCAATTTTCTCATTGGCATAGTGTAGTCAATAATACCTATCTCCTAGGATTGTGGGGAAGATTAAATGAAATGTTATGCAAAGCCCATGAGCAATACCTGTTATGTAACAGAGTTGTAAAGGTTGGTGATTAACCAGCTGATCACAGCTGATTTCTTAGCTGTGAAATTCCTGGAGGCAGGTGGTTACAATTCTTAGATCTCTGGTGCCCATCACTGTGCCTGAAATAAAGCAAGAACTCATAATTTTTGCTGAAACAACAAATAAATAAAGGCATGAATAAGAACTTACAATGCAAAAACATCTAGAAACAGTACAGTGAATCAGTGAATATGTAAACAATTTATACTTAATGAACCTCTAATATATACTTGATATTTAATAAAATAGTTCTTGTCATACAGAGGTAGGGTTCAATGGAAAGGGTCTTGGAAAATGACCCAAGAAGCCTGGTTCTACCACTAATTAGCTGAAAGAATTAGAAACAAACCTAAATCTGTCAAGGATTTAAATTCCCCATCTGTAAATTGAGGGCTTTGTGTACAGTGATCTCTAGCATGGCATCTACCCCTTCCTTCATGAGTTTCATGGAGTCTATCACTTTGAAGGGTGCCAGAGTTTACAGTGAGAATGTCCAAATTCTCATCACTCCTGCTCGTAGAGCTCCAGAATGAACCTCTTTCATGAACAGATTTCAGCCAACAGATTCACAAGATAAATAAACAAACATGTAGGAAGAAAGAGACATTTTGCATATGGATTTAGTTTTAAAAGAAACTAGAAAAAAATGTAGTCAAATATGCTTAATTAGCACAGATCCTTAACAAAATAAATGTGCTAATTAATCACTCATCTTGATTATCAAAAGGTCATACCCATATATACAACACATATACACCAGAAGTTAGAAAGAGATACTTTGCCACCTAGCCCCTATTCTGAAAAATGATTCCAAACTTCTAATATAGTTTGCAGAAAATGAATATATTGGAAGAAACTGCCCTGGTGTTCTTTTCATATTAGAAACTTCAGAATTATTCTGATATCGTGATATTTTGAGGTTTTCTTTTTAATATGTTGACTGCATTTCATTTCTCCTTTTTTAGCATCTAATTACTCAATTACTCTTTCCCAAAATATGTACTAATTGCTTTTATTGGTATATTGCTCTTGGGAATATTTTTCTGAAGAATCAGAGTTTCAAAGACTAACTTTCTCATCCAAAGTAGGATAACCTAATTTAGCAGCTGTAGTAGAACAGGAAAGCAGCATGAGCCCCCAAAAAAGGTTACACAGTGGGAAGTGCTTGCTGGCAAATACCAATTCACACCTGTTTTAGGCCTACAGACAACATCAGGGGTGCTGTTTAAATGGACTCTGTGTACAGTTTATCCATTGTTTGGAGTCACTGAAATGAGCTACACTGATTCTTCTTGGCAATTATTCCAATTAGATGGATGCACCATTTATTGCAGTGCTGATTAAGTGGGTTCAGTAGCAGGCACCAAAGAAAGGCTATGAAGAAATATATCAAAGTGGTATTCACATTTTCTGAAGTTCCTCTCAAACTCACTGATGTCTTATGTTATGTGGTTAACAAATAGAACATTCTAAGAGAATATGCTGCTGAGGCCAGGGTTAAGGAATGGTTAAATGTTCCATATAAGTAATCACCGAGATTTCAAATGTCAACATGATGAGAGGTAATTTTCAGTTGAAACTATCTGCTGTTCTTAGTATTGGATATTTAAATATTCTAATTATAACAAGCTTCTTTTGTGAGAAAAGGGTCAAATTTTCCTGTGTCACTACCTTGACTTTATTGAAGGGTACATGATGATATTTTACCTCAAATCATTCTTATATCTTCATGATTTACATAGAAGAAACACATTTGTAGCCACTCAATTTGACATTCTAGATCAGCAAACTTACTCTGTATCTGATTCTGTTCCAGGTTAATGTTAAAGAAAATTCAAATTTTTACCTTGTTAGTTTTTATATGCTAAATATATTCCATTGTACACATAGTTCTAGGATATTTCAAAAGAAAATTGGGCATGTCATGACACATTTTTATAAGCCAATGACATTTAAAGAAAATGATGGTAAAAATACAGTGGACTGATATATATGGCAAAATCAACTGTATTGTGAAAAAATAAAATGACCATAATACTTTCAAACAAGGAGTTTAATTTGTTTTCTTTTTTCCTTTCTTACTATCATATTGATCCAAATTCTGATGTTGACCATGTCTGAATTTTTTATGGCATTTTATACCTGGAAATGGGATACCAAGTCCTTGGTAGATTATGTAAACTATTTTAAAAAATCTTGATTAAAATAAAAAAATATTAAAGGGCCATATCTTGTTTAAAAGAAATTTAGACCTATCCTGCAAATCTAGCTATAAAATAGTAAACCAAAAAAAGAGTCAAAAAAACCAGCATGTTAAATATAAATCACTTTAATGTTAACCTTCAGACCAGGTAAGGTGAAATAACTAGTCTAAGGTTACAGAAATCCAAAACTAAGCATTCCTAGCATAAGACTTTTAAGTTCAATACCCTCTCCAAATTGCATCCTCTGGCAATTGCCTCTTATGTTCTAGAAGTGTTTTTAGGAGCAAGTTTTCTGTTCATTGGCAAGAACTTCCAGGGGTGATATTTTACTCTCCTTGCAACCTAATATGTTAGCCTGCCACTTTTCATGGATGTCAACAAAAGCCACAAGACTCCTACGCCTAGAGGCAAAGGAAAACTTACAACAATAGCAGGAGCCAGGCTATCGTATTTTCCATCAGTTCCCTGGGCCCTGATTCCCACAGGGCCACATGAATAGGTCCAGGTGATCCCTGCACTAGCTAGTGAGATTCAGGAGAGGGACCCAGAGTTTAAGGAACCTGAATCTTTTATAATGGGCAGTAAGCATGCCTGTCCATTGCTCCAGTGTGAGACACTATCTTATTTCCCAAGGCTGTAAGCAAATCTGCATTTTGCTCCAGTGGGAGATGCTATTGCTATTTTCCACAGCTGTTCACTGTACATTTATACATTAAAAGGCAATCCAGAATGTGGAATAGTTGGTGCCTCTGCTAAAAAGATGTGCAGAGACATGAAAACCTTGTGGCTTACACTCCCTTTATCCAGTGTATGGACAGATGAGTAGAAAAATGGGAACAAAATTAAATGAATAATAGGGGGAATGGAGGGATGGGATGTTTTAGGTGTTCTTTACTTGTGTTTTTATTCTTGTTTTCATTTTACTTTTTTGTGAGTAATGAAAATGTTCAAAAATTGATTTTGATGAATGCACAACTATATGATTGTACTGTGAACAACTGACTACACTGTAGATGAGTGTAGGGTATGAGAGTATATCTCAATACAACTGAATTTAAAAAAAAGATGTGCAGAAACAAAAGAGACCCATAAAGAATTTTCTCCCAACACTCACTATTGCAAATGGAAGCATGTAACTCTGTTATAGGCATAACCTTTAATCATCTTTAATTTGCTACTTTAAAAATATGCAATCTCCAGAATTCTCATTATCAATGCATTATTTCTGGTATCTCTTAGAACCTACTCTCATTTACAGAGTGTCAGAGCCTAATTATTGGAAACTGCTGTCATGGGACATGTGCAGTATATTTTGAGTGGACACACTTGCAGAGTTAGTTTACATACCTGTAGTTTGAATAAATTTTGACACATATAAAAATCCTTAAGTTTGATATTATATTTAGATAGCAATCATTTCCTTTTTAACCAGAGTTGATTTAATGAGTGTTATCATACCTCCAAATCCATTCCAACCACCAGCTGATTAGGTAGCAAGCCCATGACTTAAATCAAAAGAAAATAATGATCAAATTGAATTGACTGACTTGATATGACTCTCTTCACTTTTATTGAAAATGTTTTAGCCGTCATCATTAGCCATATAACCAACTTCACCATATTTTCTCTATGAAAATGATTAGGGGTCACCATGGAAAGAGTGATGAGCTAAAGAACATGGATTTTTAAAGTGAGGCCTGCATTTGATTATCAACTCTGAAAAGTAGTTGCATAACTTGAAGTAATACTGACAGACTTTTATGAGCTTGATTTTCCTCGACGATGTCTACTTGAGAGTATTATTTAAAATATTTAATTAAATAATTTTTGCAAAGTGCCTAATATGGTAGCTGATGGCCAAGCTTCTCTAAATATTTTTTACTTACTTCCTTTCTCTGTTATCCTACAACTTTAGTTGATTTGTGATCTTGTTCTCTAATTAATTCTGTAAGTATCCAGACATTTTGGTTTCATTTTTATCTAAAGTTGGTTTATACTATGTTGGCAACTCGTTTTCATGAAACTGATTTACTTCATGAAAATCTTGTAAATTATTTGTCACACAGAAAACACAGGACTAAGAATAAATGTAATTGATGACCAGAGAAATCGAGAGAGAGGTGAAAAGTGCTGCAAAAGTTTGGAGCCAGAAAATAGAACTAAAATGATATAGAAAGAAGATAGGAAGGGCTAAAGAATGAGAACAGAGATGAGAATAATGGGAAGATAGAATTAGATCTCCCCATAGGAATAGAGTATGTAGAGTGTAGAGGGGAAATGACACTGAACTAAATTCCAAAGGTCTGGAGTCACTAGGTGATCTTGCAAGGAACTTTAGCAATCCAAGGCAAACATTGAGAGTTAGATTAGAGGACCTCCTCAGGTCACTTTCAGGACTGTATAATTTCATGATTTTTTAAAAAAAATGTGTATAGTAAGTGGAATCAGTAATATTTAGAGCAAATTTTGAAACACAACAGAAGGAAAAATAACTTTCACTTCTAAAACAACAGGAAGCTGACTATATCATTGATGGGATCAGCAGCTTGCTTAAGAAGTTTGTTGGTGGTGATGGTAACAGAGCTGGCATATTTTCAATTTACAGTGATACTACTCACAGCACATCTAATCGATTATAAGAAAAAGTATCAAAGTGCCAAGGAGAAGTTGCCAGATAGCTAGAGCAGCTGCATATAAAGAACTTGGTAAAATACATTTTAAGAAACAAGGCAGAGAATAACATAATCAGTAAATAAGATCACCTGGTAAAGATTATGGATAGAACTATTTTCTGTCTTAAAGGGAAAAATTGAAGATTTAAAAGGCAGATCAGAAAAGATGATATTGCTTTTTTCTGCCAGGTTTTAACAGCATTGAAGACCTAATATCATTAAATTAAAAGGTAGAATCTAAAAAAGTTGCTTTTTTAAATGCACATGTTGAGTGCTTATTGTTTGCCTTATATTAACATTACTGGAATGTTGAAGAGATTTTTTTCTGTTTCATTCACTCTGTACTCCCAGTGCCTAGAAAAAGAGTGTGTGACATAATAGAAGTTCAGTAAATATTTGCTAAATGAGTATCTTCACAACATCCCTATGAAATTTATATTATCAGCCCTATTTTACAGCAGAAGAAACTTAGAAAAAGAAAGCTTCAGTAATTTGTTCAAGAATATGGAGCAATTAATAGCAAAGTTGTAGTTCGGTTTTAGCTTTCTCTAAATCCAAAATATTTGCTCTTTCCCTTTATACCTGGGAGTGTAATGGTGAACTCAACTTGTAAAAGAACTGAGAAAAATAAGTATAATTTATTAAACTCTTACTGGCACTTTATTAAATGCCTTGCATGAATTATTTTGTTTACTCTTTATGGTAACCCTATGAAGTACAAGCTCTTGGTTAAGAATTCAGTGTGTAGAGCCAGGCAGTCTTTTCTATTTACTAGTCATGAGGCATCAGTTAAGTTGTTTAACTTCCTCATGCCTTAGTTTCCTCATAGTAAAGCTATGAGAAATTACATTAATTAAAATAAGTAGAATAGTACTGAGCACTTGGTAATAAATTTTGGTTCATACATGAGGAAATTTGAGCACAGATACACTAATTTCTCTTGGTTGGAATTTTGGGATTATTGCGTATAAAAGGCCAATAAATATAGCATACTTTTCTCTGCCTGAATTCTGAGACAACTGAGAAATAAAACTAAAGCATACAGAATGAGTTGGCATCTTTCATCAAATTTAGGACACAGTTGGTTTTAGAGACTCATGCCAATCAGAGATTTAAATGTAAATGATGATAGAGAATAGGCGGTGCTGATAGTAAGATTCATATTAATTTCAAAGATATTAAAATCTCAAAAATGTATAGTTATAATCAAAGAATTATGGTAGATGGTGGATTCAATTTTTACCTTTAATACTAGCTAAGCTGATTTTAGAGAATGCAAAGTACACCTGTGAGCAAGAGGAGTTACTGAAACTGAATCCTATTATTAGATGTGTCATTTTTATTCAGGGAATCACAGGCATCATAGGGCTACCACAGGCTTTCCCTTCAGGGACAAGACAATTTCTAGACATGACAAAGATGACATGTAATGAAAAAGTCAGCTCCCCAGAGGAAGGAGATAGGAAAAGGTCGGGCTATGGATACTGTTTCTCCTTCCATATAACCAATCAGATTGAAATACTCCTATAAAAATAAGTCAAGATGTTATGCTACCATTGTTTCCTTCAAATGAGTGAGTATCAGGAATATGGTAAATGCTTCCCCTATTGAATAGCAGGGCCAGGTATCGATCACAGGTTTATCTGACTACAACACCCATGCTTTTCCCATTGTGTTAAACATATTTAAAAGATAGGAAGAAGGACATATACTCAAGATTACATTAAAACAACAAAAACAAATCTCAGAGTAAGCTATAGTTTATAGAACATGCTAATAGTTCAGAAAGGTTAATGCTAAACTTTGAGAAAGAGCTACAATTCACTGGGAAGACTCTGAGAAGGAAATCTTGAGGTCTATATACAATGACCACTGTTCTAGTTTGCTAATGCTGCGGAATGCAAAACACCAGAGCTGGATTGGCTTTTATAAAAAGGGGGTTTATTTGGCTACACAGTTACAGTCTTAAGGCCATAAAGTGTCCAAGGTAACACATCAGGAATCGGGTACCTTCACTGGAGGATGGCCAATGGCGTCCGGAAAACCTCTGTTAGCTGGGAAGGCACGTGGCTGGCGTCTGTTCCAGAGTTCTGGTTTCAAAATGGCTTTCTCCCAGGATGTTCCTCTCTAACAAGCTTGCTCCTCTTCAAAACGTCACTCACAGCTGCACTGCGTTCCTTCTCTTTGAGTCAGCTCGTTTATATGGCTCCACTGATCAAGGCCCACCCTGAATGGGCGGGGCCATGCCTCCATGGGAATATCTCATCAGAGTCATCACCCACAGCTGGGTTGGGCACATTCCAAGCAAATCTAATCAGCACCAAAATGTCCACCCCACAAGACTACATCAAAGATAATGGCATTTGGGGGACAAAATACATTCAAACTGGCACAACCACTGTACAATTAAAGTCCTCATTTCTTAATTAAAATCCTAATTTAAAAGTATTGTATTTAAATGAGCTAAGTTTACAAGTCCAAATAAATCATACCCAAAGGTAATAAAATATTTACAATATTTTGTCAAATGATTTCCAGGATGAGTATTTGAGTATTCCTGGAGAAGAAAGAGGTTTTAAAATGAAAGAAAGATCAGTGTTGATTTTTCAAGGTGATAAAAAGCCACAGCTTGGTCAGAGGGATTACAATTCCTGGCAATATATAACACCAGTTTATTACACTGAAAATGTGTAAACTCATGAGGAAAGAACTGATGACTTCTAGCAAGGATGGGTTCCATAAGAACAAATTATTCAAAATCTCTGTGAGCTCTGTGTCAAACAGCTCTATTCCCCTATACTCATTATCATTACTATCAACACTATCATCTGCTTCTTCATCAATGAGAATTCTTGATTTCCAAGATTTCCTCCCTACTTCTATATACTGGGTGACTCTGGCAGTGTGAAATATATCATTTAAATCTCCTGATGTGTGGAGCAGAGTTGACTCTCAAGCCCAGCTCCACCCCTTTGGATCTACCACTGCCTTTACACTGAAGCCATGATTTTCCATGATTGCTCCCAGTCAAAAGCTGAGCCTGACAAGATTATTAATGAATGTCCATAATTGTGGGACGTGAGATTCATTTGGGTGTGTTTGGCTCAGAGACTTTGCATTGGCCTGGCCATGACTTTCTCTCAATTGTTCCTCAGTTTGAGACTTCTGACTCAATCCCCCTTCCTATCCCCTCTCCTGCCAGAAGTGTAAGACCTGCATTGTGGCCTGAATGTTCTCCCTGCCTACCCCTGCTCCACCCTACCTTCCCCCCATCACCCCATGCTTCATAGGGATTTCCTCCAATAAATCTCTTACATGTCTAACACATGAGCTTTTATAACTTATGGTTTTCCTGTCTGTAATAGAGTGAATTGTTACTTCCATTTTTTAAAACTTTCTATTAAAATGATACATTCATGCCCTTCATGCCTTTGTAGCTCCTTCCATTAGGGATAGGGTATATTTCTCCATTCCATTAATACTGTACTTTTTTACGTGACTTGCTTTGACCAATGGAATGTGGCAAAAGTGATGAGTTAGTTTTGTGCAGGGCTCTAGAAGCTACTGGATATTTATGCTTGCCTCTTACGCTTTTGCCAGTTTCTGCAAGAAGAATATACCCTGGATATCCACTAGACAAATAAAAAGGAAAATACATGTGGAAAATTCCTGATTTTAAACCAAAGCCTTGAGTCAAGCACAACCAGCCCACAACCTGGAGCAGAGCTTCAAAGATGATCTGCAGAGATATAAGAAAAAGATACTTATTGTACAAATAACTGAAATTTAGGGTGATTTATTGTGCAGCATTTTCTAATACACCATTCAACATCTTATTCAAAGATACCGCAGATCTTGACTTCAATAATAAATATTTATTTCCATTCAATTTTACAATTCAGTCTCATAGCCAAACACCAAATGTTGCCATACCTGGAGCTGTACTACTAAGATTTTAAATTCCAATATATCATTTTATTTTTATTACCAGCTCTTATTGCTCTAACTTCCTCCCACATATTAATTCCCTCAGAATACCTGGTGTTTGATCTCATTTAGACCTTCAAATTCTCCTCCCTTCATTTTTCTACTAGTCTGTCTTCCAACCTGACTTCAAAGCTTTACTTGTTACCCTATTCAACCTTGATCCCAAGGAGTATCACTCCATTCTCTACCTGTCAGCACATTTACCTTCCTAGGACCCCTGACTTACAACACATCTGTTTTCTAAACTCTGAAACTTGGATCAATCCAACTGTCAGCATTACTTCCTTCCACATACCTTGACAGATGAATGATCCTTGGCAATCAACTACCTGAACTTCAATAATGGGGATATTATCACCCCATGGTGTCCAACATCATGTAGTTATCAAATATTGCCTGTCATCTTATGGAGCAGATTGAGCTCTTTCTTTCATTCCCCACAGCTACTATTATGATGGCACTTAGTGATCTATATTATGGCAAGCAAATTTTAAATGTTGTATTATAATTATTATTGTATTTTACTATTAAAATGTGTTTGATAATCGGTTCCCAATTACCACTGAGAAAGCATAGCTTAGTTACTAGAGATCAGAAAGAATCCAACTAAAGCCCAGGCCAAGTTTTCTCAACCTTGACACTATTGACATTTGGGACCAGATAACTCTTTTTTGGTAGGGGGACCACAGGCTGCCCTGTGTAATGTAGTATATTTAGCTGTATCTCTGGCCTTTTCTTACTAGATGCTAGTAGAAACATCCTTCACCCAGATATGACAACCAAAATTGTCTCCAGAGTGTGCCAAAATTTTCCTGGGATAGGAAAAAATCACCAACAGTTGAGAATCACTGGTCTAGGCTATACATGCTCAGGGTAAAGAATAGATGTTTCTGTCAATGTTTGGTGAAACTATATAGTTGGTTATCAAAGTTTTGTTTTCCTAGCACTGTGGATACTCTTTTTTTTTTTTAAAGCAGTTTTATCCACATACCATGCAATGTGCAATCAGTGGCTCTTGATATAATCACTGAGTTGTGCATTCATCACCACAATACATTTGGGAACATTTTCATTGCTCCAAAAAGAAAAATCCCAGCCCCTTGAATCTACCCCCCATATTGACACTTAGCATTGGTATGGTATCTTTGTTACAAGTGATGAAAGAATATTGCAATATTATTAACTATAGTCCACAGTTTGCATTAGTTCTATTTTTCCCATATACCACCATATTATTAGCACTTTGTAATAATGTTTCAATTGCAATCACACCCATCATTCAGTGCTGTTAATTAACCTCACAATATTTTGCTACCATCGCCTCTATCCACTTCCAAACATTTACAATCAACCTTATTAAAAATTCTGCACAAATTACACATCAGCTCCCCATTCTCTATCCTCGTTCTATCTCCTGGTAACCTGTACTCAAGATTTTAGTTTCATGAGTTTGCTCATTATAATGAGTTCATATTAGTGAGACCACACAATATTTGTCCTTTTGTGTCTGACTTATTTCAACATAATGTCCTCAAGGTTCATCCACATCATCACATGCATCAGGGCTTCATTCCTTCTTACAACTGAATAATATTCCCTCATATGTATTTGCCACATTTTGTTTATCAGTTCATCAGTTGATGGACACTTGGGTTGCTTCCATCTTTTTACAATTGTGAATAATGCCGCTTTTAACATGAGTGTGCAAATGTCTGTTCACGTCCCTGCTTTCAGTTCTTAGTATATGCCTAGTAGCAGCATGGCGAGCTCGTATGTCATTTCTACACTTAGCTTCCAAAGGAACCATCAAACTGTTTTCCACAACTGCGGAATTCTACATTCCCACAAGCAGTGACTGGTGTTCCTATCTCTCTACATCCTCTCTTAAACTTGTAGTTTTCTTTTCTTTTTTTTTTTTTTAAATAACAGAGACTCTTGAGATAGCATTTACCTTAATTTGAGAATGATAGAGTAAAACAGCCCAGTGTGATCCAATAATAAAGTTTTATTAGTAACGGTAGATAAGTGAGCAAGGAGTATTATTGCTGACTCAACACTCTGTGGGTCCATACCTGTGGGTATTAGGGAGACAACGGCTTTCACTAAAGAGATGATAGGGTACAAGGCATTGTTGATTAGCTTCTCTCCACAAAAGTATAACACAGAAAAGGATGAGTCAAATTTACCTTCATCTTGTCCCCTCTAACCTTGAGAGTTTCAGGGCATTGGCAGTGGTACTTAGCAGTAGCAGGAGTGCTACCTAGTGGATGTGATGGTACCCAGAAAGAAAGACAGCACTCCTGCAGCAGTTGCAGTCAGTGGTAGTCACTAAATCAGTAGGGATGGGAAGAAAAAGAAAAGAGGAAAAGGCTCTTACTTTTGATTTATAGAATAGTGTTTATCAGACCAACCCTCTTGCCCAAAACCACTGTAAACATGGATTAAAAAACAATGAAGAAAATTTAAGGCATTCAGGATTTGAAGGGTATGCATTCTAATGAGAAGGAAAATACATTAAGGTGAGCCATATGTTTGTCCTTGCTGTCTCCCCTCAGAATATTTGCTGATTAATAATATGGAATATAGAAGCCAAGCAAAAATTAATAGCCTAGAGTTTTCAGTAGTTTCATTTGGCTCAGGAGACAAACACTGAACTTTAGGACTAATGGGATATTCAATTTTGAGTCTCCAAAATTACAGAGGAAAAATAAATAGCACATTGAAGTTTTGCCTTCATTCCATATGCAATTTCCCCATTAGGCATTTGCTGGCTTCTCAAATGTATTAGGTAGGGCAAAATGCAAAAGAACACAAATGGTAGGAGGCTAAAAAGCTACAATTGTCTCACAGTGTTAAGGAGACAAAGATTGAAGAACAGGGATATCTGAGGTGTTGTGGCCCAGGGAAAGATGAAGGGATTCTAATGGAGAAATTAGAAGGAGCATGATAGGAATAAAGACAAATTTGGGATGGACCAGCCTAGGAAATAGGACCAAATAAACAAAAACAAGGAAAAAAAAAACCAAAAAAACCAGAAAAACAGACAATAGAAAGAGGTAAATCAGGTATTGAACTTTATAAAATCTATGATTAATGTGTTTAAGAAAATAGATTAAAAGATGGAGAATTTGCCCAGAATCTTAAAAGTATGAAAATAGACACTGGAAATCCAAAATTGTAAAATGATATAACTGAATTTAAAAATTCAGTAGACAGCTTTAACAGTAGTCACAGCAAAATAAAAGGGTAATATACTGGAAGATAAGTTAAAAAAAAATCCAGAAAAATCAAAAGAGGAAAAAATTTGGAAAATACTGAAAAGAAAATAAATGACATGATGCATGATAACATTTTTTAACATCCTATAGAATTTGTTATAGTGGGAGAGAAATGAGAGAATAGGGAAGAAACACTATTTCAAAAGAAGTTGAAAATTTTTCAAACTGATGAAAGATATCAAGCCACAGATTACAGAAATTCTACACATCTAAAGCAGGGCAAATGCAAAGGAATGCTTGCATTGGCACAGCATAGTAAATTGACAACCAAACCCAAAGAGGAAATGTCAGCAGGAAACACAGAAAAAGATAATGAACATTTTAAAGGAGCCACAGCAGAGTTTTCAAGAGAAATTACAAATTTAAAGTGCCAGGGAAAATAAAACAGCAATAAAAAGTTACCCAAAATATCTTTAAAAAGGAAGGGGAAAGGTGTTTTCATAATAAAAACTGAGATAATTGGTTGCCAGCAGGCTCAGATTAAAAGAAATTCTAATGGAAGTTCTTCAGGCAGAATGAAAATGGTCTCAGAGAAATAAATGGAAATGCAAGAAAGAATGAATAAAACCAGAATCCAAAACCTCACAAGCAAACCTCATTAGATATTGAGTCTTGAAAAGTCTTATGAGCTTTAAAATGTTTGCAGATTTAAAATAGTTGGCAACAATCACACAAAGTATTTGAGGACATTGCATTGTTCAGAGAGAGATAAATGCAGAAATTTAAACAACCCCGTGTAATAGATAGAAAAATGAAATATTAACAGAGCAAAATAAACAAAAAGCATGAGAAAATAGGAAACAAATAGTAATATGGGAGATTTAAAACAACACATATCGGTAGATAGATTGATGGAAATAAACTCAGTGCTCCCAATAACAGATAACATTGGTCAAACTAAAAAAAGGAGGGGGGTAACAATGCATTGCTTCAAAAAAAAAAAAAAAAAAAAAAAAAAAAACAAATCTGAAACATAAGAACCCAGAAAGTTTGAAAGTAAAGGATGGGAAAATATACAATGCAGAAACTAATCAAAAGTACTTTGCTGTAACTACAATAATATTAGAACAAGTAGAAGAATTACTAAAAATAAAGAGGAATATTTCATGATAATACAAGCATAAATACAACAGAAAGATGCAAGGCCAAAGTTTGTATGCAACTTACAACTATAGTAGAAACTATGAATCAAAAACTGACAGGAGAACAAAAATTTAGAAACTTCACTAAATTCTTTACCAAATTCATATATACTTTCCTATTATTTTTTTAAAGTTATATAAGATTGAAAAAATAAATTAAAATTTGCTAATGAACTTGTGTATAATACTGTACCCCAAAAGTCCATAAAAGCCACAAAGCAAGTCTAAATAATCTTTAAAGAACTGAAATAATGCAGAGTATATTTTCTAACCACAACATAATTAGTTTAGAAATAACACAGGAAAAAAATGGAAATACTTCAAGTATTTCAAATAACCCATAAGTTACAAAAGAAATCAAAAGAATTAAACTGAATTAAAATAAAAATGCAATGTATTAAAATGTGTGGGATGAAGCTAGAGCAGTGCATGGAGGTAAATTTATTGATATAAATGCTTATACTAGAGAAATAAGTAAAATCAATGATTATAGTTAACAGCTTAAGAAGGTAAAGAAAAACAAGCTAAAGTAAGGTGAAAAAAATTATAAGATAGAATTGCAGAAACATTAATTAAATTCAAAACTTGGTTCTTTGAAAAGATAAAAATTGATAAATGCTAGTAAAACTGATCAAGAAGAGAATGAACACACAGATTAGCAATAAAAGGATTGAGAAAACAGACATTATGGTAGATGCTATAGACAAAAAGGATAAGGAGGGGAGTACTATGAGCTACTTTATGCCAATACTTTGGACAAATTAGAAGAAATAGATAAATTATTATTTTTTTAATTTGAAAAAATTTACCCAAGAAGAAATAAAAAATATAAGCCTTATATCTGTTAAATAAATTGAAACCCTATTTAAAAACTCTTTCTCAAACAGATCTCCAGGTCCAGTTGTTTCAGTGGTGAATTTTATCAATAAGAAAGAAATAATACTGACACCATGAAAAGCAGAAGAAAAGGGATCAAAAATAAGATTATTTTAGGTGGCCAGCATAACCCTTGTGCTAAATTTTATCAAAACTAGTCAAAGATATGAAAAGTATATATCAATATCATTCATGAAAATAGATAAAATATTTATTACCAAAATATTAGCAAATCAAATTCAACATTATTTTAAAAAGACAATACACCAGGAACAAGGAGCAACCTACTATGTGCCCTGTGCCAGGTGCTGGAGATATGATAATGAACAAAACAGGGAACAGCCAGAAGCTGGAAGTTGGTGGAATCTGGAGGAGAAAGGAGACGATGTCACCATGTGCATTCCCATGTGATGGAAAAGCCAAGGACCAAGGATTGCTGGCAGCCAGCCCCAGAATGCCACAGTCTTCTGGGAGAAAGCATCACCTTGCTGACGCCTTGATTTTGGACTTCACCTACACTTAAAACCATGAGCCTATTAAATCCCCATTTTTTATGCCAACTCATTGTCTGGTATTTGGTTTAGCATCTGGGAAACTAAAACATCAGTGATCTGTTTTAAATCCTTAAACATCTAAGATTTAGCTGTTAAACAGCTTGGTCCCATCCATTCTATGATTCTTACCTCAAAATGTTCCACCGGCTTCTTTCATACCAATCTGTCATCCACAATTAAGCATGCTCAATTTGATGCACCCTTCAGGCTATTCCAGCTTTGTTCATTGAATCTGCTTCCAGTTTCTATCTTTCTTGTGTGTGGTTTTGGAATTCTGCAAATAGCCTTCTAGATCTAGCTCTGTCTTAGTTTGCTGGGCTGCCATAACAAAGTACCACAGACTGGATGGTTTGAAACAGCAGCAATTTATTGTCTCAAAGTTTTGGATGCTAAAAGTGCAAAATCAAGGTGTTGACAGGGCGATGCTTCCTGTGAAGTCTGTGGAGTACCTGTGGTGGCTTGCTGGCAAGCTATGGCCATCTTCTCTTCATCTCTTGCTGACTGTGTCCAAATATCCTCTCTTTATAATGACACCAGATTAGATTAGAACTCACCCTAATTCAGTTTGGTCTCATCTTAACTTGTATCTTCAAAGATGAATTTCTAAATAGGATCACATTCACAGGACTAGGGGTTAGGACTTGAGCATGTCTTTTTGGGGGACACAATCCAGTTGATAACAAGCTTCCAAGAACTTCTGTGCTCTATAATTCACAACAAGCAGTTCCTGCCTTGTTCTAGCATTGTGCTGGTTTGGATGTATTATGTCCCCCAAAACACCATTATCTTTGATCCAACTGTAGGTGATAATTCTGATGAGATCATTTCCATGGAGGCATGGTCCCGCCCATTCAGCATGGGCCTTGATGAGTTTACTGGAGCACTATATAAGCTCAGACAGAAGAAGCAAGCTTGCTACAACTAAGAGAGACACTTTGAAGAATGCACAGAAGCTGAGAGAGTAGCTGCAGATGAGACAGTTGAAGACAGCCGTTGAAAGCAGACTCTTGCTCCGGAGAAGCTAAGAGAGGACAAACACCCCAAGAGCAACTGAGAGTGACATGTTGAAAAGGAGCTCTGGTCTAGAGAGGAATGTCCTGGGAGAAAGCCATTTTGAAACCAGAACTTGGAGCAGACACCAGCCACGTGCCTTCCCAGATAGCAGAAGTTTTCCAGATGCCATTTGCCATCCTCCAGTAAAGGTACCCGATTGTTGATGCATTACCTAGGACACTTTATGGCCTTAAGACTAAATGTGTAACCAAATAAACCCCCTTTTATAAAAGCCAATCCATTTCTGGTATTTTGCAGTCTGGTTGCATTAGCAAACTAGAACAAGCATCATGGGAAGAATCCACAAAATTCGGAAGATATCCAACATATTTTTTTAAAACATTTTGATTTTGGCTGGAATTTGGGGCTTTACCTGATATTTATAATCATTTAAAAGGGCCAAATCACAGTCATGATTTGACTTTTGTTATATAATATTTTCATGGGAATACCTGATACCTAGCTGATTAGGGTAGAATAACTGCTCAAACAAATATATCCCCAAATGTACAGTGGCTTAATCACGAGGAGAAGTTTATTTCTCAGTCAAATAAAAGTCCAAGACTCTATCAGATCAGCCTTCAGGAAGGGGTTTGTTTAGGCCTTCAGGGACCCAGATTATTGGAGGTCCTGACAACTCCAACATGTAACCACATTTAAATTCATGGAATGGAATGGGAGAGTGGATCTGAGAGGTTACTATGGAAGTGTTGCACATCAATTCTACTGACAATCACATTGGCAAAAACTCAGTTACATGGCCACATCTAAGGAAAGTGTAGGAAAGAGAGGAAAACGTGGATTTTCGTAAACAGCCAGACATCTTCACTGAACCTAGGAGCATAATTCAGTTGTATATTTCAATCTAGATAGTTGGTAAAGATTTTAAATATCAATTACTATGACCTTTGGGCAGAATGGCATATTACCTTGGACTTTTTCAGGTTTATCACCAGTCTATGTGGTAAACCAAAACACTTTGAAGAGAAGAGTTTCAAATGGAAGACAAATTTCAGAGATTTGGTAGAAGCAGTGATATAATTCAGAAACCACTAATGTAAATTAGAATCAAGAAATAACTCTTTTCATGAAACCATTAGAGCAAAAATTATAGCAACTCAGAGAATAACTATTTTAGAATTGGTAGCAATAGTAGAAGTAGAGTTCATTATTTTTAAGCACCTCTCTTTAGAAATAGATAATAACGTGCACTATTGTAAGCATGTTTAGTGCTGCTACACAGTGTAACCTCCACTTCTCGGCTGGATTCCCTTTAAAGTTGGAGACTGCTGATACTCCATATAATGAATCTTTACTTTTTCTACTTGTTTCCGTTTCAGCAGTTACCATTTTTGTCCTGGCCCTCATAACTTCACACATCGGTTATTTCAACAGACTCCTAGCTATTATCCATCAATTCAGTCTCATGCCAATCCATTCCTCATAGTGCTTACAAAATTAATCTTCCTGAAATAGTTTTGTCACATCTCTTTCCTCTTTCAGAATGACGTGGTTCCTTTTTTTTTGCTGAATCAAACAAGGCTATTTGTTTTTCTCCTTTTAAAAATGAATGCTCTCATCGCCTAATGCATCCTGATGGGCCCTTCCCATAGTTATGACATTCTATGGCTCTCCATATGGCATGTTCACTTCCATTTCCATGCCTTTTATTGTTTCATCCCCCCTTTCTCCAAGTCTCCCCTTCTTCCTCAACAATGCTTGCCTCTGTCTTCAAATAGTAATTGATTATTCATTTTTCCTACACCATCTCTTGACTTTACTCACTTCACATTAAGCCCTCGCTAGCAGATGAATTCACTTTTTTTTTTTTTTTTATGTTTTATTTTCATTAACTGGGTTATCTGTAATTTTCTCTGTGAAAATAATTTGATTTTCAGTCCAATCTATTCTGACTCTTACTGTTTCTATTTATTATGTAGCAGTGTTGCTTTGATACACATGTTCTCTGGAATGGAATTGCCTTTTCATCTCACACTTTGATTTTATTTTATTTTATTTTATTTTTTTAATCATTTTATTGAGATATATTCACATACCACGCAGTCATACAAAACAAATCGTACTTTCGATTGTTTACAGTACCATTACATAGTTGTACATTCATCACCTAAATCAATCCCTGACACCTTCATTAGCACACACAAAAAATAACAAGAATAATAATTAGAGTGAAAAAGAGCAATTGAAGTAAAAAAGAACACTGGGTACCTTTGTCTGTTTGTTTCCTTCCCCTATTTTTCTACTCATCCATCCATAAACTAGACAAAGTGGAGTGTGGTCCTTATGGCTTTCCCAATCCCATTGTCACCCCTCATAAGCTACATTTTTATACATCTGTCTTCGAGATTCATGGGTTCTGGGTTGTAGTTTGATAGTTTCAGGTATCCACCACCAGCTACCCCAATTCTTTAGAACCTAAAAAGGGTTGTCTAAAGTGTGCATAAGAGTGCCCACCAGAGTGACCTCTCGGCTCGTTTTGGAATCTCTCTGCCACTGAAGCTTATTTCATTTCCTTTCACATTCCCCTTTTGGTCAAGAAGATGTTCTCCGTCCCACGATGCCGGGTCTACATTCCTCCCGGGAGTCATATTCCACGTTATCAGGGAGATTCACTCCCCTGGGTGTCTGATCCCACGTAGGGGGGAGGGCAGTGATTTCACCTTTCAAGTTGGCTTAGCCAGAGAGAGAGGGCCACATCTGAGCAACAAAGAGGCATTCAGGAGGAGACTCTTAGGCACATAGGGAGGCCTAGCCTCTCCTTTGCAGCAACCGTCTTCCCAAGGGTAAAACTTATGGTAGAGGGCTCAACCCCATCAAACCACCAGTCCCCTATGTCTGTGGTCATGTTAGCAACCATGGAGGTGGGGTAGGCGAATACCCCTGCATTCTCCACAGGCTCCTCAAGGGGGCACTACATCATTTTTTTTTCCTTGTTTTATTTTCTTTCTTTCTTTTTTTTTTAACTTTCCCTTCTTTTTTAAATCAACTGTATGAAAAAAAAGTTAAAAAGAAAACAAACATACAATAAAAGAACATTTCCAAGAGACCACAACAAGGGAGTAAGAAAAAGACAACTAACCTAAGATAACTGCTTAACTTCCAACATGTTCCTACTTTACCCCAAGAAAGTTACATAATATAGCAACCTTTCTGTGAACTTGCCTACTATATCCATCAGAAATTAACAGACCATAGTCATTCCTGGGCATCCCCAGAACGTTAAATAGCATCTGTTCTTCTTGGATTATTGTTCCCCCTTCCTTAATTACTCTCTACTGCTAGTTCCCCTACATTCTACATTATAAACCATTTGTTTTACATTTTTGAAAGTTCACGTTAGTGGTAGCATATAATATTTCTCTTTTTGTGCCTGGCTTATTTCACTCAGCATTATGTCTTCAAGGTTCATCCATGTTGTCATATGTTTCACGAGATCGTTCCTTCTTACTGACGCGTAGTATTCCATTGTGTATATATACCACATTTTATTTATCCACTCATCTGTTGAAGGACATTTGGGTTGTTTCCATCTCTTGGCAATTGTGAATAATGCTGCTATGAACATTGGCGTGCAGATATCTGTTCGTGTCACTGCTTTCCGATCTTCCGGGTATATACCGAGAAGTTGCAATCGCCGGATCGAATGGTAGCTCTATATCTAGTTTTCTAAGGAACTGCCAGACTGACTTCCAGACTGGCTGAACCATTATAACAGTCCCACCAACAGTGAATAGAGAGTTCCAATTTCTCCACATCCCCTCCAGCATTTGTAGTTTCCTGTTTGTTTAATGGCAGCCATTCTACCGGTGTTAGATGGTATCTCATTGTGGTTTTAATTTGCATTCTCCTCTAATAGCTAGCTGAAGCTGGAACATTTTTTCATGTGTTTCTTGGCCATTTGTATTTCCTCTTCAGAGAACTGTCTTTCATATCTTTTTGCCCATTTTATAATTGGGCTGTCTGTACTATTGTCATTGAGTTGTAGGATTTCTTTGTATATGCAAGATATCAGGTCTTTTGTCAGATACATGGTTTCCAAAAAGTTTTTTCCCATTGAGTTGGCTGCCTCTTTACCTTTTTGAGAAATTCCTTGAGGTGCAGAAACTTCTAAGCTTGAGGAGTTCCCATTTATCTATTTTCTCTTTTGTTGCTTGTGCTTGGGTGTAAAGTCTAGGAAGTGCCGCCTAATACAAGGTCTTGAAGATGTTTTCCTACATTATCTTCTAAGAGTTTTATGGTACTTTCTTTTATATTGAGATCTTTGGTCCATTTTGAGTTAATTTTTGTGTAGGGGGTGAGGTAGGGGTCCCTCTTTCATTCTTTTGGATATGATATCCAACTCTCCCAGCTCCCATTTGTTGAAAAGACCATTATGGCTCAGTCGGTGACTTTGGGGGGCCTTATCAAAGATCAGTCGGCCATAGATCTGAGGGTCTATCTCTGAATTCTCAATTCGATTCCATTGATCTATATGTCTATCTTTGTGCCAGTACCATGCTGTTTTGGCAACTGTGGCTTTATAATAAGCTTCAAAGTCAGGGAGTGTAAGTCCTCCCACTTCGTTTTTCTTTTTTAGAGTGTCTTTAGCAATTCGAGGCATCTTCCCTTTCCAAATAAATTTGATAACTAGCTTTTCCAAGTCTGCAAAGTAGGTTGTTGGAATTTGATTGGGATTGCATTGAATCTGTAGATGAGTTGGGTAGAATTGACATCTTAATGACATTTAGCCTTCCTATCCATGACATGGAATATTTTTCCATCTTTTAAGGTCCCCTTCTATTTCTTTTAGTAGAGTTATGTAGTTTTCTTTGTATAGGTCTTTTACATCTTTGGTTAAGTTTATTCTAGGTACTTGATTTTTTTAGTTGCTATTGAAAATGGTATCTTTTTCTTGAGTGTCTCTTCAGTTTGTTCATTTCTAGCATATAGAAACATTACTGACTTATGTGCATTAATCTTGTATCCCCGCTACTTTGCTAAATTTGTTTATTAGCTCTAGTAGCTGTATCGTCGATTTCTCAGGGTTTTCTAGATATAAGATCATATCGTCTGCAAACAATGACAGTTTTACTTCTTCTTTTCCAATTTGGATGCCTTTTATTTCTTTGTCTTGCCGGATTGCCCTGGCTAGCACTTCCAGCACAATGTGAATAACAGTGGTGACAGCGGGCATCCTTGTCTTGTTCCTGATCTTAGAGGGAAGGCTTTCAGTCTCTCACCATTGAGTACTATGCTGGCTGTGGGTTTTTCATATATGCTCTTTATCATGTTGAGGAAGTTTCCTTCAATGCCTACCTTTTGAAGTGTTTTTATCAAAAAGGGATGTTGGATTTTGTCAAATGCTTTTTCAGCATCTATTGAGATGATCAATTGATTTTTTCCCTTTTGAGTTTTTAATGTGTTGTAATACATTGATTGTTTTTCTTATGTTGAACCATCCTTGCATGCCTGGAATGAACCCCACTTGGTCATGGTGTATGATTTTTTTAATGTGTCTTTGGATTCGAATTGCAAGTATTTTGTTGAGGATTTTTGCATCTATATTCATTAGGGAGATTGGCCGGTAGTTTTCCTTTTTTGTAGCATCTTTGCCTGGTTTTGGTATTAGATTGATGTTAGCTTCATAGAATGAGTTAGGTAGTGTTCCATTTTCTTCAATGTTTGAAAGAGTTTGAGTAAGATTGGTGTCAGTTCTTTCTGGAAAGTTTGGTAGAATTCCCCTGTGAAGCCATCTGGCCCTGGACATTTATTTGTGGGAAGATTTTTGATGACTGATTGGATCTCTTTGCTTGTGATGGGTTGGTTGAGGTCTTCTATTTCTTCTCTGGTCAGTCTAGGTTGTTCATATGTTTCCAGGAAATTGTCCATTTCTTCTACATTGTCCAGTTTATTGCCATACAGTTGTTCATAATATCCTCTTATAATTTTTTTTAATTTCTTCAGGATCTGCAGTTATGTCACCTTTTTCATTCATTATTTTGTTTATATGGGTCTTCTCTCTTTTTGATTTTGTCAGTCTAGCTAGGGGCTTGTCAATCTTGTTGATCTTCTCAAAGAACCAACTTTTGGTGATATTTATCCTCTCTATTGTTTTTTTGTTCTCTATGTCATTTATTTCTGCTTTAATCCTTGTTATTTCTTTTCTTGTATTTGGTTTAGGATTGGTTTGCTGTTCATTTTCTAGCTTCTTCAGTTGATCCATTAGTTCTTTGATTTTGGCTCTTTCTTCCTTTTTAATATATGCGTTTAGTGCTATAAATTTCCCCCTTAGCACTGCTTTTGCTGGATCCCATAGGTTTTGGTATGTTGTGTTCTCATTTTCGTTCGTCTCTATATATTTAGCAATTTCTCTTGCTATTTCTTCTTTAACCCACTGATTGTTTAGGAGTGTGTTGTTTAACCTCCAGGTATTTGTGAATTTTCTAAGTCTCTGATGGTTATTGACTTCTAATTGTATTCCATTGTGGTCAGAGAATGTGCTTTGAATAATTTCAATCTTTTTAAATTTATTGAGGCTTGTTTTATGTCCCAGCATATGATCTATTCTGGAGAAAGTTCCGTGAGCACTAGAAAAGTATGTGTATCCTGGTGATTTGGGATGTAATGTCCTGTATATGTCTGTTAAATCTAATTCATTTATTAGATTGTTTAGGTTTTCAATTTCCTTATTGGTCTTCTGTCTGGTTGATCTATCTATAGGAGACAGTGATGTGTTGAAGCCTCCCACAATTATTGTGGAAACATCAATTGCTTCGTTTAGTTTTGCCAGTGTTTCTCTCATGTATTTTGTGGCACCTTGATTGGGTGCATAGACATTTACGATTGTTATTTCTTCTTGCTGAATTGCCCCTTTTATTAGTATGTAGTGGCCTTCTTTGTCTCTCAAAACATCCCTGCATTTGAAGTCTATTTTATCTGAGATTAATATTGCTACACCTGCTTTCTTTTGGCTGTAGCTTGCATGAAATATTTTTTTCCATCCTTTCACTTTCAGTTTCTTTGTGTCCCTATGTCTAAGATGAGTCTCTTGTATGCAACATATTGATGGTTCATTTTTTTTGATCCATTCTGCGGAATCTATATCTTTTAATTGGGGAGTTTAATCCATTTACATTCAACGTTATAAACCGTGAAGGCATTTCTTGAATCAGCCATCTTATCCTTTGGTTTATGTTTGCCATATTTTTCCCCTCTCTCTATTAATATCCTTTATTGTACCCATACCGAATCTCTTTAGTACTGAACCTTTCTCCAAGTCTCTCTGTCCTGTCTTTGTTTCTCTGTCTGTAGGGCTCCCTTTAGTATCTCCAGTAGGGCAGGTCTCTTGTTAGCAAATTCTCTCAGCATTTGTTTGTCTGTGAAAAATTTAAGCTCTCCCTCAAATTTGAAGGAGAGCTTTGCTGGATAAAGTATTCTTGGCTGGAAATTTTTCTCACTCAGAATTTTAAATATATCGTGCCACTGTCTTCTCGCCTCCATGGTGGCTGCTGAGTAGTCACTACTTAGTCTTATGCTGTTTCCTTTGTATGTGGTGAATTGCTTTTCTCTTGCTGCTTTCAGACTTGCTCCTTCTCTTCTGTGTTTGATAGTGTGATCAGTATATGTCTTGGAGTGGGTTTATTTGGATTTATTCTATTTGGAGTTCACTGAGCATTTATGATTTGTGTATTTATGTTGTTTAGAAGATTTGGGAAGTTTTCCCCAACAATTTCTTTGAATACTCTTCCTAGACCTTTACCCTTTCTTCCCCTTCTGGGACACCAATGAGTCTTATATTTGGACGTTTCATATTATCTATCATATCCCTGAGGTCCATTTCGATTTTTTCAATTTTTTTCCCCATTCTTTCTTTTATGCTTTCATTTTCCATTCTGTCATCTTCCAGGTCACTGATTTGTTGTTCAACTTCCTCTAGTCTTGTACTATGAGTGTCCAGAATCTTTTTAATTTGGTCAACAGTTTCTTTAATTTCCATAAGATCATCCATTTTTTTATTTAGTCTTGCAATGTCTTCTTTATGCTCTTCTAGAGTCTTCTTGATTTCCTTCATATCCCGTACTATGATCTCATTGTTCATCTTTAGTTCTTTGAGTAGCTGCTCTAGGTGCTGTGTCTCTTCTGGTCTTTTGATTTGGGTGCTTGGGCTTGGGTTATCCATATCGTCTGGTTTTTTCATATGCTTTATAATTTTCTGTTGTTTTTGGCCTCGTGGCATTTGCTGAACTTGATAGGGTTCTTTTAGGGTTTGTAGACCTATTGAAGTCCTTATCTCTAATTTATCAGATCTACAGCTTCGTGGAGTACACTTTCTCTAACTAACCAGCAGGTGGCGTCCACGAGCCACCTGTTCTCCACAAGCCAGTTCTCCCCTGCTTAGCCTTTTTGGTGAGTGGGGGAGTGAGTCTTGTGGGGCCCAATTGGTGTACCAAGCTTGCGTGTGTAGTTGGTGTTGCCTGCCCTGTATGTGGGGCGTGTTTCTGGGCAGTCGGGTAGTGGGGGTGGCCCTAACAATCAAATCTCCCTGGTGATCCTAGAGTTTTAAAGCTGCTGCAATAGTCTTATCCTTCAGTTCAGTCCTGCCACAGTTTGTCTCTGCCACTGACCCACAAGTCCTTGGTATTGGCGTATGGCTCCTGAGACTTGCAAGTGGGCCCCTCTTCCAGGCTGTGCACCCCGGGTCCTCTGTTGAGGGATGACTGTGCTATGTCACAGGTGAGTGCCGTCCCCTCAGGGCAGTTCTGGCTGAATTCACTTTTAATTCCCACTAAATTTCACTAATGATTTCATATTTGCAAATTGAAATTTGATGTGTCACATGAGGAAGGAAGAAATGCATACTTGCCTATGATTCCTGTGAACAAATAGCATGTGCCTTGTTTGCCTTCTGAGTTCAACACAATGTACTATCTGCAGAAAATATTTGACCTTTGTTGTGTGCTACTTAAAAATGTTTTATTTTACTTGTATCCACCTTTTTTAGAAGATACTGAGTTTACGAAGATGCATGATGTGGTAAGATAGCACACTAAAGATACCTGAAAAAAATACGTTCAAGAAAGAAGTTCTGATAAAAAAATGTACCATTGAAGTCCTATGAACTTGATCAGAGTAGGCTGCAAATTTTGCTGCAGGCTTTCTAGCAGTCAAAAGAAAGTAGAGGGAAACCTGCCAAGAAGCAGACTGATTTCTCAGGAGTAACACCTCTGTTTAAGTTTCCTGGCTGCTAAAACAAATACCATACAGTGGGTTGGTTTAACCAACAGGAATTTATTGATTCATGATTTCAGAAGCTAGAAGGTGTGCTTCCTCCAAGAGTCAGTATCTTCTGATTGGCTGACAAACTTTGGGGTTCCTTGGCTTTTCCATCACATGACAGTACACACAGCATCTTCTCTGATCTTTTCTGAGTTTCATTTTCTCCCAATTTCTGTCTTCTCCCCATGGCTTTTTTCTCCATCTGACTTTCACTCTTCTTATAAAGGACTCCAGTAATACACATTATAGTCCAACCTGATTCAGTTGGGCCACATCTTAATTGAAGTAACATCTTGAAGAAATCCTATTTACTGTGGGTCTACACCTGCCAGAATGAGGAGCAAGAACATGAACATGTCTAAACTGGGGTACCCAATTCAATCCATATCACACATCTATCTAGGTATTCCTGATCCCATTACCAGACATATTCATAAATACATGACTATTCTTAGACTAGTCTTCTTTGGTCAATTCTACTCTCAACTTCTGAATCATCAAAAAGAGCCAACTGTAAACTAAGAATGTTAAAAGAATGGGAAAATAAATGGAAACAAAACTCTAATCTTCCAGAAACTCACCCAGAATGCAAGCAGACCAATTGCTGGTAATTGAAATGAACAAAATAGTTTTCCAATATTCAGTCAACACCAGTTATCTTTGCAATTTTAAAGTTAAGACAAAATTGTAGGAAAAAAGGTTATCATTAATGTTGCTTAGTATTCTTTTAATTTGTATGGTCGTTCTTTTATATTATGTAATAGTCCCAGTGTCCTTTCCTAGATCTGGTAGAAACTGATTGCTTACAGTTATACAATGCTTCTTTTTCCTGATCAAGAGAATCCTGATTATGTTCCGTGTGCCAATAAACCAGCTAAAAATACTTGTTTCCAAGACCCTCTTGCACTTGGGGTTATTGATAGGCAATGGTTCTGTCCAGTGATTGGTAAGACAAGGATTTCTGGGACAGTCAAAGATGATCCAAGGCTATTCACTGAGCCATGGGTTGGATGGAGACACTATCAATTGTTCTAGGGAGGCTCAAGGAGAAGCAACGCTGGGGGGAAGATCAGGAGTTCATATTTGGACATGCCCAGTTTAAGGAGTTTATCAGACACCCAAATAGAAATGTCAAATGGGGAGTTGGATATATGATTGCAGCATTATAAACAATTCTAGGCAGGAGATATGAATATGGGCATCACCAGTAAAATGGTGATATTTCAAGATGAACCAGTTGCACAGCTAATAAAGGGTGGAGGCTGAATTAGAATTTGGTTAGGGATAAGTAAAGAGGTGAAGGCAATGTCTACAGTGTGTGGATCTGAAAAAGTGAAGGCTAATATGTAATGGTAAAGCCATCTGGCCCTTCCTGCCTTGAAGACTGGTAAAGGAGGACTGTGTGGATAATTTTATAGTAAGACATTTTCATAGGGAAAATGGAGGAGTAATTTCTTACTTAGACCTTGGATTCTGTTGGATTAGGGAAATATTTGGGGTTAAAGTGTGAAGTGTGACCAGCTGAGGACAGTAGATCAAAAAACAGTATTCCAGTGAACCCATGGAAGACAAGGACAACCAGACTGAGTTTGTGAGAGTGGTAAGTCAAATGAGGTAAAAGCTTAAAATGATTGTTTTGGGTATTTATTATATATAGTAAAAATACTTATTGTATATCTGATCATTTGGAATTTTGTATGGGTTTGAATAGATTGTTTGTATTTCTGCTGGATCTTGCTCAGTGTGTGTGTTTCCTTGTGTAGTTTCTTATTTTTGAATGTGAGTTTCTGGTCTCTGGGATTTTATGTTTGAGAATTTTGAGGTCTGGTTGGAAGGTGAGTTTCTCCCATGAAGATTCACACTGACTTCTGTTAGGTACGGGGATTACCGCTAATCCTAATAAATTTGAAGTTTAAGGGATTTTTGGAATCACAAAACAAAGTGTGAGTTGTTGTTATGATCTCCTGTGAGGGTAGATATGTAGTGGTGAATTCTCTGGGGAGATTTTGCTTTTCCTCCAGCTGGTTGTACATTCAAGGCAAGAAACTTCCTTTGTTTTATCCCTCTCTGGGGAGAATTCACGCACCCGTATCCTTTGTGCATCTGAAGTCCCAGTATTTTGTAGAGGTCCTGCTATTAGACCATGCATTAAAGGAAGTCTCTGGATTTTGCTTTAGATGCTCCATGTCACCAGAATTTGACCTTTGTCCTCATGGAAAAATTTGTCTTTCGTACTGACCTACCCCTGTGGATTTCTGCTTTCCGTTCAGTTTTGTCTTCTTATTTTCTTACCAGTTCACTGGTGCTCTTAAAAGTTATTTTTATTTTTAAATGTTCTATATTGCATGTAGTTGTTTTATAAAGGACTAGTTCAGAAGCCCATCGATTTCTTGTTAGGCCATTTGTATCCTAAATAATATGTTGCTGGATTCACTGTCTTTACAAAGTTAGACACTGGGCAGATAAATGATTTATTGTCCATTTAAATGAAATGTGCTTTAAGAGAATAGTCTTCAAAATAGAATTTCTGATTCATTGAGTAGACACTAACTTAAATAATAGAGAAGGTGAAATTGTTCACTTCTATCTTATTCTTCATGTGATGTGTTTAAAGTGACTGGGATTTAATCTTGACTGTTCTGATAGTTAACATTCCCAAAGTTAAGAGGATAGTGCTCTATAAGTCACATCATTCTCAGCAAAGTACTACAGTTTTAATAAGGGTAATTTCATCATTAAATATAAAATTGGCATGAAATGGCAGAGTAGTCTTTGTTAGCTTGTTTCTGTGATTAAAAACAGACATGCACTCTGGGACTGTCCATATGGTACCTTCAGTGGATATTTAAACTTGATTTTTAATTATCTTTATCACTTATCATTAATAATTTTTTTTGTACGAAAAGAATATAAGGGTTTTTTTTAAAATCGTATTTAGTTTTCTTCCTCAACTTCTAAATAAATGTCTTTGTCTCATTAACTCATTTCATGTCTCTGTATATTTCATGTAAATATGTAAGAGATTGTATTAAATATTTTTCTCTCTTGTTTTGTGTACCTCTCTACAGGTTAGTATTTAAATACACTAAGACATGTAGAATCAGTTTAGTACTACAGAAACAGAAAATGCAAGGGGTGCTGATAAACAGTTTTTAGAAGAGATATCTTACCAATATGGAAGGAAGAAATGTACAAATATTATATTTAGGTTGATATTTGAATATAGTCAAATATAGAAGAATTCTTAGAGAAGAAATACAGTACCACTTATATTTCTATTTACTACAGTTTATATTTTCGTCACAATACCTTTTTAGCTTTTTTCCATCTGATGAATTTGTCATTATTCCCTTCCCAGTGCACTTAAGATTCATCTGGGGACAGCAAGAGAATCCAGTCCATTGGAAATGGTTGACCCAACTTGTTCCTCTGTTAAATTTGTGGCAATTTGTACATTCCCTAGATTAGTTTTGGGGGATAGGAAATTCTTCAAAGATTTATCCATATAATTTGATAAATAATAAATTATTTTCAAAATACATTGAGACTATTCAAGTTATTGGTATTTTAAAGAAATGCAAAGAATGAGTTTGAAGAATATGGATTATTATTTATAATAATAAAAATAATATTTTTATAATTTAGTCAACATACACTATAAAATTGAGATGGCACAGTATTTTTGTAAGAAGTCAAGGGTTTTAATGTCCTAGGCCCCTTAAAGCAATACTATGAAATGGTTCAGTTTAAGCAATGGGAATTTATTTGCTTTTGGTTAGAGTCTGGGAAAATGTCCAAGTCAAGGCATCATCAAGGTGATGCTTTCTTCCATCATCAGAGGATCCTTGGATCCTCTGCCACATGGCAAGGCACATGGAGGTGTCTGCTGGTCTCTCCCTTCTCTTCCGGTTATATTGCTTTCGGCTTCTTGCTTCCATGGCTTTCTCTCTCTGTCTGAATTTCATTCTCCTATAAAGGACTCCAGTATGAGGGTTAAGACCCACCCTGGGCAATGCCTTAACTGAAGTAACCTCACCAGAAGGCCCTACTTACAATAGGTTTACACCCACAGGAATGGGTTAGATTTAGGAATATGTTTTTCTGGAGTACAAACAGCTTCAAACCACCATACCATGTTTCTATACTTCAGATGATTAAAAATGACATTGCATTTTCCAAAGTTAGGAAATAAATATTAAGGTTATTTTTAATTCCAGGTTCTTTTTATCCTTTTAGATCAGCAGAAAAACTGATTGCAAAACTGGTAGGCCAGTGGAGACATAAATTACCCCATTCATCATCACTAAGCTAATTTGTGCTACCACAAGACCATACTCTTTTTTAGTATTCTATGCCTATTCCTATCTTACGGCCAGTATTCCTTTTTTAGGGAACTAAACGGTTCTTTTCCTTATAATTCCATGTTTGTAGAGACTGTTCTTTTCTGTACTAAGCTGATTATCGAAAAACACATTTTGCCACTGCTGTAGTCTAGAAAGTCTGCACAGAGAATATTAAATATTCAACAATAGTTAGCAAAACCTAAGTGAAAATATAATGTATTGACCAATGTCAAACTAAGCCAAGAGTAGTTTTTTCCCTTCACATTGATCTGAAGGATTTAATATTTGGATTAAGATGTAGCCTTTGACTTTTGACTCTAAGCCCACAGAACAAATTCATCTTCTGTTTGAGGGGCATATTCATAAACAGGTTCAATCCCCTCCAGTGCTGGCCACCAGGTGGCAGATTTAATAGTTCTTATGTTGGAAACTGATAAAATTGAGGCTGTTTTCTCAAAATGATCTCAATACCAGTGAGCTGATAGCATTACAAGTCTTGCAATAAAGATAGTTTTCTGTTTGTGTGTGTGTGTGTGTGTGTGTGTGTGTGTGTGTGTGTGTGTGTGTGGACATGAATAAGCCATGTATTTGGAACAATGGTACCATCTATATACTTCATATTGTCACCTCAATGCATATATTTATGTTTCAAAACAGGACTTACTTTTAACCATTACAAGTTCTTAGCTAATTGATTGAGTCAGAGTCAAAGGAAACATGGGCACATCTAGGTTGACCACTGGGTACATGTTTTAATTTCCTTTGCTGCTTAAGCAAATACCATGCAATGGGTTGGCTTAAACAATGGGAATTTATTAGCTCACTGTTTTGAGGTTAGGAAAAAGTCCAAATCAAGGTGTCCTCAAGGTGATGTTTACTTCCTGAAGACTGGCATTCTGACTGGCTGCCGGTGATCACTAGTCCTGGGCTCCTCTGTCACATGGCAATGCTCATGGTGGTCTCTCCTGGCCTCTCCTTTCTCTTCCAGGTTCCATTGACCTTCAGTTTCTTGCTCCCCATGGCTTTCTCTCTTTTTCTCTGAATTTTACTCTGCTTCTAAAGGACCTCAGTAAAAGGATTAATACCCATGCTGATTGAATTGGGTCACACCTTAACTGAAGTAACCTCATCGAAAGCTCTGACTCACAATGGGTTCATACCCACAGGAATGTATTAAGTTTGAGAATATGATTTTTCGGGTTACATAGCTCCAAACCACCACAGTACCCCAAGATCATTATTAGTGAGAAGGGTCTCAAATGGAGAGATGCTCAAAAGCATTCTTAGTGAGAGAGAAAATGTAATAAAATTTTCCGTAATTTGGCTCTCGCATCCTTAGTATCAGCCAGCTTTCTTAAACACAAAAATTGATTCCGAGAAGCATCTTTATTGCTTTTCCTTACAATTAGGGAAAAGGAGGCAGTGGTGTTCAAATGATGCTTGACAGCCTGGGTAACAAGCAGCAGCCATCTGTGCTATAGCAGCACTGTTTGTATTTTTAATGTTTACACATACAGCACAGATAATTAAAAATAACTATAATTAAAAATGATTACAACAAATTACTTTTCCCTCAGCAGTAATGTGTGTCTGTAACTTATAAGTTACTTACTAAAGGAACCTATTTGGAGTCTAACAAGAAAATGTTACAATCCCTGCTTTGTTTCTGAAAGTTAATAGATTTGAGGGAGGGGAGATTTTCCCCAACCAAATATTTGGCTATTTTACATCATAAAACTGCTGGCAGTATAGGAATTATTTCTCTATCAATAATATAGGATTTTTTTTTTTCTCTGAAGGAAAGATTTAATGTACTTTCTTTCCCTAAATATATAAAGTAAAATTACTGGGGAGGATGTAAAAAAGCAAATTTCCCTCTCTGCAATGAACTTATTGAAAGGACTTTTTTTCAAAATGTCATAAGAAATATATAGAGAAAATTCCCTTCAGAAAGAATGCCATTCCCTGCCTCTTAGAGAAACTTGGAGACTGCAGATATCCTCAAATTACCTTCTTTAAAGGAGATGCTGGTCAATAACAGAAATTGAATAATCTGTCCCAGGAAAGAAGAATGAAGTTGACATAATCTTTGGGAGAGGAGTTGAAATTTAAAGGAAGTATATTTATAAAGGTTAAGAGCATGGCCTTGGAGCTAGACTGCCTGAATTTTAACCCCATATCCAGCATTTTATATTGGCGGGTGTTTTGGTTTGCTAAAGGTGACAAAAATGCAATATACCAGAAATGGACTGGCTTTCACAATGGAGATTTATTAACTTACAATGTACAGCTCTGAGGCTGTGAAAATGTCCAACTCAAGGCATCACAGGATGATAACTGGACTCTGAAGACAGGCTGCTAGCGAGCTGGGGTTCCTCTGTCACATGGGAAGGCACATGGCGGCATCTGCTGGTCCTTCTCTCCTGGGTTTCATTGCTTTCAGCTCCTAGTTGCTCCATCTCTCAGCTTCTCTGGGTGCTTCTCTGAATTTCATCTCTTAGCTTCTCTGTGGCCTTTATCCTCTTATAAAGGACTCTAGTAGGAGGATGATGACCCACCTTGAATGAGGTGGGTCACATCTCAATTGAAATAACCTAAACACAAGTTCCCATCTACAATAGGTCTGCACCCACAGGAATGGATTAAAAGAACATGGCCTTTTCTGGGGTACATCCGCCCTCAAACCACCACAGTGGGCTAATATCACTTGGGCCTCAATTTCCTTATCTGCAACATACAGATAATAGTATGCTGAGGATTAAGTGAATTAATACACATAAATTCCCAGAAGAGTGCCTGGCACATGGAAAATTTAATAGCAACAGATATTAATAACTTTACTTATATTTGGAACTGGTCACCTGCCAGAGGCTAATGACAATGCCTTTAAGTTTTTATACCCTTAGACCTTTGGCTATTGCTGGATTCAGACCCTTGGCAATTGCATCCTTCTTATGGTTGACAAAGGAGATTGTGTACATATATCCTAGTTTAGACTCAGGAAACAGAATATCCATTCCTTTCGTATTGTTTTCTGAGGATTTTCAATTACTACCCAAATTAAGACAATGAGAAGCCCTTGAGTGAGACTGGGGGAGAAATTAATCCATGTTTCATTAGGGGACTGTTGAAGGTTGAATCATGTCCCCAACAAAAGGCATGTTCAGGTCCCAAACCCTGGTCCTGTGAGTGTGAACCTATTTGTAAACAGGACCTTTGAGGATGCTATTAGTTAAGGTGTGCCCACACTGAATGAGGGTGCATCTAAATCCAATATGACTGAGATTCCTTTATAAGGAATGGAAATTGGACACAGAAAGATAAACCATGGGAGCAGCCAGAAGTTGGAAGTCTATGGAACCTGAAAGAGAAAGGTGAAGATGTCATTATGTGCATCATCATGTGACGGAAAAGCCAAGGAACCTTGAGATTGCTGTCCAAAGAGATAATATTGACATCAGGAGGAAACAAGTCTTCTAACCTCTGAAATTGGGAGCCAGTAAATAAACCAAGCCATTATATGGTATTTGTTTTAGCAGCTGGGAAACTAAAACAAGAACTAATGAGTCTGGAAATCATATAGAAAGGGAGACTTGACCCCCTTCACATTTTTGAAAATATCATTCCTAATTATAGCCTGGCTCCAGTCACCTCTGCTCAGACAGAACAACTTTGCTCCCTCAAGTATTTTGGAGGTTTCTAGAGGGAATCCCCAAATGCTCAGAAATAAATCAACTTCTATGGTATGTCCACTGTGATGCCTGACAATGGCCACCACACCCCTTTCAGGCCCAGGGGGAGCTGTATTTCTCTGCTGCTGCTCCACGGTCCCACCAAGGACAACAATTTGCTTTTGGAAGAAGATCTGACTTCCCAGGATACTAAGATGTATTACAATTTTAATTGTACTCCAAAATGATGAAAGAGCTCTTTAGGTTTGTTGTTGTTGTTTTTCCTTGTACTTCTTTCTTTCCCTAGAATGCAGGCATGAATCTAGAGGGCTGGGGACAGATTTATGTAGTAGCAGCTCTCTTTTTCACAGAATCCCACTTCTTTCCAATAACTAAAATTTTCTACCTGCTTACATTCCTCAGGACTAGTTTGCATTAAAACTATTTTTTATTTTTTTTTCCATATACCATCCCATTTTTAACACCTTGCAATGGTGACATGTATTTGTTCTCACTCATATAAAAATTTTCTGATATTTGTACATATAGTCATCATCATTGTCCACTCTAGGTTTTGCTAAGTTACGCACTCCCAGATTTTATCCTCTTATCTTTCCTTCTGGTGCCATACATGCCGCTAGCCCTCCTCTTTCAACCATAGTCACACTCAGCCTTGTTCATGATACTTACAATATTGTGCTATCGGCACACAATACTGGGCCATCTATCTCTGAATCTTTACAATCAATCCTGTTAAACATTCTGCACTCCTTAAGCATCAGACGCCCGATCTGTATCCTCCTTCTATCTCCTCATAACCTATATTCTCAACTTTAACTCTCAGAGTTTGCACATTGTATTTAGTTCCTATTAGTGAGACCATAGAGTATTTGTCTTCTGTTTATGGCTTATTTTGTTCAACGTAATGTCCTCAAGGTTCATCCATGTTGTTACATGTGTTATGACTTTATTCTGTCTTACAGCTGCATAATATTCCATCATATATATATACCACAGTTTGTTTATCGACTTGTCCGGTGATGGACATTTGGGCTGTTTCTATCTCTTGGCAATTGTGAATAATGCTGCTGTAAACACTGGTGTACAGATGTCTGTTCATGTCTTAGCTTTCAGGTCCTTTGAGTATATGCCTAGCAATGGAATAGCTGGGTCATATGGCAAATCTATACTTAGCTTCCCGAGGAACCGCCAAACTGCCATCCAGAGTGATTGCACCATTCTGCATTTCCACTAACAATGAAAAAGTGTACTTCTTTCTCCACATCCTCTCCAACACTTGTAGTTTTCTGTTGTGTTTTTTTTTTTCCCTTGATAATGGCCATTCTAGTAGGGGTGAGATGATATCTCATTGTGGTTTTGATTCGCATTCCCCTAATAGCTAGTGAAGTTGAGCATCTTTTCATATTTTTTTTGCAATAGATATATTTTTCCCTGTATACCTCTGTTATTAACTTCTAGTTACAGTGTCATACATTTGTTCTAGTTCAGAAAAGAGTCTTCTAATATTTGTACAGTTAATCACATTGTCCACCACAAGATGCACTGTTTTATACATTCCCATATTTTAACTGCCAACTTTCCTTCTGGTGACATATGTGACTCTAACCTTCACCTTTCCACCGCATTCACACACCATTCAGCACTGTTAGTTATTTTCACAGTAAGATGCTACCGTCACCTCTGTCCATTTCCAAACACTTAAGTTCAACCTAGTTAAACCTTTTGCTCGTAATAAGCAACCGCTCCCCATTGTTTAGCCTCGTTCTATATCCTGGTGACTTATCTTTCATGTCTATGAGTTTACATATTGTAACTAATTCATATGCATGAGACCATATAATATTTGTCCTTTGTGTCTGACTTATTTCATGCAATATAGTGCTCTCAAGGTTTCTTTATCAACCCGTTTTTTGTTTTTTTTTTTAAGACGGTATTGTTCACCCACCATACATTCCATCCTAAGTAAACAATTGATGGTTCCTTGTTACAGTCATGTATTTATGTATTCACCACCAACACCACTATCTATATATGGACATCTCCATTTCTTCCACAAAGGAGGAGGAAGAGTCAAAGAAGTTAGACAAAAGAAAAAGAAAAAGAAAGAAAGAAAAAAAAAGAGCTAAAAAGCAACAAAAGGAAAGATAGAATTAAACTAAAGTAGAATAGAAGAGTCAGACAACATCACCAATGCCAAGAGTTCCATATCCCTCCCTTATATTCCCCTCTTACAGGCATTTGGCTTTGGTATATTGCCTTTGTTACATTAAAGGAAGCATAATCCATGTTTCTTTTGACTATAGTTTCTAGTTTGCATAGATACTCATTGTGTTTTTCATCTCTTGTGTTGTGCCTTTCATTTCCATAGACTCTGCCAGTTTCTACCTCATGTTCACCAAGTGTTTTCTTTATATCTGTCGTCTCTTTTGCCATCTCTTCCCTGAACTCGTTGATTTGGTTTTTGAGTTGATTTAGCATATTTCTTTGAAAATCTTTAATTGATTGTTTCATTAAAGTAAAACAGTATCTCCACTGCATCTTAATTGAGGTGTAAGTTTATTCCTTTGGGCCATATCTTTGTTTTTCCTATTGTAATTTGTAGTTTTTTGTTGTCTAGGAATCTGGTTTCCTTGGTTACCCCAGTCAGATTTTCCCGGACCAGAATGGGATCAGATCTCAGAATAGGTTCTATTCAGTTTCGAGTTCCCTGAGGGTGTTTCTTAGAAGAATCTAGCTGCTGTGATTTTCCTAGCCTGCCCAGCAGGTGGCACCTGTCAACCTTTCACTCCTGACTGGTACAAGGAGGTGTGGCCCCTTTAGTTTCTGTTTGGGTGTTTTCCCCTGGGGTCTGGGGTCTGAGTTCTGAAGGGAGGGCCGGCCCTAGAGCTGGGCCCCACCTCCTTCCTCTTAGGGAAGATATATCCCCTAGGGAGTTATCTTATGCATTTGAATTGCTGCTTTGTCTCTCTGACTCTGTTATCTCCACCCCTGTCTGGGTCAGAGTGCTGCAAACTGAAAATGGCTGAGCCTCTCTCCACTGAGCCACTGAGGTTGAGACAAAGAGAGAAAAAGGGAAAGAAAGCCCTTCAGAGCTAGTCACAGCCCCCTAGTTTCACCCATCAGTCAGAGAGAGTACCTGGTCTTTCTGGCTCTTTAAGGTCAGTCATCTCTAAAGGCCTCTGTCTGCTTGTTAGGGTTTTGTCTATGTTTGTAGCTTGTATTCAGCAGTCCACATTTGTTAATTGAAACCCCAGTTGGAGCTGGGCTGAGCTATGTTTGCTGGCTCCAGGAATGCTGCTTTCTCCTACAGCGAGGTCTTGTAGCTCAGCCTACCATAGGGGGAGGAGACTCCCAGCACGGTTCCTCAGTTTTTTTTTTTCTTACAGATTTTATGCTGCAATCTTAGCTGTTCCACCCAATCCAGGTTGGTGCATGATGTGTGGACAGTCAGTTGTCCCCCAGCAGTTGTTCCAGCTTATTTACTAGTTGTTCCTGGTTGTTTATTTGTTTCTCCAGGGGATTAACTAAATTCCACTCCTTCCTACGCTTCCATTTTGCCCCTCCTATTCTCATGTTTTTGAGCTATGTGTATTTCCTCTTCAGAAAATTGTCCATGTCTTTTGCCCATTTTTAATTGAGTTGTTTATCTTTTTGTCATTGATGTGCAGGATCTCTTTATACATTCTGGATAATGAACTCTTATCCAATATGTGGTTTCCAATTATTGTCTCCCATTGCATAGGCTGCATTTTAAATTTCCTGAGAAAATCCTTTGATGTGCAAAAGTATTCAATTTTGAAGAGATCCCATTTATCTGTTTATTCTTTCATTGCTTGCACTTTGGGTGTAAGGATCAGGAAACCACCTCCTACCACAAGATCTCTAAGATATTTCCCTATATTTTCTTGTAAAAGTTTTATGGTCTTCATTCTAATGTTTCAGTTTTGGATACATTTTGAGTTGATTTTTGTAAAAGGTGTTAGATAGGGGTCCTCTTTCATTCCTTTGGAAATGGATATCCAGTTTTCCAAACATCACTTTTGAAGGGGCTGTTCTATGCCAGTTGAGTGGACTTGGCCACCTTATCAAAAATCAATTGTCTGTAGATGAGAGGGACTATTTCTGAACTCTCAATCCAATTCTATTGGTCAATATATCTATCTTTATGTCTGTACCATGCTATTTTGACCACTGTAGCTTTGTAATATGCTTAGTCAGGTAATGTAAGACCTCCTACTTCATTTCCTTTCTCAAGATATTGTTAGCTTTTCAGGGCACTGTGCTCTTCCAAATGAATTTGATTATTGATTTTTCTATTTCTGCAGAGTAAGTTGTTGAGATTTTTATTGGTATTGCATTGAATCTAGAAATCAATTTGGGTAGAAATGACATCTTAACCATATGTCATCTTCCAATCCATGAACACAGTATGTCCTTCCATTTATTAAGATCTTCCTTGCTTTCTGTAGCAATGTTTTGTAGTTTTCTGTGTACAGGTCTTTTATTTCTTTGGTTAAATTTATTCATAAATATTTTATTCTTTTGGTTGCTATTGTAAATGGAATTATTTTTCTTGTTTCCCTCCTCAGATTGCTGCTTACTAGTATGTACAAACACTACTGATTTTTGCATGTTGGATTTTATCCTGCTATTTTATTGTACTCATTTAATAGCTCTAATAGCTTTACTGCAGATTTTTTGGGATTTTCTACATATAGGATCATGTCATCTGCAAACAGTGAAAGGTTTACTTCTTCATTTCCAATTTGGCTATCCTTCATTTCTTTTTTTGGCCTAATTGCTCTAGCTAGAACTTGAGAACAATATTGAATAACAGTGGTAACAGTTGGCTTCCTTGTTCTGTTCCTGATCTTAGAGGGAAAGCTTTTAGGCTTTCCCCATTGAATATGGTGTTAGCTGTGGTTTTATATATATATATATATATATATATATATATATATATATATATATATATATATTTTCCCTTTATTAGGTTGAGGAAGTTTCCTTCTATTCCTATCTTGTAAAGTGTTTTCATCTAGAATGGATATTGAGTTTTTGTCAAATGACTTTTCTGCATCAATCAAGATGATCATGTAGTTGTGCCCCTTTGATTTATTGATGTGTATTACATTAATTTATTTTATTGTGTTGAATCATCCTTACATAACTGGAATAAAACACACTTAGTCATGGTGCATAATTCTTTCAGTGTGCTGCTGGATTCTATTTGCAAGTATTTTGTTGAGGATTTTTGCATCTGTATTCATTAAAGAAATTGATCTGTAATTTCCTTTTCTCATAGTATTTTTGTCTGATTTTGGTATTATGGAGATATTGGTTTCATAGAATGAGTTAAGTACCTTTCCCTCCTCTTCAGTTTTTTTTGAATACTTTGAACAGAATTGTTACTAACTCTTTCTTGAATGCTTGGTAGTATTCATATGTGAAGCCAACTGGTCCTGGGCTTTTCTTTTGGGGGATCTTTTTGATGACTGACTCAATCTTTTTAGTTGAGGTTGGTTTTCTGAGGCCATCTATTTCTTCTCCAATCAATGTTGGTTGTTCATGCTTTTCTAGGAAGTTTTCCATTTCATCTAAGTTGTCTAGTTTATTAGCATATAGTTGCTCATATTATCTTCTCATTATCTCCTTTATTTCTGTGGGGTCAGTAGTTATGTCCCCTTTCCCATTTCTGATTTTATATATTTGCATCCATTCTCTTTTTTGTTTTGTTAACCTAGCTAAGGGTCTATCAGTTTTATTGATTTTCACAAAAACCAATTTCTGGTTTTGTTGATTCTCTTTATTGTTTTCCTGTTCTCAATTTTGTTTATTTCTGCTCTAATCTTTGTTATTTCTTTCCCTGTTTGCTTTGGGGTTACTTTGCTGTTCTTTCTCTAATTTCTCTATGTGAACAGTTAATTCCTCAATTTTTGCTTTTTTCTTCTCTTTTAGTATAGGCATTTCAGGCAATAAATTTCCCTCTCAGCACTACCTTTTCTGCATTCCATAAGTTTTGATATGTTGCGTTTTCATTGTCATGTGCCTCAAGGTATTTACTAATTTCTCTTTTAATTTCTTCATTTTCCCACTGGTTGTCTAATGGTGTGTTGTTTAGCCTCCATATGTTTTTGAATATTCTGACCTTCTGTCTGTTATTGATTTCCAACTTTATTCAATTATGATCTGGGAAAGTGTTCTGTATAATACTGTTCTAGTTTGCTAATGCTGCCAGAGTGCAATACACCAGAAGTGGATCAGCTTTTTTAAAAGGGGTTTATCTGGTTACAAAGTTACAGTCTTAAGGCCATAAAGAGTCCAAGGTAATACATCAACAGTTGGGTCTCTTCACTGGAGGATGACCAATGGTGTCTGAAAAACCTCTGTTAGCCAGGAAGGCACATGGCTGGTGTCTGCTCCAAAGTTCTGGTTTCAAAATGGCTTTCTCCCAGGGCATTCCTCTCTAGGCTGCAGTTCCTCAAAAATGTCACTCTTAGTTGCTCTTGGGGTGTTTGTCCTCTCTTAGCTTCTCTGGAGCAAGAGTCTGCTTTCAACAGCCATCTTCAAATTGTCTCTCATCTGCAGCTACTCTCTCAGCTTCTGTGCATCCTTCAAAGTGTCCCTCTTGGCTGTGGCAAGCTTGCTCCTTCTGTCTGAGCTTATATAGTGCTCCAGTAAACTAACCAAGGCCCATGCTGAATGAGCAGGGCCACACCTCCATGGAAATTATCCAATCAGAGTTATCACCCACAGTTGGGTGGGGCACATTTCCATGGAAACAACCTAATCCAAACATTCCAACTTAATCCCCACTAATTTGCCTGCCCCACAAGATTGCATCAAAGAATATGGCTTTTCTGGGGGATATAATACATTCAAACTGGCACAAACATCAATATTTTTACATTTGTTGAGACTTGCTTTGTGACCCAATATGTGGTCTATCCTATAGAATGATCCATGAGCAATTGAGAAAAATGTGTATCCTGCTGTTGTGGGGTGTAGTGTTCTATAAATGTCTGTCACATCTAGTTCATTTATCATACAATTCACAACTCTGTTTCCTTATTTTTTTTTTGGCTGGGTGTACTTTATTGATGGTACATGACAGAGTAGGGCTCTCAGCCCCTCCCCTTACTCAGGGGGTCTGGGATGGAAGCTGTGGAGGATGGGCGATGCTTGGTGTCGGGATTGATGTCGGGATTGATTTGGGGCCAGGACTCCCCAGCAGCTGACAGCCTCTCTTACTCTCATGCTGTTGCTGGGGCTGGTGGTCCAGGGGCTCTTACTCCTTGGAGGCCATGTAGACTATAAGGTCCACCACCCTGTTGCTGTAGCCAAATTCATTGTCATACCAGGAAATGAGCTTGACGAAGTGGTCGTTGAGGGCAATGCCAGCCCCAGCATCAAAAGTGGAAGAGTGCGAGTCACTGTTAAAGTCACAGGAGACAACCTGGTCTTCCGTGTAGCCCAGGATGCCCTTCAGGGGGCCCTCTGATGCCTGCTTTACCACCTTCTTGATGTCATCGTATTTGGCCACTTTCTCTAGCTGGCAGGTCAGATCCACGACGGACACGCTGGGGGTGGGGACACGGAAGGCCATGCCAGTGAGCTTCCCATTCAGCTCGAGGATGACCTTGCCCACTGCCATGGCAGCGCCGGTAGAAGCAGGGATGATGTTCTGGGCAGCCCCATGGCTGTCACGCCACATTTTCCCAGAGGGGCCATCCACAGTCTTCTGGGTGGCAGTGATGGCGTGGACAGTGGTCATGAGTCCCTCCATGATGCCAAAGTTGTCATGGATGACCTTGGCCAGGGGTGCCAGGCGGTTGGTGGTACAGGAAGCATTGCTGACGATCTTGAGGGACTTGTCATACTTCTTATGGTTCACGCCCATCACAAACATGGGGGCATCGGCCGAAGGGGCAGAGATGATGACTCTCTTGGCACTACCTTCAAGTGAGCCCCAGCCTTCTCCATGGTTGTGAAGATACCAGTGGACTCCACAACATATTCAGCACCAGCATCACCCCATTTGATGTTGGTGGGATCTCGCTCCTGGAAAATAGTAATTGGACTCCCATTGATGACAAGCTTCCTGTTCTCAGCCTTGACGGTGCCTTTGAATTTGCCATGGGTGGATTCATACTGGAACATGTAGACCATGTAGTTGAGGTCAATGAAGGGGTCATCGATGGCCACAACCTGCACTTTGCCGGACAGTGACCAGTGGGTGACCAGGCGCCCAATATGGCCAAATCCATTTATTCCAACCTTCACCATCGTGTCTCAGAGATGCGGCTGGTACTGCACAAAAAGATGCGGCTGTCTGGCTAGCGGGCAGGAGCAGAGAGCCTCTGTTTCCTTATTGATCCTTTGTCTAGATATTGTATCTGTTGATGAGAGTGTTGTACTGAATCTCCAGCTATTATTGTAGAGTTATCTACTTCTCCCTCAGTGTTGTCAGTGTTTGCCTCATGTATTTTGGGACACTCTGGCTTGGTGCATACATTTTAAAGATTGTTGTGTTTTCTTAATGAATTGACCCTTTTATTAATATATAGTGTCCTTCTTTGTCTATTTTAATTGTTTTACATTTGAAGTCTAATTTTTCTGATATTAATATAGCTACTCCTACTTTTTTCTTGTTGTGTGCATGAAATATCTTTTTCCAACCTTTCACTTTCAGCCTATTTTTGTCCTGTATCCAAAGTGAGTTCTTTGTAGACAGCATATAGATGGGTCCAGTTTTTAAATCCATTTTTCCAGTCTGTCTTTTTATTGGGGAGTTTAATCCATTAACATTTAGTGTTATTATTGTCAGGGGAGTACTTTCTTCTACCATTTTGTCTTTTGGATTTTATATGTCATATTTTATTTTTTTCTCTCTCTCCTTTTACTCTCCTGATAGTCTTCATTTCTACACTCTTCTCCAAACCTCTCTCCTGTCTTTTCCTATCAGCCTGTAGCACTCCCTTTAGTAGTTCTTGTAGAGCAGATCTCTTGTTCATAAACTCTTTCAGTATCTGTTTACCTACAAATATTTTTAACTGTCCCTCATTTTTGAAGGACAGTTATGCTGGATATAGAAGTTTTGGTTGACATTTTTTCTCTTTCAGTATCTTAAATACATCACCTGCTTTCTTGCCTTCAGGGTTTTTGCTGAGAAATCTGCACATAGTCTTATTAAACTATTCTTGTATGTGATGGATTGCTTTTCTCTTGTTGCTTTCAGAATTCTCTGTCTTTGGCTTTTGACAGTCTGAATAGTATGGGTCTTGGAGTAGGTCTACTCGGATCTGTTCTTTTTTGGAGTATGCTGTGCTTCTTGAACTTGTAATTTTATATCTTTCATAAGAGTTCCAAAATTTTCAGTGATTATTTTCTCAATTATCTCTTTCTACCCCCTTTCCCTTCTCTTCTCTTTCTGGGACACCCATAACACATATATTCTTGTCATTCAAGTCCCTGAGACCCTGTTCATATTTTTCCATTCTTTTCCCTATCTGTTCTTTTGCATGTAGGATTTCAGGTGTCCTGTGCTCCATTTCACTAATCCTCTCTTCTGCCTCTTCAAATCTGCTGTTGTATGTCTCCATTGTGTTTTTCATCTCTTCTGTTATGCCTTTCATTCCCATAAGTTCTGTCACTTTTTGCAAGCTTCCTCCATTTTGTTTTATGAGAGAATATGACTATTATATTAAGAAATTAAACATATATGCCTACAACACTTATCTACAGTATTATTTCTTATTGACATGTTAATAATTGAGAAAGTTTAAAATGTAATATATAACTTTCAACATATTAAATTATTTAATACTTACCTTATTGGGAGGGATTATGATGAGAAGAAGTTTCAATGTATTACAGAATTTAAAAGTAACTAAATAAAATTGAAAGAGCACTGTTGTCAATTATGGACACAAAAGCACACCAGACATTTTTATTGTGATATTCCTGTCCACAAATCTAAGGTAAATCATCCAAGTGTGACTTCTGGAGCAAGATCTGATTTATTTTCTCTTGTTACTGAGAGTACTTCAAAGCAGACGTGGCAACTGACAAATCTAGGCTTAGGACAGTCCAGGTCAGTACCCAAGAACTGGAATCCTGCATCAGGCCTGTATTTTGCGGCACCAGGACATGGTACAATAGGCCAGGTCCCTGGACATGAAAGAGCAGTGACTGAAGAGTGTAAGGCCATGATCAAGGCGCCAACAAGGTTGAGATTCTAGGAATTCACTTTCAGTTTTACTGGTTCCTGAACTAGTGGTAGAGAACTGTCTTCAAGAAGCAATGTGAGACTAGAGGCTTATGGTTGATTAGTTGTGACTCTTGGTAAAATCAGTTGGCAAAATACTTTTTAGTGAGGATTCATTCAGTGGAGTATTTAATAAGCACCACCTATGTACCCAGCATTATAGAATGCCTTGGTGATACAACAGTGAATGAGACATGGTCCTTGCTCATACTTGAAAATGAGAAACTGCAATACACCTTTTAAATGCTACAGTGGGAATTAGTAGAAGTTCTTGTGGGAGCATGAGAAGCGTTGCTGCACTTGGTCTCAGATAGCCAGGCAAGGCTTCCCAGATGAGTAATGTCAAGGTGGACCCTTAAAACGGAATAAAAATTAGCAAGATAAAGAGAGAAGTCAGAATGAAGCCTGTGCTAAAACCTATAGTTTAGCATGGTTGCAGCAGGAGACACAGGGGCCTAGACTGAGTGTAGAAAGAGGTATTGAGTCTTCTTTCCTTCTGTTGGAATAGTTTGGCGGGGAGAGGTCAAATAATATTGATGATTTCATAAGAGACAGGAAATTCCTTCTCTTGTTTTTCACGGATAAAGAGCAGAATTTCTCATTATTTCATAGCATGTTATATAGTTAGAAAAAGAAACACAAGCAACCTGTGTATGAACCCATTTTAATATACACAGGAAAAGTTTTTCTGGTAAAGGATATAGTTAACCTTGGAGAAACACCAGTTATTTGTCCTGTTGGCCTACACTATACATGGCTCAGCCAGGTCTCCTTAGGACTAATGGACACTGAAATTTTGTGGACTTGTGTTTTTTTAAGGAGTTCATTGCCTAAGAGAGATCATTATGGGACTCAACCACCTGTAGTAGAAAGTGCAAATTGGAATTTAATAAAAATATCACACATACTTCCAATTTATCACAACTCTTTTTAAATTTTCCTCTCAGCAAGTGATGACAAACTGATGATTGATCATTACAATAGGATGTTGTATCAGGATTGACAACAATATAAAACAAAAACCCAAATAAAAATTCTGCCTTTTTTTCCTCTTTGACCAGATTTTAAGTGAAATGTGTTAACAAATTGTGTTAAAAAAAAATAACACACCAAGAATCCTATTTGAAATAATTTTGTGCATTAGTGTAGAAAAATGACAATGTGGCAGAATGTAGAATATAAGACAAATTTAGATTAATGAATAAATAAAGGAAAAAGAATGCTAAGAACCAGATGTCAGGGAAAGGGAATAAAATCACAATAGTTGTCTCTAAATATCAGAAATTATGACATATTAGGGATATATTTTCTCAGTTTCTGTCCTGTGACAGGAATGCTAGGGAATAAAAATATATATCAGAATAAACTATAATATTTATTTATTTTCCTAAATGCAGCTTTTCTCTGGAGAGCAGTTTAATTCAGTCTTGCCACAATCTTGCCACAAGAACTTGCCAAAATCTTCATAAGTTGAGGAAGTCTTCAGTATCGGGGTCAGACGAATAAGTTTCCATTACTTACCTACTCTTACCTGAAGCTTAATGATAACTCTGCTAAGGAAATCTTCAAATTCACCTTTAATTATTGATTATTTTCCCTGGAGATTGGAGACGAAGGTAGTTTAAGGAAAAGTGTGATGGAAGACATTGGAATTCCAAAGCTAGCAAATCAAACTGTATATCTGTGCTCTTTGAAACATAAACTTAATTTTTGTAAGTATTATAAATATGTCTAATTATACAGTAATGAAACTGAATTTTGAAACAAACCATAATAGAGCTTATATAATCAAAGAAATGTTAAACTTCAAAATATTCTCATTGGGACTGCATACACTTATTATAAATATGCTATTTTTCAAATCACATTTAGAATCAGTCTTTTGAGATTTTTAAAAATTACTATTTTGCCAGCCACACAAGAAAATTCATCTTTTTAATGTTATAATTAAATCACGTTCTTTAAAAACTGAATGCCATTCTATCCAGCTTTATCACTCCATCTTCATGTCCAATCCTGGCTTTGGAAGATTTTTCATTGTTACTAGGAAAAAAAACAGTCAAAAGATTAAGATTTAGCTCCACTGAGAATATCTTTGATAAGTGAATAAATGGATATGATATTAAGTGTATTCAAAAGAATATTTTTTTTCAGTTCAGGAGATAATTTTTTAAATTTCAAACTGTTTTCATATATCTAAGCATCAGTAGAATAAGTCTGCAACCTCTGGATTTAGCGACCTAAAATGGGACTAGACTCATTTGCAAGGATAAGTGCTTCTGTGCTTGTTCAAAAAACATCACATAGCTTTATAGGCACACTGTGTAAACAGAAAACAGTGCTAGTACACATAAAAAGAGTATAATGAGTATGTCCTTTTACCAAAAGGAAGCAATTATACTCAGTAGTAAGTAATTATTTTAGTGAAAAGTACATTTGCTTTTCAATTTTAATCCATACTAGAATTTGAGTTGAAAGAGACCTTGGAGAGCATTTAGTTCAACCCACTCATCATTTCATAGGAGAGGAAAATGTGGTTTAGAGAAAACAGAAGCTAGACAGCTTGTACAAGCTTACACTGGAGTAGTAAATCTTGGTCTAGAATCTAGATCTCTTGACCATCAATATAACAGTCTTCCCATTACACCTTGGTGTTTCCCTATCAAGAGTCACTGTATATGAAACTTACATAATCAAAGGCAATTTTTAAATGTAAGTTATAGATATGTTAATATGTCTTTTGTGGACTTTAAAAAGATAAAGCAGTACTGTTAATTTTATTTCATATGCCAAGGACACTATACTTTATAAATGTCATATGTGAGAGATTCAGAAATGTGGACCACTTAAGAGAAAGTCTAGGGGTGTGTGTGTGTGTGTGTTCATCAATCACACTGCTTGTTTTACTTTTCACTCACACTGAACAGTGAAATTAGAGTGTTCATTTATATTTTGTTCACTGTTTTTTACCCTGACACTAATACTTGCTGAATGCTTTTGATATATTTTTTCATAGCCAGTACTTTACTGTTTCCTTGGGGATTTTTCCAAAAGAATTCAGAAAATTTTTATTTTTATTTTTTTACATTTTCTGGTCAGCTACCTTTTATAAAGACTCATTGAAAACACTCAAACTCATGAATAGGTACAAACTCTTAATGTTATCTTTGTTCAAAACAGGTAAAAAAGGCTTCCTTTTGCCAGTTCTGTATATTTTACTAATTGTTTTCAATTATCTTTTGAATTTTTATTAGTTAATAGACTTACTAGTTCCACAATCTCTCCTTTTCCTAACAGTCCCCTAAATTTAAATCTGCAAAGGTTGACATTTTGCCAGGCTAACTTGGAATAATTTTTTATGTTGGGTGAATCACCTTTCTTTATAAACTGACCTAGAGATACAGAGGGGAGCAGGCTAAAGGGAGTGCGGGGAAGGTCGCGTCTATTAACCACGGAAGACCCAACCACGGTCTCTAAAGTATACTTTCATACCCACAGAAGGAAGACTGAAGGAAGTACATGATCTGAAAATTGTTTTCAGTTAAAAATAATGAAATTTTAGAAAACTATGCTTTAAAAAAAGATGCGAAAACCTCCGGTAAAGAGGAAAAGGAACCTAAGACTGAGATAAAGGCGGAGCAGCTAACGCAGTAGACTGAGTAGTGGTTTAGAATGTAGGACATCCAGGATAGGAGCAGAAGAACTCCATATTGAAGGCAGTAAGAAAAGACAGCCTTTCAGTGGTCAAATTTATAGTATAAAGTACAATCTTGATAAATTCTAGGACATTTTGAGACTGAAGGTGGTGGGTAAGGAGAGTGGGGTGGGGAAAAGATAAGGGATCAGCTTCAGAAGGAAACTCTCTAGATATGTCTCATGATTCTTAGTTAAGTTTGAATTTCAGATTAAAAAAAAATAACATATATATGCATGTCCTATGCAACATTTAAGGCATGCTTATACCAAATACATATGTGAATACATACACATACACACATACATATATATATATATATATATATGACTTTCAGATTTAACTGGGTATCTTGAATTTTTATTTGCTAAATCTGGAACCCTATTCATAAGAAAAGAAGCTACAGTCAAGTCTGCTGTAAACTTAAAGCCCTTTGTAATCTATCCCCTGGGGCTATTGTCCAATAAAATTATCTTAGAATTTGAACCAAATCACCATTGTCTTAAAGGGGAATCTTATGCTCAGATTTTAACATCTCTTTGGGGTAAGTAGATGGCAAGTGTGTGGAAGGTTTCAAGAAAAAGAAAGAAAATTTAAGCATCCTTCCTCTACTGGCAAATACAAGTTAGTTTTATAAAACTGTTTAAAAAAGTCTCTAGGAGAGAGTGGCTTACAATTATTGCCATTCTTTTAAAATATATTTTATTATGATATATTAGAACCCCATAATAAATTATAAGGATGACAAATGCCCATACCTAAATACCCACTTTATAAAGTTAACATTTTCTCATATTTGCCTCAGATTTCTTTGTATTGTAAAGTAATTGAGATAATTCATATATTTGGAATCTATTGAATGCAGCATTCCTTTCCTCTCATCAGGTAAACACCAGCCTGAATTTAGAGTTTGCCATTTCCATGCATATTTTTATAATAATTCTGTATGTTTATGTATCCATGCATAAGATATATTCTTTTGCAGTTTTATGGAATTTATAGAATATGTGTCTTATTGTGTATATCTTTAACAATTTTTTTTTAGAATTGTGCATGTTGTTACAGAACAGTTTGATTCACTAATTTTAACATCTATATTTTCTCACTCTGGTTGAATATATCACAGTTTATCTATTCTCTCATTGATTAATATTTAAGTCAAAATTTTCCTTGCAAACAATTCTACAACATTGTGAGAGGAATGGAACTGCTGGATCAAATAGTATGTTCACTTCAAATTTATCAGATGAGACCAAATGACTCTCCCAATTTGTTACCCATTTATCATCCCTCTGATAATGGGAGTTCTCCCTAATCCCTCATATCCTTACCAAAACATGGTATTGCTGGCATTCTTTCTTCTAAACTGATAGGAATGAAATGATATTTTGTTATGGTTTTAATTTGCATTTTTCTAATTACTTGTGAGGTTGAATATTATTATTTGTTTATTAACCATTCAGTTTTCCACCTCTCTCTTCATATATTTTGCCAGTTTTTCCTTTGGGTATTTTCTCTATTTCTATTTGATTTGTAGATGTTATTTAAGAGTCTGGATTTAATTCTTTATCAGCTACATTCATTGAAAATATCCAGTTTGTGCCTTGTCTTTTAATATTTATTACACCACTTGTTATCTATAAATTCTTGTTACATTATACAGTTTATTTTTGTATCTCATTTAAGAAATTCTCTATTCTGAGGACAAAAGTATATTTCCTTATATTTTATTCTAAGTGATTTATTTTTCCTAAATTTCTAGAATTGTCTTGATTTCACCTGAGATCTTTTGGTGGGTATTGTATGAACTCCAGATCTAATTTTATTTCACTTGTTCCTGTAGATAAACAATTATTCTAGCACTCGGGAGTAACAGCTAACCCAGACTTGAGGAATTAGGAAAGCTTCTGTAAGAAAATAATACTGATATTAAGTAGTATGAGTTAGAATAGAATTGGCAAACTGAAAGTGGTGGGATACTTATGTGAAGAGAGTGTTCTAGACAGAGAAAGCAACTTATGAAAAACCCAAAACAAAGCATAAAAGGGGTATAGCCTGTTCAAGAACTAAAATTAATTCATTATGCATGGAATGCAGAGTGGCCAGAAACCAGGTGGCAGAAGTCAGCAGAGTCAGTTTTTGAAGGTCTAAGAAGCAATTTGAAGGATTTTGGACTTCATTCTGAGGCTAGTGTGGAATTATTCAAGAGATTTCTTCATCACAGGAATGGCATAGAAAGACTTGCTTATGAGCAGGTTCACTCTGGCTGCAGTGTGGAAAATGGACTGGATCAGGAGGCATGTACATCAATTAAGAAACACCTCTTTTAATCCAGTGGTGATGGGATGGTGACCTGGATAAGAATAGTGGTGATGGGATTTCAATGATGTGATTGCATTCAAGACATATTTAAGAGAGAAACTGTAGTGATGAATGCACAACCATATGATGGCACTTGAACAACTGATTGTACACTTAGGATTTTTGAATGGTATGTGAATATATCTTAATAAAATTGAATAAAAAATAAAAAGATAAACAATAAAATTTGGTGATTAAATTTAACAGAGATGGAGAAGAACGAATCAAAGAAAATACCTAGGTTTTTAACTTGATAGCAGGTGGATAGCAAACTCATTTACTAAGAGAGGAAATGTAAGTAAGGAGGCACAGCCTATTGGAAAACATAATCACACCAGTCTTTTTATTTTGTGTATAAGGCACATGTATGACAGCAAGTGGAAATATCAAACAATAGTTGAGTTTATGGATCTGGAGTTCAGAAAAAGACTAGGACAGCCAGAGTTGTTTCAGAATATTTTAGAGATATATATTTATTACACTATTTGGTGTGTGTGTGTGTGTGTGTGTGTGTGTGTGTGTGTGTGTGTGTAAAATCTCCCAGGGAATTTTTATAGAGGTCTAGGAAAACAGAGTAGTATTTCAGAAACCAAGGCAGGGAGTATGGTGAGAAGAGAGGGATGACAAAACAAAAGTCAATGGAAAATCAAGGAAAATGAGGGTTGAAATGTTTCCATTAAGTTTGAAGACTAGAGGCTTTTTGGTGGTATAATGAGAAGAGGCCAGATTGCACTGGTTTGAAGAATGAGTAGGATGTTAAGAAGTGGGGATATGAAGTGTAGAATTTGTGAAGAAATTTGTGAAAGAAAAGTGAAGTAAATTTCTAATTGGAGATGGACGTGGTAGCCAGGGAGACATTTTTTTTCTTAAGGTGGGGTGACGTTAATATGTTTATTCACAGGAATGAAGTCACAGAAAAGGAGAGGCTGGAGTTACAGCAGAGAGAGGACTAGAACAGAGGGCAGTAGATTAGACAGAAGGAGGCACTGTAAGTGGAGGCATGTTGGTAGTTTTGGTGGGGGTCAATTGTGAGATTTCCCATCTGAGTCCTTGTATTTTTCATAAAGGACATAAAGGAAGAGGTCATCTGCTAAACGTGAGGGGAGAGAGGATGAAGTAGAGATTTAAGGTGAGTGGAGGATGCTTTAGATGGTGTTTGTGGTGACTGAAATGAAAGTTTACTTGAGAAAACAAGGAGTGCTGGGATTCCCCACCTTACCACCCACCCCCCTGCCCCGTGAGGTTGGAGATAGTGGATTTGTAGTGATACCCTTCTATTGGTTTGCATGCTCTCTCCAAATATGGATATCTCTTGTAAATTTTGCCTTCCTGTGGGACAGCAGACAATGGGGGCCAGCTGGAGGAAAATCTCTCCTCCTTTGCTTGACTTCCTTGATTGATAACATAGGACTGACTGGTATTTGTATATTGCTTTACAGTTTATACTTCTCATATCTATTATCTCATCTCCTTTGATTGTCAAGATAACAAAATGGCTCTATTATTAATATCTTTGTTTTAGAGATGAAGAAACCTGGGCTCAGAAAAGTTGAAATGAGTCAGATTCCATGTAGGCTTTCTGATTATAAGGGCTGTGCTTTGGCATGTCTGCATGAGGCATTAGGAAATATATTTGATTAAATAACTAAAGCTGAAACTTACTGGAGTGTAAGCTGGAGAGACAAAGGCAACTCATCTCTGCAGAAGGCTGCTTAGATCACATGTGAATGAGAGAATGGAGGTTTCTACAAAATCTGACAAATAACAGGGTTAGATGAAATACGTAAAATATATATTATATCTTAAAAGAAATTAGTCTTTGGTTCACAGCTCAAAATAGCATCTTTTTTTCTGGTGCAGCAGAGGATACTCTGGTATTATATCAAGCAACATTTAGTGAGCAAAAGTAACTGAATGCAATATATTTTCCAACAATTGTGCCAGGGCTTTTTAAGGCACAGTATTGATTTACTTCTTTCAAAACCAACATGACAGCAAACAGAGAAAAATCACATGATTCAGGGAAGATATCTGAGGATTTAAAAGTAGCAAACACAAATCCATTAGTTTTAAAATGGGTAAAAAAAAAAAACCCAGAAAACTGTAGCCTAGTCAATCAGTGAATTCGACATGTTATAGAGAAAGCACAGAATATTGTGCAAGGGAAATTGTAGGAGGAAAGAAGTCAAGAAAGGAGTTGGAGTAAGAATAGCTTTAGGAATGTACAGCCAAAAGGGTAAGTGCAGAGATTTTACCTTTATCTGCAGCAGTAAGTTATACTTTTTATTTTATTGCCACCAGACACATAATTTATTAGTGATTTTTTAGAGTATTTGTAAAAACCATTCCATTAATTTACTTATCATTGGAGAGTCATGCAAATAAAACAAGATCTTGTTCAGCCATTTCTTTCCTGAGTAGCCCCATGTGGCTCAAATAATGCACCCATCTAGGACTAGAAGAAGTGAGGCTATATTTTCCTTGCTTTTATAGTCTCCTCAAGATTATTCCCTCATGTGTGAATTAACAGCATAAGGCATGAGTAGCTGGCAGCTTATGGTAGAAACAGTCAAAAGAGGTTTGTTCTGCTTGATTCACAGCAACTGGAACAAACTCTTTTTCACGGAAACAACAGGAGGAATGGGTACAGGGGGAGATGGGACACCAGGATGGCTGGGTCAGTCCTGGAGATGGAGGGATGATGGAGTGACAGATATTGAGGCTGGATCTATGTCACATCCAGTTCAGTCTCCATTCAGGAACCAAATGGGCACTACTTTGCTTGTTGCTGCATTGCCACAGTAATAACACCACTCTCAAGTAATGAAGGATCAGAAGAATCTTACAGAAATTGTGCTGTTTTTTTTTTTTTTTCTTTTTTGTATTAGAATTGAGTAGGGAGAACTTTTCTCTTTGTTTAACCGTATCTTCATGTGTACAAAAATCACAAAACAACTCAGAGTTGTTTTTAGGCAGCAAGACCTTATTTGTAGAGTTCTATTCAATGACATTTCCCCCCTTTGCCACATTTAAATGTTACTACTTTTTCCCTCCATGTTTCTTTAACAGAATATGTAAATAGGGTTTCACTACTTTATAGCACTCAAAGCAGTATTTTTCAAGATGTGCCAAGACCACCTGCTTGTTAAAATGCTTCTATCCTAGCCACATTCTAGCTTTTCTGAATCAGAAACTCTAGAAATATAGCTCTGAAATGTGCATTTTTAACAAGATCCTTGGGTGACTTTTAAAAGCCTAAGTGTAATATACATAAAGAAAAGTGCACATTTCACAACTATACAGCTTGCTGAATTTTCACAAACTGAAAACACCTATGAAACTAGCCTCTGGATCAAGAAACAGAATATAACCAACACCCCCCAGAAACCTCTTGAGTAAAGCCTCCAGTCCCTGCTTCTACCAAGGATAAACGCTGACCTGATTTCTGAAAGCGTAGATGAGCGCCACCTGATTTTGTAATTTACTTGACTCATACAGAAGTACTCTTTTGTGACTGCCTGCTTTTGCTTGACATTGTTTTAGAAAGTTGATCCAAATTTTTGCCTGTAATTGTACATTCTTTCTCATTGTTGAATGGTATTTTTTTTAAATATACCATGATTTATTTATTCATTCAATTGTTGATGGACATTTGGCTGGTTTCCAGTTTGGGGTTCTTTTGAATAGTACTGTAAATATTCTATTGCATGGTTTTTGGAGTACATGTTTTGCATTTTTGGTGGGATTATGCCTACAAGTGGATTTGATGGGTTATAGATTATGCAAACATTCAACTTTAGTAGACACTGGCATTCTGTTTTCCAAAGTTGTACAAATTTACAGTCTTTACAGCAATCCAGGAAAGTTCTGGTTGTTCCACATCTCAGAATTTTCCATCATTGCCATTTTAGTCATTGTGTGGTTATAGCTGTAGCTCATTGTGGTTTTAATTTGCATTTTCTTGATGAATAAAGATGTTATAAACACTTCATAAATTAGCTGGTCATTTGGCTATCCTTTTATAAGAATTGCCCAACTATTTTTTCTAATTTATTTTATTGGGTTTGATTGCCTTTTAATTGCTGACATTTAGGTTTAAAAATACATATTCTACATAAGAGACCTTTGTCATATATTTAATGTAAATATTTTCTTCCACTCTGAAAGGTGCCTTTTCATTCTCTATAACGGTGTCTTTTGATAAATATAAATTTCTAATTGTAATATTGTACCTCATCTATTTTCTTTAATGATTGGCATATTTTGTGTCTAGTTAAAGATATCTTTGTCTATTCCAAGGTAAACAAGATATGTTCCTTTCAAAGCTACTGTCTTGGTTTCCTGGCTGCTAAGACAAGAACCATACAATGGGCTGGCTTCATTATAAGTTTAGAGAAGCTAGAAGATTTTCAGAGGCTAGAAGGTTTTCAGGGGTGAGAAGGCTTATTTTCTCCTGTTTTGGGTACCATTATGGACAGCTGACAAATCTTTAGGATTCCTTGGCTTTCCCATGTGTTCTAGTTTGCTAATGCTGCTGGAATGCAAAACACCAGAGATGGATTGGCTTTTATAAAAGGGGGTTTATTTGGTTACAGAGTTACAGTCTTAAGGCCCTAAAGTGTCCAAAGTAACACATCAGCAATCGGGTACCTTCACTAGAGGATAGCCAGTAGTGTCTGGAAAACCTCTGTTAGCTAGGAAGGCACGTGGCTGGTGTCTGCTCCAAAGTTCTGGTTTCAAAATGGCTTTCTCCCAGGATGCTCCTGACTAGGCTGCAGTTCCTCAAAAATGTCACTCTTAGTTGCACTTGGGGTATTTGTCCTCTCTTGTCTTCCCCAGAGCAAGAGTCTGCTTCCAATGGCCATCTTCAAAATGTCTCTCATCTGCAGCTCCTGTGCTTTCTTCAAAATGTCCCTCTTGCCTGTAGCTCCTCTCCAAAATGTCACTCACAGCTGCACTGAGTTCCCTCTGCCCGTCAGCTCATTTATATGGCTCCACTTATCAAGGCCCACCCTGAATGGGTGGGGCCACACCTCCATGGAAATTATCTCTTCAGAGTTATCACCTACAGTTGGGTGGGGCATATCTCCATGGAAACACTCAAAGAATCACAATCTAATCAAAACTGATACATCTGCCCACACAAGATTACATCAAAGATAATGGCATTTGGGGGTACACAATACATTCAAACCAGCACACCATGTCCTCTCAGTTCTCTTCTGGGTTCTGCCCTCTTCCAGCTTCTTATCTATATGGTTTTATCATCATAAAGATTCCAGTAACTGGATTAAGGCCCAACCTCATTCAATTGGGCCATACCTTAACCAAAAATAATATCATCAAAAGGTCCTATTTACAATGTGTTAATACCCACAAGAATAGATTAAAATGAAGAATATGTTTTTTCAGCAGTACATAATTCAACAGACCTACATTGTTGAACCTTTCATGCTTAGATTTGAATTTCATCTGGAATTGAATTTTATGCAAGATGTGCAATAGGGTCAGGATATATTTTTTCTGTATTGGTATCCAGTTCACTAGGACCACTTATTGAAAACACCATTCTTTTCCCATTACCTGCAGTGTTGCCTAGTTCATAATCAGGGGACCATATGAATGTATCTTTCTCTAGACTCTACTGTTTCATTCTATTGGTCAGTTTATATATCTTTGCATAAATCCATAATAATATGTATTACTTAATAATATGATCTTTATATAGTTATTCTTTTATAAGATGGATTTGGCTACTCTGGGCCATTTGCATTTCCATATGAACTTTGAGATTGAACCATATAAAATTGCTTATGTTCAATGTTTTTTGACATACAAAAATGACAAGAAAATATTCATACAAATACAATCAGATTATAATTTTTCATAAAACAGCATTGTAGATTTTTGATGAGTTTACAGTAAATTTATGGATTAACTTGGGGAATTGTTATCTTCATAATATTGTATCCTATTCAATATACCTGTTATCTATTTAGGTCTGCTTTACACTAAAAAGAATAAAATAAAAAATAAGAGAAAGTAATGTCTTACACAAACTTTGTTACATTTATTCCTAGGTGTTTGACATTTTGGATACTAGTATAAATTTATTTTAATTAATTTTAATTGCAAATAATGCCAAATATACATCTATATACTAATCAAAAGCAAAAAAAAATAAAGTTTCTAGTTACTTTGCTAATTTTATGTATTAATTATAATAGTTTATAAATTATTTTGAATTTTCTGTGTAAATAATATCATTGAGAATATTGAAAATTTTAGTTCTACACTTCCACTCCTTACTCATGTTATATCATTTCTGGAATGGAAAAGAGTCCATTGCAATATTCAGTAGAAACATGATATTGAGTACCTTGTGTTGTTTGAAATTTCAGGGGGAAATTTTTCATATTTCACCATGTCATGTTTCCTTGCTAGTATTATAAATAGAGGCTTCTTCTTATTAAATGTTGCAACTCACTATTGATTTTATATACTGAAGATGATTACTTTTTGTAGTTTCATGTTATTTCCTATTACTTAATATTTGTATTGTTTGCATTTGTTATCCCATTGATAATGTTGAGTTTTCCAGGTATAATATCATATCAGCTAAAAACAGATCATTTTACTCTTCTTTTTCCCAATGTCTTTAAGTGCTTTAATGTGTCTTACTGTATTGGATAATACCACTAGTAAATTGTATACTGGAAGACTTCTAGTTGACCAAGATGGTGGCCTGACACCCCTGGGTTCTACTCTCCCACAACCTATGAACAACAAGCAAAAACCAGTAGGGCCATTTTCCTCAAACTACAGAAAATAGTTAAAGATGGACAGTAACTGGGCAGGTGCCAAATCAAGAAAGCACAATGTAAAACCATCTATGGCATGCAGGAATACTCTGTCATGCCATTAGTTGGATATAAATGTAAGGAATAGACAGTGGAGGAACTAAATCTGAGAGTTAACACATTAAAATATTAAAATGTACAGTGTACAACAAAAGATTACAAGTTAAGAAACAGAAAGCAATGGCCCATCCAAAGGAATATGAAAATTTCAGAAGCCATCAGTGAAGAATTCCAGACTGTAGATATACCAAAGTCTTAAAAAAATGGCCTTCAATATGCTCAGAGATAAAACAAAAAAAGAATATCAGAAAAATGATGAATGAAAAATATGAGAATCTCAAAGAGATAGAAATTTTTAAAAGAGACCAAACAGACATACTGGCGGTGAAGACCACAATAACTGAAATGAAAGATTTCCTAGAGTGTTTCAGCAGCCGATTGGAACTGGAAGAAGAAAGAATCAGTGAACTTGAAGACAAGACAACTGAAATGATTCAAGCTAAGGAAAAGAAAGAAAAATAATGAAAAAACTGAACAGAACCTAAGAGAGCTGTGGAACACCATCAAGCAAAACAGTATATGCATTATGGAAATGCCAGAAGGAAGAAAGAGAGAAAAGGAGCAGAAGGAATATCCAAAGAAATAATGGCAGAACACTCCACAAACTTAGCAAAAGATGTGAATGTGAACATTCAAGAAACTGAAAATACCTCAAACAGGATAAACTTGAAGAGAAATAGGCCTAGAAACATGATAGTTGAACTGCTAAATGCCAAGAACTAGCAGAGAGTTCTGAAAGCTGCAAGAGAAAAGTAACATGTTGTGGACAAACAAGTCTCAATAAGATTAAATGCCAATTTCTAATCAGAAACCATGGAGGCAAGAAGGCAATGAAATGAAATACTAAAAGTGCTGAAAGAAAACAATTACCAATCAAGAATTCCATATCTAGTGAGACTGTCTTTCACAAATGAGGGAGAAATTATGACATTCCCAGAATAACAAAAGCTGAGGGAATTTGTCATGAAGACCTGTCCTATAAGCAATGCTAAAATGAATTCTTCAAACTGACAGGAAAGGACACTACACAGTAGATAAAAGTGGCTTAACAAACTAAGTATGGGTAATTATAAACACCAAAAATGTTGTATTGTATTTTTTGTACAAGTTCTTACAAGTTCTAAGATACAAATGCATAAAAATTAATGATAAATGTATGATTTTGGACATACAATGTATATATATGGAGGGTTATAGGAACAGCGTGTGTTTATGCTATTGAAGTTGTCAATATTAAATCAGACATGATTGTTACAGATTTAGGATGCTAAATGAAAACCCCATGGTAATCACAAAGAAAATATCTGATATATATATGGGGGGGGAGGGAATGAGAAGGGAATCAAATGGTACAATACAAAAAAATCAGATAAATGTAAAACTAGGCATTAATAGAAGAACTGAGGGACAAAAAAAAAGTATGACTTATGTGCCAGTTTGAATGTACTGTGTCCCCCAAATGCCATTATCTTTGATGTAATCTTGTGTGGGCAGACAGTGATCAGTGCTGATTAGATTGGAATTCTTTGAGTGTTTCCATGGAGATGTGCCCCACCCAGCTGTGGGTGATAACTCTGATGAGATAATTTCCATGAAGGCGTGGCCCCACCCATTCAGGGTGGGCCTTGATCAGTGGAGCCATATAAATGAGCTGACAAGCAGAAGGAACTCAATGCAGCTGTGAGTGCCACTTTGAAGAGAAGCCACAGCCAAGAGGGACTCTTTGAAGAATGCACTGGAGCTACAGATGAGAGACAGTTTGAGGACAGCTGTTGAAAGCAGACTTTTGCTCCAGAGAAGCTAAGGGAGGAAAAACACTCCAGGAGCAACTAAGAGTGACATTTTCAAGGAACTGCAGCCTAGAAAGGAACATCCCGGGAGAAAGCCATTTTGAATCCAGAACTTCGGAGCAGACACCAGCCACATGCCTTCCTAGATAACAGAGGTTTTCTGGACACCATTGGCCATCCTCCAGTGAAGGTACCCGATTGCTGATGTGTTACCTTGGACACTTTATGGCCTTAAGACTGTAACTGTGTAACCAAATAAACCCCTTTTATAAAAGCCAGTCCATTTCTGGTGTTTTGCATTCTGGAAGAATTAGCAAACTAGAACAACTTACAAAGACCAAATAGCAGAATGGCAGAAGAAAATCCTGCATTATCGGTAGTTACTTTAAATGTAGATGAATTAAACTCTGCAGTCAAAAGGTAGAGATTGGCAGAATGGATAAAAAACACGATCCACCTATATGCTGTTTACAAGATACTCACCTTAAATTCAAAGACACAAATGGGTTGAAAGTGAAAGAATAGGAAAAATATTCCATGCAAAGATGAACCAAAAGCTGTTATTACTATCAGATAAAATAAACTTAAAATCAAAATGTCTAGTGGGGATGACTCTAACGTTTCTCCATGTAGTAAGATACATGTTAAAGAGCTGATATATATATCTTTCCTGATATATATATATTTTGATATATAGATCCTGTTATTATATATATATATTACATATGTGTATGTAATCACGCTAATGAAGGGTCCACCCATTCCTATCTTTTTGAGTATTCTTTTTTAGCAGCTATGGCCTCTGAAATTTGTCTAAGACTTGTTCATCACCCCTGAAGACATTATTCCTTAGATATATTAATATTGTAAATTATATTACAGAGTCATCCTTACATTCCTAAAATAAACTACATATTTATATAATATTAGTTTTTATTTGGTTGTTGAATTACATTTGGTGATATTTTATCTAGGATTAATCAATGTTCATTCATATGATTAGTCTGTAGGTTTCTTTTTACAGACTAATCTTTCTATCTTTATTAAGTTGAGGTATTCATATTAAAATATATATAGGAATCTTCACAAATTTACATGTCTTCTTTGAGAAGGAGACAGGCTATTCTTATTCATCTCTGTATTGTCCCAATTTTAATATATGTACTCCTGAAGTGAGCACGTCGATTAAGTTTTTAATTACAGTAACTAAGTTTTTCACTTGCTTCTTTTGCAGAGATGACTGTTTTTTTCTTTTTCTTTCTTTCTTTTCTTTCTCTCTTTTTTTAAACCATACTCTGTTTTTTACTATAGTTTATTTGCCTTCTTTGATATCTACTTTTTTTTTTTTTTTTTTTTGGTCTATTCACCTGTGTCTATCCAGTGCCTTTCTGGTTTATAGTGGGCTTCTGATAATATGTATTAAATGAATGAATAGCTGAGGGAATCAGTTTCTTCTGTAGTATTCAACCTATTGATTTTGAGAGAATTTCTTTCTTTTCAGGTTTGACATTTTTTTCTTGTGAGCTTGGCACATGTTTTGTGGAAGTTAAAGATAAACTGGGATGGAAAAGTCTTGGCTTCTGCCAGAGATCAGGGATCTTCAATAATCTTCAACAGTGTTTTGTTAGTATCCTAGAATGTGCCTCTAATATCATGTAGATAGTAGACATTTAGACTCCACACTTCACTAGATTTTCTGTTTTCTATTTCTAGATTTTCTATTTCTTATTGTGGACAAACTCTACTTTTCTCCTAGATATGCAGCATTTTTTTTTTTTTTTTTTTTTGATCATTTCCATGTGTTTCTCTAGGGCAGCACATAAATGCTCTAAGCTTTATGCAGGTATCCTTGCTAAAGCTCTCTTCTTTCCAGGAATTGGAGGCCACATCATCTTTCCATAAAAGGGGTTAGAAACCTAGATTTTAGCCCTCAGTAATTAATGAAATACTTATGGTCCACAATAGAATCACTTTGAGATTGGTCTGGTGTTGCGTTTTTGTTGCTGGTACTTGTGGACCACTTTTAAATTTTTTTTATCCTTAACTGCTTCCTCAACAACTTTCTAAATTATATTATTTTCAGCATTTCTCTATGTAATGGAATAGGGTAGCTGTCTTTATCAGCTTGGTCTTCCATGTTTCTGAAAATTTATTCCCAGGTGATTCTCATGTTCCCTGAAGATTTACAAACATTGAATGGGATAATTTAATGGTTTAATAAAATAAATCTTATTCTTCTTATAACATAGAATAAGGCATTTCTTTGAATTTCTGTATGTTCCTAAATGAAAAGAATTTTTAATTTATTGAAATCCTGCATCAACAGAGTATAAAGTGTGCAGTTTGAAGACATAAAATATGAAGATGACCCAGATAAGGAAAGAGAGGTATGAGAAAACCTAATGAAGAGTAGTCTCTTAGAAACAAAATGAAGTGAGAACTTTAGCAATAAGTTGTGGGGAAAATGTCTAAAAACCACACAAAGCTCAGTATTTATAAGGACAGAAAATTATCTATTGCTTTTGAAATATGAAGTTCTTGACCACTGTTGACTTTAGTGATAGCATTTACGGTGAAGTGGTGTGTGACTGCTTGAAGCTGTATGTATCCCAGAAAAGTATGTTCTTAAAGTTAATCCATTCCTTTGGATGTGGAATCTTTGTAAATAGGACCTTTTTTGATGAATAGGATCTTTTTAAATTTTTTAAAATTTTTTATTGGAGAAATTGTGGGTTTACAGAACAATCATGCATAAAATACAGGATTCCCATGCACCTCCCCACCAACAACATTTGCATTGGTGAAAACAATTTGTTAATAATTGATGATAGTACTTTTTTGGTAATTATACTATTTTTTAACAGTAGGTGCATTTGTACAATTGATGAAAGATTATTAAAGTAGATCTATTAACTACTGTCCATAGTTTATGTAGGGATTTTTTTCCTCATGGTCCCAACCTGTAATTATTTTTTAATGCATGTCTTTATTTGATTACTGATATACCCATCCACTGGGTAAAGAGGGTGTCAGTCACAAGGCTTTTGCACTCACACGGTCACAAGATGAAAGCTATATAGTTATACAATCATTATCAAAGATCGAGGCTACTGGATTACAGTTCAAAAATTTCAGGTATTTCCATCTGGGTATTCCAATTCTAGACACTAAAAAGAAATATCTGTATGATGTGGAGAGCCGTCTCCCGGGACGGGCATAGCGCATGCGCTGTAAACCTGCTCCAAAGTCCCCCCGCCCATCGAATGAGCCAAGATGGCGCCCATATCCTGCTTCCGCTTATGACGTGCACACTCACTATTCCTATCTGCCAATTGAGTGCATATGCGCGGCGCTAGATCATTGGTTATGAGTAGAGTACTTAAGAGTTTGCCCAAGCGAACCTCGGGGAGACAGCCCACTAGGAGCCGTACCTGACGGCCACATCGAGGCTGCTCTCCCGCGAGGCACTCTGCCCCGCGTGGAAACCTGTAACAGAGAATGCTTATCTAGCTTCAGTAAAAGACTTGCTCTCGCAACCGCCGTGTGGCTCGAGTCGTGACTTCCAGCCAGGTCAGTTTGCGTGGTCTGCATCTCTCTCTCCCTCATCCCTTGTTTCTCCCCTCGCCGGCCGGGGAACAGGGGTCGAGCGGGGCGGCGCCGGACAGTATAATGAGTCAGTAGTCATAATCATTTGTTGAATCCTAACTTCTCAGTTACAACTCCTTCTCATTTGATCATTCTCTCAATCTTCAGGGATATCTGGGCAATGGCCATTCTAACTTCTTCATGCTGAAAAGGGTTGTCAACTTTATGGGGTAGAGAAATGAAACTGATTGATGTTCTTGGAGAGACTGGTACCTCTCGGTTTCAGGGCTTATCTGGCATAGGAGCCATCTGGAGGCTTGAAACTTCTGAAAAAATAAACTTAATAGGTAAAACTTTATAAATTATAGAGTCTTAGATAGAGCCCAGGGTATTCTTCAGGGTTTTGGGGAATACTATTGGTTGGGGCTTGTGTAAACTGTGGCAATTTGCAATATCTGGCTGAAGCATGTTTAAGAGTAACCTCTAGAATGACTTATCAACTCTATTTGAAATCTCTTAGCCACTGAAACTTTATTTTGTTTCATTTATCTTCCTCCTTTTGGTCAAGAAGACATTGTCAATTCCATGATGCCAGGGCCATGCTCATCAATGAACAGGATCTTAAGATACATCCCACTTCTTTCAGGGTGGGGTTTAATTCTCTTACTAGAGTTCTTTATAAGAGAATGAAATTCAGACAAAGAGAGAAAGCCACAGAAGCAAGAAGCTTAAAGCAATGAAACCTGAAAGAGAATGGAGAGACCAGTAGACACTGCCATGTGCCCAGCCACATGACAGAGGAGTCCAGGATTGCAGGCAATAAGTCCTTGGGGAGAAAGCATTACCTGATGATGTCTTGATTTAGACATTTTCCTCAGCCTTGAAACTGTAATCCTGTAAGCCAGTAAATTCCTATAGTTAAATTCCTACACTTTTTATGGTATCTGCTTTCAGTAGCTTAGCAAACCAGAACATGGTGGGAGCAGAGATCAGACTGAATTGGGTTGGAAAGTGGAAGGTGAAGTGAATGAGCAAGGCAGTGGTTGAGAATTACTTTGAAAATTTTTGGTCATGGAGGAAAGGATGAAAGTGGCAAGGTATATAGAGTTTTCCACTGGTTTGAGGGGAGATTTATTTATTTTTATTATGAATGAAGCTAGATCATGTTTATAATTCTGAGAGTTAAAAGGCAGTGGAAAGGGAATTTTGCTTATTAAGGATAAGTATGGTATCATTTATGGAATGAATTGCTTGAGGAGCAGTGGAGATTGGGAATAAACTTAAAGTTGCACAAGAATTAAGGCATATAAAGACCATAATTTGGGTGGTTATATAGCTGTAGCAGGACATATTATTTGCATACCCTAAACCCATTCTCCCTTTACTTCCTTATTGCACAAACTTTGATTTTATTAGGTTGGCAATTTGCCCCATTCTTTGTGGTCAGGCTAACCATTATAGAGTTTAGTCAGTCATGGAAGTACCATTCTCCTTCTCCAGATACTTATTTCCCTAAATTTTCTTGCAGTTCTGGAGAACGAAGCAAAAATGCCAAGCCTTCTAAGGAGCTTCTATGAAAGGTTTTATTTGTTTCTTTGTTTTGTTTTGTTTTTAAACTGGTATAAAGGGAAAGAAACTTGACTAAAAGGCTCCTTTTGCCCCCAGTGTGATTCCTTATTTTAAATGTACTTGTTTTATTCTTGAGCCATGGAAACCATCTTGAGAGCATGAGGTAAGCATGGAATACAAAAATCCAACAAAAAGAGAATAATGGAGTGGAAGGATGGATGAACCTGGGGACCTATATGATATTTTGTGTGCCTATAACAGATCTGAAGTCTCTGTTACTGATGTTTTCTGTTACTTATACCCATGAGACAACTGAATCAAGTCCTACAAACTTTCCTCTTGATAGTGGTTTGCTATCATCTAATGTATTATCCAATCAATTTGAAAGTGTATTGTATACTAAGTAGCAATTCCGTTTTGATCATATTGTAGGACTCTGACATCTTTTAAAAAGTGTCTCAGAAAAATTCCATATTTTACCATTTTATGTCCATTTTGGTATGTAAATAAAATTATGGGAAATTAGTAATTAGTAACTCCCATTAGGAAAGGTACTATAATTATTTTGCTCCTCACTACCTAGCATGGTTTAGAGTTCCTAGCAAATATTTGAGAATCAATAGATATTAGCTGAATGAATAAATCCAATATATCTTCAGCTCACTTCAAGGGAGACATGCTCTAAAATCTGACTTATCCCTCAGGAGGAATTAATTATTCCTGCCCATGTAACTTTTTGTCGGTTGTTACTTTCACTCATTCTATGGAACCTATTCCTTCATTCTTTATAATGTAGTTATAAACTACAATATACTTTAACTCTTCTATTAGTATAGCCCATGAAACTAACTTTGAGCCAATTGTCTATATGTAGAAATAATGTACACAACTTCCAGTTACATCTTTAAAAAGGAAATTGTTTGCCCTCCACTTCTTCTCATTTCCCCTTCTTACAGGCTAAAGCATGCGTAGAGTACTGATGAGTCAACTTTGCCTTAAGGAATCTGAATCATATATAACTTCATGGAACATTGTGGTCCATTTGCCCTGGTCTTGTCACCATTCTCTTCCAGTAGCAAGTCATTATGCAAGCTTCTAAATGCACATACCATCTGGTGAAAGATGAATGTGAATGGAGTGGTTGGAGAAATCCTGAAAAGCTATGTATCTCCCTGAAAAAAAAAAAAAAAGTCAATCTGGAAGTTATTAAGTTATCTTGAATCTGAAATTGTATTGTTATTCATCCACTTCCTAGAAGTAATGGGGGTCTCTGATGGAATTAAATTCAGTTACAGTACAGATGTTCTGCACATCTAAGTTGCAACTGTGGACTCTAAAGCAGATTACCATAAAACGTAAAATGTATTGAATTCAAAGTATGTTCCAGCCCTGATTTTAAACCTGACTGAAGAGGGGAAGGAGAGAAGACCTCCTTTTCATAGGGAGCACTAGTAAGAGAGAAAACAGAAGTGTAAATGGGTAATTGAATGCGTTTTGGAATGTGTTCATCATAAAAATGTGAATTAAGGGGTAAGGAGAGGCAGAATAGGGAAAATCAATTAAGATAGGAGAGTTAGAATCTAATTATCTAATCATTTCAAATAGTTCTTGGAACATTGTCATTAGCTGGGAAAAGATGCTTAAATTCTAGGTGTGATCCTATTACTAGAGTAATATTCAATGGAAGAAAGTTCCAGGACCATCCAAATTTAGAGAACATCTTTAGAGCTATTTGAAATAAGAAATAGTTTGTATTATTATTTTGAAATTCACATTTGTCTTAGTTTCTTTGTGTTTTTAATAGCAAATAATGATTTAATACAATATGTAAGTATGTCAAATGCTAACTTCCTTAGAAATGAGACTAAACACATTACACTGAGCAAACTGCCTTAAAGCCTATTTTTGGAATCTGTTGGCAACTCTGCTGAAATAGAAGTTCCGCTGAAGGATGATCATGACAGACAGCAGATTCAAGAATGTTAAAATACAGCCTATTTGTGCTTGGAACCCTGATTGAAATTTCCCTGGGCATAGTAGAAGATACATTGCTTTGATGTCACATGCCAAATTTAAACCAGTAACAGCTATTCAAGTATACAGTCCCTTAGCTATTGTATAATGTTTATAAAAGATCTAAAGGTGATTATGCCCACTCAGTTTTTCCCGTTTCTGTTAAACAGGAGATGGATAAAGGAGGAAAGGGACTCTGAATGTTGCATAAATGTAACGATAAGGGAAATATCATGCACAGATTGTGACAATCCACTTGGAAAAAAATCCAAACTAATTTTGTTCTATTTCTTCTAAACCATATGAGAGCCTTTCTACATTTACCAGTACAGACTAAATTACCCTGTGATTGAGTTTATGGAAAGATAGCAGCACATATGTAAATGAAAGTGCAGACAAGATATTTATGAAAAACTGGGTTTCCATTAAAAAAGAGAAAGTTGGTTGTTATTTTGAGATATATTTGTTAATGTTTAAAAAAGGAAACCTTAAAGAATATGTTGCTTAGTAAAATATGCCACTTTTCCTCAAAAAGAGAAAAACATATTTTCCATCATAGGCCGTTATTAAACGTTGGCTTTGGCTAGTATAGCCTTTTGTCTCCCCAGCTGTATGAATCACCTCTACAATATGTCCCCTTTGTTTGCATACTGGGGTTCAGTGACTGTCTGGGTGTGGGAGAATGTGTGGAGAAAAACCTGTTACTTTGTTTCCCTAGGACCAGATTGTTTCAAGTCTGTGTGTTCATATTTTATTTCAGTCTTCCCCAAATCTTGGCTGGCTGGCTGGCTTCCTTCCTTCCTTCCTTCTTTCCTTCCTTCCTTCCTTCCCTCCTTCCTTCTTTCCTTCCTTCTTTCCTTCCTTCCTCCCTCCCTCCCTCTCTCTTTCTCTCTTTCATATTTCTTCCCATCTTAAATGTAACCTGGTTTGGGAACAAAAATAAAATACAAGATATTAATAAATCAACTTTTGTAAATCACTTCTGTTTACTCTTAAAATTGTGTAAGATAAAAAATAGACTGGCCTTTTATCTTTCACTTGCAGGCATATTTAATCCTCTCCTTATAAAACGTAGCTTTCATAATGCGCTTCCATTTGTCAGTATATGATTATGTCTCCATTTTTATATGCATAAAATATCTGTCTATATTTACATATAGACAGTTTATATTAATTATAATTTATTCATGTACAGTATAAAGATATCTATAGATATAGATATATACACATACATTCCCTAGGAGAAATGTGTTCTGGGCATTTCTATGAGCAGTATTTTATCAAATTATATGGGGCTGGCACTAGTATCACCACTTTAGATATGGAAACTGAAACTCAGAGAAATTAAAGGGACTCTATCCTCACAGATAGCCATATTGCTCCACTATTCATCTACATAAAAAGAACCTGGTGCATAGAGTCCAGATAAGTTGCTGGTGAGAGGTGGAGCCATATTTGAATTCAAGCCTATATGAGTCAAACTCCTCTTTAGATTATACAAGATGCCAACACATCTTAAGTCTGAAATGTTCTCTTTGGCTGGCCACAAATAGAAAATAAATACTTCACAACATTATTTTGTATGAACAAGCTCATAATAGAAACTATATGTTTCATTATATTTTGTTTGTTTTGTCAGTTTACAATCAAACTTTTTACTTTATTGGGCCATCCTTAATATAAAATTTCAGTTACAAATTTTGTAATTTCAAACGTCATATTTTCACTATAGGAAATTTGGAAAATACCTAAATGTATTGATAGCTCTGTCACACAGATACAATCACTATGAAACTCTTTCCCTATATATTTTTTGCTATGTATGTGTGCTATATGTGCATAACTTTTTTTTTTTCTTTTTCAAAATTGGGTTCAGAAATATAAAGTTTGGTCTTTAATATGTAGAAAATTTCCCATATTTTTTTATAAGATTTTTATTGCAGCATACTATTTCATTGTATGGAATAGGTTATAACATTTTTTAACTTTACTGTTTAGGAGTTTATGTTAAATCTATTATTTCCATTTTATGAATATCTCTCTAATGACCATTATTCATTCTTTCCCAACAATGTTTTGGGAGTCCCCATGTTTGCAAAATTCTGCCAGTGTTGGGTGTTAAAATTATAAAGCATTTTTTTTTCAAATTTGGTAGGTGAAATAATACTTCAATTTGGTTTTAACTTGTATTTAATTTCTTCTTAGTTTTTTAAACTTGTTTGACTATTTGTACCCCTGGGTAGATTCAGTCACCTATTCTTTCACACCCTGGTTATGTTCAATTATTTTTACAAAGTGTGCATTATTTAGAGCCTCACTGTAGACCAGGTACTGTGCACAGGTGAATACAGGTGGCCCAGCCTACATAAAGAACATAGTTTGGCAAGTCAGATAAACTGTAAACATAAAAGCAATGCAATTTTTAAATTACATTTCTTAGAAGTTCTCTGAAGGAACTGAGCACAGTGCTGATATAGAAAAAGAAGAGAAAGCAGTACTTCCTAAAAATTAAATTCATAGTTAAAATTTTTGGCCAGGACTTCCAGTACATGTTGATCAGAAGTAAGAACAGATTTCTTAGCCTTGCTCCTGATTTTGGGAAGAAAGCTTGCAGCCTTTCACCAATAAATATGGTATTAGGGGTAGGTTTGTCCCTGATGTCCTTTATCAGATCAAGGTTGTATTTCCTCTATTATGAGTTTGCTGAGACATTTTTCTTGTCAAGAATAAATGTTGAATTTTTTCAGGTGACGTTTTTGAATCTATTGGAAATTTTATTTTATTTTTCAGTCTTTATGAGGTTATTGTTACAGGTTAATGTTGGTCTCATAAAATGAGTTGGGCTGTGTTTTCTTCTCTTTGATAGTTTGGAAAAATTTTGAAGCATCTATATTATCTCCTACTTAAAGAATTGTCAAAAGTCAGTGGGGAAGTAATCTGGTCTTTGGGGTGTTTTTTCTTTCTGTTTTGTTTTGTTTTGTTTTTTCAGAAAAAAATTTAACAATGAATTCCATTTCTTTCATAGTTACAGACATTCAGGTTATCCATTTCTTTTAAAATGAGTTTAGCAGGTTGTGTCTTTCAAGGATTTTATCCATTTCATCTAAGTTATCAAATTTATTGGCATAAAGTTTATCAAAATACTCTATTATTAACTTGTTAAAGTCTGTAGGATCTGTAGTGATGTACCCTCTTTCATTGTTGATAACTGGTAATCTATGTGTTTTCCTTTTTTACCTTACCATTTGGAGAGAGATTTAGCAGAGTTGTGTGTGTTTGTTTTTTTTAATCTCTTCCTAGAACTGAAATTTTCCTTCACTGATTTTTCTTTTGCTTTTCTGTTTTTTATTTCATTAATTTTTGCTCTTGATTATTTCTTTCTTTCTGCTTTCTTATATTTAATTTTCTCCTTTTCCTAATTTCTCAAGGTGAATCCTTAGAATACTGTTTTGAGATTGTTGTTTATTTATTTACTGCTATAAATCCCCTCTCTAAGCAATACTTTAGTTGTATATATGACACAACTTTTGAAAGGTTTTCTTTTAATTTTCATTTAATTTAAAATACTGTACAGTGTATTGATTTTTATTTTTTCTTTGGTCCATGGGATATTAGGAAGAATATGGTTTAATTTCCACACAGATATTTCTCCCATATATGAGAGTATAACTTGTTTTATTTAAATTCTTTTAGATTTGCTTCATGGCCTGGAATATGATCTATCTTGGTGAAAGTTGGTAAGGATGTGGAAAAAAAAAAACTGTATTCTGTTATTTTTAGATGGAATGTACTAGAAATATCAATTATTCAAAGAGGGTTTCATATATTACTCATGTTTGTAATACCTTTCCTGATTTTCTCTGTACTTGTTTTATAAATGTTTGAAAGAAGAATGTTGAAGTCTAACTATAATTGTAGATTTGTCTATTTTTCAATTCAGTTCTATTAGCTTTTTTTTTTTTTTTTTAACTGTTATTAGGTCATATATTAGGATGTTTTTGGCATTTTGTAATATTTACCACATTATCATTTTGCTAGTTCCTTCCTTATCCCTGGTATTACTCCTTGGCATGAAGTCTGCCTTGTCTTGTACTAATACAGCCACTTCAGCTTATGCCTGGTATTTACATAGTATACATCATCTACTTTTTTGCTTTTATTATATTTATGTGTTTAAATTTAAATGGCTTCTTTGATAAAGGAAATATAAATTGAAATTTCTTTTTTTTTAATCCAATCTTACAATTTCTGCTGTATAATTTGTGTATTTCATTGAGCTTCATTTAATACAGTTGTTGATATGGTCAAATGTCTTGCACTTTGTCTCTTTTTTCTCTTTTGTTCTTTGTTTCTTTTCCTATTTTTCTACCTATTTTGGATTGTATTTTTTATTATTCCATTTTATATGCACTATTAGTTCACTTCTTATTTTTAATTGTGTTTTTTTAGGATTTATGATATATATCTCCGAATTTTTACACTCTACCCTGTATGTACCTTGTTTTAGTTTGCTAATGCTGCTGGAATGCAAAACACCAGAAATGGATTGGCTTTTATAAAATGGGGTTTATTTGGTTACACAGTTACAGTCTTAAGGTCATAAAGTGTCCAAGGTAATATATCAGCAATCACTGGAGGGTGGCCAATGGTATCCGGAAAACCTCTGTTAGCTGGGAAGGCACGTGGCCAGCATCGGCTCCAAGTTCTAGTTTCAAAATGGCTTTCCCCTAGGACATTCCTCTCTAGGCTTCAGCGCCTCAAAAATGTCACTCTTAGTTGCTCTTGGGGCATTTGTCCTCTCTTAGCTTCTCCAGAGCAAAAGTCTGCTTTCAAAGGCCATCACCAAAATGTCTGTGTAAGCTGAAGCTCCTCTCTCAGTTCCAGTGCCTTCTTCAAAGTGTCCCTTTTGGCTGTAGCTCCTCTTCAAAATGTCACTCTTAGCTGCACTGCATTCCTTCTATTTGTCAGCTCATTTATATGGCTCCAGTGATTTAATTGAGACCCACCCTGAATGGGTGGGGTAACACCTCCATGGAAATTATCCAATCAGAGTCTTCACTCACAGTTGGGTGGGGCACATCTCCATGGAAACACTCAAAGAACTACAATCTAATCAACACGGATATGTCTGCCCACACAAGATTACATCAAAGATAATGGTGTTTGGGGGGATATAATACATCAAACTGGCACATAGCAACATATATATATATTTCTCATATAGTGTAAAGACATCATTGTACTTTCATTTAATCTTGCCCATATTTTGTGCTTTTTTGTTATATATTCTACTGCAATATATTTTATAAAACCAACATTCATTGTTATAACTTTTGCAATGTATAATCAATTGCCTTTTTTTATTAAATCCATTTTTATTGAGATATATTCATATACCATACAATCAACCAAAGTGTACACTCAGTTGTTCACAGTACCATCATATAGTTGTGCATTCATCATCCCAATATATTTTTTCCAGAAAAAGTGAAAAAAAGAATAAAAAATAAAAGTAAAAAAGAACACTCAAATCATCTCCCCCTCCCACCCATTTTTCATTTAGTTTTTTGGTGCCATTTTTCTACTCATCCATCCATACATTGGATAAAAGGACTGCGATCCAAAAGGCCTTCACAATCACACTGACACCCCTTGTAAGCTGCATTGCTATACAATCGTCTTCAAGAGTCAAGGCTACTGGGTCGTAGTTTGATAGTTTCAGGTATTTATTTCTAGCTATTTCACTGCACTAAATCCTAAAAAGGGTTATCTTATAGTGCATAAGAGTGTGCACCAGAGTGACCTCTTGACTTCATTTGGAATCTCTCAGCCACTGAAACTTTGTTTCATTTCGCATCCCCCTTTTGGTCAAGAAGTTCTCAAGCACACGGTGTTGGGTCCAGATTCATCCCTGGGAGTTGTATCCCATGTTGCCAGGGAGATTTACACTCCTGGGAGTCAGATCCCACATAGAGGGAGGGCAGTGAGTTCACCCACTGAGTTGGCTTAGCTAGAGAGAGAAGGCCACATCTGAGCAAAAAAAGAGGTACTCAGGGGGAGACTCTTAGGCACAATCATAAGCAAGTTTAGCCTTTCCTCATAGGAAATGAGCCTCATAGGGCAAGTCCCAGGATAGAGAACTTGGCACATCAAACAGTCAGTCCCCAATCTTTGTGAGAACATCAGCACCAATCCACAGGTGAGGAAGCCCAACACCTTTGCATTTACCCCAGCTCCTCGCTGGGGGGGGGGGGGGGGCCCTGCTTATACATTTTTATTCTCTGCCCAGATTACTTTCGGATGTGTCACTATAAAAACACTAACCTATGCAAACCTACCAGGTCTCACTTCCTATTAAAAATTCCATGTAATTATAGTATTTGAACAAACTGTATGAGTTAAATTGTTTAGGAAATATAGCTCTTGCACCAACTAACCATCTCTTCCCTTGGTCTCACATGGAATTTGAGGTTTTAAAATTCAGTCAGTATTGTCCTTTACCCTTTGGCCCTGTTTGCCCTAGTCCTAACCACATGTGCTTCATTCATATCTCTAGTTGAAGTTTGGACTCTTTTTCAGCTTTTTTAACAGTTGCTATATGTTCTAATACTGACATTCGTATATGCTGAGCTCTAGCTCTGAGTTTCAGGTGTCACTCAGATACCCAATGTCCTATAGACCAATCAGGTTATACACAAAGGGATCAGCATCTCAGAGACTGGAGATAGCCATTACAATTTGGGAATAGAATTGACTGCTGTAAAAGCTTACAATCTAGGGACCATTGCAATAATCATTTCCCTGTTAGGCTGTGCTCTAAGATACAATTTTGAGTTTACACATTGTAGTTAGTCCATATTGGTGAGGCATTATAGTGCTTGCCTTGGTTTCTGGTGTAGTTCATGCCAAATCTGTCTACAGGACCCATTCACCTCATTGCGTCTCACAGCTTCACTCCTTCTCACAGTTGCTCACTATTCCACTGTATGCACACACAACAGTTCACCATTCTGTTCCTCAGTTGATGTACTCTTAGGTTTCAATTGCCTTTTAAAAAGAATTAACCATATACTGTTTTCATAAGCCAAAATTTTCTCATTTCTGGAAATTTTCACTTCTTTGTGAACCATTTGTTATTATACTCTTTCTTTCTAAAGATCTTTCTTCATTTCTTTTCATGCAGGTGTACTGGCAATGAATTCTGTGGGCTCTTATTTGACTCAGAAAGTCAAATATTTCTCTTCTTTTTTGAAATATCTTTTAGCTGGACATAAAATTCTCAGTTAACATTTCTTTTTTTGTTTTGTTTTTTTATTTTTCATTTTTCCAATACATCCAAGATTTTACTATTGTGTTTTTGGCTTCCATATTTTCTGATGATGAATCTGGTGACATTCTTACATGTTTTCCTCTGTTGATTCTGTTTCTTTGATGACTTCAAGATTTTCTCTGTCTTTGCTTTTCAACAATTCCACTAAGATGTCCCTAGGTGTGTTTTTATTTGTATTTTTCCTTCTCTAGTTTCTCTGAGCTTCTTAGATCTCTGGCTTGTTGTCTTTCAAAAATTATAGAAAATCCTCTTATTTTATCATCAACATTTTTCCATCTTATTCTCTCTCTTTCTGAGACTTCAATTATATGCATGTTAGACCATTTGATATTGTCACACAGTTTTTGAATTTTCCTTTTTCTTTTGTACTCTCTTTTATTTTTCTCTTTGTGCTTGAGTTGTTGTAGTTCCCATTTATCTTCAATTCATCATTATTTTTTCTGTATGGTCCATTCTGATGAAAAACCTGTCAAAAAGTTCTTCATTCATGATATGTTTGTTTAATTTCTGGCATTTTTTTTTCTTTTTTGACTCTCTATTATAGTTTTCCTCTATCTACTGATATTCCAGATATTTTAAACATGTATGTTTTCTACTTTTACCATTAGATAATTTGCCTTGTTTAAATTAAGCCACTGTCAACAAGTTTCAACACCTTTGTGTTCTATGAATCTGACTGTTTTAGCCACTTTATGTCTTGACAGTGGGTCACTTTTTCCATGGCTTTTTGGGGGATTGGTAACTTTTTATTGAATATTGTGTGGAAAGAAAGTCGAGGCTGAGGTAAATGTAATTTATACCTAGAAAAGGGCATCCCTCTTCTGCCACCTTTTTGTATGTGTTGTTGAGTCATTGGCAGTAGTTAAGTTGGTTTGTGTTTTCTTGATACTATAGTTACCTTCAGTGTACCAGAGATGTGAAATTCCTCCCATAGTTGACTGCTGCCACCTTGTGTTAAATGGGACCTGGAGTTCTGGATTTTTTTTTTCTCAGTGTTCCTCTTCCACCTTCAGCTTTGAGCAGCTTATACATGTCTGAACCAAAAGGAAAGCTATCTCTAGGCTTTTTCTCTCCTCCAGGAAGAGACTGTTCTTGCTTGCTACTTGGCATGAGGCTCATGGATGGGGAAAGAAAGGAAGTGTTCTCAGTTCTTCTGCTTCAGCTTCAAGTTTAGGCAGGTCCTGTGTACCTGGGTCTCTGGTAGACAACTTTACTTTCCCTCCCTTCAGGGAAGGCTGGTTCTACATTGCATACTTTATGCAAAGGTCTGGGGTCAGGAGTGAATTCCTTGATCATCCCCTAACAGTAATAGTCTTCTACTTTGTATCAGTGCAGGATCACAAGTGGTTTTTCTTTCCTTCCCATTATCTGGTTGGTTTTGTTTCTACGTTTCCCATAGTGCAGATTTTTGCCTAGGCACAAGCATGGCATGCTTTCCCGCGTCTCCTCCAGTGGCTTCTGGCCTTCTTTTGATGGTAGTCTTGGAACCACATAGGCTCTTTTTTTCCCTTGGTATCACCAAAGGAGGCTCCCCGAAATCCTCCCTCTGTCACCAAATCTGTGACCAGTGGAAGCACAAAAGAACTGATAAGTATATTCAGGTTTTCCTTGTGATTGGGGCTCCCAGAGATTCACAACTGCAACTCCTGCTACACACTAGGACTTTAAGCAATCATTAATGTTTTGCTGTTTACTTCTAATCTGCTGTTATGGTAATCATGTGCACCTCCTGAATTCTAGAAAATGTGAAACTATTCCTAGGTCCTTTCTCTTTTTAGAGGGGTATATCACTCTTTGTAATTCAGTTCACCTGATTTAATCTGTTTACTCAACTGTCTAATGGGATCAATGGAGTTGTAATTTTGCATATTATCTGACTTTTTCTGATTATTAGGCTGGAGTGATGTTCTCTTTCGCTTTCCTAAGAGAAAGTGGAAACTCGAATTTATTTAATGTTTTCTGTTTCTTTTTTGAGCTCTGCTTCTTAAGGTTTTATCTCATAATATTGTTTTACCATTAGTGTTTCTGAAATCCCCTTTGTGCTCTTATTTTATAGAAGCATTTCAGTATCATAATTTTCATGATAAATGGCAGATGAAACCTTCTCCAGTGGCCAGATGTATTTTATTTTCTGTTTCCTTCTTTGTTAAACTGTATTTTTGTATAGATATTATACTACTTCTACAGTTATTCATTTCTGCTAGTTTGTTTTTGTTTCTTTTTAATCATTATTTAAGATGGTTAGCTCTTTATTCCTGTATCAAACAGTTTCATGGAAAGGACTAGGGCCACATTTTTGGCTAGCTGTGATTTTCCCTGATTCTTGCTGAAGTTCTGAATGATAGAAGACCATAAGTGGGTGAATAAGCCTTTATTTCATCCTAAACCAGCAGAGATGAGCAAGTGACAGGCTATCCACAGCTCAGTTTTTCTCCTTTACTCTGTTACATCAAATACATGAGATCAGTGTGATGGATTATCTAAATCTACTTTCCCTAATTCTCCTTTCGGGTAAAATAGGTCCTTGGAAATATCACATATGAGCCTATGAAATCAGTTCTCATTTTTCAAATCATGGGTTGTTGAATTTTTTCCCAAGTGTGTGTCATGTATTTTGGAGAAGAGGGTTCTGCCAGCATTATCTGAGATATGTAGCTACAGGCTTCTCTGTCAACATATTTCTGTACTTTTGTTTGATTTCCACTGAATTTGAGAGCCCTTTATAATATAATATGATTCATACAGATTGTATTAATTTTCTATTGCTATATAACCTATTACCACAGATTTAGCAGCTTAAAACAATATACATTTATTACCTCACAGCTCTGTTGGTAAGCATGCCAGGTACAACTGTACTGTGTTCTCGACTCAGGTTTCAGTGGGCTGAAATCAAGATACTGGCTAGGGGTCCTCTCTCATTGGAGGCTTAGGGTCCTCTCCAAGATTAGTGTTTATTGGCAGAATTTATTTCCCTGCATTTGTAGAACTAAGGCCCTCAGCAACTAGAGGCCACCATTTGTTCTTTGTCATATTGCCCTTATTACATCTGTTTCCTCTGTCTTCTAGTCCAGCAGGAGAATGTCTCTCTGATGCTTCACCAGTTTATTTGAAGGATCAGCTGATTAGGTCAGGATCATCCAGGATAATTTCCCTTTTGATTAATTCAGAGTCAACTGATTAGTTACCTGATCATGAGAGTGATGTCACATCTTATTCTCATGTCCCACCCACACTCAAGGGAAGGGAAGGATAGAGGTTGTGTACACCAAGCACTGGTGCCATCTTAGAATTCTGTCTGCCATATAGATAGATCCTTCTACCACAGAAGATGGAATTGATGTCTAGTTTTCAATGTCTATGGTATTTGCTATATTTTCTGAGTATACATAATAATAGGGACAGCCATTATTTTAAAACCTGAAATAGGGAGTACCCCTTAGATACAAGGTTATGAAGGATATTTCTGTAAATGTAACATAATTGGAGAAGAATGATAAATAGTCATATATTTGGAAATAGAAAGAACATTTAAGGAAGATTTAACAGCATATGCCAAGTCCTGGAGATGAGAAAGAACATGACATATTTAAGCAGAGATTAGAATTAAGTTAGAGAGTGAGTCATGTGTCATTGTTAGGGAAGAGCTTTACAATTAGAGCAAATGAGCCTAAGATGAAGACAAGCTTGGGATGTTCAAGGAACATGAAGGAGACTGGTTTTACTAGAGCAAAGCAAGCAAAAGAGAGTAGTGTGGGAACAAATCAGAGCAGTCAATAGGACCAACCTCATGATGATACTGTAACCATGCCTTGGATTTTGATTCTGCCCTGGTAGCAATGGTAAGCAATTGAAAATTTTAAGTTAGGGGAAGGAGAATGATCAAATTAATATTTTAGCAAGATCATTCTGGCTAATGCCTAGATAATGAATTAAATAGAAAAATTTTGATGACTTGGACTACAGTGAAAATCAAGAGATGTAGGCAGCTTTGATGTATAATTTTGGTGTTAAAAATCTTAAAATTCTCCATTTTTTTAAACTTGGTTATTTTTAAATTCTTATGATTGATTGGTAAGCTCTTTTTAAATATAAATATGCATATAAAGTCATATTTGTTGTATATATTTTTGCCTGCTTGCAGTTTGACATTGGAATTTGTTCATAGTATTTTTGATAACCATTTAAAATCATCACACTTCTGTTTTTTTGCATTAACTTTTTATTGTTTAGCAATTGTACAACCATCTGTGTAATCTGTGGTATAAATTAAATTATGTCAATGTACTTATCAGTACTATAATACAATTACAGAATGTACTACATAAACTATTCTGCATCTAAGGGAATTATAAACAAATAAAATATATGCTACAGTATTGTTCTGTCATCTGGGATATTTGACATAGAAAGTCGAAGTCATTTTTTCCATCCTAGATTTCTGAATGATGCAGAGTCTCACTTGAAGTGGTTTTTGTAACTTTATTTTTGTTCAGAAAAATTAAAGTTAAAATTTTCAGGGATAATTATCTTGAATTATCCACAAGATATGCACATACTACCTTTAATTTTTAAATATATGTGTATTTGAAAATGTGAATTTTATTGATTAATACTAGATAAAAAATAAAGAAAAATCTCAGTTTATATTACATGGGTATTTCTGGTATCTCGGGACTCACAAATTAAAGGTTACTATGAACTTCAGCATGGTGACCTTTAGAAAGAACTGAAAAGACTCATCTTTTCATTTAGGGCTTCACTTTGCAAATCCATAAAGAATGGCCTAAGGTCAGGCTGAGAATCCTCTTCCAGGAAGGAAGCAAATATATATCCAATATTAACCGTAGGTATTCCTTTAAAATGACAAATGAGTCTGGGTGTTATGTGTGGTAATAATTTTGAGGAAATTATTAACTTCAGATACCAACATTTGTGGGCATTGTAAGAAGAAAGATGCTCCTTTTTCTAAGTTCCTTCTTGGGCCTCATTGATAGGAAGACCCTGGTTCTCCTTTCAATTGGGGGATCATTTGAAGAAATATTTCCAGTCTCTCTCTGTCTATCTCCTCTTCATTTTTCCTCCCCAAGGAAGTAGTAACTTCCCATGGATGGAAAGCCGGTCATCCTTCACAGTACTGGGGAACCAGCAGTTATGAATATGCCTCTCTCATGCTGTCTGCATCAATGATAAGAAAATGGAAGTTATCTCTCATTTGTGAAGGTTTCACTTATAGAAATCACACAGGGACAAATCCTATTGTCTAGGTAGAGGTAAGGAAATATACCTGAGAGTTTCCATTTGTCTCTGCAGGTTAATTTTCAGTCCTTCTGTCTTGTTCACTGTCCCACTGCTCACTGTTCCTGTACCCTCTGGCTTCCTGTGGGGCTTGGCCACAGGCACATCCCTACAGGATATTAGAAGGAAGGAGAGTGAAGTCAGAGTGTTATTCCCCTAGCCCCCTCCCTACACGTTTATGTTCCTGGTCCTTATGCTCACATTCACTCTCCCCCGCCATGTTTCTTAAATCCTGTGATTCTGATCTGAGTTCTAACAACCTGTCTTAGTTTTCCAGAGCTGCTATCACAAATACCACGAACAGGCCTTACTTTAACAACAGGAATTTATTGTCTCATTGTTTCAGGGGCTAGAAGCCTTGGTTCTTCCTGAGGTCAGTCACATTCCAGTGCTGGCTTCCTGCAATCGTTGGGGTTCCTTAGTTTGAATCCCTGCCTTGGGTCATGGTGATGTCCTCTCCTTTCTCACTTCCATGACCCCTTGGTTCTCTTTATAGGGCCTCCAGTAATCTAGGTTAAGACCCACCCTCATTAAGTTGGGCCACACTTTAACTAAAAATAATATCTTCAAGAGATTCTATTTACAATAGGTTCACATCTACAGGAAAGTGGATTAAGATTAAGAACATGTCTAAACTGGGGTAGATAATTCAATCTACCACATTACTCCTCCCTGTGTTTACCTCTTAAGACCTGGGGTGATAACAAATGATCTACTAAGCCTAGAGTTGTTTCATTGTCTTTTAGGGTGCACCTAAATGTATACCTTTGTAAATAGTCCATTTAAAAATAAACCCCCTTTGGATTACTATATTTTGAAAGTGCTGACTCAGGAGGGTTCTCTTTTGTAACAGCTTGTGGAGAGAAGGAAACTGTGATTGGCCTTTTGAATCTAATCTCTGTCAACTTTGATATTGTCTTTTGCTTACCAACATGGAAGATCTAGATTTTGTTTTATGAGAAGAGTTAGACATGAATATATTAAATTTAACAACAGTGTTAGCAATGAGGCATGACTTACCTGAAGTTGTCATGAATAGTAAAGAAAATGTTTTCATTTCCTAGGCTGTTTAAAGCAAATACCATGAAATGGGTCAGGTTTAAACAATGAGAGTTTATTTGCTTATAGTTAGAATCCAGGACAATGTCAAAATCAAGGCATCATGAAGATGATGCTTTCTTCCCAAAGACCGGCTGCCAGTGATCCTTGGCTCCTCTGTCAGATTAAAATTAATGTGTCATACAAGGCACATGGTGGCATCTGCTGGTTTCTCCCTTCTCTTTCAGGTTTCATTAATTACAGTTTCTTGCTTCCATGGTGCACTTTTGCTCTCTCTCTCGCTCTGTCTCTGTTTTCATTTCATTCATAAAGGACTTCAGTAAGAGGATTAAGACCCATCCTGAAGGAGGTGGGCCACATCTTAACTGAAGTAGTCTCATCAAAAGATCCTGTTTAAAAAGGGTCTACATCCACTGGAATGGATTAGAATTAATAACATGTTTTTCTGGGGTACATATAGCTTCAAAACACCACATAAAAATTTAAAGCTCTTCCAGCTCTAATTTGCAACTTCCCCTTCTGGCAATATCCTGCTTTTTCAAAGCTGGGTCTAAATGGACAATCCATTTGACATCAATTAATCCATTTAATCCATAAAAACCAGAATCATAAGTTTGGATACAATGGTGTGAAAGCAAGAAAACATGCTAGTACTTTTAGTAAAATAAAATCCAGATCTTCCTCACTGATAAAGTAAGAAGAATCTCCACATTGATAGGAAAATACCTGGATGTCAAGGTCCTCACTCCATTTCCCTAATGACTGGTTCCACCTCCTCATTGCCCAGGGCTTGGGGACAAGGGGTGGCTCTGCTGCTGTCTCAGTGCTCACATCCAAGGTGGAGCTCACACCATTTCTTTAAATGCCTAACAAGTAGCTGAAATTAGGTTGATCCACTTCAGTTCTAGACAATTTACAAGGACTATAATAAAAACAGTAGCATGCTTTATATAAATATGACATATATTTATGTCATATTTATGTAATCTTAAAGCATCTCATCTTTAGGATGTTAAAGCATCTCATTAAATCATCTCCTCTTTAGCTTGGATAAATTAACAGGCTTCTCTTAACTGGTTATCAACATGTCTATGTATAGAAGAGGCCTTAATGTCTATAAAAGTTAGGATTACCCTCAAGCATATCTAGAAATTTCAACATCTACTCTTAAAAGCCAGTCTCAGGGAGATTAAGGTTCTTAATCTCAGTTTAAGTACTGCCTTCTACACAATTTAGAAATCTCAATAATAGAAACCCCCTTTCAGCTTATGTCACAGGCCTTCCATTCACTACACTCCTGCTGAACTTTTCTCAAACATACCAATTATTCTCTCACCCTGAGAATGTTGGTGTCACTATATCCTCAGTCTGGACCACATTTTACAAAAGGTGTCCACATGGCCGGCTCCATCCTTTCAATAATAACGCTGCTCAGTTCATGAATCTTGCAATCAAGAAAGCCTCCTCTGAGACACACTCTAAATGAATACTTCCTTCCGTTCCTTCTAGAGCTCTTTCCTCTGCTGTATTTGTATTCATAGCACTTCTTTGGTTGATTATCTACCTCTTCCACTAGAATGTAAGCTCTGTGAGACAGACTTATATTTCTTTTGTATTCCAAAACTATACCTGGAATAATAAATCTTCAAGAAACACTTGTTTCATGAAAGAATGATCCAAAGTAAGATGCATACAGAGTAGCAATAGGACTGAGAAGCAGCAGGCAGGCTTGGGGAAGTAGCCATAATAGAGCTGCTAAGGCACAATCAAGGATATGAAATCAGACAAGCTTCTGGACAGAGATACATATGGTTTGAAAAGCAAACAAAGTAGGCAGAGGGTAGTCAGGTAATACAATGCTATTGTCATGTAGTTTAAAGTATAAGCCAAACTACAGTACAAAAGTACTCTTCAAATATAGCTTAATAATATAAAAGTTTATTACTCATCCCGTATCAGTTCAAGGAGGATAGGCAGATCCTGCTCTAAAAAGGTCATTCAAAAACCTAGGCTAGTAAGTTTCTCTACTCAACTTCCATTGTCAACATGTGGAATCCAAGTCTGGGCTTAAGATTGATCGATTTATACTCATCAGCCTGGAAAAAGGAAGTTCACTACAACCAGGCTCATATTATAGTCCTTTGGAAGGGGGTGGGAAAATTCCAGGACAAGAAGCTTCATCTTTAAGATAAATGACCTGGAAATTGAACACACTACCTCTGTTTAATTCCCATTCCTGAACTTAGTCACATGACCATACCTAGCTTAAAGGAAGGCTGGCGAATAGTCTCTACTTGAGTAGACCTGCGCTCAGATAAAGCTCAGTGGAGAGGGGCAATTACAGAAAGGATGAGTAGGGGAAAATGGATTCTGGAAGTCAGTCTGCAGTTTCCACTCTCTGATCTCTTTCATCATAAAGGTATTTGTGCTCACTCTTCTTTTCCCACATGAGATCACTCTCACTGAGGGAGAGTGGGTACACGGTAAATGCAAAAACAAATTGCCATTTGAAAAGTGAAGAATAATAAACAGTAGTTATTAGGTCACACGAATGATGAAATCCTGTTGAGCAGAAATTATAAAAACTCTGTCTTGGCAATGGAATCAGTTTCTTTATTAGACTTTGGTTCTGCATTTAGAAGAGGAGAACTTTGTTCTCTGTGATCCCTGATTTCGCCTTTTACAAAGTCTTTTCTTGTTCATTATCTTCTGTGGTCATCTTGGAGTGGGCATTACAGAGTATTTCTTCTGTTGGAGAGGTACAGTTTTTGCAGCATGCTGTCTGCTGGTGCAGGATTGAGAGCTTGGGACTCAGTCAATTACATTGTTTTTGAAGGCATGGCTGGATGCTTCTCTTACAATACAATTTCCTTGAAAACTCACTTGGATTCAGGTTAATTTAATCGCAGAAATTTTCATGTGCCATTAGCTGTACCAGTGTTAATTCTTAGATACAGTTCTCTAAACCTGCATCATATACTGGCTCCCATTCCAGAATCATTCCTTCTCCCTTGTTTTAGTGGTGACAGTCTGAAAAAGTAGGGTAAGCAGATAAGAAATCCTCCTTAATCTGATCTTTGCCACTATGCTAGCTCCCATTTCTCTGGTTGACAAGGTGTAATGCGAGATATTTGAGAAAGTTCTGCAGGGTTATTTACTACTGTTTGAGTTAAACAAGAAGTTGAGTTTCCAAAAAGGCTTACTAAAAATTACTGGACTGTCTAGATTGAGGCCAAAGGCAAATAAAATCTCCCTTACTGAACTCGAGTCTATTCCTCTCTGTAAGCAAAATTTTCAATTTTTATCTGGGCTCATTACTTTCTTATATAAATGGCTAAAAGCATTAAGGAACATTCAACACACTGTAACATCCTGTTTGCAGTTCCAAGCACCAGGGTTATGGCCTCCCCATGAATGTGATGTACTTTCCAAGTTATTGCAGGTGACAGTTAAAAATATTTGACCATGACATAGCAAGACTCATAGCTTTCTAATATGCAGTATCTGTTTTCTCACTCTTCATTGAGCCAATTGTCATATTTTATCTTGTTTAGGGCAGCATACTATTTCCCTTGCCAATTTTTGTATTATTTTGTCATAGGCTATGCTAAGCTATTGTAACCCCAAAATACACTGGCTTAAATAAGTGAACAGTTTATTTCTCTCCTTTAAAATATTACAGGATGGAAGCATAGAAACTTGTTCAGAAGGTCATCCAGTAGATTGGTTTTCCAGGGTGGCTCTCCATCCTCAAAATGTGGTTTTCATCTCTGTATAAGCTCTAGTGTTTCTTGTTTGCTCGGATGAAGGTAGGTCACTAGCATTTTAGTTAATGGGAAAAAAGAAAAGAAAAGGTAAAATCTAGGTGGGAGGGGCTTTCTCTTAAAGCAGATAACCCAGAAATTATACCTGTAACTTCTGCTGTATTTCCTATTTGACCAAAATTTAGTGGCAAGGTAAACATAGCTGCAAGGGAGGATGAGCTAAATTAAAATTCATGAAGGAGTTACTATTGCCAAAAGGAATATATATGGAGAATGGCTCCTAGTGGATTATATGTGCCATATAAGGATACTCTGTCTTGACCTGGTATGGAGAGTATACTCTCAGAATGGAATAGAGACAAAACTAGATTAATGAGGAATAAAGTATATATTGGAGAGAGAACTTAGAGAAAGAAGAATACTAGCTCAGTCTAAAGACACAAAATAAGAAACATGGATGGAGTGGGAGAGGTTTATTACTTTAATAAAATTGACCCTCTTAAGCTTCAATTGATAGACTAAATAGTTTGTCACATTCTATCATTCAGTAATCCATTAATACTGGCTAGAACACACACTTTGTCAGACTGTGACTAGGACCAGCTCTTTAAGATCTGAAATTTCAGCAAAGGAACATATCTGATTAAAAATCCATATTGTGAAAATTTCTTAGAAATTTATTTCCAAATTTCTTTTTCTTTCCTTCCAATCTTCCCAAACACCAATTTACTTCTCTTTGTGTAACTGCCTCCTGATATGTCCTACAGCCTAAAAAAATTCTTCCACTGAGCTAATCTTCATTTGTGAGTCTATATTTCTTCGATCACTTCTATCCACTATTTGCTTTATTCCATATCACCTCTTCTGTTGTACTCTTCCAAAGAAAATATTTCCAAGTTGGTGTGAAGATGGGGACTTCAGAAGAGCTAGTGGCCTAGAACCAAACAATCTTTACTTTGTCAGAAAGTGAGCAATTTCTACGGAGAAAAAAGCCATTATTTTGTTCATTTTCTGCTGCTCCCCTTTCACCCTGAGTGACAAACACATCATTTAGAAAATCATGTCAAGAGTGCATTCAAATTATGCTAGATACACAAAAGCATCACAGCAATATTTATCCTATCATATACATTATTTTCAGTTAGTTCTTTTTTCCCATTAACCAGAATTCTCACTCTCCATCATGCCCCAAGAAACAAAACACTTCCTGTTATAGCCTATGTAGAATCTGGATGATGTTTACTACATGTTTATTACAAGTTCAATATTATTTACCAACAGTGACTAAGTATTCCTGTTTCTCCACATCCTCTCCAATATTTGCAGTTCTCTGTTTTTTTAATAGTGGCTATTCTATAGGTATGAAATCGTATCTCATTGTAGTTTTAATTTGCATTTCTCTGATACTAGTGATATTGAACATCTCTTCATATGCTTTTGAGCCATTTGTATATCCTCTTTGGAAAAATGTCTATGTCTTTTTCCCATTTTTAATTTTTAATTTTTTTTTATTTTTTGCCTTTTTATCATTGAGTTGTAGGATCTCTTTATATATCCTGGATATTAAATCTTTATCAGATATGTGGTTTCCAAATATTTTCTCCCATGGAGTAGGCTCCCTTTTCACCCTCTTGACAAAGTCCTTTGAAGCATGAAAGTATTTGGTTTTGAGGTGGTCCCATTTATCTATTTTTTCTTTCATTGCTTGTGCTTTGGGTGTAAAGTCTAAGAAACCACCTCCTACCAAAAGATCTTGGTGATGCTTCCCTGTATTTTCTTCTAGAAGTTTTATGATTCTGGCTTTTATATTTAGGTCTTTGATCCATTTTGAGTTAATTTTTGTATAAGGTGTAAGATATGGGTCCTCTTTCATTCTTTAGGATATGGATATCCAGTTCTCACAGCACCATTTGTTGAAGAGACTGCTCTGTCCCAGTTGGGTGGATTTGGCAGCATTATCAAAAATCAATTGACCATAGATGTGAAGGTCTATTTCTGACCTCTCAATTAGATTCCATTGGTCATTATATCTATCTTTATTTCACTAGCATGCTGTTTTTATCATTGTAGCTTTGTAGTATTCTTTAATGTCAGGAAGTATGAGTCCTCCAAACTCGTTTTTCTTTTTCAAGATGTTTTTGGCTATTTGGGGCCAATTACCCTTCCAACTGAATTTGGTAAGTGGCTTTTCCATTTCTGTAAACTAGGCTATTGGGATTATGATTGGGTTGCACTGAATCTGTAAATCAATTTGGGTAGAATTGACACCTTAACAATATTTAGTCTTCCAGTTCATTAACACAGAATGTCCTTCCACTAATATTTGAGTCTTCTTTGTTTTCTTTTGGCAGTGCTTTGTAGTTTTCTGAATACACATCCTTTACATCCTTCATTAAGTTTATTCCTAGGTTTGATTCTTTTAGTTGCTATTGTAAGTGGATTTTTTTTCCCGATTTCCTCCTCAGTTTGCATATTATCCCACCAGTTTACTGAACACCTTTATTAGGTCTAGCAGCTTTGTTATAGATTTTGGGGGGGACTTTCTGGTTATAGGATCATATCATCTGCAAATAGTGAAAGCTTCACTTCTTCCTTTCTGATTTAAATGCTTTTTATCTTGTTTTCTTGCATTATTGCTCTAGCTAGTACTTTTAGTACAATGTTGAATTATAGTGGTGACAGTGGGCACTTGTCTTGTTCCTGATGTCAACAGGAAAGCTTTTAGTCTTCACCATTATGATATTACCTGTGGGTTTTCATGTATGTCCTTTATCATGTTAAGAAAGTTTCCTTCTATTTCTATCTTTTGAAGTGTTTTTATCAAAAAGGGATGCTGGATTTTGTCAAATGTCCTTTCTGTGTCAATTGAGATAATCGTGTGTCTTCTCCTTTGATTTGTTAAGGTGGTGTATTACATTGATTTGAGTTTCTTGTGTTGAACCAACCTGGCATATCTGGGATAAAACCCACTTGATCACCATGTATAATTCTTTTACTGTGCAACTGGATTCAATTTATAAGTATTTTGTTAAGGATTTTTGAATCTATATTTATTAGAGAGATTGGACTGTAATTTTCCCTTCTTGTAGATTTTTATCTGATTTTGTTCTTAGGGAGATTTTGGCTTCATAGAATGAGTTAGTTAGCATTCCCTCCTCAATTCTCTGGAAGAGTTTGAACAAGATTGGTATTAATTCTTCTTGGTATGATTGGCAGGATTCCCATGTGAAGCCATCTGGTCCTGGGATTTTCTTTATTGGGAGGTTTTTGATGACTGTTTCAATCCCTTTACTTGTGATTGGTTTGTTGAGATCTTGTATTTCTTCTGGAATTGGTTTCGGTTGCTTGTGTATTTCTAGGTAATTGTCAATTTTATCTAGGTTGTATAGTTTATTGGTGTACTGTTGTTCATAGTATCCTCTTATAATATTTTTTAATTCTGTGGGGTCAGTAGTAATATCCCTCTCTCATTTCTGTTTTTGTTTATTTGAATCTTCTCTTTTTTTTTGTCAGTCTAGCTAAGGGCATCTTCTCAAAGAACCAAGTTTGGTTTTGTTTCTTCTCTCCATTGTATTTTTGTTCTCAATTTCGTTTATTTCTGCTCTAATTTTTGTTATCTTTTTCTTTCTGCTGCCTTTGGAATTAGTTTGCTTTTCTTTTTCTAGTTCCTTCAGGTGTGTCATTAGGTCTCTGATTTTTACCTCATTCTTCCTTTTTAATGTAGGCATTTAGGCCATAAATTTCCCTCTCAACATTGCCTTCACTGTATGTCATAATTTTGCTACAATGTGTTGTCATTTTCATTCATGTCAAGATATTTACTGATTTCTCTTGCAATTTCTTCTTTAACTTATACAAATTTGCATTTTCTAGTCCTCAGCCTGTCATTGACTTCTAGCTTCATTCCATTATGAACAGAGAAAGTGCTTTGTATAATGTCTACCTTTTTCAGTTATGAAGATCCTTTTTACCCAATATGTAGTCCAACTTGGAGAATGATCCATATGAGCACTCGAGAAGAGTGTGTAACCTGCTGTCTCAGGGTGTGTTGTCTTGTATATATCTGTTAGGTCTAGTTCATTTATCCAATTATTCAAGTTCTAAATTCCCTTATTGAATCATAAATATTTATGATTGCTATTTCTTCTTGGTGGATTGCCCCTTTTAAATTATAATGTTCTTTTTCTCTTATAACAGTTTTGCATTTGAAGTCAATTTTGTCTGATATTAGTATAGCTACTCCAGTTTGGTTTTGGATACTGTTTTCCAGCCTTTCCCTTTCTTCTAATTTGTATCCTCAGATATGGGGCGAGTCACTTACAGACAGCATATAGATGTCTCATATTTTCTTTATCCATTCTGCCAGACTGTGTTTTTTGATTGGGGAGTTTAATCCATTAACATTCAATGTTATTACTATAAAGGCAGTATGTACTTCAACCATTTTATCCTTTGGTTTTTATATGTCATATCTTATTTTTGTTTCTCTTTTTACTCTTTTAGCTATCCTTATTGATAATCTTCATTTCTTCCCTCTTTTCCAAGCCTCTCTCTCCTGCAGCACTCCTTCATGATAAAAACACTCAACAAACTGAGAATAAAGTTCATCAAAAAGCAAAACAACAAAAAAAAAATGCAGTTAAGGTAATACTAAATGGTGAAAAGACTTAATGCCTTCCCTATAAGATCAAGAATAAGATAAAGATGTCAGTAATAAAAGACAACAATGTCAGCTCTTGTGAGTGCTATTCCAAATTGTACTGGAGGTTCTAACCAAGGCAATTAGACAAGAAAAATAATAAAATGGCACCCAGAGTTGATTTGCACAAGTCAAGATCTCATATTTATGAAATCCTAAGGAATCCCCCAAAAGTATTAGATCTAATAAACAAGTTCAACAAGGTTAAAGGATATAAGGTCAATATAAATAATCTATTACATTTTGATAGAATAGCAATGGGAAATCTAACATGAAATTATGAAAACAATTCCATTTGCAATAGCATCAAAAAGTAAAATATTTAGTAATAATTTTAACAAAAGTAATGCAGGATTTGTACAATGAAAACTATAAAACGTCATTAAAAGAAATTAAAAAAGACCTAAATAGATGGAAAGATAGTTCATGTTTATGGATTGGAAGAATTAATATGAATAACATGCCAATACTCTCCAAATTGATTTAGAGATTCAACGCAATCAAAATCCGAATGCTGCCCCCAACTTATCTACCATACAAAGCAATATAAATCCCAGTTGGCTTTTTTTTTTTCCCCAAAATTGACAAGCCAATGCTATGAAAATGTAAGGTACACAGAATAAGCAAAACAATTCTGAAAACAAAAGGAATATACTTGGAGGACTCATACTTCCTGATTCCAAAACTTACTACAAAGGTAAAGTCATCATGACTATGGGATAACTGGCAAAAGGACTGATAAATAGACAATGGAATAGTCTAGAAATTTACCCATAAGTTAGTAGTCAGTTGATTTCAGGCAAGATAATGCAATGGGGGACAGAATAATCTTTCCAATAAATGGTGTGGACAATTAGATATCCATATGTGAAAGAATGAAGTGGGCATCTACCTTATCCCATGTATAAATTATAACTAAAATATACCAAAAACATAAATGGAAAAGCTAAAACTACAATACTCTTACTATAAAACACAGGTGTATCTTAGTGACCGAGGATAACGCTGTGTATTCTTACATGTGACAGCACAAGCAATAAAGGAGAAAAGAAATAAATTGAACTTCATCCAAATTAAAAATTTTGTGCTTCAAAAAACATTGACAAGAAAGTGAAAAGACAGCTGACAGAATGGGAAGAAATATTTGCAAATCATGTATAGGTTAAGGGACTTGTATTTATAAGATATAAAGAAATGTTACAACTAAAAATAAATACAAATAGAAATAAAAAGACAAATAATTAAAATGGGCAAAGGATTTAGATATTTTCCAAAGAAGATTGACAAATGGTCAATAAGCACATGAAAATATTTTCAACATCATTCCATATTAGAAAAATGCAAATCAAAACAACAACAAGATCCCACATCACACCACTTAGGATGGCTATAATCCAAAAGACAGGCAATAACCTGTGTTAGTGTTGGTGACAATGTGGAAAAACTGGGATTCATATATTGCTGGTGGGAATGTAAAATGGCGCAACCATTTTGGAAAGCGGTTTGGTAGTGCCTCAAAAAGTTAAACACAGAGTTACCATATGACCGAGCAATTTCATTCTTAGATATATATCCAAGAGATTTAAAAATGTATTCAGGCAAAAAATTGCACACAGATGTTTGTAGATGCATTATTTGTAATAGCTCAAAGTGGAAAACCCTGTTGTGTCCATGTTGATTTGTCATGTGCATATCCGATTATTTGTTAAATACTTGCATTCTTATCCTTATCTTGAAAGTATATTTTTGTCCTTACGTATTTGAGAATTTACTTTATCTACCTTCATACTTGATTGATAATTATGGCAGCTTGAGATTTCTAGAGGAAAATATGATTGTCTTTCAGAATTTGATAGCTATTGCCACAATTAGTATCTATGTTGCTATGAGAATTCTTTTACCATTATGATCCTTGATCTTTATTTCCCCTCTGGAAGTCTATGCTGAGCTTTAAGCATCAGTTATGCTGTACCTCCCCAGTTTATGTAATTTTAAGATAATAAGACTTTGTTTGGGCCTTTAAATCTGGAGACGTGTACTTAAGTTTTGTGAAATTTTCTGTTATATCATTGGAAATATCCTTCCTACCATTTTCTTTGATTTCTGTTTCTTAAACTCCTATTTGACATTTGAATCCTGAATTAATCCCATAAGCCTATCTTTTCTATACTTTTAAACATTATTTCTTTATCTTGTGTTCCTTCCAGAAACTTTCTTAAAATAAGTTTCTAGACATTAATTTGAATTTTTACAATTTTGACTATCATATTTAAAATTTTTAAGCATTCATCCCTGGCTTTTAATTGCTCCTTTTTGCCAACAGTCTCTTCTTGATTAACAGAACCACAAATTATCTTTCTTAGAGGAAGGTAAAAAGATTTGTTATTGTTTCTTTTTTTTTTTCCCCCTGTGCACTGTGTTATCCTTCTTACACGTTTTTATGTTTGGGCTCTTTTTTTCATGCTTGAGGATTTCCTCAGATGTCCTGTGAGCCACGGCTGTCCATTCACATTTGAAATAAGATACTGAAAAGCTGACTGGAATTTTGTGTGCATGAGCGAGGCTTTTTGACGAGATGGAAAGATATGGTTAAGCATTCAGAGAGGCTAGCAGGTTAGATGGGATTTTTTGCCAAAACCAGGAGAGAAGAAAATTCTAAGGAGAAGATGGTCTGAAATGGAACATGCAGCAGAGAGTACAGGAAGGAGAGAATGGACAGGAGGCCACTGAATTTGACAAACAGGAGCCTATAGATGGCTGTTGAGAAAGGAATTTCAGTAGAATGACAGGGGTAGAAGCAAAATGTCAGAGAATTAGTGAGGTGGTCTGTGGGTGGAGACAGTGTATATGATCAGTTTTTAAATAAATCTGATTTTTAAAAGAAGGGAGAGTGAATATTGATCAAAGTTTAAAGAGGAGCCCATTTTGGAAGTTTGTTTTAGGTTTTCTCTGTTAAAATTAAACAAACCCAAATGAGGAGTGAAAAATGTGCACAAGATGAATTTAAGTATTTTAATTTCATATCTATTTTTTTTTTCTGGTGCTTTGATTTACATGCTGATAAGCTATGACATTATCCAGAGACGGACAGCAAGAAGGAGGGAAATCCAAAGACCAAAGTAATTCATAGTTTAGAACATTGGTTCCTGAAAAATTTTTGTGTCCATAGTTTAAGGACTTAAAAGGGGACCATGGCTCTCTTTTCTTGGGAGTAAAATTGCCTGAAATAAAGTTATACAATTTGGGGCCAACATATCTGAAAGTAGTAAAGATAACTTCTTTTTCTCCTTCCTTTTCCCTCTCTTCCCTCCATCCCTCCCTCCTTTCTTCTCTCTCATTCTCTTTCATAAAATAACAAATATGTTCATAACAAATAAATATACAGAATGGAATGATATTCTTCTATCTACCATAGAGCTAGCTAGCTAAACATATGTGCATGTTTGTCTGTGTGTGTGTGTGTGTGTAGAGAGAGACTTTTATGACCATATTTTAAAGTTTACATCCAACTGAGTACTGACAAAAAAATAGGTGACATGTAAAAGTAGGCCTATAGAAAAGTGTTTTACTGAAGGTATCTGAAGATAGAAGTGTCAGTCATTCCAATATTGCAGTATTACTTTTTTGTCATTACTTTAGATTGGAATGCCTAGTTGAAATCTGGGATCAGCATAAAATTGCAAATTATCAGTAGTTTTCTTAGACAATGTAAATTTGGTGTCTCCATTATTCTTGGTGAATAAAGAGATGAAGAGACTATTTTGGGCTAATTTGTGATCAGAAGAACACTTAGCACAAGGCTGCACATGGAGAATTGAACATTTATTTTATTCATTTCAAATGGCATTTCTAGGTTTACATTGAACTATAGTAGAGACAGTTTAATACAGCATCAAGAATTTCTTTATTGTAAAATCAACATCTTTGCAAGGAGTTTTATTAATTAATTTTTCAAAGAGGACTGAAAAGTTGTAAATACTTAGGGAGTAGATCTTTTATCTTAAATGTCTGTTTTTTTCCAAATTGCTAAGCCCAGGATTTTGCCCAATGGAGTTTCATAATAGGCACTTATATTTAGTGATGACTGAATGAATGACAAATGAGTAAATGGAAGTATTCTCCAACAGCATTCCAAGGTAAAATATAAATAACTTAATGCAATTTAAAATCTTAAAAAAGGAAACCTAATGGCCAGACTTCCATAACTTAGTTCAACACTGTGTCTGTCTCTTTAATTCACTGAGAGAAAATATGTTATAAATGTATTACAAATTTTTGCACTAGCTAATCATACATGTTAGAAGCATCACTCATCTACATTTTCACCCAGCCATTTCTTTGTGCCAGTTATACTAGAGACAAAGCTTTACCTTTCACGTTACTATCTTGAAGACTCTCAGAATCCTTAATAAAAATTCTTCAGTAATATTCATTTCTATGTTTTAAAATTATTTATTTCATTCAAATTTAAAATAGTTTTTGTCTTCCCCTAAATTCAAAATAAAGCTACCTGAGGACAGGAAACTGCTAATGCCTTTTTTTTTGTCCCCTGCAGCATTTTGCATTGTACAAATATTTATCCGTTCATCAAGTCCATCCATTATATCTTGCATGATTTACTGAAGATTTACAAAATACTAGTTTTCTTTTACTCATGTAGGATATTTCATATCTGGGATATTCCTATTCTAGCTTTTTTTTTTCTTTTTTTCTTTTTTTTCCCTGTAGAGAAAGGGCTAGATTTAGGCAGTGATTTTGGGCAGGAATTCCACTGGCATTTTTGTTGGGATAATTAATCACTTTGCTGGACAACTTAAAAATGCCCCCTTCGGTTTCCCCTTTCAAATGACCCCAAGGAGTTGAATTTCCTGAGGCTGAAAACCACTGGGCCAAAGTTTGATTATGGGGTAATTTTGACAATGAAGTAGGGATTGATGGTTTGGATATGTTTGAACAACATTTTAAACCGCTAGTGAGGGATCATGGATGTGCTTCAAATTCTCTGTTCAATTTTTGTTGTGCTCAAATGCCATAAGGGTAAAGGACTTAAAAATCATAACAAAATTTCAGCATATTAAAGTTATTGCCAATATCATTTTATTTCTTTCTCACAGCATCAGTGTACAGTAGGGGGTTGCAAACCTGAGTCTAGGTACTGGTTTCATTGGAGATGTATTCATTTAATTGATAGGAATAAATACTTGAATAATAGCCATCTCCAGAAAGTATGTTGGGAGAAATTCACATAACATATTAGAGCTCTTGAATGATTTTTAGAAAATGTTGGGGAACGTTCAAGGTGGCCCCAGGATGTTGATATCAAATAAAATATATAACCACTTTAAAGATTGTTTGTTTCCTTTTCTTTTACATGCTTTTTATTTTATTCACAAAGTAATTTTTATTTATCTATTATACCTATTGGAGTACTTACAAATTATGAGCTTTCTTTTCATCAGATGTTTTTCATTTATGTCTCCCTCAGTAAAAACGAGTCACTATGTTTTCCCAGTCTTTTACCTCCTTTTATCTGTGTCTGTAGACGTTGAGTGCCTGAGTTGACTTTTCTCTCTCTCCTACGGGGACATCACAGCCGATAACTTTAATGAGAACATTTGATGTATAAATATTGCAAATCTGGGATCTAAGTGATGAGGTGCTGGAAGGAGAAATAAGTAGTGTAACCAAAGCTAGTGGGATGTGAACAGAACTGCAGGAGCTGCCGGAGCAGCTGTCAGTTACGGAAGACAGCAGTCTATGCTGTAAGTTTAGTCATCCTGATCAGAATGTAAGCTTTTCAAGGACACAGACTGTGTCCTGTAGCACATAAAGAAAGGACAACAAAGTTGCCGCTTGATAGATACTCTGATTACTTGTATATTCCCTATGAATAATAAAACTAGCCTGAAAGAACAATTAAAAAGCAGAGAGCCCTCAAAAAATGTAATACAATTATGAAATAGAAAGTAGTGTTTTACATTTATGTTGACTAGCTTTTTAAACAATATGTAGACCAAAAAAAAAAAAAAGAAAGAAAGAAAGAATGATAACTTCCAATTGTGTTAAAAAAATTGATTCACATTTCTCCTTTAGTGTAGTCGTATTTTCTTGGAAGTAAGCCCTCTTCTACTACATTATGTGTACTGTTTTTGCACCTGTTTTTTTGGGCAGCAATTTTACTAACAAGAGGTTTAGGGAAGCACTTCTTCATACTTGGCCTGTGGCCAAACCAATAAACAAAAATGTCATTAATCACTGTCACTTGTCAATTCTCCATTTTAGAAATGGTATCTTTTCATTGTTGCTACTAAAAACACAAGGAAAATTGATAAAATTTTGTTTTGGAGACTGAGGCTAAGTATTCAAATGTGAAAATATGTTTTTAAAGTGCAAATGTGGTATTTTAAGGTAGGTTACAGCCACATCTGAGAGGGTATCTGTGAGAGGAAAACCATGTCTGTAAGTGTGGCTAGACTTCCAAGAGCTTATGCCTAATGGAATCTGAAGTTTAACAGAGTGCCATTTCTGCAGGCCCTTTCTTTTAAGTGTTGGTTGAAAGCTCAGATATAGTGTAGGACAGCAACGTATGTCCTCCCTACCCCATGCCACGACACACTTCATAAAAATGGACACTAGCCAAGAGGAGACTGTTCATCAGGGCCACACAATCCCTACCACAGAGTTTAGATCAACAGTTTCTGCCGCTCCCTAAACAGAGCAGTCAAATTAGCATATATGCAAATATATTAGGGCTATTTAAAAAACAATGCAGGGATCCTTTTCTCCCCATTATTGCATAGGATTTCTTTGTACAGGATACAGATAACTTCACAATGATTTTAAGCTGTGATCCAGTAGGAGTGGAAGTAAAATGAGAATTGTAGAGGGAAATTGGCGTACTCTTTGCAGACAATACGATGAAGTGACTAAGTGTGTGGGTGGTAGAATCAGCCCTGACTGAATTAAGCGGTAGTCCTGGCACTACCACTTAAAAACATTATCACAAGTTATTAAATCCCTGTTTTATATGATAAATGAATGAATGAATGAGGGGGAGAGAGAGAGAAAGCCATATAGCACAATGCATTAGCTAATTGTACATACATAAATACATATTACATGCCACCCCCCACCCCCACTCCCACCTGTTATGAGTATATTATATGGATTACAACATCAGGATTCAAATTTCCATTCTTCCATGCCTTAGTCTCTATAAGCATTTGTTTTTATAACTGTAAAATGGCAATGATGATACAACAATTTAGGAATTTTTGTAAGGATCCTGTATGTGGCAGGACCTAGCAGAGTACTTTGTACTCAGTTATTGCTCAAAATTATTTGAATCTGAATTTTACAGCATGTATAAAGGTGTCTTCACCATATGTACAAACAAGCTGCTAGGTACCTTGGGGCACAAAAGCCAACATGCCTAAAACAACTTAACTATGGACAACTTTGTCTTGGTGACACCTAATAGGATTTCAGAGCTTGCATACTGTGAAACACTCACTATGTCACACTTGCCATTCTTGTCTGTCAGTTTGGAATGGAAACTCTGGTGAGCTTTTGACAACCTAGGAGCCCACAGCTGAAGGGCTCCTTAAAGATCGAGTTTGCCTTTTTGGTATGAGCATAGACAGTTTACGTAACTTGTTCAAGACTGCACAATTTCTGTACCTCCCAGGAATTGGGAACCATGTTTATTATAGTTCTGGAGGTTTTTTTTTTATGACATGTGATGAGTGGCAATCATGTGGATGGCAGTTTGATAGCCAGATGAGTTAATTGAGCACAGATGGAAGAGAAAGCCTATGAGGCTTTGGCAGGAATGGCTCAGTAAGAGTAGATACTTTATTTTTTAATAACCACTCATTGATAGAATCATAAAATTCTATATTTTAAACTGAGGTCCCATAACAAGCATGTAGAAAGATAGGACAGCGATACAAAATGCTAATTATTCACTTTAAAATACCCTTTGAACAGAAAAGTTTTTGAAATAAAATATGCATTTTACCCATCTTCCCTAAGACAATATTATGTCTTAATAGTTCTGCCTAAAGCACCTTCATAAAATGAGTAATTTGGACATAGTTCATTTATCTTTCAAGAATAGAAGGTGGAATTGCTACTGGGATTTGGTTTTGGATGTAGTTCTAGGAAAATTAGGAACTCTAATCCTCATCATTAAGCTACCCCCAATTGCTTTTGGCCCTATTTCTATTGCACTATCATGTTTATTTATAATTTAACTTATCAGCTAAGTGGTGTTGCTACTGGAGGTAGGGAGAATGAACACAGTGGAGTTCCAAGAATAGTTTTTTTTGTATTAAACTCATTTTTAATAAGGTGTGTACACCTAACAGCTCATGCCCAAGAAAGTGTGATTGATGGTTATTTTCATGGTATCTATCTTAAAGGGAAATATTTCCTTTGAACTCATTTCAGTCTCTTTCCAGTATTTCTATTTTGGTGCCAGGATACTGGTGTCCATTAACTAGTAAGATAAACGACCTGTGTAAATATGTTAGTGATATTCCCAAAGGCAGTACCCTGGCTTTTTCTTTTTTTCTTTTTCTCACATGTAAAGATGACAGTCAGTACTTGGGTGAAGCCAGCTATTAACTCCCTGCTGAGTTTATTTGCACATGTCCTTCTCTGTTATATTCAGGCATCTAAAAATTAATTTGTTGCTAGATTACTCTTTTTGTATACATGATTATATTGAATAATATGAGATTTTGTTAAAAAAAGAAAAGGCAGGGCAATTCTAAATCATTATTTTAGGTCATTCAACTTCTAATCTTTTCCAGGACTCTTTTGCATGTAAAGTGTCTTTTTCTTAAATTATGGAAATTGGAACCCATCTCCTAGTTTCTAAAAACAATTATTATTTTTGTCTGTGTACTAGAAGTGTTTATGCTTTTTCCTTTTTCTATTATGATACCTTTTCTTATTACATTGAATGTTCTGCACTCTGACTGAAAATGTGTGTTTTTCAGATCTTGGTTTTATTTTTGTATTCTTTCATTTTCTCAGGTGCTTATGCTTTGATAAGGTTACTGTGATTTGTGCGGCCTCTGTTAAAAGACTTTTCCTGCTTACCTCTCTGAAAATGGTTCTTTCACTAAATTAATATACATTACATTAACATACGCACTTTGACGCCATCATAAATATCTTTATCTTTCAAGTTTTTGAATACATATCATTTTATAACTTTATATTATAAAGTACTTTTTAGGAAATGCTGTATGTTGGTAAAATGCATTAAATGGCAATCATAATTTTCTCCATTTGCCCATAATTGTGATATACACAATTATTTTATGTGGCTGGACTAAGAGGCAAGATACCTTGTGTTTAGCATCTAAGACTATGAACTTGAGTGAGCCATTTTTTTAAATTTTGGTGAGATAATAGTACTTGTGGTACAATTAAGTGAGGGATTTGACTGTAATGTTTGTCCTTTGATTTTGTTATTTCTTGCTATTTCTCTGAAATGGGCACTTACCCCTTCACTACTTGACTATTCAAACAGATTTCTCAATAATTTCTCTAATTATAGTTTTTTTCATGTTAGACCATTTTAAATACTTCTTTCAATTATCTTAAAGCACTTTTTTGAACAAGGCATTCTTCTGGTAGAGTCTTCATTGACCCACCATTGTCTGGAGAAAAATATTCATAGCTCCAACCTACTGCTCCAAAATTATTATCACCCTCTCCCCTTACCCTGAAAATGGTATGCAGGTCCACCTCCTAGATTTAGCAGTGATGAAAGCACTGGCTCTACGGTTTACCTTGCTTCAAAACTTGGATGAACTCAGGCAAGTTATTTTTCTATCTAAATGTTAGTCACCTCAGATCTAAAATGGAGATAAGAATATTTCATAGGCTTGTTTAGTGTACTAAATTTATTAATACACATAAATGTCTGGAATAGAATAGGAACAAGATGAATGCTCAATGTATGCTCATTTAAAATATATATATTATTTATTTGGCTCAAGATTTCTCTCCCTCATCATAAGCTTCTCCTTCCCAAATTAACTTATATCAGATGCTACTGAAGTGAAAACATTTCTGTTGCATAAGATAGTGATCTCTTCCTATTACGAATTGGGAGCAATCATAAATTTTGCTAGATTGACTTTTAATATTATACTCCTTTTATCTGCTGGTAGAACATTCACATAGAAATGTTTTGCTTACCCAAGTCACCCTTATCATCTCAGTACCTATTGGGGTGCCATGTATGATGTAGGTGCTCAATAAATGCTTGCTACTGCTGATAATCATTACATAAATAGCCAAGAAAAGCTACAGTAGAGTTATTATATAATAAATATCTTGGTTCTATTACTTTCATCCCTCTGACTGTCCCTCCATATGTAGCTAAGTATTTTGAGATTGGAGACCAAATGCAAACCATGGTTGTTTAAAAAAATTTGTGTTCACCTGTTTCTATACCTTTAGGAAAAAGTAAGAAAGGATTTACACAAAATAGAAAGTTAATAATTAGCTTTGACTGGTGTGAAGTAGATGAAAATTGAATCAATAATTAGTAATATTCTAAACAACAGATCACTTAGCCCAGATGGTTCCATTGGTGGATTCTATCAAACATTTAAGGTAGAAATGATACTAATTCTATATGATCTCTTCCAGAAAATAGAGAGAATACTTCCTGTCTCAGTCTATGAGATTACCATTACCCTGATACCAAAACCAGACAAAGATTGCAAGAAAGGAAAACTATAGACCAATAGCTCTCATGAAGCTAGTTTCAAAAATCCATCAACAAAATATTAGTGAATTGAGTCCAACAGTGTATATAAAGAATTTTACATCATGAAAAGTTTGATAGAGAACATTTTACAGCTAATATCATACTTTACAATTTGAGGTAATTTTCTTTTATTCTTAACTTGCTAAGAGTTTTATTTTTTAAATAAAGAATGGGTGTTGGATTTTGACAACTACTTTTTTCTGCATCTATATGACCATATGTTTTTTCTGCTTTAGAAGTTGATGTGATAGATTACGTGATTGAGTTTTAAATGTGGAACCAGCCTTGCATACCTGAAATAAATTCTATTTGTTTGTGAGCCTCATAAAAAGTTTAAAATATTTACTCTTTTTGTATTTTCTGGAAGAATACATAGACAGTTTTGTTACTTCTTCCTTAAATATAAGCCACTTAAAGTAAGAGTTTCCTTTGTAATAGGAGCTTCAAGTTCTTTAATAGTTATTAGTTTCTTCATGTGTTCTATAAACTTCAGTAAATTGTAATTTTCAAAAAGTTGCACCTTTTATCAAAATTGTCAAATTTCTGGACATAAAATTGTTCATAATATCCCCCAATTATTTTAATACCTCCAGAACTGGTAGAGATCCCCCAAATAAATATATATATTTTGGGGGGGGCTGATGATTGCAATGTCTAATTTCTTGCTTTTTTCTTAGTATTCCTAGGATTTGATCAATTTCTTAATATCTTAAGTATGAACTTTTGACATTTTAATTTCCTTTATTGTACATTTCTTTTCTATATTATTTCTTTCCATTTTTATCTTTATCTTTTCGTTTGCTTATACATTCCTTAATTTCCATATGCTGTTTATTTTTTATTTTCTTGAGATGGAAGTTTAACTTATCAATTTTAAAATTTTCTTCTTTCCTAAAAGTCTCCTCTAAGCACTTTTTACTTACATCTTACAAATTTGATCTGATATATATTCATTTACTTTCAAATTATTTTCAAATTTCATTTTCATTTATTCTGTGACATATGGATTACTACCAAGTATATTATTTAATTTCCATATTGTTGAGTTTATCTAGTTAGCATTTAGTTATTGATTTCAGGCTTATTTCCAGTTTGGTGAGAGAAAGAATTGTTTTTTGTGTGTATGTGTGGTTTGTTTGTTTTCAGGGCAATATAAACAATATATGCTTCATGTGCTCTAGAAATTAATGTAAATTCTCTTTGTATTGGTGTCAGTGTTCTGTAAATCTCAGGTAAAATTAGTTAATTGTGTTATTCAAATTGTTTTTAGCTTATAGTTACTGTATTTGTTACAGTCTTGCAGTTTAATTGATATTTTCCTAATTCTTTTCTTAGTTCTGTCAGTTCTGGTTTAAGAATGGGAATTTTGTTAATGTGCATACAGATTTCTAAATGATACATTTTCTTGTTGATTGATGTTTTCCATCATTATGCAGTGCCTCTCTAGCTTCATCAAGTCACCTTGCTTTAAAGACTTCTCTTATAATAGTATAGACACATCAAATTTATTATATTTAGTTTTTCTTTCTATATCTTTCCCATCATTTTATTTTCAACTTTTGTGTCCTTGTATTTAAGGTTTATTTCTTCTAAGGATCACATACTTATTAGGTTCTTTTCTTTTTTTACTCCTGTCTGAAATTCTCAGCCTTTTATTTGGAGTATTGAGTCTATTTAAATTCAGCTTCTGATATATTTAGGATAATATATCTATCATATTTCTAATGTTCTCTATTTGGCCCATTTGTTCTTTTTTTTTTTAATTCAGTTTTATTGCGATATTTTCACATACCATACAATCATCCATGGAATACAATCAACTGTTCACAGTACCATCCTATAGCTGTGCATTCATCACCCCAATCTATTTTTGAACATTTTCCTTACACCAGAAAGAATCAGAATAAGAATAAAAAGTAAAAATAAAATAGAAGACCCAAATCATCCCCCCCAATCCCACCCTATTTCTTATTTAGGTTTTGCCCCATTTTTCTACTCATCCACCCATACACTGGGTAAAGGGAGTGTGATCCACAGGGTTTTCACAATCACACTGTCACCCCTTGTAAGCCACATTGTTATACAATCGTCTTGAGAGTCAAGTCTACTGGGTTGGAGTTTGGTAGTTCAGGTATTTATTTCTAGCAATTCCAATGCATTAAAACGTAAAAAGTGTTATCTATATAGTACGTAAGAATGTCCACCAGAGTGACCTCTTGACTCCATTTGAAATCTCTCAGCAACTGAAGCTTTATTTCATTTCACATCCCCCTTTTGCTCAAGATGTTCTTAATCCCATGATGTCGGATCCAGATTCATCCCCGGGAGTCATATCCTGTGTTGCCAGGGAGATTTACACCCCTGGGAGTCAGATTCTATGTAGGGGGGAGGGCAGCAAGATCACCCGCCAAGGTGGCTTAGTTAGAGAGAGAGGGCCACATCTGAGCAACAAACAGGCACTTGGGGAGACTCTTAGGAACAATTTTAAGCAGGTTTAGCCTCTCCTTGCAGCAACAAGCTTCATTGGGGCCAGTGCCAAGACGGAGGGCTCAGCACATCAAGCCGTCAGTTCCCAATGTTTGTGAGACCATTAGCAACAATCCAGGTGAGGAAGTCCAACACGTCTGCATTCTCCCCCAGCTCTTCAGGGGGCCCCGGAATATATATTTTTATTCTCCACCCAAATTACTTTACGATGTGTTGCTATTTCATTCTAATCTATACAGACATACCGTAGCTCACTTCCTATTCAAAGTTCCATGTAATTGTAGTGTTTGAATAAACTGACTGAAAAGTTACATTGTTTAGAAAATATAGATCCTATACCTAATAAACATCTCTTCCCTTGGTCTCACATGGAGGTTGAAGTTTGAACACAATTTCAACTTTTACCCTTTGACCCGATTTGCTCTAGTCTTAACCAGATCTGCTTTATTCATATCTCTAATTGAAGTCTGGGCTCTACTTCAGCTTTTTTTTTGTTTTTTAAACAGTTGCTGTATGCATTAATACTGATATTTTTATCTGCCAAGCTCTAGTTCTGAGTTTCAGGAGTAACACAGATACCCAATGTTCCAGGTTATACATTAAGGGATCAACATCTCAGAGTTTGGAGATAGTCATTACAATTCAGAAATAGATTTGACTGCTGTAAGAGCTTACAATCTAGGGACCATTACAATAATCACTTCCCTGTTAGGCTGTGCTCTAAGATTCAATTCTGAGTTTACACATTGTAGTTAGTCCATATTGGTGAGGCATTATAGTGTTTGCCTTGGTTTCTGGCATACTTCACTCAACATGATGTCTACAGCATCCATTCACCTCGTTGCATGTCTCACAGCTTCACTCCTTCTTGTAGTTGCTCAATATTCCATTGTATGCATACACCACAGTTCACCATTCTGTTCCTCAGTCAGTGTATCCTTGGGCTACCTCCACCCATTGCAAATCATGAATACTGCCTCCATCAACACCAGTGTGTAAGTGTCCATTCATGTCTCTGCTCTCAGATCTTCCAAGTACATACCCCATAATGAGGTTGTAGACCTTATGGCCCCCACATACTTAACTTATTGAGAAGCTGCCACAGTGACCTCCAGAAAGGTTACACCAGTCTGCCTCCTCATCAACAGTAAATAGGTACATCCCTCTCTCCATGTTTTCTCCAGCACTTTTACCTCTATTTATATTTTTTCCTACAATCTTATAAAGATATAGTAACATGATATATAGCCATCCACAGTGTACAATCAGTTGGTCATGGCATCATCACATAGTTGTACATTTATCACCACAGTCAACACTTGCACATATTGATTATTATGAAAAAGTGTGGGTTTTTTGGTGAATAATAAAAATAAAAATAAAAATATCATACAACACAATAGTAAGTACAAAAAACAATATCTCTACCAAGAATCCCATATCCCTCCCTTACATCCCCCTCTCATACACATTTAACTCATTTAACTTTGGTATATTGCCTTTGTTACATTAAATGGAAGCATATTACAATGTTACTGTTGATCATAGACTCCAGTTTGCTTTGATTATGTTTTTCCCCAAATATCATTCCTTTTTCAACACTCTGCATGGTTGACATTCATTTGTTCTCCACATGTGAGAACATTTTTATATTTGTACATTTAGCAACAGTCATTGGCCACTCTAGTTTTTGCCGAACTATACAGTCCCAGTCTTCATCATCTATCTCTACCTCTGGTGTTGTACATTCCCCTATCCCACCTTTTTCAGCTTTACTCACAGACATCTTTGTTCCATGTACTTAAATATTGTGCTACCATCACACAGTCTTATGCTATCTATTTCTGGATCTATACAATCAATCCTGCTGAACATTCTGTAGTCCTTCAGCATCAAAGGCCTGATCTCCACCCTCTTTCTATCTCCTGGTAGCCTGTGTTATCAGCTTTTAACTCTCAAAGTTTGTTCATTAATGTTAGTTCATATTAGTGAGACCATACAGTATCTGTCCTTTTGTTTCTGGCTAACTTCACTCAACATAATGTCCTCAAGGTTCATCCACATTATTATATGTTCCATGTCTTTGTTCTGTCTTACAGCTGCATAATATTCCATCATGTGTATATACCACAGTTTGTTTATCCACTCGTCCATTGATGGACATTTGGGCGGCTTCCATCTCTTGGCAATCGTGAATAATGTTGCAGTAAACATAGGTTTACAAATGCCCATTTTTGTCTTAGCTTTCAGTTCCTTTGAGTATATACCTAGCAATGGAATAGCTGGGTCATATGGCAAATCTATACTTAGCTTCCTGAGGAACCTCCACACTGTCTTCCAGAGTGGTTGCACCATTCTACATTCCCACCAGCAATGAATAAATGTGCCTCTTTCTCCACATCCTCTCCAGCACTTGTCATTTTCTGTTTTTTTTTTTTTTTGGACAATGGTCATTCTGGTAGGTGTGAGATAATATCTCATTGTGGTTTTGATTTTGCATCTCCCTAATAGCCAGTGAAGTTGAGCATTTTTTCAAATGTTTTTGAGCCATTTGTGTTTCTTCTTTGGAAAAGTGTCTGTCCATGTCTTTTGCCCATTTTTTAATTGGGTTGTTTGTCTTTCTGTTGATGAGTTGTAGGATTGCTTTATATATTCAGGATATTAAAACCTCATCTAATACGTGGTTTCCAAATATTGTCTTCCATTGTGTAGGCTGCCTTTTTACTTTTCTAACAAAGTCCTTTGATATACAAAAATGTTTGATTTGGGGGGGATACCATTTGTTTGTTCTTTGGTTGCTCGCGCTTTGGGTGTAAGGTCTAGGAAACCACCTCCTATTACAAGATCTTTAAGATAGTGCCCTACGTTTTCTTCTAAGAGTCTTATGTTCTTAGTGCTGTTTAGGTCTTTGATCCAATTAGAGTTAATTTTTGTATAAGGTGTGAGTGAGGAGTCCTCTTTCATTCTTTTGGATATGGATATCTAGTTCTCCAAACACTATTTATTGAAGAGGCTGCTCTGTCCCAGTTGACTTGGCTTGACTGCCTTATCAAAGATCAATTGTAGATGCGAGAGTCTATTTCTGAAGACTCAATTCGATTCCATTGGTTGGTATCTCTGTCCTTACGCCAGTACCATGCTGTTTTGAGCACTGTAGCTTTGTAATATGCTTCAAAATCAGGTAGTGTGAGATCTCCCACTTCGTTCCTCTTTCTCGAGATATTTTTGGCTATTCGGGGCACCTTGCCCTTCCAAATAAATTTGGTTATTGGTTTTTCTATTTCCGCAAGTAAGTTTTTGGAATTTTAATTGGTATGGTGTTGAATGTATAAATCAGTTTAGGTAGAGTTGACATCTTAATTATATTTAGTCTTCCAATCCATGAACATGGTATGTTCTTCCATTTGTTTAGATCCTGTTCAATTTCTTTTAGCAGTTTCTTGTAATTTTCTTTGTACAAGTCTTTTGTGGCCTCAGTTAAGTTTATTCCTAAATACTTGATTCTTTTGGTTGCCATTATAAATGGATTTTTTTTAAATTTCTTCCTCTTGTTGCACATTACTTATGTATAAGAACACTACAGATTTTTGCATGTTGATCTTGTAGCCTGCCACTTTGCTGTATCATTGATTAGCTCTAATAGCTTTTCTATAGATTTTTCTGGATTTTCTACATATAGAATCATGTCATCTGCAAACAGTGAAAGTTTTACTTCTTCCTCTCCAATTTGGATGCCTTTTCTTTCTTTTTCTTGCCTACTTGCTCTAGCTAGAACTTCCAGCACAATGTTGAATAACAATAGTGACAGTGGGCATCCGTGTCTTGTTCCAGATCTTAGAGGGGAAAGCTTTCAGTCTCTTCCCATTGAGTACGATGTTAGCTGTGGGTTTTTCATATACAGCCTTTATCATATTGAGAAAATTCCCTTCTATTCCTATCCTTTAAAGTGTTTTCATTAAGAAAGGATGTTGAATTTTGTCAAGTGCCTTTTCTGCATCGATTGAGATGATCATGTTATTCTTTTGCTTTGATTTACTGATGTGGTGTATTACATTAATTGATTTTCCTATGTTGAACCAGCCTTGCATACCTGGAATAAACCCTACTTGGTCATGGTGTATAATTCTTTTAATGTGCTGCTGGATTTGATTTGCGATTACTTTGTTGAGGATTTTTGCATCTATATTCATTAAAGAGATTAGTCTATAATTTTCTTTTTTTTTTTTGTAGTATCTTTGTCTGATTTTGGTATTAGGGTGATGTTGGCTTTATAGAATGAGTTGGGTAGTTTTCCCTCCTCTTCAATTTTTTTTTGAAGAGTTGAGCAGGATTGGTATTAATTCTTTCTTGAATGCTTGGTAGAATTCACTTGTGAAGCCATCTGGCCCTGGGCTTTTCTTTTTGGGGAGCTTTTTGATTACTGACTCAATCTCTTTGCATGTGATTGGTTTGTTGAGGTCCTCTGTTTCTTTTTGGGTCAACGTTGGTTGTTTATGCTTTTCTAGGAAGTTGTCCATTTCGTGTAAGTTGTCCAGTTTATTAGCGTATAGTTGCTATTAGTATCTTCTCATTATCTCCTTTATTTCTGCAGGATCAGTAGTTATGGTTCCTTTCCTGATTCTGATTGCATCTGTTCTTTTTTTTTTTTTTTTTTTTTTTGTTAGCCTAGCTAGGGGTCCATCAATTTTGTTGATTTTCTTGAAGAACCAGCTTCTGGTTTTGTTGATTCTGTTTTCCGGTTCTCAGTTTCATTTATTTCTGCTCTGATCTTTGTTATTTCTTTGCTCCTGTTTGCTTTGGGGTTTATTTACTGTTCTTTCTCTAGTTCTTCCAGGTGGACAGTTAATTCCTCAATTTTTGCTCTGTCTTCTCTTTTAATACGGGCATTTAAATTTAAATAAATTTCCCTGTTAGCACCACCTTTGCTGCATTCCATAAGTTTTGATATGTTGTGTTCTTATTGTCATTTGCCTCAAGGTATTTCTTCATTTACCCACTGGTTTTCTAAGAGTGTGTTGTTTAGTCTCCATATATTTGTGAATTTTTCAATCTTCTGCCTGTTATTTCCAACTTCATTCCATTATGATCTGAGATAGTGTTTTTTTATAATATCAATATTTTTAAATTTGTTGAGGCTTGCTTTCTGACCTAGCAGGTGGTCTATCCTAAAAATGTTCCATGAGCACTCCAGAAGAATGTGTATCCTGCTATTGTGGGGTGTAGTGATCTATAAATATCTGTTAAGTCTAGTTCATTTATCATACAATTCAACATCTCTGGTTCCTTGTTGATCCTCTGTCTGGATGTTCTATCCATTGATGAGAGCAATGTATTGAAGTCTACAACTATTACTGTGGAGTTATCTACTTCTCCTTTCAGTGTTCTCAGTGTCTGCCTCATGGATTTTGGGGCACTTTGGCTTGGTGCATAAATGTTTATGATTGTTATGCTTTCTTGATGAATTGACCCTTTTATTAATATATAGTGTCCTTCTTTGTCTCTTTTAATTGTTTTAGTTTTGAAGTCTACTTTGTCTGATATTAATGTAGCTATTCCCACTTTTTTCTGGTTGTTGTTTGCATGAAATATCTTTTCCAACCTTTCACTTTCAGCCTGTTTTTGTCCTTGTGTCTAAGGTGAGTTTCTTGTAGACAGCATATAGATGGGTCCTGTTTTTTAATCTATTCTGCCAGTCTGTGTCTTTTTATTGGGGAGTTTAATCCATTAACATTTAGTGTTATTACTTTAAGGGCACTACTTTCTTCTGTCATTTTGTCTTTTGGATTTTATATGTCATGTCTTATTTTTTTCCTCTCTCTCTTTTTACACTTCCTGATAATCTTCATTTCTACACTCTTCTCCAAACCTCTCTCCTGTCTTTTCCTATCAGCCTGTAGCACTCCCTTTAGTATTTCCTGTAGTGCCAGTCTCGTATTCATGAACTCTCTCAGTGTCTGTTTGTCTGAAAATATTTTAATCTCTCCCACATTTTTGAAGGACAGTTTTGCTGCATATAGAATTCTTTGTTGGCAGATCTTCTCTTTTAGTATGTTAAATATATCATACTACTGTCTTCTTGCCTCCATGGTTTCTGCAGAGAAATCTGTGCATAGTCTTATCAAGCTTTCCTTGTATGTGATTAATTGCTTTTCTCTTGTTGCTTTCAGAATTCTCTGTCTTCGACATTGGGCAGTCTGATCAGTAAGTGTCTTGGAGTATGTCTATTGGGGTCTGTTCTGTTTGGGGTGCACTGTACTTCTTGAATCTCTAATTTTCTGTCTTTCCTAAGAGTTGGGAAATTTTCAGTGATTATTTCTTCTATTATTCTTTCTGCCTCTTTCCCCCTCTCTTCTTCTCTGGGACACCCATAACATGTATGTTTGTGCATTTCATGTTGTCACTCAGCTCCCTAAGACCCTGCTCATATTTTTCCATTCTTCTTACCATCTGTTCTTTCATGTATGTGAACTCAGATGTCTGGTCTTTCAATTCACTGATCCTTTCTTCTGCCTATTCAAATCTGTTGTATCCCTCCATTGTCTTTTTCATCTCCATTATGCTCTTCATTCCCATAAGTTCTGTCATTTGTTTTTTCAAGTTTATGAATTCTTCCTTATGGTCATCCAGTGTCCTTTTTATATCCTTCATCTCTTTTGCTATGTCTTCCCTCAGTTCATTGACTTGATTTTTGAATTGATTTAGACTTGAATATCTCCAATTAATTCTTCCTTCAGCTCATTGAATTGATTTAGCAATAATTGCTTCAACTCCTGTATCTCCATTGAACTATTAGTTTGTTCCTTTGGCTGATCCATATTTTTGTGTTTCCTAGTATGGCTCATTGTCTTAAGCTGTCTAAGCATCTGACTTTCTTGATGAGTTTATTCTGGAGCTTGTTTTCACTCTTACCTAGGATTTTCTTGTTGGTTGGCTTTGTTCTCTAACCTTTGGTGTTTAGTCCAGCTTATTCTAGAGCTTCAACTTAGATTCTGTTTAGTTGATCATATTTTTTCACCTCTTGTTTTTCCATTTCTTGCCCTGCCTCTATGTAGCCTTTTTGAGTGGTGATCTCCTCATTTATTATCAGCCCCAGTCAGGTTTTCCTAGTCCAGAGAGGCCCAGGTCTTGGGAGGGTGGGTATGGAGTTTCCTTGAAAATGAGACCCTCCTTTGAGGCCTTTAGACTCTGTGCTTCTCCTATGCTGTCCAGCAGGTGGTGCTTGCCAGCCCACAGTTCCCCCACCAGTGTAAGGAGTTGGGGAGCCTTTAGTTCTCCAGGTGACCCTGACCCTGTCGGGGATGTGGCTGACTGAAGCTGGTTAATGAATTCCAAACCCTGGGATCTGAGCTTCCAAAAGGACTGGGAAGTTATCATGTTTAGTGAACTTTCTCTGCCACCAGACTTAATGCTTTATCTCTCAGAGCTTTCTTAGTTCTGCTCTTGGCTAAGCCTAAATTGCAAGTCTTTGAGGCTTTCTGTAGTGGGCTTCCTAGAATAATTGTTTTAGAAAAAGAGAAAAAAATTAAAAAAAAAAAAAAAGGAAGGGCCCAGTATGGACTATTTACAGTCTTTGCAGGTCTAATGGGCTATTGAAATGCTAAAAGACCAGGAGTTGAGGGCGATTAAGGAGCAATCAATAAAGCAGAGAAGCTGGCTTTTCAGACAAGGGCTCTCCCTCTCTGGATTTGCATATGTGTCTGATTCTGTTTGAGCCCTGCCCTTCTCAGTATTATGTTCACCTGACTCCAAAAAGTCTTTGTTTTTCTTTTCTTTTCTTTTCTTTTCTTTTTTTTCTTTTTTTTTTTTTTCATTTTTGCTAGCCCCACCTCCTCTCTGCTGGGCTGACTGCTACCAGATTTTCCAGTGTCTGCTCTCAGTTTATCCAAGGATTCAGCTTTCATTCTCCCTCCTGGTTCCCAGCATGAGTGGCCCCTCCTCCCTCGGGATTGTGCCTGGCGGGGAGGGGCATGGGCTCCCTGGCTGTGAGAACTTACAGATTTCGCTGATCTCAGCTGTTCCACACATTTGTGGGTGTTGTATGGAGTTTGTCCAAACACAAATTCCTCTGCGGTGTAGGGTCCATGCAGTTCCTGGCTTTCTACCAACTGCCCCGGAGGAGTAACTAAAACGTAGACCTCACCACTCTGCCATCTTGCCCCCTAGTCCTGTTTATGTTCTTTTTACCTATTATTTTTGCCTTTTAAAAATTAACCAAATATTTATATTCCCCCAGTATTTCCCCTTTTATTATTATGTGGTTGTTTCAGGTTAATAAGATGTGTATTTACAGATTGTTAATATTCATTTAGTAGTTACCCTACAAGTTATTACATGTATCCTTGTATATTATTGTCTAATACAAATTATTATTTTTCCATTTTCTTGGCACTGATAGAAACTTAAAACTTTGAAACTCCATTTAACCCCATCTTGCCCAGTGTATTATTATTGTCATTAAGTTCTATATATGATTTAAATTTTAGAAGAGGTTACAATTACTGTAGTGTATGGTCAGTGTTAATTTATATCTATTTTTACCATTTCTGGTGTCAGTTACCCCTCCCTGCATTTACATATTTCCCTTGAGTTCATTTGCCTTTCTTTGTCTATCTAATATTTCTATAGCTCTCTTAAGCTATCTAGAGCCATCTTCTATCTACCTGTCCGTCATTTATCTATCAACACAGGCCTGGTGGCAACAAAATACTTCAGTCCTTGCCTGAAAATAGTCTTAATTTCATATTTATTTTTGAAGCACTTTCTGATGGGTACAGAATTTTAGGTTGGCATCCCTCTTTCCCCTGATATTTTTGTGATGCTATTCTCTTGTATTCTAGCTTTCTTTACTTCTGTAGAGAACTCAGCTGTCATTTTTACTACTGTACCTTTAAAGGTAACACTGGGTACACTCCACCCTCTCCCAAATCCCATGGGTGATTTTACATTTGTTTTTCCCCCTCTTTACTTTTTAGCAGTTTTGCTATAATATGCTTTTATTTCTTTTTCTTTTTTCTTTCATTCTCTCTCTACTCCATTCTTTGTTTCATTTCTTTCTTTCTTATGTTTATCTGAGATCTGAGTTTGTATACTGATATCTTTCACCAGCTTTGGGAATTCTCAGTCATTCTTTCTTCAAATATTTTTCTCTTTTCTTTCTACTCTCATATTGGTCTTTGATTACACATAGGCTAAATTTTGGCTTTGCTTAAAGTCCTTGTACTCTGGACTGTTTTAACCATTCCATTTAATGACTGTGCTTCAATTTGCACATTTTCTTTTGACCTGTCTTTGAGTTTAATAATCCTATTGTATGATATCCTCTCAATAATTTAACCCAACCATTGAATTACTTACTATCAGATTTTGAATTGTTTAATTCTATGTCTCTTTGATTGTTTTTTTAAAATTCGATTTTATTGAGATATTCACATACCATACAATAATCCACAGTATACAATCAGTTGTTCACCGTACCGTCATATAGTTGTGCATTCATCACCAATTTTTGAACACTTTCCTTACTCCAAAAAAAAAAAAAATGTAAAAATACCAATAGCATTCCAACCACTCCATCCCACCCTACTTTTCATTTACTTTTGTCCCCTTTTCTCTTCTCATCTGTCCATACACTGGCTAAAGGAAGTGTGAGCCACCAGGTTTTTACAATTACATAGTCACATCATGTAAACTATACATTTATACAATTGTCTTCAAGAATCAAGGCTACTGGGTTGCAGTTTGACAATTTCAGGTATTTCCTTCTAGCTTTCCCAATACACCAAAAACTAAAAAGGGATATCTATATAGTGCACAAGAATGCCCTCCACAGTGACCTCTCGACTCCATTTGAAATCTCTCAGCCACTGAAATTTTATTTTGTTTCATTTTGCTTCCTCCTTTTGGTCAAAAAGATTTTTTCAATCCCATAATACCAGGTCCAGGCTCATGCCCAGGAGTCATGTCCCACATTGCCAAGGAGAATTACACCCCTTGTAGTCATGTTCCACATAGGAGAGAGGGCAGCGAGTTTACCTGCAGAGTTGGCTTAGAGAGAGAGAGAGACCACATTTGAGCAAGAAAGAGGTTCTCTGGGGGAGACTCTTAGGCACAATTATAAGTAGGCTTAGCCTCTCCTTTACAGTTACAAGCTGCATAAGGACAAGCCCCAAGATAGAGGGCTTAGACTACTAAATTGGTAGTCCTCAATGTTTGTGAGAATATCTGTAATAACTCAGGTGGGGAAGTCCAAGTTTTCTGCATTTTTCCTGCAAATACATTTTTATTCTCTGCCCAAATTACTTTGGGATGTATAATGATTTTGCACTAACCCATATAAATCTACCAGATCTCAATTCCTATTCAAAGTTCCATGTAATTATGGTGTTTGTGATTCAGTTTTTAATATTCCAGTTCTTTGTGAAATTCTGCACATTTTCATCTATTTTGTCCATCTCATTTTTCTATTTACTTTGAGATAATAATCATAGTTATTTTCTGTTAAATTCATTATGTGCATAAGCTGTGGATATCTATTATCTGCTGTTTCCACTGATTACTATTATCTGCTGTTTCCATTGATTATCAGCCATATTTTTTTATAGCTTTGCCTGTCTAGTAATTGTTGGTTGTATGATAGGCACTAGATCATGATAATGCTGTTTCTGACAAAAAAGATTTTCTACTCTCTTAGGCAGCTGAAAAGGGGCTGCTCCTTTTGAATCCTATTAGAAACTGAAGTTGGTAGGGACTTGGCTGCACTCATGTCCTACAAAATGCAATCTTTCAACTTTCCTTTGTTAAGGACATGTTATTTATAAAGAACAAAGAAATCAACATTTCTAAGTTTTGAAAAGTATCATAAAAATACATGTAGATATTTACATTTTTGTGGAACATAAACATCGATTAAAATATCTGTAACGTGTTCTTCTAATGCCATGTTAAAGTCATTTTTAAAGCCAGTGATAAGTAGCATTACTTTACTGAAGACATCAGTAAAAGAGCTGATTGAGTATTTTTATATATGTATTTTAATAGATATATTATAGTTTAATGGCTTTTTATTTTATTTATAACAATTATAAATATTTAGATTGCCATGCAGTGTTTTATATTAAGGATGATGGACAAACTGGAAAAAACAACTCAAATTTCTGTTATTTTTGAAATGATTAAAATGTATATTTCCAAGTAAATTCTTATATATATATAAATCATATAATGAATAGTGTTTGTGGGAGTTATTCTACCACTTTTTACTATAAATTTATCTAACAATTAATTGAAATAGCTAACTTTTGCATAACACCTAAGTATGCCCAGAACTATGCTACATTTTCTATGTACACGTTGACATTTAATCTTTATAACAATCAAAGGTGACAGACATAATCATTGTAACTGTTTTAAATATGAGGAAAATGAGTTCTAACAAGGTCAAATAACTACTCCAGTGTTACACAGCCAAAAATATAGTTGAAGTGTCTTTGGTAATCCTTGTGAAATTATTTGTGAAATACATAGTAAGGGTTCTCTTTCCAGTTTTACTTTGACATGGCTCAGGAATGTGAAGAATCTGACTAAGGGAATATATGATTCTCCCAACTGATGCTGAATTCCATACAATAATTTTCAACAATAAAATTTGGTCTGATTCTCCCTTCCTCCTTCCCTTAGAAAATATATGGAATAAAAGTTGAAAACGGGTGAACAGTGGTTTACTGAAAGTCTAACAGCTTGGTTGGGATGGACCAGCAGTCAGAGACCATGTAACTGCAGTGTGATTTGTAAGGAGGATCAACATTATCAGGAAATGTATGCAGTCTAAACTGGAAGTCAAAGCAGAACTTTCTCTTTAGCTAACTATATAAATATTTTATACTAGCTTCCAAATCAAATCATACATACACACTATTTTTCCATACCCTTTTAAAACTTTTAAGGTAGGTGAGTGGTATTACCCCTTTAGTTGAAGGAGTTGAAGCTTGAGAAAGCTGTATGTTAACTACTTCAAGGAAAATTAATAGGAACCTTTCTTGGTGTAAGCCCAAATCTCACCACAAGTTGGCTGTAAGAAACTAAATCATTAAAGAATAAAAGAAACCCAATTAAATAGATGATAGAAAACAGCAAGTTGGCTGTACCTGCTTGATATATCCCTAGATTCTAGACCTTTTACCAATCTGCTCCAAGAGCGTTTGTCCCGTGTATCCCGTTTTAGTGGCAGGCCTGGACCCTCATTCAATATGATTAGTATTCCTCCCTCTAGCAAAGTAAAATCTAGAAGAGTAGAGAGTGCTTCCCACCCACACTTTCAGTGCCCAATAAATTAGTATGCATTTCTGAACCTGTCTGGTCATCAGGATCACCTCCTGAACTTACTGACTTATTTACATACATATATACATATACAAGAAAATTTAAAAATGAATGAATGGATGACCATGTGCCATCCCAGACCTACTGAATCATAAAGGTGTTAGAGATTCAGAGATGAAGGTGTAGCTCTTGGGAATCACTGATTTATAACCAACTTTCCAGCTGATTCTGACAAACGTATGTGTTTGGGAACACCTGCTCATTTTTTCACAGGGCTTTCAATAACTGGCAATGATATCCTGAGTACATAGTTGAATTGATAGCAGAATATAGCTCAGAGCTTTCATTTTAGAACCTCCTGTCTCTTTAATCTACTCTCTCTATAATGTTCTTCCTCTCTCTCTCTCTCTCAAAGTACTTCTCTTCCTAATATCTCTCTCTCCCTGATCTTATGTCTGCCTCACCCAAAACACTGTGATGCTGTGCTGACTCTTTCAATATAAGGAGGTTCATTTTCCACTAGATTTAACAATGTTCAGAAACCATGTTAAAAAACGTTTTCTAATCAGACACATAGATGGAATAACCAACTGGTGTCTGTACATAACAATCAAGTGTGAGCTTCATGTTAGTGAATATATAATTTTTGGAACATTGTACACCTTTTCCTCTTCTCTTCCCTCAGATTTATTTTACTCAGATGATTTCTCTCTTGATTCTCCTTATATCAGCAGAACTCATTCAGGGGATTATGAACTCGGTGAACTACCAAGGTAGTTACTTCTTTATCGAGAAAGAGAGGGGTGAGGTGGGCAGAAGGAAGTTCACTGGCTAAGCAGGCCTCTCTCCTATTCCTCAAGATTTGGTGAAATATATTATTGCAGTGGTTGTTGGAATACTTTCTCTTAGTGCTGCATATATATTATTTGATCTGGTAATAAATGTAAAATACAGTCTCACATAAACATGTATACAAGGTAACAATTGAAGGTGGCAAATGAATTATAGATAGAAAACTGGTCCCTAGTAGCCTGACTATCCTGTGTGTATGAAATTGCATACTATGTGAACAGACCTTCTTTAAAAGACTTTTCCTGAGTAATATTTCTAACTGTGAAAGAAACTGGGACCTTGAAGTAAACCTTTTCATTTTTGAAAGTGCATTTACTATTTTAAGATTCTGTCTGGAATCCTCTGTGCATTTGTATGCTGCCTCCTATTTCTTGCCCTGTATACCTGAGTTCTGACACAGTGGAACATGAGAAACCAGCTTATCCTCCAAAGCTCATTTCTAAAGGCTGATAGGGTACAGGTCAGTGCCAGTGTAGACTGCTGAATCTTATTACTTTGTTATTTGTGTTGTGTATTGAACCTCAAGGGAAATGCAATCTTTTGGATCAATGAATCAACAAATGTTGATTGAGCACCTATTATGTGATAGGTAGAGTAAGATACTAAAGTTGCATGAGGCAAGGCCCATGCCCTCAGGGAGCTTAAAATTTAAAGTTCATAATAAAAAAAGTCAAAAACTGCATACTAAAACTAGTATAAATGATGGTAAAAAATAAGCTAGATATTGGCAGATAAATTACAAAATATATAGTAGGCAAAAGATTAGTATCCAGAATATATGAGTACTGCGTACATATCAATGACTAGGGAATAAATAGATAATGTCAAAATGTGCAAATGATATAAACAAATAATTTGAGCTGCAGACAAGAGTTTACTTATCCCTGAGATATAAGTATACTGCAATTATCCTGGTAGCATCAATTATGGTGATATTAGTGACAGTTATGAGATCATATGGCATATTTTACATATTTTGAAATCAGAGTCAACAGGATTTGCTGATAAATTCCATGTGGATTGCAAGAAAAAGAAAAAGAAAAGAAGTATCAAAGATAACGTCAAGATTTTGACTTGAGCGACTGAAGGTAAAGATTGCCATTTGCTGATATACAGAAGATTAAGGAAGGATCACATTTGAAGAAGAAAATTATTAACACATTGGGACATATTAAGCTATTTGAAATGGAAGTGGGGATGGCAGGGAGGTTGTTGGAAAAACAAATATGGGGCTCATGATCTTCATTTGGGGTGGAAATATACATTTGGGAGTCATCAATATATGGATAGCATCAAAGCTATGAGACTTGATGACACAACTAGAAAATGGGCATGAAGAGAGAAGAGAAGTTCAAGGACTGATCCCTATGTCACTCCAAAATGACAAGGATCCAGCAGACTAGATACAAAAATAACAGTCTGTGAGGTAGGAATAGGACAAAGTGAGAGAAAATGCTAGAAGAGGAAGACAAGTGAACCAACCACTTCAGGAAGTAGGTGATGAACAATTGTGTCAAACAGTTTAGTAAAGCAAGATGAAAATTTCTAATGAACCACTGGGTATGATAATTGGTGAATTCTAACCTTGAAAACAGCAGTTTTATAGAAAGTTATGGGAGAGAGAATGATTGTAGTTGCTTTAAGAGGGAGAAGAGGCACTTGACTAAGTAAATAAATAACCATTTCTGGGAATTTAGTTTTTAAGGGGAGCAAAACAAGGGGTAGGTATAGATGAATGAGTATGTGAATAGGATTAAAATATCTTTTTATTATGGCAGTTATTCCTACCTGTTTATATGCTATTGGAATGGTCAGGAAATATACAGGAAATGACTAAGAAAGAAGAGGGTAAAATTTCTGGAGAGAGAGCCTTGAGTAGCTAGGAAGAGTGGGAAGAAAGGATACACAAATGAAAGGGTTGACATTAAGTAGTGGCTTGATGCTTCATCTGTGGTTATAGAAAACAGGACGGGATACAGACTCAGAAATGTTGGTAGGGGTAGAGGTGGTATCATAGGGAACATCTCTTGTGATTGCCTCTATATTATTAGTGAGATAGAAAGCAAGGTTATTTTCCAAGAGTGAAGTTGGTGGGATAGATATTGAGAAAGTGCAAAATAGCTTTTAACAAAAGTAGTTGAGTGATAAGACTAGGAATTAGCAAAATACATTAGAAATGGCAAGTAGCACTATGGGTCCACCTATAATTAACATTCTGAGACCATTTAAAATGTTTGTCTGTGGAGCCATGTGCATGATTTTAAGCTGCATTCATTTGCTTGGATGCAAAGAATAGAGAGAGAGCTGTGTTTAACCAGAGTTGGAATCTTCAGGAGATATCACGAAAGGAAAACGTGCAAGAAATGTGAGGGTATTTGAAAAGGAATAGTTTTAATGGTTCAAGGACTACAAGTGGAAGACAACTAATGAAAGATGAAGGTGGTAGGTGAAAGTGAAAAATTAATAAAATAAAAGGGTTACTGTTTCCAGTCATGTAGCAAGTTGTTGGATTGGGGCTCTAGAGAGTGAGAAGAACAGATCAGAGATTGTCAGAGGGAGGAACTGTTGCCATTGAGATGATGGAGGGGATTCAGTTATTGGTAATAGCAAAATTTAGCATCTAAGTAATGGAGTGTATGATTGAAGTAGGAGTTGATAAAGAATATCAGATAGAGGTTAAAAATCTGAGCAGCTATATTTGAAGGGTTGTTTATGTATTTATTAAAGTCACCAAGAAAAACAAAATGTCAGTGTGGAACTAAAAAAAACAAAAACAAATGAAAGGCAATGATGTGTTCTGTATTTAATTGCAAAAAAGGAGGAGTAGGGTTTGACATGGTTACTGATATGGGTTTTAAAGCTTTTTCCCTCCATTTTTATTTGTAAATGGAGATGGGAGGAAAAATGGTCTGGAAGTAACAATTAAAGAAATACCTACTGTACTTCCAAAGTTGGTAAAACTTGAAAGTTATGGGAGACAGAACACACCACCGGAGAGGGTTGCAAGAAAACTAGTGTGCCAGGTTTCAGTTAGAGCAGGCAGGTGAAGGGGATTCTCAGGAATGAAGCTAAGAGCAAGGGAGATTAAGATCTCTAAATTTCAGGCAGAACAATGGAAGAGTTGTGGGAGTTAAAGAGGAGTAAGACGTGGGTCACAAGAGGGGGTCACAGAACTTTGTAAGGAAGGATGACGTTCTACATGGTGAGAGATGACTTAGAGGTCTTGGTCTTCTTCTGGAGATTGTGGAAAACAGACATAAAAGGCATAAGGGAGTTACGTAATAGACTCCAAGGCAGATCATGGTGATGACGGTCATGAGGGAGGTAGGCTGAGGAGGAGTGAGGGGCTTGCTGGAGATGTCGAGTTGGGACCCTCCCATTTATCCAGTGGATGGAGATGTGGAGGCCAGAGGAAAAGGAGTGTCAGTGGGAATAAGTGTGAATTTATTTTTTACACAATAATGAAAAGAAGTAACAGGAAAAAGAGAGAAAGTTTCCCAGTATAATGGGTAATAGTAATCTAAGAAGAATGTTTTTTTCTTCTAAGAAGGTAGAGACGTTTAAAAGTTGTTTGGAAACGTGTAAAACTGTGCATACTAAAAATTTTTAAGGTGACCATTTACATGGTTGGAAATGGAATTTTTAGCTTCCGATATCTGCAGTATAGGGAAAAAATAAGGAAAGAGGACAGGGGATAAAGTTTTGTCAAACCAACAGAAAACAGGAAGGATAAGTAGTAAAAGAAATTAATGGTTAACAGAAAACCAAAGTAAGAAGACTATTCAAATATGGAATCTATGAAATTGAATTTAAAATTAAAACTAAATTTTGTCAGATGTTGATAAGAAACATACATAAATCTCTAGGATATTAGAAGAGATGAAAATTATGCAAAAGGTAATATATATGAACAAATATTAAACAAAATAAGGTTTATGCCACATTACTGTCTTACAAAATATAATTTAAGAAAAATATTATTATGAATAAAAACAGAAGGATAAAAGAAAATTTATAAAGAAGACATTTCAATAATAAACTCACCAGCACCTAATAAAGCATTTTTGAAATTTATAAACCAACAAAATTGTAGAATTACAAGACCATGTTAACCATCATGCTGAAAAATTTTAATGTAGATTTGTCAGAAACTAGGTGAAACATAAACAACATTCTAGGGTAAAGAATAGTTGAACTTTAATTTGATTTAATATGTTTAAGTAGATTCCAGCAAACAACAGAAAGAAAATATTCATGTTTTTCAAGCACTCATGAACATTAGCAAAAATTTGATATCATAGAGAACAATAGAATATTTCATCAATCATAAGATTATACCATTCCAGTCATGTGCTGTGACCAAACTTCAATAAAGTTAAATATCACAATGAAAATAAGATTTAAAACAAAACATATGTGTACATACTAAAATTGCACTCCTAAATAGTTCATGGGTGAAAGTAGAAATTATAACGGGCATTATGAAATCTATACTTTACAACTAAATAACTAAAATGCTTAGAAGTACATCTATATAATTTATGAATTTATTTAAAAGATAAAAAGAAACACTTTAAATAATCATTCACATTTAAAATAAAAAGTTACAGAAACTAGAATAAGAAATAAAAGCAGGAATTAATGAATGAAAGTGAAAAATGTTAATAGAAGTTCAACCAAAGGATACGTTTCTGAAAATAATAATAAGCTTCTAGCAAGACTGAGAGAGAAGGCATAAACAAATTGTAGTTGACATTAAAAGACAGGGAAGTTAATTACAGATATGTTCAAGATTTTTTTTTTTTTTCATTTTTATTGAGATTGTTCAGATACCATACAATTATCCAAAGATCCAAAGTGTACAGTCACTTGCCCCTGGGTACCTTCATACAGCTGTGCATCCATCACACTTAATTTTTGTTCAATTTTTAGAAAATTTTCATTACTCCAGACAAGAAATAAAGTGAAAGATGAAAAAAGAAAAAAAAGAAAAGGAAACTCTAATCCTCCCCTATCCCTAACCAACCCCCCTCAATTGTTGACTCGTAGTATTGATATAGTACATTTGTTACTGTTTATGAAAAAATGTTGAAATACTACTAACTGTAGTATATAGTTTGCAATAGGTATATAGTTCTTCCTTATATGCCCCTCTATTATTAACTTCTAATTGTATTGTCATACATTTGTTCTGGTTCATGGAAGCGATTTCTAGTATTTGTACAGTTGATCATGGACATTGCCCACCATAGGATTCAGTTTTATACATTCCCATCTTTTGACCTCCAACTTTCCTTCTGGTGACAAATATGACTCTGAGCTTCCCCTTTCCACCTCATTCACACACCATTCGGAGCTGTTATTCTCACATCTTGCTACCAACACCCCTGTTCATTTCCAAACATTTAAGTTCATCCTAATTGAACATTCTGCTCATACTAAGCAACCACTCCCCATTCTTAAGCCTCATCCTATATCTTGGTACCTTATATTTCATGTCTATGAGTTTACATATTATAATTAATTCCTATCAGTGAGACCCTGCAATAATTATCCTTATGTGTCTGGCTTGTTTCACTCAGTATATTACCCTCAAGGTTTTGTCATCAACCCATTTTTTTTTAATATGGTTTTGTTCACTCACCATACATTCCATCCCAAGTACATAATCGATGGTTCTCTGCATGGTCATACATTTATGTGTTCACTACCTTCACCACTATCTACATAAGGGCATCTACATTTCTTCCACAAGCAGGAGGGAGAGTGAAAGAAGGCAGAGAGGCAAAAGAAAGCAGGAAAAAAAATGACAGCTAGAAGCAGCAAAAGGAAAAATAACCTTAAATCAAAGTAGAATAAAGAATCAGACAATACCACCAATGTCAAGAGTCTAACATGCCTCCCCTATCCCCCCCTCTTACCTGCATTCACCTTGGTATATCACCTTTGTTACATTAAAGGAAGCATAATACAATGATTCTATTAGTTACAGTCTCTAGTTTATGCTGATTGCATCCCTCCCCCAATGCCTCCCCATTTTTAACACCTTGCAAGGTTGACATTTGCTTGTTCTCCCTCGTAAAAGAACAGATTTGTACATTTTATCACAATTGTTGAATACTCTAGATTTCACCAAGTTACACAGTCCCAGTCTTTATCTTTCCTCCTTTCTTGTGGTGTCTCACATGCTCCCCACCTTCCTCTCTCAACCGTATTCATAGTTACCTTTGTTCAGTGTACTTACATTGTTGTGCTACCATCTCCCAAAATTGTGTTCCAAACCACGCACTCCTGTCTTCTATCACCCCCTTTAGTATTTCCTGTAGGACAGGTGTCTTGTTCACAAAGTCTCTCATTCTCTGTTTGTCAGAAAATATTTTGAGCTCTCCCTCATATTTGAAGGACAGCTTTGCTGGATATAGGATTCTTGGTTGGCGGTTTTTCTCTTTCAGTATCTTAAATATATCACACCACTTCCTTCTTGCCTCCATGGTTTCTACTGAGAGATCCACACATAGTCTTATTAAGCTTCCTTTGTATGTAATGGATTGCTTTTCTCTTGCTGCTTTCAGGATTCTCTCTGTCTTTGACATTTGATAATCTGATTATTAAGTGTCTTGGCGTAGGCCTATTCAGATCTGTTCTGTTTGGAGTACGCTGCGCTTCTTGGATCTGTAATTTTATGTCTTTCATAAGAGATGGGAAATTTTCATTAATTATTTCCTCTATTATTGCTTCTGCCCCCTTTCCCTTCTCTTCTCCTTCTGGGACACCAATGATACGTACATTATTGTACTTTGTTTCATCCTTGAGTTCCCGGAGACGTTGCTCATATTTTTTCATTCTTTTCTCCATCTGCTCCTTTGCGTGTAGGCTTTCACGTGTTTTGTTCTCCAGCTCCTGAGTGTTTTCTTCTGCCTCTTGAGATCTGCTGTTGTATGTTTCCATTGTGTCTTTCATCTCTTGTGTTGTGCCTTTCATTTCCGTAGATTCTACTAGTTGTTTTTTTTGAACTTTTGATTTCTGCCGAATATGCCCAGTGTTTCCTTCACAGCCTCTATCTCTTTTGCAATATCTTCTCTAAACTTTTTGAATTGATTTATCATTAGTTGTTTAAATTCCTGTATCTCAGTTGAAGTGTACGTTTGTTCCTTTGACTGGGCCATAACTTTGTTTTTCTTAGTGTAGGTTGTAATTTTCTGTTGTCTAGGCATGGTTTCCTTGGTTATCCAAATCAGGTTTTCCAAAACCAGAACAGACTCAGGTCCCAGAAGGAAGAAATATTCAGTATCTGGTTTCCCTGAGGGTGTGTCTTAGAAAATTGCTCTACCCTTTGATACCTCAGGTCACTGTGCTTTTCTGCCCAGCAGGTGATGCCTGTTAGCCTATAATTCTTGACTGATGTGAGGAGGTATGGCCGTGTTCCCCCAGGCTCTGGGGTCTGGTTCTGAATGGAAAGGGCCCCACCCCTTTCCTCCTAGAGAAGACAGACCCCCCAGGTGGAGGTCATTAGCATTTCAATGGTCTTTCTCTCTGCTTGTGCTGTCTCCACCCTTCCCCAAGTCACAGCCCTGGAAACTGAATATGACTGGGGCTTTCTCCACTGAGCTGAAAAAGAAACAGATAGTCCCCTTCAGACCCAGTCCAAGGTTACCCTCTGGCTCTCCAAGGTCAGTCGTTACCCAAAGCCTCTGTCTGTTTTTTTGGGGATGCATGGCTGTAGTGAGCAGTTCACACTCGCTACTTAAAACCCCAGTTGGAGCTCAGCTCAGCTATATTTGCTTGCTGGGAAAGAGCTTCTCTCTGGCACCACAAGGCTTAGCAGCTGGGGCTATGGGGGATGGGGTCTCACGACTTGGATCCACAGGTTTTACTTACAGATTTTATGCTGTATTCTCAGGCATTCCTCCCAATTCAGGTTGGTGTATGATGAGTGGATGGTCTCGTTTATCCCCCCACAGTTATTCTGGATTATTTACTAGTTGTTTCTGGTTTTTTGTGGTTGTTCCAAGGGGACTACTTAGCTTCCACTCCTCTCTATGCCGCTATCTTGCCCCGCCTCTCATATTCAAGATTTTTAAATCATAAATCCATGCCACAGCATTTGGAAACTTGAATGAGACAACTTTTGTACACATTGCATAAGAAATTAACAAGAAATAGAAAACCTACATAAACAATAACCATTTAAAAATTAGATGATAAAAATTCTCCCTAATCTAAAATATATCAATCCCCAAATTCTTATGGGTGAGTTGTATTACATGTTTACATGAAAGATAACAGCTTACAATAAATGCTTTAGACACTGGAAAGAGAAATACATACCTTTGATGGAAATACTAGGGGAGAAAAATGCAAGAAAAATACTGTTATACTCTATTCTTGCCCAAGGGAAAAGATGCAAAGTACTAAGCAATTAAAAATGTATGCCACTATGTAGAAAAATTTATAGCGTGGTCATATTTGATTACCCCAGAATGTAAAAATAGTTAAATATTGAATACTAAATGAGGCAGACTTTCCACTTTCAGCCAAGATGGGATAATTCATACTACATTTACCCTCCTTCTAGAAACAGTGAAAAACTGGACAAAGTATATGTAAGAACTGTTTGCCAACACTGGTCATCAAGGTAACAAAGGGCACTGTTCCTTGAGAGAGGGGAAACAAACAAGGTGAGGCCAAAAAGTATCCCTGATTATGGTTTGGAGAGTTTCCTGGCAGCACAAGGGAGGAGGTAGCCAGGTAGAATACCTGGAGTTGGAAGTTTAGGGGGCCAAGTCAAATAGGCTTCACAGGTCAGAAAACTGGAGTTCCGGTTTGCTAATGCTGCTGTTATGAAAAATACCAGAAATGCATTGGCTTTTATAAAGGGGGTTTATTTGGTTACACACTTACAGTCTTAAGGCCATAAAGTGTCCAAGGTAAGGAATCAACAACAGGGTACGTCACTGAAGGATGGCCAGTGGCATCAGAATACCTCTGTTAGCTGGGAAGGCACGTGGCTGGTGTCTGCTTGCTCCCAGGTTGCTCTTCAAAATGGCGTTCTCCAAAATGTCACTGTCAGTTTTCAACGGCTGTCTTCAAAATGTCTCCCGGCTGTCTGTCTAACTGCAGCTGCAAGCACCTTCTGTCTGAGCCCTTATATGCCTCCAGTGACTTAATTAAGACCCACACTGAATCGGTGGGGCCACACCTCCATGGAAATAATCTAATAAAAGGTGTTACCCACAGTTGGGTGGGTCACATCTCCATGGAAAAAACCTAATCTAAAGATTCCAACTTAACCAACACTAATATGTCTGTCCCCACAAGACTGCATCAAAGAACATGACATTTGGGGGGGACATAATATATCCAAACCGGCGCAACTGGAAATAAGCACGTTACAGATAGAGGGATCTGCAGAGGATTTCCCTTGAGTATTCAACAGAGTAATGATTAGCAGATGCATGTGAGGAAATTACTCAAGAGTTGGAAAAGAACAGTCCAAAAGCATTAGAGGGAGCAACGCTTCAAGCTTACATAGAGTCAGGAAGAATCTGTGTTCCCATCAGCCAAAGGAAAAAATGCACAAAAAAACAATAATTCACAGAACATTGCATAGAGTACTCACAAGGGTATTGCTTCAGGGTTTGTTGGGGGGGTATTATCCCTATATTCAAAGCTGCTCTGATCCCACCTCCAAAAGCTTAAAAGAAACCCCCAAAGCTTAGTAATATTAGTAATATTTGTAAGGAGGCAAACACCTCTATTTAGTAAAATTCACAAATATCTGGCATCCAATAAATAAAGACCAGGCATGCAAAATGAAGGAAAATACAACTGTACAACCACTTTAATAGCATTTTGCCAATATTCAGTGAAGTTGAAAATGCAACAAGACCATTTCTAGTGATACAGTCTACATAGAAACTCTCAGATATGTGCCTAAGGAGATATACACAAGAATGTTTATTGTGGCATTATTAATTGCTAAAATTGGAACAACTCAATGTCTACCAGCAGTGGAATGGATAAGTGTATAAATGTTTAATATTTATAAAATTGGATACTATCTAGAATAAAATGAATGTTGTATGTCTCTGTATGTTTAAATCTTGAAAGCAGAAAGTTGAGTGAAAAAGCTTTAGAAGAAAATTATATTATCTGAATTATAAAGCATATAAGACAATGCTACATACTCTATGGTTGCAGACATATATTTATAGTTTATAAATAAACTGGTTTAAAAAATGATAATGGGTACATCTGGGGATGAAGAGGTGGAAATGAGATTGGGGAAGGAATGATAAAGGCCTTAACTTTATCTCTAATGTTTCATTTTTTTTTTAAAGCATTAAAGTTTGCAAGCAGTTATGATCCAATTTTTGTTAGTGGGTAGAGGTTCAATTTTACATTATGATTTGAATTTTTGTATTTATTTCATTTATTTTATAAAAGCAACAAGATTAATAATCAGGATCATGCATACTAAAGTCAAATTGACATAATATACCACCCATCAGACTGGGAAATTGATTGAATCTAACATGGAGGAATAGCAATGATGGAGAAAGGTGTACTTTCACAAACTTTTATATACTGATGAAGTTAATAGATGCTATGCAGGACCACATATTAATCTACTGACATCAGAATGTTCATTTAGCAATTCTGCTTATTCATACACTTTCAAGAACATTTTGTATAAGTACATAATGGATGTCCGCACAAAACTGATCACTGCAATATTATCTATAGTTGTGAAAATCTGGAAGGAATAGCTTATTTATCAACAGGAAATTAATAACTAAATGTAGGTATTTGTATATAATGTATTTAATAAGCGATTAATAAGTCTAAACTAGATTTAACTATCAATACATATATGAGCTCTTAGTTATTTCTAAAACATATTTTCTCAGACACAATTGAAATAACTAATGATACCCTCTGTAATTTCTAATGTAATAATAAATATAGTGTTCATGGATACATATGGGTATATGTAAGTGTATACAAAATAAAATGGCAAAAAATTCACTCAAATTCTGAAAGGATTATCTCTTGGAATGGATAGGAACCACGGAATGGGATTGAAAACATTGGTAAACAGATTTTTAAAATGTTTTATTATTTAAAAAATGTTTATTTGTGCTTAATTATAGATACATACATACCAATAGTGAATTTTAAGAAGTATGTTCATGGGAAAATATGGCCAAGCAAATATGACCAAAGAATAAAGAGTTAGTTCGGAATGGTAACAATGTGGGCGTGCCAGTTTGGATATATTATGTCCCCCAAAAAAGCCATACTCTTAATGCAATCTTGTGGGGGCAGTTATTAATCCTTTTGATTAGGGTGTGACAACTTGATTGGATGTTTCCATGGAGATTTGACCCCGCCCATTCAGGGCTAGTCTTGATTAGTTTATTGGAGTTCTTTAAAGGGAGCTCACACAGAGAGCAGACAGATGAAAACACCCAGGATGTGCTAAGCCAAGGCTCAGATGCTTGCTGACACTTTGAGATGCTAGCCCAGAGTTTGCTCTGGAGAAGCTAAGAGAGGACAAAATGCCCCAAGAGCAGCTAACAGAGACTTTTGGAGAGATGCTTGGAGTTGCGGACAGAAGTACACTTGGAGCTACCAAGCTAAGGACACACAGGAGCTGAGAGAGGAGCTGAAACACAACCCAGGACCACCAACAGACACCAGCCACATGCTTTCCTAGCTAACAGAGGTGTTTTGGATGCCTCTGGCTTTTCTTCAGCAAAGGTAACCTCTTGATGCGTTAGTTTGAATACTTTTATGGCTGTAGAACTGTAAATTTGAAGGCAAATAAACCCCCTTCATAAAAGTCAATCCATTTTTGGTATGTTGCAATGGCAGCATTAGCAAACCAGAAGGAACAGTGGGTGACTGCTATTTTATGGTTTGTACTTTTCTGTATTCTTAAATTTATGCAACATAAGAAAAACTGTGATACATTTGACAAACATATTAAATCAGACTCCTTAGGGCAAGAGATTATTTTTGACATGAACAGTGATCAGTAAATCCTACTTTCTCTCAGAAAAAATGAAGATCCTTACAGGCTGTAGTATTAAGAGAGAATTTTACTAATGAAAATGTGCTACGATTGGGACAACAGATGGATGTTTTGAAGATGAGTAAAGAAGTCATCTAGGCACACTGAATAGAATGATCCAAATACAGAAAACACTAGGTTTACATTCAAGGTACAGTCAGTAGACTAATAAGAGGAACACATTATCATAACCAGGAATAAGTGGAAGAATGGGTGAGACCAGCTCAGTATAGGAGACCTCCACCACAAGCAGATTTGGGGCTTTCCGGTACCAAGATGCTACTGTGTACCCCACTAGCAGTTTGAGATCTGGAGACAGTGTGTGTTCTGTGCAACTTGACCAGTGGTGGGAGGACAAAGAAGCCTGTACCAGAGTCTCTCGACACTTTTAATGCACATTCCTCTCCTGCCCAGGCTGTACTGTATCCTGTATCCTTTGCTGTAGAAAAGCTGCTTGATGCGTATAAACCCTTCGAGTCTTGTGAGTCCCTTGAACCATCAAACACTCAAGATAATTAACATGATTAAAATACATACTCATAATTTAAAGTTGTTTTAATGTTTCTAACATATATTCAGCTCAAATTTTTACACTACAAACATAATAAAACAATCACCCATCTAATCACACCACTGACACCTTTTAAAACCTCTACTCAAATACTGCCTTCCCCAGGGTTAAAAGCTCCCCTGAATTCTGAGCTAACCAAAGGCTTACATTCCTCTAGTCTTTTGCTACATTTATATGTATCCCTAAAAATAGATAATTTAGATTTGCCTGGTTTTGAACTATGATGAATGGAATCATTAAGTATGATTTATTTTCTGAATTGCTATATTTTTTGCTTCATATTATGTATTTGAGATTCATCCATGTTGTTTCCAGCTGTAGCTTATTCTTTTTAATGTTTTATTTTCCATTGTAAAAATGTATCACAATTTATCTATTTTCCTGTTGACTGACATTTCGTTTATTTCCCATATTTTGTGATTATAAAGAATGCCACAGTTAATATTCCTGAACGTGGCTCATGGTGGACATATGCAACAGTTCGTAGAAGGAGAATTTCTGAGTTACAGAGCTTGCACTTGTTCAACTTTGAGTTTATTCCATAACCCAAAGTTGTAACAACTTTTACTAACAATATATATGTATGACTTTCCATAAGGGAGCTATTTGCTGGCAGTTAAAATAAATATTTACAGAGTCTCTAGAAATATATATATCTTGAATGAAATATTGGGAATTTCTAGAAAATCACATTTTAATTTTATTTATATTCACATCTATTATTAGAAGAATTAGTGGATTTTCAAGTTAGTTTGGAATATTTTATACTAAATATGGAATTTTTAAGTTTTAATTTTGCTTCTCTGATTTTTATTAAAGTAAAAAAAAATCATACTCTTTGTATTTTAACAGTTATGACTGGGATTGTAGACTGACAAAGATTGGTCAAAATGTCTGCTTTGTGCAAAGGTTTTTGTTACAATAGCCATAATGAGTGTATTATTTTAGGGAGGGTTGATGGTCTGCATATATGAGATTTCTCCATGATGTAACATCTTATCACTCAAAGATGCATCATTGTCCTTTATTGAGACTGGTACCCCAGACCTGAGTTAATACAATATTTAAACTCTTATTGTTTATTAATAAATATCAGATATAGTGTCAGGAAAATTAAGGGTCCAAATCTTCCAATTCTTAATTGTAATCCTGGGAAAATCATGTAACATCTCTGAGCACCAATTCCTTTGCTGTAAATTGCAATTCTTCATTGTGTTACTCTAATGAGTAAGTGAAATTATATATGAGGAAGTAAATGATAAACCCTAAAGCTGAAGCATAAAATGTAGTGTCTTCAATGCAAACGGCTATTATTCTATTTTGCAAATAGTAATTATTTATTGAATGAAAGTTCTGCCAAGGAATTTACATAGTTCGTCAAAGTTTAAAAGGCAGTATGGTGCAATGGCTAAGGCTCAAATTCTGGAGCAAGACTGTTCTAATTCTAATCCTGTTCTGTTGTGATTTTAGGCCAGTCATTTAATTCTGTGTGCCTCAGGGTCCTGATTTATAAATTGGGAATAACTGTCAAGTACCCAATAGATAATCACTTTTTAAAATTGTAAGTCAGTGTTGAGGCAAACAAACTGATTTTGGATGATTTAGACAGAAGAGAAATTAAAAACATATTAGAAACTCAAAAGTGTCATTGGAAGGGACAAAGACAAGAAGAAAAACCCAAAGTCATGCAGCAGAACTGGTCCGGCGATGTCAGCACTTCCTCTCCTTCTGTGTGCTGGATGCCCACAGGTGTATCTCTGACGCTGTGGGCATCAGATAGTGGATCCTACTGCTAGACCTCTGCCAACATCTGCTTCTGGAAAGTAAATGTAGCTGCTGTCTCTTCTGTGAGGCTCGCTGTTTCTTTGAATCACTAGCTTCTGAACCAGTATCTAGGATGACTTTGGTGGTTGGAAGATTACCAATCAGGTGCCCACATTATAGCCACAAGGGAGGGTAGACAAGTAATTAATATCCAAAATATTCTGTTTCTATGAGTCAGAAGTATGTTCAGAAGCTGTGTAGTCAAAATGAATTAATAATTCCCATATGTTTTCTTTAATCCCTCCAAAAATGTTGATAAAACAAAGGCACAGAAAAGTTAAGTGACCTAACCAAAGTTACAGAATTATTATGGGCAGACATAAGAATTCAAATCTGTGTGTGCTAAATTGTCTCAATAAGAAGTCAACCTTATATATGTTAGTGTTTCTCTCCCTAATACCTGGGGACCAAAGAATAAATTGGATCTCTTATAACTTTATCAATGCTCTAGAATAGTTAATAACAAAGCTGCTAACTTCAAAAGAATATGGTGTTTTTCCTGATTCAGTATAAGCGAAGGTTCTCTATGTTTTAAACAGTGCACTGTTATAAATACTATATTCTGTCATAAATCAAAAAGAATGGAAACTGTATTATAAAGCTACTGTGCTGCTGAGATGTCAGGACAGATTTGTCCATTTAGACAGTACTCAAATCTGCCTACATTTCATTGACCTCTTTCCAAATATAAAGTGCTGCATAAATTCTTAATGATAACAACAGTGACCTAAGTTACTGTTGTCTAATGGCTTTCAGCTTTAAATGTTGATGGTTTAAGTTCAGTTCATGAGAGACTAGTGCCTACACCATGGAAACCTCTATCACAATCAGCACTAATTTGCAGTCTAAACAGAAAGGTCAATGTTTGACTAAAGAGGCTAAATTCCTGTCTTCTTTCTGTAACTATTCCTCCTAGCCTAGTATTACAAGCAAATTTTAAATATAGTCACTTTGCACAAAATCATTTTTAAGCATGAGATAAAGTGTGACAGATTCAATTTGCAATGAGAGGACAGCTTTACTTGTTGGAAAGAGTTCAGGTTAAGAGTCGGAAAACCTGGGTTTAAGCACAAGAACTGTGTCTTTTTTACTTTTATAACCTTAGGCAAGTCACTTAAACTTTGTGAGCCTCAGTTGCTTTATCTATAAATGAGGATAATAATAGCTATTGCACAAATATGTAATTAATATCTTGAAGAAAATATAGGAGAAAACACTGTGATGTAGGGATTTTTTTGTAACTTTTATTAAAAGTTACAAATTTGTACACAAATTTGATTTGCCACATAATTCGGTATTCATTAAGTGCAATGGTTACAAAAATTTCAGAAAGGTAGTGATACAGCATATAAATTTTTACTTGGAGAAAATGTGAGACTTTTGGACTCTTATTTGGTGGCAATTTAGTGTTAAAACACGGTGATAATTGTGCTGCTACCACTGAAGGGAGGTGCTGCTCTAATTATTAAGTTCCAAACTGGATTATGATTTTAGCATTGCCTGAAATACAGCTCTTAAATTTATTAGCAAATCCCATCAATTTCACCTAAAATATATCTGAAATTAGGTAATTTTCCTCCCTCTGGTCTCTTTGCTTCTACACTGTCTCTCTTTCAATATATTCTCTCCTCAACTGACTTTGAAGTCTTTAAAAATACAATCACCTTATATTTTCCCCTACATAAAATGATTTAATAGTTTCTCATTTAAAGTGAAATCAAACTTCATACATGCGTAATTTGGCATCTCCTCCTGTCACATTTGTCTTACATGTCATTTTTCTTGCTCTGACTTCAACCATAAAGGCCGCCTTTCCTGTCTGATTTTCCAAGCCCTCTGCTGGCTCCAAGGCTACTGCTGATACTTGTTACTTGGCTTGGAATACTGTCTGCCCTTATTTTCAGAAGGCTGATTCCTCAAACTTCAAGTCTCAGGTTAAACGTCAGCTCTCCATAGAGGCCTTTCCTGACCATTCTGTCTACTCCATGTCCCATTTTAAGTCAATTAACTTATTTGCTAACTTGCTTTTGGTCTGGCTTCCTCACTAGAATGAGAGTTGCCTTAGGGCAAGGGCTAAGTCTATCAAGATCACCAATGGATCTTAAGCCCTTAGCACAGGGCCTAGAAATATTTGTTGCTCAATAGATATTTATAGATGAAAGAAAAACCGGCTGGTTGAATGGCCAGGTGCCTGAAAGGTTGGATGCATTAAAACTTTGCCCCCCACCTGATAAAAACAAAATAAAAACCCACTCATCAATCAAGAAATCAGTATTGTTCCTAAGAGTCTGCATGTAAGCTGGAATTTTATTTACCAAACACCATAATTTCATGAAGTATTTATCATTTATTGAATGGTTTTGGTAAGCACCTGTTTCTGACAATTTAAAAATATATATCTGTAAATTGTCAATAAAAGAAGTAATAGCATTAGAGAATCATGAGGTTTGAAGGACGTTGATTTCATCTAGTCTACCTCATCCTGAATCCATAGCTGGAATCCTTTCTAAGATACCTGGACCATTTAGTTTTGTCTTGCAAAATTCTGTTGACAAGGAATTCTCTATTTCCTAAGTTCCTGCATTCCATTTTTGAACAGCATTGACTGCTGGAAACTTACTCTGTTTGAGCCAAAATCTCACTTTTTCCCATCCATTTGTTCTATTATTTTTAGCCATAGAAATTAGACCAATCCCTTTCATGTATGAAGTCCATAAAGTGTTTGGAGATAGACACATTGAATCCTCTTTATCCCTTTATTCTAGGTAAACGCTGTCAATTCCTTATGCTATTAATCTCCAAATGAATATAGCAAAATGGTTTGTTTGTTTAAATATTTTTGTAATATAAAGGACCATAAAATGAATAATAACTTTCAATGCATTTCTAGTCCAGACTTGTGACTGTGACTAAAAGGGAAACATACCCCCATTGCAAATAGATATTAAAATTTTCAGTGTTTATTTTTTAAACTTTATTAATGTATTATTTTGATTCATTGTTAGTTTCCATATTTTTAGAAAAAGTTAAGTACATTGTTTGAACTGGACTTAGTATAAAATTATTTGTGGTTTTTAAAAATGTTTGTGATGTTTATATCTATATGTAATATCTACTAAGAAATTATCTCTTTCTCATTGGTAGTGGAACATAATTCACTCCTTTTCCCTATCCCATCTCTTTCTTTATGTATGCACATGATATATCAATATTCATCATATGCACTTTGGTAAACTTTAATTTGCTGTAATTTGACATATTTCTTTTGCTTATACATGTTTTCAAAATGTTAATATTATGGAAGTTAAAATTGAGAATAATAAAGGGAAAAAGGTGAACCTTTAAAAGTCTACCCATAGAGTAACAAAACAATCTCTTTGCTTGTTAAAATAATTTCAACCAAGAGGTTCTGTTCTGGTTTGCTAATGCTACCATTAAGCAAAATACCAGAAATGGACTGGCTTTTATAAAGGGGCTTTATTTGGTTACAAAGTTACAGTCTTAAGGCCATAAAATGTTCAAGGTAGTACATCAACAGTTGGGTACCTTCACTGGAGGATGGCCAATGGCGTCTGGAAAACCCGTTAGCTAGGAAGGCATGTGGCTGGCATCTGCTCCAAGTTCTGGTTTCAAAATGGCTTTCTCCCAGGACGTTCCTCTCTAGGCTGCAGCTCCTCTTCAAAATGTCACTCTCAGTTGCACTTAGGGCGTTTGTCCTCTCTTAGCTTCTCTGGGGCAAGAGTCTGCGTTCAACAGCCGTCTTCAAACTGTCTCTCATCTGCAGCTCCTCTCTCAGTTCCTGTGCATTCTTCAAAGTGTCCCTCCTGGCTGTAGCAAGCTTGCTCCTTCTGTCTGAGCTTTTTATAGGGCTCTAGTAAACTAATCAAGACCCAAGCTGAATGGGCAGGGCCACAGATCCAGGGAAATTATCCAGTCAGAGTTATCACCTACAGTTGGGTGGGTCACATCTCCATGGAAATGCTCAATCAAAGAATTACAATCTAATCAACACCCACACATCTGCCCACACAAGATTACATCAAAGATAATGGCATTTTGGGGGACATAATTCATTCAAACTGGCACAGGGTCCAAGTATTAATTGTGCATTTGTGATGACAATAAGGTAAACGATTAGCTTGAAACTATAGGTAAGCACTTGTATGATTTTACTAATTTTAAACTAATAACTTGGTAAAACATTAGAAACTAATTGTTCAACCTAATCTGGTAATAAAAGTTTCATACATGTGTCCATAATAATTTCATCTCTGTTATGAAAGGTGATCAAATAAAAATAACAGAATTCTGCTGAACTTTTAAAAATGAACATACAAAAACAAGGAACGATATATGTTTTTTTTGGAATTTAAGAAATGCAAGTTTTTTCTTCATTCATTTTTAATCTATTTCCAAAAATGGATTCATTGGGAAAACCATTGATAATTTTAAAGAGGAACTGATCCAAGTCCAAACAAATCTGAAATCAAATATAGTCAAAATCCTTTATTATGATACTTGGGTCTAGAATCCTCTCTAGATAGATTAGAAGAAAATTACTGGGAACTGCATATCTGCAAATCTGAAAATGGTCCAGACTCTATTAAAAAAACAAACAAACAAACAAACAAAAAACCTCTAGCATTACTGACCCTATCTACTTTTCCAAAATCTTTTCTGAGTCTTACTTGCTAAACTGATTGGATTAAGAATGGAGATATGACGCAAATTGACCTAATAGCATTTTTGCTGAAGTTTTCAAGAATAAAATTATTTTCTCCTTGGGAAAAAGTGCTAGTGGTCATCTCTGCTATAATATGGGGAAGGACTACCTTAAAAATCAAGCCGATAGAGGTTATTATTTTGCACACTTCAGCCAGATACTGCAAATTGCCATGGTTTGCCAAGCCCCCAACCAACAGTATTCCTGAAAACCCTAAAGAAAACCCAGGACCCTATCTAGGACTCTATAAAAGTTTTACTTGTTAAGTTTATTTTTTAGAAACATAAAATTTCCAGATTGTCCCTATGCAGATAAATCTTGAAACTTAGAGGAACCAGTCTCTCCCAGAACATCAACCAGTTGCATTCCTCTACCTCATAATGTTGATACCCCTTTTCAACACAAAGAAGTTAGCATGGTCATTGCCCAAATACCCCTGAAAATTAAGAAATATCAAATGAGAAGGAGGAGTTGTAACCAAGAAGTTAGGATTCAACAAATGAGTATGACTACTGAATTATTGTATAGATATTTCTTTTTAATTTCTAGTGTAATAGAACAATCAGAAGGAAATACCTGAAACTGTAGAATTATAACACATACTATACTTTGAAATTTGCTCTGTAACTATTTGTCAGACTGTACTTTGAAATTTATCACTTTTCTGCATATTTTTTATTTCACACTAAAAAATATTTTTCTACAAAATCAAGCCAATAACTTGTAAAGCATCTTCAAAAGAGGGAAGTTGAGAGAGACAGTAACCTGATGACATTATTTGAAACACTGGATGTTAAATCTCTTTAATTTACCAGAAAATGGGACCAATACTTTGTTCTCATGTTTTTGCTAACATGTATCTGCTTTTTGTCTCTTGCAACGAAAATAGTCTTGCCTTTAAACATACTGAGCACATTTCAACTATTCAGACAAAATGGGATAGAAAAAGACTGAAAACTTTTCTCATTGTGGAAAGCTGTATTATGGTATTGCTCCACAAATGATAATTTTAGTCATGTATACAGGAAATGATTCTATTAATTAATTGTTAGCTCTGTAACTGAATGTCGGCTGAGGTCCTCATATACTGAGATTTAAATAAAATTGGCCAAAGTTCTGTGATCCATAGCTTGCAGAGCGTCATGTTTTCCCCAATATTTTTGGAAATTCTTCATAACTTACGTTCTCAAGATTTATATTCCTTTTGTTAATTGTTTAATATCTTTTATCTCACCTTGCATGACTCTTTTGTCTCATTTATGACTCAGATTAGTAGCTCAGTCTTTTTGATTTCCCCCAAACCTCTCACACATGGCACATCTGCATAGACAACTTTTAATGGTTTGTGGTAGCCGAAAAGGGCTTGCAACTGCAACTTTGTGAACAGTTGAAAATTAAATTAAACAGTAGAATTCTTTTTCATAAAAGCCCTTTGGGCTCATTGTCACTAGGAAATTATCACTGATCACCTTTTCCTAATGGTTATGCCTTTTTCAATACTGCTCAGGTTTTGTTCTGAGTCTTTCTTTTCCTTTACTCTTTTCTCTTTTTTGCTTGCCCCCTTTTCTAATTCCCTTTTTTGCTTGCCCCCTTTTCAAATTCCTCCTCATTTCTTCTGTAGAGTGGTTTAGAGTTCTCTCTTCTCCCATTCCAACTCTCTCATTAAAGCATCACTTTCCTTACTAAAAATCACTGTCAGGCTGTTTACACAAATAAAATCACTACATCCTCCATTCCCATTACCCCCTTTGGCACCAAACTCTTGGAGTAACTTTTTTTTTGGCCACTTGCTACATTTTTAAAAGATTCTCAAATAATAAATGTCTAGCCTTAAAAAGATTCTGCACATGCTCTTCTCCCATTCTTCTTAGCAAAGTAAATATTTTAAGTAAAATGGTTCAGGAGAGAAAGGTGAGGTTTATCTTTGCTCACTAATAGTACCTTATATAAATTCCCTGCAAGTGGCCATTCAAATGGAATTTAACTTGGGGCACCCAGCAAACATTTGTTGGCAAGAGGAGCACATTGTCTAGTTAATATTTGGGTTATGTATCGATGAATTGGTAAGCCAGGGCAGTAATTTAAAATCTCATTGATCAAAGGAAAACTTGGTTGGTGGAGGAGGCAAAGTTCAGTTATGGGACCAAATGTAAATCTTGCTCTATTTTCCTGGGTGCTTTATTGGGAAACTAGACTGTTTTCCAATAAAAATTTGGCTGGAACGAACAATCTGGGAAATTAAGCAAAGCTCTCAACTGGCTGATTCTCAGTTCTGTTATTCTGGAACCAAAATTGAGTTCATTTTCTGAAACAAATAGGCATAATGCTGTTCAGTAATGTTTTCAGGTGATCTCTGTAAATGTATACAGTGGGAATGTTCTGAAGGTTGCAAACCCACATGGCTCAGGTGATAGTATTGTCAGGAATCTGTAGTCATCCCCTGCTGCCTAAGCTACTTCTCCAAAATGCATAATACCAATATCTTTCCTTTTCCAATATTAAAGCAGTGGTAAGATAATATCTGGAAGACATTCTGAATTCCTTGGAACTGGGACCTCCTTAGATCTGGTCACACAGACCATTAGTCCTTTCCATTTGTCTCTGAGCTGAATTCCTTTTTTAAAAACAAAAATTATTGACTAGCTTAAAAATCCCTTGTAAGTAATCACTGACCTATTTAAAACTTGCAGATCAGTGACTAGAAAATGATTTGATAGTATAACTCTGTAGGAATCCCTTTTATTTGACCAATGAAAAAAAAATGAAAGGAATTGCTCCTGCCTTGAACAGCATTCCATGGTAATAATCACATAAGAAATTTCCTTCAAGTTTTAAACCAAACAGGTGGAGGCTGTCAGGGCATACTAGCAAAGAATCTGAGAAGCTAATTCTAGCTCAATCTTTTCTATTAGTGCCCCTTTGCCCACACAATCTTATTTCTGCCTGATCCACTGTTGTGTAAGATACTGAACACAGCTGTGGATCAATGAAGCCATTTACAGATCCAGCTCATGGGTAAGATAAATGATGGATTAATCTAAGTTCCTTGGGGCATTTATATTTTGAAACACATCTTAATGGTAACTGAAATCACTTAAAGAAGCATCTGTCAATTTTTGCATTCTCTTTTTCTCCTTCCTAAAGTTAATGCTTTATGTATTTATTTATTTATTTTGACATTCTATTACTGCTTCCAAGCTTATACAATTCTATGAGAACTGCCTATGAACATTGGGTTCTATGCCTAGCCATGGGTCTTTCTTGCCATAAAGTTAAAAGGCACAGGCCTATTATCACATAGGTGCCAAATGCTAAAATAAACCTACAGCAAGTTATCTTTTCAGAACTGTGGGGCACACAAATCAATTCCTGTTCTTGATGACCATTAATGTTGATACTGATTTCCAACAGAGAAATAAACAGAGGGTAGAGAAATTTGAAGGAAAGTTAATGGTAATTTGTTTCCAGAGAATCAAACTTTGAGTTAGTCAAGATAAAAATGCAGTTAAAGTACAGAAACATGACTGCTAGATGGGTAATCTCATTCCTTCACTATCCTGACATAATCTGTGAACCATCATTATGGTGGTAGTTTGGATGGCACTAGGTATAGTGTTTTACATGTATTATCTTATGCAATGATCAAGATAATTCTAGTATTGGAGTAATGTCCACATTTTACAGATGGGGAACTGTAGCTAAGAAAAGGAACTTCTCTAAGATCATGTAACCTGAGAATAATTTAACAAAATTGACTGACTCTGATTGTGAGAGATAACAGATGACAGACCTGGGGAAATCACACTGAAAACATATGTATCATTTATGCTCAACACATAGTCATGCAAAAGGTATTTACTTTATTCTCATTTTCTATGCATGCCAGAATATAAGAAATTGTTTATCCTCCAAGTTAATTAACCATATTGTGCTTTCTTCAATATTCAATAGCCTCCACATTCCAATGAAATTCCCTTTGAAAGTTCTCTTTGCAAATTTCTTATAACATATTTCTTGATGCATCAGAACTCTCTCCTTTAGGTTTTTGTGGAAACTGACATAAGACATACACTTTTGTGAAATACTAGGTGTGTCCTTTTGGAGTCTGTTGATCTTCAATGTGGCGTTCATAGGATCGGTAGGTTTTGGTGACCACTTTTTTGTCTCTGTGGTGCTTACAAAGTCACTGATGATTTAGAATCCAAACACCTTAAAAGTTGTGTCTCATTGCTCTTCCTTGTTCTAATTGAGTACATTAGATAACTGTTGATAGTTATATACATTTACTGAAATCTCAAGAAAAGAGAACACATTTTCCATGCTGCATTTGTTTGTGTGTATAAGCAGTTGTCTTCAGTTATGAAACTACACAAACTCTTTGTATTGGAGACAAAAACACAATATTTGGTTAGCAGTCAATTGTAGTAGGGAGAATATTTGATATTAAAACTTATGTTGTTGGAAGGAAAAGAAAATAGTTGGAAAAAAGTTTACTCTTGTTTATGATTGATTGGTATTTTATGTGTTTTGACATTTTATAATCAGTAAAGCACTCATCTTCACTCTATAAGCATTTACTACATATTTTTATGGATTGAAAACAATGTTTGAAAACTTAGAAGGTCAGCATTAAATTATGGTTATTATTGTCATATCCAGTAGTGAATAATAAAAATTGACTACATTTAAAACATGGGACTATAGGTAGGGAAATTTATAGTAGTAAGAAAATTCTTACAATTATAAAATGTTGAGAAAAATTAGAAGAAAACTTTAGTTTTCTACTCTACATTGAGTACAGTATACTACGTGACATGGGAAATAACAATTCCTTACAGATTTCTGAAGAAAAAACAAAAACTCCCATGGTAATTTGCCTGCCTCGCATACCCTAATGTGGTATTTTTCAGGAAATAGACAGGTTTCATACTGAAAAAGATCTGAATAATGTTTAAGAAGTCACCTAAGTTATTACATATAAAGAATAACCATATGCTACAGAATTTGAATTCTGAAATCTTCTTCCCATGATTAATTAATTATTCAATTAATTAAAGGATTAATTTTAAACTAGATCCACCCAAGCAAGTGGCCCTCCATATTCTGAGGAGGAATAAAAACAAATGTTGGCCTTGGGTATCTGGTTAACTGAGAAAAAGTTGCATCTGGGTCAGAATTATTCACACTTTGCCAAATCTTTCATTTTCCTTTGACCTGGTGGTTCTGACCTTAGGCCAGGGTAGTGAGACACATACAGATTGAACTATAACTTGTTTAGGCACTATTTTGCCAGGGGTGTGCCTTACCTTGTAAATTTATCCAGCACAGTTTAATTCTATCTGGTTTAGGTACTCCTTAGTAATATCAGAAAGGCTTGTTTTTTCTGTTTTTCCCCAATATTTTATAAATATTATATGATCATTTGAAAATGGCTGAATACACACTAATGAACCAAATAGATACAAGCATAAAACAATTCAAATAAGCATTATTAGTTTTGTGAGTGGGGGTGTTATACACATAGTTGTGTTGTATTACATATACATACATAAACAAATACGGTAGCAGGGTATTAAAATCCTTGTCTTTAAGGAATTGGCATAAACTATGATCAAAAGTGAACAAAGATACTGCTCACATCATGATGACAAGATCTTTGCTTTCTATCCTCTTTGATTCTGCCATGCATGATGATGCTTTCCTCTCTTAATGCTGATTCACATTCCACAGGAATGTAAAGGAGAGTGGTAACTCCCTTGTTATTAAGAGCTCTTGCAGTTAATACAGAAAATTATTTCTGTTTGCAATTCATCCAAGTTCATATTTAAAATTTTTACAGTATCTATGTTGAATTTTATAACAGTATTTCAGTATTTCTATTTACTATTACAAAAATTCCTTATAGCTGGTGAAAGGTGTCTTTTTTTCCAAAGTTTTATTATGGATATTTTCAAATACACAGAAAAATTGAAAGAACTACATAGTGGACTTGCATATACCCACCATCTAGATTTTACAATTAAAATTCAACTGTATTTGCTTTACCACATATCTGTCCATCTAGTAAAAATGTTATTATAAATACTCTTTTATTGTAAACAAAAGAGTTCTATATAGATTTTTAAAGTTTCTTTTAAATACAGTTTTAGTGAGATATAGTCACATATCCTTCAGTCATCCACAGTGTACAATCAGTTGTTCATAGTACCATCATACAGTTGTGCATTCATCATCAAAATCAATTTTTGAACATTTTCATTACGCCAAAAATATAAAAATAAGAATAAAAATACAAGTAAAGAGGAACACCCAAAACATCCTATCCTCCCCATCCTCCTATTATTCATTTAATTTTTGTCACCATTTTTCTACTCATCTGTCCGTACACTAGATAAAGGGAGTATGAGCCACAAGATTTTCACAATCACACAGTCACACCATGTAAGCTACATAGTTATACAATCGTCTTCAAGAATCAAGGCTACTGGGTTGCAGATCAACAGTTTCAGGTACTGTATTTCCTTCTAGCTATTCCAATACACTAAAAACTAAAAAGGGATATGCATAAGAATAACCTCCAGAATGACCTCTTGACTCCAGTTGCAATCTCTCAGCCACTGAAACTATTTTGTTTCATTTCTCTTCCCCTTTTGGATCAAGAAGATTTTCTTATTCCCACAATGCCAGGTCCACGCTCATCCCCAGGAGTCATGTCCCACATTGCCAGGGAGATTTACAACCCTGGGAGTCATGTCCCACAGAGTGGGAAGGGCAGTTAGTTTACCTGCCGAGTTGGCATGAGAGAGAAAAGCCACATCTGAGCAACAAAAGAAGTTCCCTGGGGTGGACTCTTAGGCACCATTATAAATAGGCTTAGCCTCTCCTTTGCAGTAATTAGCTTTCATAAGAGCAGGCCCCAAAATTGTTGGCTCAGCCTTCTAAATTGGTAGTCTCCATTGCTTCTGAGAATATCAGTAATTCCCCAGGTGGGGAAGTTTAAAATTTCAGCATTTTTCCCCAGTCCCTCAGGGGGGCTTTGCAAATACATTTTTATTCTCTGCCCAAATTACTTGGGGATGTATTGGGGTTTCATACTGACCTGTACAAACCAACCAGATCTCACCCCGTATTCTAAGTTCCATTTAATTATGGTGGTTGAATACACTGATCCTACAAGTTAAATTATTTAGGGAGCTACAGAACATATAGATTTTATACTAAGTAAACATCTCTTCCTTTGGTCTCACACAGAATTTGAAGTTTTAAAACACAGTCAATATCATCCTTTACCCTTTAGTATAATTTGCCTTAGTCCTAAGCAGATCTGCTTCATTCATATCTCCAACTGAGTCTGAACTCGTTTTCAGCCTTTTTAACAGTTGCTGTATGGGGAGTACTGACATTCATAGCTTCTAAACTTTAGCTCTGAGTCTTAGGTGTCACACAGATACCTGAAGTTCCAGAGACTGACAAGCTTATTCACAGAGAGCTCATCATCTCAGAGTTTATAGATAACCATTACAACTCAGGAATAGATGTGAATGCTGTTAAGAGCTTACAATCTAGGGACTTTTACAATAAGACTTCCCCTGATAACCTGTGATCTAAGATTCAATTCTCAGAGTTTTCACATTATAGTTAGTCCATATTATTGGGGCTTATTTCATTCAAAATGTTGTCCTCAAGATCCATTCACCTAGTTTTATGCCTGACAACTTCATTCCTTCTTGCACACTCGGTATTCTAGTATGCATACCCCACAGTTCACCATTGTGTTCATCAGTCGATGTACCCTTAGGCCACCTCAATCCATCACAAATCGTGAATACTGCTGCCATAAACACCAGTGTGCAAATGTCCATTCATATCCCTGCAGGAGATTATGGCAACCCAATACTTAGCTTCTTGTAGAACCACCACACTGTCCTCCAGATGGGCTGCACCATTCTACTTCTCCACCAATAGTGAAGAGATACCTCCCTCTACATTTTCTCCAGGACTTGTATCCCTCTGTTTAGTTTTTCCCTGCAATTATATAAAGATATAGTCACATACCATACAATCATCCACAGTGTAGTTTGTTCACAGTATCATCATATAGTTGTGTATTCATCACCACAATCAGCACTTGAACACATTCATTACTCCAAAAAATTAAAATAAAAATAGTAAAAAAGATAAAAGAAAAAATAGAAAGGTAAGAAAACACCACCATCACTAAAAATCCCATACCCCTCCTTATATCCCCCTCTTAAAGACATTTAGCTTTGGTATATTGCCTTTGTTACAATTAATGGAAGCATATTACAATGTTACTATTAACTGTAGACTCTAGTTTGCATTGATTATATTTTTCCCCAATACCATCCTCCTTTCAATACCTTGCAAAGTTGAAATTTATTTGTTCTCCTACATATAAAGACATTTTTATATTTGTGTAATTAATCACCATCATTGACCACCCTAGGTTTCAATAAATTATGCAGTCCCAGTCTTTATCTTCTATCTTTCCTTTTGGTGTCATACATGCCCCTAGCCTTCCTCTTTCAACTGTACTCACAATATTGTGCTACCATCACACAGTATTGTATTATCCATTTCTGGTTCTATACAATCAATCATGTTGAACATTCTATACACCTTCAGTATCAAATGCCTGATCTCTACCCTCTTTCTAAATCCTGAAAATCTGTGTTCTCGGCTTTAATTCTCAATGTTTGCTCGTTAATGTTAGTTCACATTAGTTAAGACCATACAGTATTTGTCCTTTGTTTCTAATTTCACTCAACATCGTGTCCTCAAGATTCATCTACGTTGTTACATGTTTCATGACTTTATTCTTACAACTGTAGTGTAATATTCTATCATATGTATATACCACAGTCTGTTTATCCATTCATCCATTGATGGACATTGGTGCTGTTTCCATCTCTGGGCAATCGTGAATAATGCCACTATAAACATCAGTTTACAAATGTCTGCTCATATCTTAGCTTTCAGTTCCTCTGAGTATATACTAGTAATGGAATTGCTGGATCATATGAAAATTATATACTTAGCTCTCTGAGGAACTGCCACACTGCCTTTCAGAATGGGTGCACCATTCTGTATTCCCACCAACAGTGAATAAGTGTGCCTCTTTCTCTATATCATCTCCAGCACTTGTAATTTTCTGTTTTTTGATAATGGCCATTCTAGTAAGTGTGAGATGATATCTCATTGTAGTTTTGATTTGTATTTCCCTAACAGCCAGTGAAGTTGAGGATCTTTCATGTGGTTTTGAGCCATTTGTATTTACTCTTCAGAAAAGTACCTGTCCATGTTTTTTCCCCATTTTTAAACTGGGTTGTTTGTCTTTTTGTTGTTGAGTTGTAGGATCTCTTTATATATTCCGGATATTAAACCCTTATCTGATATGTGGTTTCCAAATATTGTCTCCCATGGCGTAGGCTGCCTTTTTACTTTTCTGACAAGTCCTCTGATGTACAAAAGTGCTTAATTTTGAGGAGATCCCATTTATCTATTTCTTTTTTCATTGCATTGGGTGTAAGGTCTAGGAAAACAGAAAGGTGTATTTTAATTTTGTACTTCTCAAAGATTAATGTGCTACAAACCACATAGTAATAGTATTAAAGTGCAGATTCTGATTAAGTAGGTTTGAGGAGTGTCCTGAGAATCTGCATTTCTAAAAGGAGATGCCAATGCTGCTAGTCCTTGTTTACACTTTTAAAAAACGTTTTTAACTTTTTGTAGTTAAAATATACAAGTCTAAGCTCTCCATCTTAACCATATTCAGGTATACAATTCAGAAATATTTATTACATTTACAATATTGTGGTCTTATCACCAATATCCATTACACCAACTTTTTTTATCACCTCAAACAGAAAACACTTCACACACTAAGCTGTCTCTCTCTCTTCCTGCTACCCCTGGTAACCTATAAAAATACTGTGTGTCTCTGAAGTTTGTTCCTTCTAGGTGTTTCATATAAGTGAACTCATATAATATTTGTGCTTTTGTACTTAGATTATTTCACTCAACATATTTTTAAGGTTCATACACATTGTTGCATGCATCAGAAGTTCATTCCTTTTTATGGCTAATATTCCATTGGCATATATACAATATTTTGTTTTTCCTTTTGTCTTTCATGGACATGAGGGTTGTTTCCACCTGGCTAATGTGAATAATGCTGCTATGAACATTGATGTACAAATACCTGTTTGAGTCCCTGCTTTCAATTCTTTGGGGTATACACCAAGAGGAAGGATTGCAGGGTCATATTGTAATTCTATTTTCAATTTTCTAAGTAACCACCAACTGCTTTCCACAGAGGCTGCACCATTCTACAGTGCTACTAGCAACTTATAAGGGCTCATGTATCTCCACAATCTCACCAGCATTTATTATTTTCTGTTCTTTTAATAATAGCCATCCTAGTGGATGTGAACTCGTTTCTTACTGTGATTTTGATTTGCATTTTCCTGATGACCAGTGATGCTAAGTATCTTTTCATGCGCTTATTGGCCATTTGGATATCTTCTTTGGAAACTGTCTATTCAAGTCCCTTGCCCATTTTATAATTGTTCTATTTGTCTTTTTGTTGTTGAGTTGCAGCAGTTCTTTATGTTTTAGATGTTAAATCCTTATCGGATATATGATTTTCAAACATTTTCCCCATTCTGTAAGTTATTTTTTCACTATCTTTATGTGTCCTCTGACATACAAAAGTTTTTAATTTTGAAAAAGTCCATTTTATCTATCTTTTCATTTGTTACATGTTCTGTTGGTGTCATATCTAAGAAATCACTAGCATATCCGAAGTTACAAAGGTCCCCTCCCCCCATGTTACCTTCTACAAGTTTTATAGTGTTAGCTTTTCTGTTATGTTCCTTGATCCATTTGGAGTGTATATGGTGTGAGATAGGCATCCACCTTTGATCTAGTGCAAGTGAATATCCAGTTTGCCCAGCACCACTGGTTTAAGAGACTGTTCTTTTCCCAATTATTGTATTTGGCACCTTTGCCTAAATCAATTGGCCATAAATTTGTGGGTTTCTTACTGAACTCTCATTTCTATTCAATTGGTCTATATGTCTATCTTTATTCCAGTACCAAGTTGTTTTTATTATTAAGGGTTTCTAGTAAGTTAAGAAACCAGGAAGTGTGAGCGAGACCTCCAACTTCATTCTTCCTTTCAATGGTAATTTGGCTATTTGGGATCCCTTATGATTTCATATGACTTTGAGGATTGGCCTTTCCATTTCTGCAAAAAGGGCCACTGGGATTTTGATAGGTATTGCCTTGAATCTATATATAGTTTTGAGTAGGATGACATGTTAAAGATATTTAGTCTTAAAATTCATGATCATGGGGTGTCTTGCCATTTACTTAGGTGTTCTTTGGCTTTTCATTCAGCACTATTTTGTAGCTTTCAATCTAAAAGTTCTTCACCTTCTTGGTTAAATTTTTTCTTAAGTATCTTATTCATGTAGGAGCTATTGTGTATGGGATTTTTCAAAAAACTCCTTTTCAGAATATTCTTTGCTGGTGTATAGAAACATGATTTTAGCCTGCAAAATTGCTGAACTTACCAATTCTAGAAGTTTTGCTGTGGATTCTTGGGGATATTCTATATAAAGGATCATATCATCTGGGAATAGATGTAGTTTTACTTCCTCCTTTCCAATATAGATGACTTTTCTTTTATTTCTTGCCTAACTGCTCTTGCAAGGTTTCCAGTACAATGGTGAGAGAGAGCAATGGTGAGGGTGGGCATCTTTGTCTTGTTCCTCAGCTCAGGGGGAAAGTTTCAGTCTTTCACTATTGAATATAATGGTAGATATACATTTTTCATACATGCCATTTTATCATGTTAAGGAAGTTACCTTCTATTCCTATTTTTCTGAGTGTTTTTATCATGAAAGGGGGTTGTGTTTTGTCAATTGCCTTTTCTGTATCAATTGAGATGTCTGTGTGATTTTCTTTCTTTATTCTGTTAGTGTGGTATATATTACATGGATTAATTTTCTTATGTTGAACTACCCTTGCATTCCTGGGATAAATATAAATTCCATTTGGTTATGGAATATAATTCTTTTAATAAGCTATTGGATTCGATTTGCTAGTACTTTATTGAGGATTTTGTATCTATATTCATAAGGGAAATTGGTCCGTAGTTTTCTTTTCTGGTGATATCTTCATCTGGCTTTGCTATTCGGGTAATTTTGGCCTCACAGAATGAATTGTGAAGAGTTCCCTCTCTTCATGTATATACTTCTTTCAGTTTTGTCAGTGTCTGCCTCATGTGTTTTGGGGGCTCTGTGACTAAGTGAGATATACTTAAAATTGTTATATCTTCTCATTGGATTGACACTTTTATTAATATATAGTGTCCTTCTTTGTGTCTTGTAATAACGGTTTGTACTTAAAATCTGTTTTGTCTGTTATTAGCATAGCCATCCCCGCTCTCTTTTGGTTGCTATTTGCATGGAATACTTTTTCTCATCAATATTTCACTTTCAACCTATTTGTGTCTTTGGGTCTAAGGTGAGTTTCTAGTAAATAACATATAGTTAGATCATGTTTTTCTTTTTAAATCCATTTTGCCAATCTGCATGTTTTGATTGGAAACTTGAATCCATTTACATTCAGAGTGATTAGTGATAAGGTGAGACTTACTTCAGCCATTTTGTCCTTTTTTTCTTGTTTGTGTCATATCTTTTGTGTCCTTTTTCTTCATTGCAGTCTTCTTCTGTGTATAGTGGATCTTTTGTCATAAACAGAGTAAACATTTTCTCATTTCTGTTTCTGTACATACTTTAAATACTTTCTTTGAGGTTATCATAGGTTTGTATTTAGCAATCTGTATCTATGCCCAACTGTGTTGAAATGCTACCAACTTAACCTCAATAGCACACACAGTCCCTGCTCCTATATCCCACCATTTCTTCTCTTTGCTTTTTTTGTCACACATTACCTCTTTTTATTTTACATGTCCATTATGTAGAAATATGATTATTTCCTATTTATTTGTAATCTAAATGTTATAAGAAGTAAAAGTTATTATGTAGAAATTATGATAATTTTCTATTTATTTGTATTCTAAATCTTATAAAAATAAGAGTTACATACTGATGATACAGTAATAATAGCATATATATTTATTCATGTGGTTACCTTACAGAGATCTTTAATTCTTCATTTTGCTCCAAGCTACTATCTACTGTCCTTTCCTTTAAACTTGAAGAACTCCCCTTGGTATTTAATGTAGGGCAGATCTTGTGGTGGCAAACTCCTTCATTTGTTTATCTGTGATTGTCTTCAACTTTCCCTTATTTCTGAAGAACAGTTTTGTCAGCTATAGAATCTTTTGTTAGCAATTTTTCTCTTTCAGTTATTTTAATGTTATGCCATTGCCTTCTCACTTTCATGGTTTTTGATGAGAAATTGGCAGTCTTATTGAAGATAACTTGTATATGACAAAATGCATCTCTCTTGCTGCTTTCAGAATTCTGTCTCAGTCATTAGCATTTTACAATTTGGATATGATATCTCTTAGAACAGATCTATTTGGGTTTATCCTGTTTGGAATTTGTAAGGCACCTCAAATGTCTTTCATGTCTTTCATCAGATTTGGGAAGTTTTGGGACATTATTTCTGCAAATATTCTTTTTGCCCCCTTTCCTTCTTTTGTCCTTCTGGGACTCTCATAACACATATATCAGTATGCTTCAGGTTGTCCCACAAGTCCCTGAGGCTTTGCTCAGTTTTTTCATTCTTTTCTCTATCTGCTCCTCAGATTATATGATTTCAGTTATCCTGTCTTCTAGTTCACTGATTCTTTCTTCTGCTTGTTCCAATCCACTGTTAAACACCTCTAGTGTGTTTTAAATCTCCAATAATGTGTTTTTCATCCCCACCAATTCTATTATATTCCTTTTAAAACTTTTCTAATATTTTTTGCTCACATATCACCTTTTTGGCACTATTTAGTTCTATGTTCATGTTTTCCTTTAGCTCACTGAATTTATTTAGGAGATTTGACTGAACATTTTTTATTAGTTTTTCCATCATATTTACTTTATCTGTTGAATAAGCCATCTTTTCCTGTTTCTTTATATGACTTGTGATTTTTCCCTGATGTCTGAGCTTTATATTAGTTTGGTGTGCTAATCCTGGAAACGGTTCTTTCTTCTTATGTAAAGTTTTAATGTAGACTGTCTGTGTGTTAAGGCTTGTCTTCAATGCTTTGCCTAGTTTACACTGAACCTTTAGAACAGGCTATGGTTAAGAGCTGAGGTTTTCTCCTATCTCTCTGAGCCTGTGTTTTACCTATGTGTACAGTAACTTTCAAGAATTCCCTTGTATGTGTGATGGTTTCCCCACCAGGAGGATTTCCTCTCTCCAGCTCTCCTCCCAGATTCCTAGGCTTTACTTTTTGTATTTATACAGGTTTTCCTCCTCAACATCTGTAGTCAGCTCAGCTCTACTTCCACACACTGGACTGTACTTTTTGTTTTTATACAGTTTTTTTCTCCCCAGCATCTGTATTCAGCTCAGCTCCACTCTCACACACTGCTCCACACTTTCATGTTAGCTTTCAGCCCTGCATTCATGCTGCCATTCAGCAGGTCTGCTCTGGCTTTCCATACAGCTTTTCTGATCCCAGTAACTTCTGTGTGCAGGGACCCAGATCTGCACCCTGAGTCTTTTCCCCATGGAACCAGATGGGGTCAATGGACAAAGGCACCAATATTTTCATTTAGGTTCACTAGAAATCAGAACCCACAACTTGTACTGTGGCCAAAGCAGCACATTGGGTATATCTGGCTTCTTAACTGCACTTGAATGTGCATACAGACCACTGCTGTGGGTCTATGTGGCCTAAGTACCCTGCATTTGAGTATGCATGGGTCACCTGACTGCTGCCACAGGTAGATCAGTCCTCAGGGACCAAGATTAGAATTTGCTCTAGCCACAGAGCCCTCACTATGAGTTGTGCAAAATGCCTTAGGGATATGCACATAGGGGATGATTCTGGACCAGTAAATTTGTCCTGTTGCTTTCCTCCTATTTTTGTTTTTTTTTTTTCCTTCTTATCCAGCATTCCTTTAGTTGTTCTCTAGTTTAACTGTCTTCTACAGTTTTGAGAGAGTTGCTTTTCCCCTTTTATTTGGCTATTCCTAAGGGGGGGCATTTACCAAGATGTCCTGTGCAACCATCTTGATGACATCACCTCTCCTGGCATCTGCTATGAGGAGTAAGGGCCAAAACACACACACACAGCACAGCTGTCTGCTGTAGCTTTTAGAGAATACCTTTTCTCTATTCTTCCTGGAGTGAATGAGAAAATGTATGTGTATACCTGTGAGCATAAGACAGATACAAATAAGAGAAAATTACAGTTGATCTTGGCATTTGGTTTCTAAAATATGTTATGTGTTTAACATAAAATATCTTGCTTTCATTACTCAAAAGTTCCTTTACTCATGGATCAACATCTTCCCTATCTGTAGTAGGTTGGGTGTTACTGTTCAGCCATCTCGTGCTACAAACATGCTGTCATTCATTCATTTACTCAATAATTATTTATTAAGTATATATTGTGTGTCAGAAAATGCAGTGGGTACTAGCTATAGAGTGGTGAGTGAGGCATATTCCCTGCATTCAAGGTACTACTTAAGAGGAAGAGACAGATAAGGGGATGAAATGTTAATATTGTGTTAATATAAAGCACTACATAAGCACAGGGATTCAGGAAGATTTCACAGATATCTGACATTGGTCTAAGACTTGGTGGGTGAGTAAGAATGTTCTCAGAAGTAGAATTTTACCTAAGGGCATTCCTTGCAGAGGTAACAGCTCTTGAAAAGGCACAGAAGCATTAAAGTGAATGGTGTATCTAAGGAAGCACAATAGTTTAGAATGGTTCTGAGGATGTGGCAAGAGATGAGGCTAAAGGTAAGCAAAGCTCCAACTTACATATAGTCTTCATTCTAAGAAAGATGAATTTTTATTGCATAGGAATGTGGAAATATTTAGTTTTTAATTAGGGTAATTACTACAATATTTATGTTTTAGATAAATAATTTCAGTAGCAGTATATAATGTTGAATTTTAAAGGGGAAAATTTGGAGTGTATCAGTACAAGTGAGAAACAATGGATTCTGAACTAAGGTACTATCAGTGGGGATAGTAAAAAATATTCTGGAGGTAGAAATGACAAGACTTTTTGGTAAACTGAACACTATAGTAAGATTGAGGAAAGATGATTTTCAAATCTTCAGTCTGATTAATTAGGTGTGATATGATGGTTTCTGTTAAAGAACTGCATAGAGAAGAATGTAGTTATTTTCAAAATGATGATGAATTCAGTTCTTATTTTGTTGAGTTTGAGCATTTTGTAAGAGAATCAAAGGGAGTTTTATGAGGTCCAGCTTAAACAAAATGCATATGGAATATGGAAGTTGGATCTTTTTATTAGCCTGGATCACCTGGTATCTTCTCTTTGTAGCTAAAATATTCTGTTTAGTGAATGACAGAGCAAGGTTATCTCCAACTTCAATATCCATAATTGCTTTTCTTCTGATTTACTTTGGAATTTGAAGAATCCAAAAGACCATAAGATTACAATAATTCTTTCCATGATATTATGTAACAGAGTAATTTAGCTGTGAGAGCAGTGCTACTAATAATTTAAACCATAAGCATTTTCTGAACTCTTTGAAACATATATTTTCAGGGATACCTAAGAATTAATTACTATTTTGCGATATGACAACAGAACCAGGGTCTCACTCCGAAGTATATTCTTTTTACTGATATTTAATACTATCTCAAAATATTACTGGACCCCATATTTGAGATCAGATATTTATATCAATTCATAGAATAAGGAAGTATAAAGAATATTAAGACATGAGATTATCTGATCATGTATGAATACATAATAGATGATTGTTCTCACCTGGCAAATGGCCAGGTGGAATGAAAGCTTTGAACAATTCTCCTCTTTGATGTCCTTCTGGCATTCCAGGAGGAAGATCCTCCTTGAATATTAAATGATTTGTTTATATGGATATACTGGATGTTCTAGTTGCATGCAAGCTTCTGATAGGGTGTGATCATTAAGGTGATTCCAGTTAAAACTAAAGGAAAACTGAAAATGAGAATGGCCACAAATGAAAATGGAAATTTTGGACAAAACACAAGGATTCAAACTACTAGTAAGCCAGTAATTCAGCTGCAGTCATCATGCAAAGCAAAGAGCTATTATACCTTGTGATTACTTTTTTAATTTAAAAAAAGTTTATTTTTTGGTATCCAAATGCTTTCTTTTTTATTAGTGAAGTTGTGAGTTCACAAAGCAATCATGCATAAAAAGACAGGATTCCTGTACACTACCCCAAACCAACAACTTGCACTGGCGTGAAATATTTACTATTAATGATAGAACTTTTTCATAATTGTATTATTTTTTAACAGTAGGTATTTTATTATAATTGATGGAAATTGATTACAATAATTCAGTCTACTATCCTTTTTTATATTAGATGTATTTTTCCAATATACCACTCTATTATTATCACCTTGTCATATATTTGTTAAAATGTATAACATTAAAAATGAAAAATGAAGGAACATCCTTGTACTGTTAACTATAGTCCATCATCTACAATGAACTCACTGTACTGTACAGTCTTGTTTTAAATTAATCTTTATTATAGTAATATATATATCTCCTTAAGTATCCACTTGTAACCACATTCACCTATATAGTTCAGTGCTATTGATTACATTCACAATAATGTTCTACCATTACCACTATCCATTTCCATCAGACTAAATAGAAGTTCTGTACAAGTTAAATCTGAACTCCCCATTCTCTAACCCTAACCTATCACCAGGCAACCTGTATTCTAGATTCTAACTCTATAAGCTTACTTAATTATAATTATTTTTTTTAACTTTATCAAATAGAAAAACACTCCCAAACAAACAGAGCAAAGCAATGGGAAAAACGCATATCCTGAAATAACTTCTTTTCTTCCAATATACACCTACCATACCAAGAGAAAATTAACGAACCATAGTCACACCTGAGCATTCCCATATCATTAAGATCACCATCAATATCTTGTCCATTCTTAGTAGATTATCATTCTCCGTTCACTAGCTGCTGTCTATCTCTAGGCCCCTTATATTCAACAATATAAAACACCTTTTTACATTTTTCACAGAGTTCACATTACTGGTAACATGCAATATCTCTCCTTTTGTGTCTGGTTTATGTCACTCAACATAATGTCATCAAGCTTCTCCATGTTATCACGTGCATCAGCACCTCACTCCTCTGTATAGCTTAATATTATTCCATCATATGTCTATACCACACTTTATGCATCAGTTGATGAACACTCAGGTTGCTTCCATCTTTTGGCAATTGTGCATAATGCCACTATGAACATCAGTGTGAAAATATCTGTTTGAATCACTGCTTCCAATTCTTCTGGGTATTTACCTAGTAGCGGGATTGCCTGATCATATGGCAAGTTTATACCTAGCTTCCTGAGGAATCACCAGACTGTCTTCCACTGTGCCTGCACCATTTCATATTCTGACAGCAACAGATGAGTCTTATTCCTCTACATCCTTTCCAACACTTGTAGTTTTTTTTTTTAATAGTGACCATTCTAGTAGGTGTGAAATGATACCTTGTAGTTTTGATGTATATTTCTCTAATAGCTAGTGATGTTGAGCATCTTTTCATTTGCTTTTTAGCCATTTTTGTTTCCTCTTTGGAGTAATGTCTATTCAAGTCTTTTGCCAATATTTAATTAGGTTGTTTGTCTTTTTATTATTGAGTTGTAGGACTTCTTTATGTATTCTGGAAATTAAACCCTTATTGGATATTTAATTTCCAAATATTTTCTCCACTGAGTAGGTTCTTTCCACTTTCTCAACAAAATCCTTTATGCACAAATTTTTTTATTAGGAGCTCCTATTTATCTATTTTTTTCTTTTGTTACTTGTGATTTGTGCATAAAATCTAAGAAACCATGGCTTACTACAAGATCTTGAAGATGGTTCCCTACATTTTCTTCTAGGTGTTTTATGGTCCTGGTTCTTATATTTAGGTCTTTATCCATTTTGAGTTGCTTTTTGTATATGGTGTGAGATGGGGTCCTCTTTCATTCTTTTGTTATGAATATCTGATTCTCCCAGCACCATTTATTGAAGAGACTATTTTTTCCCAGTTGAGTAGACTTGGCTGCCTTGTCAAATATCAACTGACTATAGATGTGAGGGTCTATTTCTGAACTCTCAATTTGATTCCGTTGGTCAATATATCTAACTTTATGCCAGAACTATGCTGTTTTGACCACCATAGCTTCGAAACATGCTTTCAAGCCAGGAAGCATGAGTTCTGCTTTTTCAAGACATTTTTGATTATATGAGGACCCTTACCCTTCAAAATAAATTTGATAATTAGCTTTTCCATTTCTTAAAAATAGGCTCTTAGAATTTTGATTGGTATTGCATTGAATCTGTAAATCAATTTGGGTAGAATTAACAACTTAAAAATATTTAGTCTTCCAATCCATGAATGCAGAATGTCTTTCCATTTGTTTAGGTCTTTGATTTCTTTAAGTGTTTTGTGGTTTTCTGTGTACAAGTCTTTTGCATCCTTGGTGAAATTTATTCCTAAATATTTGTTTCTTTTAGTTGCTATATTGTAAATGGAATTTTTTCTTGATTTCCTCCTCAGATTACTCATTATTACCACTGAGAAACACTATCGATTTTTGCACATTGGTCTTGTCTCCTGTCACTTTGCTGAACTCATTTCTCATTATTAGCTCTAGTAGCTTTGTTGTACATTTTTCTGGACTTTCTACGGATACAGAATCATGTCATATTTAAATAGTGTTCTAGTTTGCTAATGCTGCTGGAATGCAAAACACCAGAGATGGATTGGCTTTTATAAAAGGGGGTTTATTTGGTTACACAGTTACAGTCTTAAGGCCATAAAGTGTCCAAGGTAACGCATCAGCAATTGGGTACCTTCACTGAAGGATGGCCAATGGTGTCCGGAAAACCTCTGTTAGCTGGGAAGGCATGTGGCTGGCATCTGCTCCAGAGTTCTGGTTTCAAAATGGCTTTCTCCCAGGATGTTCCTCTCTAGGCTGCAGTTCCTCAAAAATGTCACTCTTAGTTGCTCTTGGAGTGTTTTTCCTCTCTTAGCTTCTCTGGAGCAAAAGTCTGCTTTCGACAGCCATCCTTAAACTGTCCCTCATCTGCAGCTCCTATGCTTTCTTCAAAGTGTCCCTCTTGGCTGTGTCAAGCTGGTTACTTCTGTCTGAGCTTATATACTGCTCCAGTAATCAAGGCCCACACTGAATGGGCAGGGCCACACCTCCATGGAAATTATCTCATCAGAGTTATCACCTACAGTTGGGTGGCACACATCTCCATGGAAACACGCAAAGAATTCCAATCTAATCAGCACTAAAGTGTCTGCCCCACAAGATTGCATCAAAGAATATGGCTTTTTCTGGGGGACATAATACATTCAAACTGGCACAAATAGCAAAGGTTTTACTGCTTTGTTTCAATTTGGATGCTTTTTATTTCTTTTTCTTGCCTAATTGCTCTAGCTAGAACTTCTCTTCTAGCACAATGTTGAATAACAGTGGTGACAGTGGCCACCCTTGTCTTGTTCCCGATCTCAACAGGAAAGCTTTCCTTCTTTCACCATTGAGTATGATGTTAGATGTTGGTTTTTCATATATGCCCTTTACATTTTGAGTAAATTTTCTTCTATTCCTGTTTTTAATTTTTTTTCAATTAAGGGAGCTGGATTTTTTCAAATGACTTTTCTGCATTAAATTACTTTTCTGTATCACAGATGGTCCTGTGCTTTTTTTTCCCTTCATTTTGTTAATTTGGTTTATTATGTTAATTGATTTTCTTGTGTTGAACCACCCTTGCATAACTGGGATAAAACCCACTTGATTATGGTGTGTGATTCTTTTAATGTGCTGTTGGATTCAATTTGCAAGTAATTTGTTGATTTGGGCAACGGTATTCATTAGAAAGACTAGTCTGTAATTTTCTTGTAGTATCTTTATCTGGCTTTGGCATTAAGGTGATGTTGGTCCCATAGAATGAGTTAGGCAGTGTCCCTCCTCTTCAATTTTTTTGGAAGAGCTTGAGCAGGATTGGTATTAAGTCTTCTTGGAATGATTGGCAAAAGTCATCCATGAAGCCACCTTCTCCTGGGAGTTTCTTTGTTGGGAGGTTTGTGATGACTGATTAAATCTGTTTACTTGTAACTGGTCTGTTGAGGTCTTCTGTTTCTTTTAGAGCCTGTGTAGGCTGTCTGTGTGTTTATAGGAATTTAACATCTCATCTAATTTGTCTAATTTGTTGGCATATAGTTGTTCATTCTCTCATTTTATGATCTTTTTTACTTTTATGGTGTCAGTAGTATGCTCCCCCTCATTTCTGATTTTTTTGGCATCTTCTCTCTTTTTTTCGTCAGTTTAGCTAAGTGTCAATTTTATTGGTCTTTGTTTTAATTCAGTTGTTTATTCTCAATTTCATTTATTTCTGCACTAATCTTTGTTATTTCTTTCCTTCTGCTTGCTTTGGAATTAGTTTGCTGTTCTTTTTCTAGTTTCTCCAGGTGTGAGTTCAGTCTTTGATTTTAGCTCTTTCTTCTTTTTAAATGTAGGAATTTAGGGCAAAAAATTTCCCTTTCAGCCCTGACTTTACTGTATCCCATAAGTTTTGATATGCTGTATTCTTGGTTTCATTTTTCTTGAGATATTTACTAATTTCTCTTACAGTTTCTTCTTTGACCCACTGATTGTTTAACAGTGTGCTGTTTGTCTTCCATATATTTGTGAATTTCCAGTTCTCAGCCTGTTATTGATTTCTACCTTAATTCCCTTATGGTAAAAAAGTGTTTTGTATAATTTCAGTATTTCTAAATTTATGGAAACTTGTTTTGTGATCCAACATGTGGTCTGTCCTGAAGAATGATCCATGAGTACTTGCAGAGAATGTATATCGTATTGTTTGGAGATGCAATGTTCTGTATATGTCTGACAGGTCTTGTTCATTTATCATATTCTTCAAGTTCTCTGTTTCCTCTTTGATCCTCTGTATGTTCCATCTATTGATAAGAGTGGTATATTGAAGTCTCCACCTATTATTGTAGAGACATTTATTTCTCCCTTCAGTTTTGCCAGTGTTTAGCTCATTTATTTTGGAGCACTCTGGTTAGGTGCATAAATATTTATGATTGTTATTTAGTGTCCCCTTAATTAACATATAATTGTCCTTCTTTGTCTCTTATAACAGTTTTGCATTCAAATTCTATTTTTTCTGATATTAGTTAGCTACCCCAGCTCTTTTTTGGTACTGTTTGCATGGAATATTCCAACCTTTCACTTTCAACTACTTTGTGTTTTGGGTCTAAGGTGAAAGTCTCTTATAGACAGCATATAGTTGGATCATATTTTTGTCTAGTCTGCCATCTGTCTTCTGATTTATCCATTAACATTCAATCTTATTACTTTAAAGGCAGTGCTTACTTTAACCATTTTATCTTTTGGTTTTTATGTTGCATCTTTGGTAATCTTCATTTCTACTACAACCACTTGCTTCTGTCTTTTACATTCAGCCTGCAGAACTCCCTTTAGTAGTTCTTGTAGGGCATGTCTCTTGTTTACAAACTCTCTGTTTTTGTTTATCTGTGAATACTTTAAACTCTGCCTCATTTTTAAGGACAGTTTTGCTGGATAATGAATTCTTGCCTGGCAGTTTTTCTCTTTCAGTACCTTAAGTATATCATATCACTGTCTTCTCCTTCTCACCTCCATGGTTTCTGATGGGAAATTTGCACTTAGTCTTATTGTGGTTCCCTTGTGGGTGATGAATCGCTTTTCTCTTGCTGCTTTCAGGATTCTCTCTTAATCTTTGACATTCTGATTAGTGTGTGTCTTGGAGTAGATCTATTAGAATTTATTCTGACTGATGTATGTTGAGCTTCTTGGACATGTATATTTATGTCTTTGGTGGGAGTTATATAATTTTCAGCTATTATTTCCTCATATATTCTTTCTGCCCCTTTTCCCTTCTGTTCTTGGACATCCATGATACATATTTTTGTGTTCTTTGTGCTTTCATTCAAATCCCTGTGACCCTATTTTTCTCCATTCTTCATCTGTTCTTCTGTCTGTAAGATTTTGATTGTCCTGCTTTCCAGTTCGCTGAACTTTCTTCTGCCTTTTCACTTCTGTTGTTTGCCTCTAGAGTGTTTTTAATCTCTACCATTGTGCCGTCCATTCCTATTATTTCATTTGTTTCTTTTATACTTTCATTTTCTTCATGTTCACACAGTGCCTTTTTAATATCCTTTATCTCTTTATACATATTTTCCTTTATATCCTGAAACTGATTTAGGAGATTTGTTTGAACATCTTTGATTAGTTGTTCCAGATTCTGTCCCCAGAAGTTTTCATTTGTTCCTTTGACTGGGCTATACCTTCCTGTTTCTTAGTATGGCTTGAAATTTTTGATGATGTCTCGGTATCTAATTATCTTGGTGTGTAAACTCTGAAGGTCAGGTTCTCTTGTCGAGGGTTTTATTCTTAATTGGCTTTGTGTTAAAGCTCTTGACATTTGAGTCAACTTATTTTGGCCCTTTAGCATAGCCCATGTTTAAGTGATCAGATTTTTTTCAGCTCTTCTTCATCTGATTCTTGGCATAGGTGTGCAGTACATTTTTTAAGATTGCACTATCTGTGCAACTTTTACACCCCAGGAGAAATATTTTATTTTTTAACACTTCTTTTGTTGTCTCTAGCTGCTTTTGCCTGGCGGGGAATTTCTGGAGGAGGGTCACCCTGGAGAGGACTCTCACATTTCAGTATTTCCCAGCCAGAATAGGGTCAGGGACCCACAAAGGGGTTGCAGACTGGCTCCAAAGTGCCCTGGATAGAGGGTCAGGGAAGATGCCAAAAGCCTTTTCAGTGGTTCCCCGAAGCTGCACTGTCCTGGACTGTCCAGGTGATGGCACCCTTCAGCAAACTTCCCCACACCCTAAGGAGCACTGTGTCTTAAACCTCCACTGCCTCCACCCCTACTGGGTGCAGGGTTGAAACAATGGCTGTCAGTGGCTTTGTCCTGGGCAGGCTGAAACAAGAATCAGAGCCAGGACCCAGCAATCTGAATAGCTAATCAAAAGCCATGATCAGTGCTCACACATGCCCACCCCTACCCTGTTCTTGCAGAAAGGGTTTTTTTTGTCCCCTTCTGACAGCAGCCACGAGCCAGGGCCTGGATCTGAGGCAGCCTGCTGCCAAGGTGGGAGATGGGCACCAGCAGGTGCCATGCTGGGAGAGCTTCTCACAGGACTTGACTGCAGTTTATCTGCCCTTCTTCCATCTCTTCCCTGATGCTGTGTAGTGTTCTTCTGGCTCCTGGAGCCCCAGAACAGTTGTTTTTGACAGTTTCTGCCTGCTAATACCTGTTTCAAAGAAAGGACTGAGTTCTGGAGCTCCCTACTTTGCCATTTTCCTGTTACTCTGTCATTTTCCTGTTCATTTCATCAAGGTTAATAACCTTTTCCATGATTACTTTTATTTCTATACATTTTTAAGTGATGAAATGAGGTTTACATTTACACTTGCTGTACCTCTTTGTTTCCAACTGACTATCATTTCCTTTTAGGATGAAATAAGAAAATTTTTGATTAGTAGCATCAAGTATTCATTAGGAAATTGGGGAGTGATTTTAACTATATAGATGTCTATGTCTCTGTCTATGCATCTAATTTGCCTAAATCTGCATCCAAAACCTTGGTAACTTTGTGTAACTCTGCACCATTAATTTCTTCAGAGTGACATTCTGATGTGAGCTGAACAGATGGAATTGCAGGATTGTTCTAGCAAATTTATCATAAAAAATGCATCCGACACCTGTGTAATTTGCCTAATCATTTTCCTAATAAGCTCCCACCATTAATTATGCACGATTTCCACAATGCAATCAAGATAAAAGTAAATCTGATGACTTAATACCCTTCAAAATAATTGGTTCACCCAACACAAGGCCTCCTTTGCTTTCCGTAGCCATTTTAGTTAATTAGAAAAAGGGTGCACCCTGTTGGTGTCAGCAGAATGGAGGCTGATCACTTGGTGGGAGGTAGACCTGCTGGGTTTTTGGGCATGAGTCAAGGATATTAACTCATGAAAGAATAAAGCAAAATTTTGCCCCTTCCTCTTTTTTCAGTTCTCTTCACAACCCCTGTCCCCCAACCTCCCTGCCTCCCCCCACTCCACCCCCGTAGCAAACAGATGCGATTAGTGTTCTTCAGCCATCAGAAAACTGACTGCAGGACTCTGTGGGTCTAATGAGAATCAACTTTTCCAAGACTGCTGTCTTGTGGTGCAGCCCACCTGTCACATCATTAGGTGCAGCATGTGCCTTGAATTCACTTTGCTAAATGAGATTTACAGGCCCCAGTGAAACCCATCCTGCAGCATCCCTGCTTCAATTAGCTAAAGATTAATTGTCTGAGAAAGGGAATGAAAGTTTTACTTCAACTGACCTGAAAAAAAAAGGTAAAAAAAAAAAATGTATGGTTCAGGTATTCCACATAGGCCTGAGGCAGTGTGGAAAAACGTGATAATTTAAAGGTGCTGCAAATTTCCTATACCTCGCCTGGATGAATGAAATTAACTAGCACTAAAAGCTGTCAAATTAAAGGTTGACTTCCAGATATTAGCACCTTAAATGTCACCGAATATTCTCTTTCTTTTCTTTTTTCTTTTTTTTTTTTTTTGGCAAACATTCACATCAGCACACCTGCACATGCACACAAACATTTTCCTACTGCTGTTCCTGCTAACTGCTTGTTCGTGCCCAGCCTCGAGTTACTTGCTATAAATCTTTGTTGTAACCATGGCTACAGAACAACTGGCAATTACAAAATTTCCTCCATTTTTAATGTTATACTAATTATGTTTGAACATGTTTTAATGGAGAAGAGGAGTTGGAGGTGAGAAAAGCTTCTGGAGGAAGGGCAGAATGGGAGATCTCTGCTTCCATCTGCTGCACATTCCCTCTGCTCTCAGCCACACACAACCTTCAAGTTGAAGTGTATTACTGGTAGCTAGAATTATTAATTTCTAAATCATAATGCAAATTATGGAACATTAAAAACTTTAACATGCAGAAATGGCTGAAAGTAAATAGGCAATTTAATACATTTCTAGCATTGTGGCAAATGCAGTGATTTATTAGAATTTGGATAGGAATTATGACAACTTCTATTTCCAATAAATATTTAGTCTGAGGATTGGAACTGGCAACCTCCTTTGGCTAGGATGGGAACACACTGCAGAGAACATGAGGGAGGAGTGAGCATCCCCTGCAGTTGAGGAGCAAAGGTGATTTCATTCTTCAGTTCACTTTTATCATATTTCAACTGATCACAACTGGTTTGTGCTAATTTAAGTAAATATGTATGACAGCACTCAGTTTAAACTAATAAAATCTCACAAAATATAAACACACCTGGGGAAAATCCTTACCAAGATGGCACAGATAACACAGCAGACATGGCTTCCACTCCCAATATAAATTCTGTGTAAGAAGTTAAAAACAAAACCAGAGAGGAAAATGACAGTCTAATCAAATCCCCCCATAAAACCCTCAATGAATTCTTTATAAATATCAGGACATCTATTTGAAATATGCCTTTGAATCTGTTATCATTACCAATAATAAACCTTGCTCTAAACACATATTTAACTAAGAGTTATTAACTATCAAAACTATGAAGCACCATGATTTGAAAGGCATTTAAAACATTGTTTTTTTCATCTTCTTTTAAACTATTTTTTGTTTTATAATGTGCATATTTTATTAGTACGGTTATGTATATATATATATATATATATATATATATATATATATATAAACTTGGGAATATATTAATATACATATATTGTACCATATGCTCAGTTTTTAAATTTAAATTTAATTTTTCCTCTATAAGCATACATATCCCCAAACCTCAGAGAATCTTACACCAAAACTCCACTACCCGTTTGTAAAGTTAGATAGCAGGTTGGAAAAACTATCTGGCAACTTTAAGTCATAACCTTCTCATGGTTGTGGGTTTTCCATGCTTTGAAAGTTGAAGGTTCTCTCTGTCTTAAACCCAACAGTTAAGATTCCATCTAATAAAAGGAGAGAAATAGAAAATACTCCTCAGTGCATAAATCTTCCCCATTTTCTTTTTCATGTGAGTAGAACTATGAATTATGCAATTAAAAGAACTCTTTGTAAAAATAAATGCTTTATTCTTATATCCTTTTTTTCAGCTATCTGCACATTTACTTAACTTAATGAGGCTAATCATTAGCATTTTTATTTAAAAGCAATGCATCACATTCTGTCCCTTTTTCCTTTCCTAAATACCTACATTTATGTAATAACCAATCCATATTTAACATTTACTATACTCCAGACTCTTCTAAATGCTTTTACAAGAATTACCTCATTTAATCCTTAGTACAATCCTATGAGTTAAGCTTAATTATTATTTTGCCAGTTTTAATAATGAGTAAAATTTTTGCCCATGGGAATCCTCATAAAATGAAGACTGGGATTCAAAGCACATTCCATAGCCTACACTCCACTTTGGCATGATGGAGTCCATACTCATGAGTTATTGTTTGAAATTGATACCTTGACTGTTACAAAGGTGACTTTAAAACAGTGGTGAAACAAATGATTTTTGTTTTGTATATTTAGGTTCAAAGCAATGAAAATCGTATACATAGATATTCATTTATATATACATATATTTATATATATTCATATATATACATTTGTGTGGGTGGGAAGGCTAAGATGCCTATGTTTGATTTAACATATAGATAAAGTGACATTTCAATTGAATCCTGGGTGACATTGATGGTTATGATATAAGATCCATAGTTATGAGACCTTATGAGTTTTAACACTGTATATGTTTGGTTCCAGCTAATGTCTTATAAATACATTTCAGGATAATACACACAGATCCAGTCTTGCAAAAGATGATCAAAAGCAATATCAATAAAATTACATAATCTTACTGAAAGATGCAAAAGAATGCTGCACATTTTAAAGGTGCCAATTCTTCTTCATTAGAGCCCATATTGAACACAGTTCTGATCAAATCCCTAGTACAGATTATTTGGACCTTTCTAGAGTACATCTGGAAAATTAATGAGGGTAGCAATTAGCATTTTAACAAAAAAAGTACGGATAAGAAACATATTGTACTAGATAATAAATTATAAAATATTTATAAGAGAATTGACAGATCAAAAGAACAAAATAAGTAGTCTGTCAACAGAAAATCATATATATATATATATATATATATATATATATATATAACATTTAGATAAAGAAATGTCACCATAATTCATTAGGGTAAAGAAGTATAAGTCAATCCATGGTGATGGGATAATTGGTTAATTAATGGCATTAATTTTATATTTATATGAAAATGTTTATATATTAGACTTAAATCCAGAAGGACAGATTTTCTGCTAGAGAAGAAGTTTTAAATATTAAAATAATGTCAGACATGACAGGCAAAAAATAACTGACCACACAAAGGCTCAATCTTCCAAATATCAACAGGCATATTAAAATTGAAAAGCCAATATTAGACAGGAATTAAAATTTTGTGATATATATATGATGGAGTAATGTTAAGGTCTTTATGAATCAGTAACTGTTATAGATTAAATTAAAGATTAAATTAAAAAAAATAACCTGTGGGGGAAGGACATAAATCATTAAAATATAAAAATTATCTCAAACATAAAACTGAAAATATTATTTTTCACCTTCAAAAAGGAAATTTAATAAAATGTTAATGCCAAAAAACTAGCAAGGGTATCTAAAATGGATATTGCAAACAATGCTTCCGGGAGTAAAATTTTATATATTTTTAGAAACAATTTGTTAATAGAAGTCAGAGTTCTAAAAAGATGCATACCCTTTGACTATACTGAACAGTCTTGTTTCAAAAAAATCTACCTTGATAAATTAACCAATATGATACTGTAGAAGAGGAAACAATCTAAATGTTCAAGAAAATAATGGGAACTGTTAAATAAATGCCATTCATCCCTTTAACCTGAATATTTGAAGAATATGTAATACATATGGGAATTCTCAAAATTAGTGTTATAAAACAGTGTAATAAACTACATAGCATCTAAAATAACTACATAGAATAGTTTGCATACACACACACACACAACAGACAAAAATATTTAACAGTATAGTATAGGGTTAAATTCTGGGTTTGAATTTTAATCTTAAAAGTTAACTATATATCTTTGGAAAGTTAGTTACTTTCTCTATTTGTATTCCAATTTTCTAATCTAAAGTGGTGATAATATAATCCTAGGGTTATGGGCTTAAAATAGATTATTTATGTGATGTGCTTAGCACAAGGCCAGGCATTAAGCAATAGCTCAATAAATTTTGTTTACTACTATTATCTCCAGATGGTGGTATTATATTATACATACTTTAAATGAATATGAGATATTTTAAAACAAAAAATTATGGGCTTATTTTTTAAGTTTCATCGAAAGAAAATATGTATCAAAGTCAAAGAAGCAGCAAACCTGGAAACACTATGTATAGATAAAAAATTTTTCTTTTTGTTCAGTCTTTTTCTATAACTTCAAGGCTATTAAATATGATTATCTCCATTCATTCAACAAATAATGTTTACACAGTGTCAGGTGATATTCTAGGATCCTATCAATGAACAAAACTTTTATTACACAGTATATATTCTGTTAGAGGAGACAGGCAGTATAAAAAAACTGTTCTACATCAGATGCCAATAAAGAGCAAGTAGAGGAATGGAAAAGATATGGAAATTTTAAATATAGAAATTTAGTTTCAATTTAATGGTTAGGGAAAACCTACCTGAAGAGATGACTTTTAGGCAGGGATCTGATCAGACATGTACTCTTGTCAAATTTAATAGGTTCTGAGTATACAAATAGGAAATATTTTAGCTGATTTAAATGTATTTACATACAGTTTCTATGTGTTCATCAAATCCAACTTTTAAATGTGGTTTTTATGCTTTAGTGTAATTTTATGTTATCACACACATAAAACAGCAACATCCATTAATATTTATTGAAAATATTATGAGGATATCTTTGTTTTTTTACTTTATTAGAAAATTCAAACAAAACAAAGGAATAAGGAAAACAAATAACCTAAAATAACTACATTGCTTTCAACATGTTCCTTCCATACCCAAGAAAATTTACAAACCATAATCATTCCTGAGCATTCCCATAACATTACTATTACCCTCAATAGCTTATCTGTTCTTACTATGCTATCATTCCCCCTTCGCTAGTTGCTGTGCATGTCTAGGTCCCCTACATTCTATAATATAAAGCATTTATTTTACATTTTTTCACCAAGTTCATATTAGTGGTAACATACAATATCTCTCTTTTTGTGTCTGGCTTATTTCACTCAGCATTATGTCATCAAGTTTCATCCATGTTGTCACAACCTCATTCCTTCTTACTGCTGCATAGTATTCCATCATGTGTATATACCACATTTTATTTATCCAATCATCTGTTGAAGGACATTTGGATTGTTTCCATTTCTTGGCAATTGTGAATAATGCTGCTACGAACATCGGTGTGCAAACATCTGTTCATGTCACTGCTTTCAGATCTTCTGGGTATATACTGAGACGAGAAATTGCTGGATCGAAGGGTAACTCGATATCTAGTGTTCTCAGGAACCATCAGACTGTTCTCCAGAGTGACTGTACCATTATATTGTCCCACCAGCAATGAATAAGAGTTCCAATTTCTCCACATCCTCTCCAGCATTTGTAGTTTCCTGTTTGTTTAATGGCAGCCATTCTAATAGGTGTTAGATGGTATCTCATTGTGGTCTTAATTTGCATCTCTCTAATAGCTAGTGAAGCTGAACATTTTTTCATGTGTTTTTTAGCCATTTGTATTTCCTCTTCAGAGAAATGTCTTTTCATATCTTTTTCAGAGAAATGTCTTTTCATATCTTTTGCCACTTTGTAATTGGGCTGTTTGTACTATTGTCATTGAGTTGTAAGACTGGGCTGTTTGTACTATTGTCATTGAGTTGTAAGATTTCTTCATATATATAAGATATCAGTCTCATCAGACACATGTTTCCAAATATTTTCTCCCATTAAGTTGGCTGCCTCTTTACCTTTTTGACAAATTCCTTTGAGGTACAGAAGCTTGTAATTCTGAGGAGTTCCCATTTATCTATTTTTTCTTTCGTTGCTTGTGCTTTAGGTGTAAGGTCTAAGAAGCGACCTTCTAATACTAGGTCTTGAAGATGCTTCCCTACACTATCTTCTAGGAGTTTTATGGTACTGTCTCTTATATTGAGATCTTTGATCCATGTTGAGTTAATTTTTTATGGTATAAGGCAGGGGTCATCTTTCATTCTTTTGGATGTGGATATCCAGTTCTCCCAGCCCCATTTGTTGAAGAGATTGTTATGTACCAGTTCAGTGGGTTTGGGGGCCTTATCAAACATCAGTCAATCATAGATCTCTGAATTTTCAGTTTGATTTCATTGATAAGAGGATATCTTAAGCATTATACATGAATTATTTCATCTTACTCCTCATGGAAACCCTATTTGATTGTTACCATTATTATCCTTATTTGACAGAAGAGAATACAAATTTAGGTTAAATTTAGAGATTGTTTTTTGTTTTTTCTTCAAACCTCCAGATGATAAATGATGGAATTGTGATTGCAACCCAGGTCTTTTTGATATCAAAATCCAGATTCTTAATCTATAGGCTGTATTGCTTTGTGTTTGGGCATATGAATGCATATGAGAGGTTTCTATTTTAACTACATTATTATCTAATTTGTTTTTTTTTTTTTAATTTCAAGGTTTCAAACAAATCAGTCATTTGAAAAGCTCTTAGTATATTTGGCTCCAATGTAATAAACAACTGGTACATCAGTTTTAAATCGATAGAAGTATTTGAAATACCCCAAGGGTTAGTTGGTACAATCTAATGCACAATTTCTAAGAAGAACTTCTTGAGTCTAGTTTTTAAATGACAGAGGGAGTTGAGAAGTTACAGTATATAATATTTTTGTATATTACTGTACTTACCATGTCCTAGTCATTTTATAGATATTGACCATATTACACAGCAAGAGATAAACAAATTAAATATTTCTTAAATGACTAGGTGCCTCAGAATCATTATAATAATATAATGATAATATTTTTAAAAATTACATTAATTTCTTAATAAGGGCCAATATCTATACTTTCCATGTTGTGCATGCACTTTTTCAGTTATTCACAACAACTCTATGAAGTAGGTATTATTTACCGAAGTGCCAACTGAGGCTTTGACAACTTCAGTCATATATACAACTCCACCTTGGTGGTTAATTGAGAGTCAGACTTTGAACTCAGATCTGCCTGGTAATCATAAAAGTTATAGAATGGGATGCAGCATCATTTTCTAAACAAATTTAACTAATTATGCCAAATCTACCTCTTTAGTACAAAGGTTTTTTTATCTAGGGTTATCATTGCAGCTCTTCTAATTTGAAAGAGAAGTACCTCCTAGCATGCTGGAAATTACACAAATCCCTCCCTTAATGATCACATCTCAGACTTTGGGCTGAGGGTTAAAATATGAGCATCACTATGGCAATGTGGAAAGTCTGTGAGATGGACTGGAAAAGCATGGTGTACTACTCATTTACTTACACTTTTTTTACAATAATTAATATGTAACATAACCTACTTTGGTAGATTAGATAACCATCTGTCAAAAATCTTTGCAAGTACCTACTGTTTCAGGATAAATTCAGTTAGAGTAGGCCAAATAGCATGATCATATTATGTAGGAATAGTTAATGTGGAGCTTGTTCGTTCTCATAGATTTGTATCTTTTATAAAAAATTTTGGAAAGGTGTTCAGATATTTTTATCTCCCTTCTAATTGAAGTGTCCCCCCTTCCGCCCCTCCACCTACCCAATTCTAACTCCTGTGTTTGCAATGAATATAAACATATCTGGCAAGAAGATAAATGACGTGTCTTTGGGTGTTAGCTCCTTTATTTCCAAAAAGTACTATCGGTGTTTCCTCTGTAGTGCTTGACTTTGCTGTCAGCACATTTTACAAAATGGTGAAATCACCAAATACAAATGGATTGAAAAGTCATGAAAATAGGAGCATGGGGCTAGGGAAATAAAGTTGGATAGTACCTTCTTAATACCTAGGCTTAAATGAGCTACTGCTTTGTGCTGCCAGCTGGCACCCCTGTCCAGCACTGAAGAACTAACCATAAACAACAAAAAAAAATTCATTTGTATTATGTCTATTGATTCAAAATAGGATAACTCAAGTAAAGCATTGCTATATCCCAGTGCACTTTTGAAATAGTCTGAAAAACACTGTCAGACTGAATAAAAGGGTCTTAAAGTGCTGGGCATCAAGCAGCCTTATGTAGCAAGTTGTGAAAAGTGAAGTTGAAGAGTTGGGTAACAGAGATATCAAAGATATTACACATTCAAAAAAAAGGGGGGGAATGACAAACATATTGCTTTCTGCAGCATATAATTTTTTTTCTCTGCCTTCTTAGCTGAGAATTTAAACACATATGCACACACGCGCCACATGTCCACTGGTGACTGTGGGACAAGAATACAATTACAAGTTTCCTCACAGCAGTAAACTCTCAATCCCAGCTGTGCCTTCAGCGGCATGAGCCAGCTTGATTATGCTAAAGCACCCCTGGATTCCTTCCTCTTTTGTTTCATTCCACCCGTGGTCTGAAAGCTTAAACATCTGACATGCTTGGGCAGTTTTCTCTCTAATTTCACCCAAGCTGACTGTGCAGTGAGTTAAATGTGTAGGTGTAGTCTGTAGGTGCAAGTTACTTCTTCAGTATGTTTTTTTTGCTTTACTCATCTGAACGCTGGATAGTTTCCAGGATGGGATGAATCTATGCTATGATAAAATGTTTAAACCATATCACAAGAGAAATAATATTACAAGACCAAACTAATTTAGATCAATATCTACGTAGGCATAGGTTGACTGTGAAACTGCTGGTACAGTGCTTCTGGGCTTCAGCTACATGAAGGATGAAGCTCTTTAGGAAGTCAACAAATCTTATACACAGATTCTATTAGGTTTACTTATAACCTTTTAAAACCATATGATAAGAGAACATACAGATTGGCTTATTCATAGACTAGGTTCCCATGTTGTACAGATAAATGATATTTTTTTGAAAAAATATAACTTTTGTATAACAACAAACTTGGCCCCAAACCAGATTTTGGATGCATCAGCTAACAATCCTTTCTCCCTTTGAGGGACTCTTTTCTACTCAGTGAAAATCTAGCAAAGTAAATTGTTACTGAACTAGCAGATGGTTGAAGCACTCTGAAAATCAAGTGTCTAGGTCATTATAGACATTCTGGTATCCCTTTGAAAAGTTCTGACTACATTTCTTAGACTCCTAATATATTCATGCTTGTCTTCTGAAAGAGAGATTGTATTATTTTACCCTGGTATTTCTTGGTTATTTCAATAATTTATTTGTAAATACTCGATTTACTTGTCATTTGTAGATTTATTTGTCATTTAAAAAGCTCTACCTCTATATAAAATTTGTTTGAAGAATTTCAAATCTAGACTGAAACAATTAGGAGATGGGGAGAACCTGGTGACAATTTACAGCTTTAAGTTTTGTGGTGTATATGTGCATTGTGTGAGAATTCCAAACAATACATTTTTAAACTAGTGCATCCTAAAAGAAAACTTGTTAGAACCTCCTTTGTGCAATAGATCTCCGTATTTTATCAGTTGCACATATATAAAGAAGGACAGTCATGTGGAACCAAATCCCATGTATTGTCCTCGCAAATACCTGCACCTCTACCCTTTCTCTTTCCTTTAAGAACAAATATTGAGGACAAGTGAGAGGGGAAAATAATTTAGGAATAAGTTTGAATCACATGCGACTTATTTTTTATACAATTTGCAAACTTTGGTGTTGCAAATGTTATTAAGAACTTATTTTGGATACCCCATAATGGATCACAACAAACCATCATGTCATCATACCTCAGATCAGAATTACTACCTTTGAACTGCAGTTGGGGTAGCATGTAGGTGATGAAGTGCCATAATAAAAAATGGCCTGAGTTCTTTATAAAACTTTTTCAAAGTAGAGGTTCTTAGCTTCCTTGGAGGAAAACTAATAGAGTGGCGATTGTCATTTCTACATCACTTACACCTTCTGATTACCCACTTCAGAACTGCCATTCTGACAGAGCGTCAACAGTCAACATTAACTGGGAAGCAGACTCAGTCACCTATAGAGGTGTTTTAAAGGGGACTAGTAAGAAGAGAGATAAATGATTCTGTCACAGTGCACTTGAAGTAAACTCGGTACCCACCACAGCAATGAAGAATTCCCCAACTAAACTTATGATATTTTTTATTGCAATAACCTGGACAGAGGTGGAACTTGAATGGAGAGTCAGGAGGAATAATAATATTTCTTAAAGAACGAAAAGAGCATCAGACAAAGAAAGGAGACCCAAGTTTTGGATCTTCCTCTGCTATTGCCTAGATGTTTAACTTTAGGCAATTAATCTCCCTGACCTTTCATTTTCTCTTTGATGAGTGTGTTGGGCTAGAGCAGTGCCTCCCAATCTACTTCAAGAAACACTGGTTCCTTAAATGTTACTAGATCATACAAGAGTAAATATTCTCTGTGAATGAAATATATTCCCCCATGAGCTTGCATCAAATAGCCTTTTAACAAATTAAAGACTGTACAGAGTGCCATAGTAAAACTTGGCTTAACCCCATTGTTTTTGATGCTTGCTAGATATGTGAAACACCTTGGCAGCTTTAAATAAACACCCAGGACCCCACCCCAGACCAAACAAAAAAGATTCTATAAGGGTGGGTTCTAGTAATCAGCATTTTGGCAACCCCAGGGTGGAGAGCCACATGGAATCGGCAGGGATCCAGATGAGCAAGAAAACCACCTCATCTGGGACTGCAAAAGATCCTTACTCAATTAAAGTCACTAGAGCTGCCAATTTTCTCTCTAATGGTAGGGAATGAGGACTGGCCCTGTTCAACTGAATGGAGATGACAGAATTTCTGCTAGTATGAGCAAACTGGAAGGATTTAAGAGATGTAACTGTATTCAGAGTCCCATGTACCCCAGACTGATTTTTTTAGTTGCTTTTATGTATTTTTCCCAATACATCTTCAATGTATTTTATTAATGTTTACCTTCACTTTATTAGTGTACCTTCAATTTATTTCATTAGTATTTCTCAAGAATCACTAACCTGAGCCTGTTAAAAAATGAGGAGGTCATGTAACTTTAATCAAAATGTATGGCCCTCCAAATATGTAATGTTTTAGTTTTGAAACACCAGAATGGGCTAAATATTTAGAAATAGAAAATCAAGTTTGCCTTAGCACAAACAATGGGAAAATAAATATCCTTCTGAATAAGCAAGTTCGTCTTGGGTTCTTAATCCTTGAAATTTCCCCAAGATACCATCACTCCACAATGTGTTTAAGAACTAAATATCGTTAAAACAACAGCAGCAAAACAACATTATTGTGGTGGTTAATTTAAGTTCAGAATAATGATCTTCCTTTTCATGTAATATTCTATTATTTTGCTACAACCACATAAACACCATAGTGATAAAATCCAGATATATGTATACACTGCTTAGTAGAAGTCAGTTCTAATGATCTCATTGCTTTATTTTTCTAATTATTTTGCTAACATTCTCCTTCTACTATACTACTATTTTAAAATTCCAAATTGAAATTAGAATTGTTGTTTATGGAGTTTTCATCTTTAGAGAAATTTTAGGTTAAAGGCAAAGGTCTGGATCAAAAGTTTTATGCCAGCTCAATGATGAATGAAATTCAAGAGGATTTTTAACTTTTTAAATAAATATTTCATAATTTTAAAATAATTATTTGAGATAATATTTAATTATCTTAAGGAAGCTAATACTGATTTTTAAAAATCTATTCTTTGCCTCGTCCTTTAATTTTAATTAGCTGCATCCAATTGCTATGGCTTTCAGAAACGTTGCTTATATTTTTACCCATAAGGTGCAAAACAGAGAAGGCTAAGTTATAAAATTTTTCAGCCCATGATGACCTGGGATGCTGAGTATGTTTTAATCAGAGCAAAAATCCTTGACTTGGGGTCAATAGTACAGTTCATGAATGAACATTATGGTTTAATACACTAAACCAGACTGGAAATACAATTTGCTATGTGATTACATGCATTTGCCCAATGAAGGGGCTCAGGGATTTTATTAGATGGTCAAAGGGTCTTGAATTTTTAAAAAAAGAAACAAGTATAACCAGCAAATAGCATCCTACAGATGTACAACACTCTTTTCAAACTTCCAGGATAGATAAATTGTGAATCAATGAGTTTCCTACAAGTATTTATAACAAGTATCCAAGGCAAAAAAAAAACCACTTTGTTGATGTTTTCTGTCATTACTTACCTGTCTCTTTCCTCCCCCTCCTGTTCAACAAAAACTATCTCTTGAGAACTTTGCTCATTGATTCTGTTACAAAAATAAGGATTAATTCTCCAGTTCAACTCTAACATGAAAAGTAACTGTCTCTGATACAACTATCTGACATATTGCTGTTAGAAAACTATCACTTTAGATCCATTTTTAGTTTCTAAACTGTGCGTTGGCAAGCTTTTTTCTTTAAGGGGCCAGATAGTAAATATTATAGACTTTGTAGGCCATATGATTTATGTTGCAACTACTCAACTCTGCCCTTTCAGGGCAAAGCAGCCATAGATGATACATAAATGAATGAGTGTGGCTGTGCTCCAAAATGATGTGTGAGTCCATGGATGCACAGTTTGCCAACCTTTGCTCTAGATCACATAAGGATTTTTCTTTAGGTCTCCACTAAGTTTTATTACAAAATATTTCATTTTCAGTATATGAATTAGTACATTTACAAACTATGGTCTTACTCAGAATTCTGTCATTCTATCTATTTGCTATGCTTATAGTGGTTCTTTTCAGAATATGTACAGGTTTTATTCTTAATTCAATACGATCTTTAAAATATTAAAATATAGCATTAAATTCTAGCTTCCATGGCACATTTTTTTCTTTATACTTATTTGTACTTCTTCACAGTGTTTTGGTTTCTCTGTGGATTTCCTCTAGATCCTTTCTTAATTATAACTGTTACATTATTTCTTTTCCACTTATTTTTCATATTTGTAAGATTTAAAATATCCTGCAAAAAAGTTGATTACCTCTTCTCTTTTATTATATTACTTTTACATCCTAAAATTGATTCTATCTGGTAGAATGTCAACTATCTTTCAGATCATGTTTATAGATTTTAACCCTTTTTCCTCCCTGTCAGGTAGGTACTGTGTGTACTGCCGTAAATATGGAAGTTAATGCTTAGTCATAATTTTATGATTTGAGGTGGTAGACTAAAGCAAAAGACATTTTATGTGGAGTTTTAAAAAGAACATTCCTTGACAGAGGACCGTGGCAATTTAACATTTTTAGATTTTTACACCTTTGCTCCACCTTTCTTACTTGAAGATCTTCAGCCCCCATAAACATAGACTCAACTGAAGCTTTTGATTTGGTCAGGCAAATATTCACAGTATCAATCAACATGTTACATGATTTCTGGAAGACAGAGAATCAGAGAAATCAGAGATCAAAGCAGTAAGATGTAGAGTAGCTCTAATTCAGAAGTGAAACTATATAGACCATATAAAACAGACTACACAGAAATGACTAGCAGACATCTTCTGGGCTCCAGTGTATTGGAATAAACTATTTCTTTTAGTGCCACTAAAATAATTTCAAACTTTCATTGTTTCAGACCTTGATGACTGGATATCACCATGGCCAACTGCCATAGTGACTATGGAAAACAACTAAATTCAACAATTAAATTGATTTCTTATGCTAGAAAAATGTTTCCAGTTGTTAATGTTTCTTTTTTTCATTAACTTTATTGAGGTTAGTTTACATAAATATATGCCCATTTTGATGTATTTACATACCCTGATGTTATTACCACCTTGGTCAAGATAGAGAACATTCTCATCATACTAAAATATTCTCTCATACTCCTTTGTAATGAATTCCACTCTTTACCTCTGCCACAACCAACTACTTATTTGATTGGTTTTGCCTATTTTAGAACTTTATATAAATAGAAATAGAGTATGCACTCAACTGTGTCTGTTTCATCTTTCCACAGATTATTCTTTTAATTACTGAATGTGTTTTTATATTTAAAGTGTGTTTCTTATGGATAGAATATGTAATTTAATATTTCTACCACTTCACATACACAGTAGTGTATTTCTACTTTCCATGACCTTTGTATTACTACATCAGATTTTTACTTGCATATCTGACATATATTAGTATATTGGTACTATTTTTATTTAAATAACTATTTTAAATAAATTTAAAAAATCCTTTAAAATTTGCACATATAGTGGGTAAATATACCTTTCACTACTTTACATCGTGTGACATTTTCCTTCAGCCCAAAGAACTTCATATAAGTACATGTTGGCTATTGCTGCATACTTGCAGCTTCCGCCTGTTTGAAATGACATTGTATTGTCATAATTTTTGAAAGATAAAATCACTATATATAGAATTCTAGTACAATTTGTTTCAAGTAAAATTACATTTCTTTTTATTGTATTGTGGCTTGAAATCTGTCTGATGAGAATTCAGTTATCATTTAAATCATTTTATCCCTGCATATAAGGTGTCTTTTCCTTTGACCACTTAAGATTTTTTTTCTTTATCAAGGGTTTTTGGCAATTTTACCTGGATGTGTCTTGGTGTAATCCTTAATTTTCTTGAATCTCTGGCCCAATATTTTGATCAAATATAGAGTTTTTTCAGCTATTATTTTCTCAAATACTTATCTGCCACCTTCCTCTTTATAAGATTCCTATTATATTAATGTTCTGTTTTTGTTCAAAGATTATTGAGACCCTGTAACCCTGTTAATCCTTTTTCAGTCTCCCCCCTGCCCCTATATATTTTAGTTTTGCAAGATTCTTTTTGCCATGTTTTCAGTTATGTCTTTTTTGGGGAAAATGAATCTGCTATTAAGCCCATTCATGTCAGAAATTTTGTAAGGTTTGTAAGTTCCATCTGCATCATTTTTACAGTTTCCATTTCTTTCATTACTTGTTATGCTCTTCTTTAAACCATTGTACACATTTATAGTAGCTCTTTTCAAGTCTGTGTTTGCCAGTTTAATCATCCCATCACTTCTGGTTCTATTTCCATTGGCTGATTTTTTTTTTTCCTGACTATAGGTCACATTTTTATGCTTTTTTGACTATTTAGTAACTATCTTATACTAGACATATTGAATATTGTTCAGTGTATGGATCCTATTGTCTTCCTTTAAAAATTATTTTGCTCTGTTAGTGGGGGCATTAACTTACTTGGCAATCAACTTAAACATTTTTGAAAATTTATTTTAAATTTTGTTATTCGACATCTAAAGTAGCTTTACTCTTACTCTGACACTTTTCCTAAGGCATGACCTTTCTGAAGTGTCCACTGAATTTCCTGGGTGTTTCACTGAATTACACTTAAACTGTGGTAAGCACAAATGTCTCTGTACTTTCAAGCTCAGATAATAGTTGAGTTTATAGTTACCTCGTAAGGCTTTACAGGGAAAATTTTTTGCCTGATTTCATAGTGTCACTCTTGGAGTATGCAGCTGAATATTCAATAAGAGATTGAAACAGACCCCTTTTTAAAATTTCTGGATACATCTTTCTGTACATAACCACTTTCTCCCTGTTACTCTGCCTACAAATTCTAACCACCTCAGCCTTCCTCACCTCAGCAAGACTTTCTTGTTCTGCTGAAATCTCCTTTCTTTGTACTGTGGTCTGCGGATGCTTTTGGCAAGAAAGTCTGGCAATTGTAGGGTGTATTTCATTTGCTTTCCTTCTCTCAGGTAATCTAGCCATGTGCTATCATCTGTTGTTCAATATCTGAGAAGAGATTTTTTTTTTTTATATTGTTTGTCTAATTTTCTAGTTCTTTTTCTAACAGCAGGGGGTTAGTCCAGTAGCAGTCATTCAATCCTGATCAGAAGTGGAAATCCATGCTACTGTTTTTTATATGATGCCAACTCTCTCCATGGTAGGAATTATTATGACTGTTACTTGATTAATACAAATTGCGATTCCCTGAACAACAGTTATATTATTGATGTTTTCTCATGAAACCTGTTTATAACAGAACTCCTAAATATTTCTTACCAGACTTCAGTATTCTTGAGAACACAGATTGGGAACCACCGTTTCAATAGTAAAGGTTATTATGTATATGTTCCCTAGGACTAATTAGACTGTGGAATGTCTCAAATTAAAAGAAAAAAAATTATTTACAAGATAATACCATTTAATTTACACTTTATTTGGGAGCTTCTATTCCTTATGAAATTTGCTTTAAAAATAATTATCTTAGTAAGAAATTACCATAGCAATTGTATGGAGATTTTTAAAAAGGACTAAATCATTTTTTTTTGACCAGGGATGTTGATATACTCTTAGAATCTTAAAGCATTTACACTATCCTTTTCTCCAGATAACTTTTTTATTCATTTAGGGCAGCTAACTCTTCTAAACTTTTACACCCCATGCTATATGCTTTCAATTTTCTCCTCATGTTGACTTTTCTTTCCTTTAATACTACTATCTTTCACTTGAATCTATAGGCATCATTTTGCTCCCCCTGTTATACTGAGAGTTACAGGTTTTGTGACCTTTGCCTAAAGGCTTTATCCAAGTCAATAAAAATGCAGCATCAGTAAATACTCGGTAATCTGATCACTGGAACCTAAAGTGTTGAAGGCTAATTTCATTTGTCCCTAAAAATCTTCAGTGTTTGGGAGAAACATGTAAAAGAAACAAAGCACATCATAAGATACACTAAACTAACTCACTTGAAAAATCTTTTAAAATTTTTGTTATATTCTTGAGATTTATGGTGTATTACTGGCTAAAGCCTGTAGCCAGAAAGAATAATATATTTTTTTTAAATCACGAGTTTACATTTTGTTTGTATTTCCAAATAAATACATATTAGTCATTAACCTAAGGAGGAGATTGCTATAACTTAGAGTCCAGAGTCTCTGATCAGCTACCTACTGTGGTTACAAGATCCTGTGATATCTTGCAGATATAAAAAGCTAAATCAATTAACATGCTATATCTAAATAATATCATGATGAATTGGGTGGTACCTAAGTAAGCCATAGAAGCATTCTTTTGTCCCACGGGCCAATGGCTGTTTAAAAAAAATACAGGCTTATACTCTAGTCTTGGCATTTATTTCTAGTCTTGGCATTTATTGTCTTACTACAACCAATTGTCAAGAAAAAGAAGTATAGTATACATTTTTTTTCTGGGCCAGCACTCATTACTTTTGGGTTATTGATCCACTTATGCACTGCTTATCATCTAGGTGGTTCTGTCAATCACAGTGCCTCATCTCACTCATGGTCAACTAGTTGGACATGTGTCCTGGTCAGGAATAATCCACAGACTTCACCCTGGCAAGTTCCAACAGATATTGTCCCTGGGTTGCTAGATGGACAAGAGAAGAGAGAAGTCTTCTGTCCACTGGAAATGGTTAAGTGGCAGATTGTGAATGTGGCTGAAAGTGGATATTTTTCCTGCCATATGGAAATAATTTGTCTGTTGATTTAAGGCAATATAAAAAGAGTAGTACAGCCAAAAGATGGAAAGATCCTATTATTTAAGCCGCTGATTATAGCCATATCTAACCCAAATGCATGGCTGACCTTTGCAGTTGTATAAGCCAGGGCTTATAAGATACTTTCAGTTGAGTATCTATGACCGGCTGAGGAAATTTCTAACTTGATGCCTGAGACAAAGTCTTAGATTCCATTTATCTTTTATGACTCCATAATGTTGATACACTGTCATTCCTATAGTTTATATTTCATGGCGTATCTTTTCACAACCCATTTTAGGTGTGTCTCTTGTAAGTAACATATGAATGGCCTTCTAAAAAATAGAATCTTATAATCTCTGACATTTTAAAACTAAATTTAATCCTCTACATTTATTTTGTTTGCTGATATATTTGGACCTCCTTTAACATCTAATTTGATGTTTCCTGTGTACTATCCATGTTCTTGACATTTTTGTTCTTGCATTTTCCTACATCTTGTGAGTTTGATAAACATTTCTATGCTATGTAATAGAGGTTACAAACTCTGCCCAGGGTAACACAGCTAGTCTGAACTGGATATGGGATTTGGAATGTGCAGGCTTAAATGCAATGTTTGCATTCTTAACTACTGGATAATATTGCTCCTAGGGTACAGAAGCTTAAGCACTTGCTTAAAGCTTTGCAGTAAGGATAGATCATCAAGCATAAGCAAAAAAGATATTAGGTTGAACTGATGAGACTTAAAAATGTTTGGGAGATGACTGAAACAATTATTGTTTGAGTGACTAGATGTGTGTTGTCTAAGTAATCAGGACAACTAATATGGAGGGAGGGGAAATACACTAAGCTGGAGGTGACAGCATGCCAATCAGAAGGAAAGGTTCAGTAGTTGTTTAGTTAGAAAATATCTAGTTTAGAAAGGTGGTCTGGGCTAGCATTTGAAAATTGTTCAATGCATAAATATCTAGGGAAACCATGGATATAGATAAGAGCATGGTATAACATGAAGACAGAAGAAAAAAAGAATGACAGTACCATCCATGTACATGTAGAAGCCTGTGTTTTGAATATTAAAAGAATTAATAGATTCAGGGCACTAAAAGCAGCACCTGATATAGAATAAGTGCTCAATAAAGGTTAGCTAATAATGATGACGACAAAGATGATGATAATCTAAGAGTCGCCTCCGTTACACTTGTTCTAATTCACAGGATATACTACATTAGGTCCGAGACTAAAACCAGGCCTTCAAGAATTAATCCATTCTCCAACACTTACTTAGAAATAGGAAAAAATATGGAGCCTGATACTCCAGCTATGTTTTGCCTCCCATGAAAAGGGGATGAATGCTAGTAAAGTGATGATGAAAAATATTTTTCCTCACAGTGTTTTTTCAACCCCTGAAATGACTACACTAATTTCTAAGGCTGCTGAAATAATCTTAGATAAATAGTGGGGAGTTTTGTATAGTAGCCATATAAATTTTCTTCCAGATAAAGCAGAGTACGATTTATCTCTTAATTTTTTTTTTTTTTTTTTTTACTCCTCTCATCATGTTCCACTGGTATAATTTGGTCATGTTCAACTATATGTGAAAAGCACTTTTTCCTCTCTTCCCTCAAACTCATCTTCACCTAGCAAAGGTGGAATTTGTGCATCCCCAGGGATTTTAGGAAGAGAGCAGTGGAAGGAGAAGTTGAAAGGCAAACAGTAAGTTCAAATTGTCAAACCATGTGGTCTGACTGAATTTTACCCAGGGGATAACCCATTCATATTGACAGAAGCAGAAAAATCTTGAGAAGCAAGAAAGACAATTTAAACATGAATTTTTCCAAAATGGCAAAAATGAATGACAATATTTTACATGTTGTGAAACAGTTTTATCCCAAAGGGCTCTTTTTAGAACAAGCAGTTTCTCAGCAACATGGAGTTTCTCACTCAGATAAGCCTCATCACAAAGGAAGACACAGTGGAAGGAAATGGAATTTCTAAATTAAGCTCTGTTTACATTTTATTTTTAAAAGGTAAAAATTGCATATTATTATTTCAAGTTCAAATACAAATAATGTAGGTGTTTTATACCCACCTCACCCCAAACCCTTATTTTATTCCAAACATGTTATGTCTTGATTCTGATACAATTTTTTTCATTATGTTATTTTTGAAGAATTGATGCTAGAATGAACCAGATAATATTAGGGGATCATTTAAAGAAGGCACTCTCCTTTGATACCCTCAATTTGGTCATTGGCATCTGCTGTGCATTATGTGTTAAATTTAGAATAATCAATATTTGATTATTAAGTGTTCCTTCCAAAATTACAATAATGTACATGTAGGTCTAAAAAATTAAGATCAAAGAGTAATAGATCACAAACATGTTACATGCTGAATACTCCTATTAGAATAGTATAGGGGAAACAGTGAATAGAGCATCATAAAAAAGCATTATTTTTATCATTAGGATATGTAAATGTGGTATTGTGGATGTTGAAGATGGTATTTTTTTCCTAAGATGCCCTAGTAAGGTATTGTTTTTTATTTTTCTGGTATGTGTTTAGTCTTTAATTTTTCTTTTTCCTTGTATATGTGGTTTGAATGTGAAAATTGGCAGATTTTAGGGCCAGGTATATAGTTTTTTTTTACCCTGTTTTGATATTGACGCTGCTGGATTGGGTCAAATGCTTGTGAGACAGGGAAAGACTGTCATAATAGTTCTGATCCAACTCAGTCAACCTGGGTCACCACTTCCAGACAGCAATGTCTCCCTTGACATCTGTGGGATGCCTGGATCATACTTGATAAACTCTTGTCTTAATAACATTTTAAACTTGACATTTCCTTTACATTCTCTGGAATAATGATTTTTCTGTAAATTAAGAAATCAATTGGGGGCCTAGGGTTGGGATATCATGGAATAGCTTAAGGTAGAGTACTTAATTTAAGTTACCCCATGATTTTAGCCCCTTTACTTTAAAATTCATTCCAACATAAATACTCAGTTAGCTATGGGAATGAGAGAAAGAATGTAGTAATTTTATGAGATAAAGAAGATGAGTAAAGATATGAGCATGGGAAAAGGAAAGAGTGGTCAAAATTTAAAGAATGATACACTCCATTTCTGTTCCCTATGGATGGATCTTATGACAGGGTTTAGACTATGAAATCATGTGCTGTAATTTTATATATTGTGACAAAATTTACTATCAATTTAAGGAAAAAAAGAAAATGAGGTCAAAAGTAGCCATAGTATCAGTCTGAGTGATGGTGAGACCTCATCAGGGAACACTTGAAGAATTAGGTTTAACGAATTATGAACTCAAATGTGAGAGATAACATTCTCAAGATGACTCTCCTTCCCAGATTCCTGTCCTTTGATCAAACAGTAATCTAGGCTCTGCTGGGAAGGAACTTGCAGATGGAATTAAGGTTTCTAATCACCTTACTTAAAAATAAGAGGTTAGGACTAGGGCAAGATGGCGGCATAGAGAGGAGTGGAAGCTAAGTAGTCCCCCTGGAACAACTACAAAAAACCAGAAACAACTAGTAAATAACCTAGAATAACTGCGGGGGGACAAACGAGACCATCCATTCATCATACACCAACCTGAATTGGGAGGAATGCCCGAGAACACAGCATAAAATCTTTAAGTAAAACCTGTGGAACCAGGTCGGGAGACCCCCTCCCCCATAGCCCGAGCTGCAAAGCCCTGTGGTGCCAGAGAGAGGCTCTCTCCCAGCAAGCAAATACAGCTCAGCTGAGCTCCAACTGGGGTTTTAAGTAGCGAGTGTGAACTGCTCACTACAGGTACGCAGCCCCAAAAAACACACAGAGGCTTTGGGTGACGACTGACCTGGGAGAGCCGGAGGGTTGCCTTGGACTGGGTCTGAAGGGGACTATCTGTTTCTTCTTTGGCTCAGTGGAGAAAGCCCCAGTCATTTTCAGTTTCCAGGGCTGTGACTCTGGGAAGGGTGGAGACAGCACAAGCAGAGAGCGAGACCATTGAAATGCTAATGACCTCCACCTGAGGGGTCTGTCTTCTCTAGGAGGAAAGGGGTGGGGCCCTTTCCATTCAGAACCAGACCCCAGAGCCTGGGGGAACACGGCCATACCTCCTCACACCAGTCAAGAATTATAGGCTAACAGGCATCACCTGCTGGGCAGAAAAGCACAGTGACCCGAGGCATCAAAGGGTGGAGCAATTTTCTAAGACACATCCTCAGGGAAACCAGATACTGAATATTTCTTCCCTCTGGGACCTGAGCCTGTTCTGGTCTGGGAAAACCTGATTTGGATAACCAAGGAAACCATGCCCAGACAACAGAAAATTACAACCTACACTAAGAAAAACAAAGTTATGGCCCAGTCAAAGGAACAAATGTACACTTCAACTGAGATACAGGAATTTAAACAACTAATGATAAATCAATTCAAAAAGTTTAGAGAAGATATTGCAAAAGAGATAGAGGCTGTAAAGGAAGCACTGGACATGTATACGGCAGAAATCAAAAGTTCAAAAAACCTACTAGTAGAATCTATGGAAATGACAGGCACAACACAAGAGATGAAAGACACAATGGAAACATACAACAGCAGATCTCAAGAGGCAGAAGAAAACACTCAGGAACTGGAGAACAAAACACCTGAAAGCCTACACGCAAAGGAGCAGATGGAGAAAAGAATGAAAAAATATGAGCAACGTCTCCGGGAACTCAAGGATGAAACAAAGTACAATAATGTACGTATCATTGGTGTCCCAGAAGGAGAAGAGAAGGGAAAGGGGGCAGAAGCAATAATAGAGGAAATAATCAATGAAAATTTCCCATCTCTTATGAAAGACATAAAATTACAGATCCAAGAAGCGCAGCGTGCTCCAAACAGAACAGATCTGAATAGGCCTACGCCAAGACACTTAATAATCAGATTATCAAATGTCAAAGACAGAGAGAATCCTGAAAGCAGCAAGAGAAAAGCAATCCATTACATACAAAAGAAGCTTAATAAGACTATGTGCGGACCTCTCAGCAGAAACCATGGAGGCCAAAAGGAAGTGGTGTGATATATTTAAGATACTGAAAGAGAAAAACCACCAACGAAGAATCCTATATCCAGCAAAGCTGTCCTTCAAATATGAGGGAGAGCTCAAAATATTTTCTGACAAACAGACAATGAGAGACTTTGTGAACAAGACACCTGCCCTACAGGAAATACTAAAGGGGGTGATAGAAGACAGGAGTGCGTGGTTTGGAACACAATTTTTGGAGATGGTAGCACAACAATGTAAGTACACTGAACAAAGGTAACTATGAATATGGTTGAGAGAGGAAGGTGGGGAGCATGTGAGACACCACAAGAAAGGAGGAAAGATAACGACTGGGACTGTGTAACTTGGTGAAATCTAGAGTATTCAACAATTGTGATAAAATGTACAAATCTGTTCTTTTACGAGGGAGAACAAGCAAATGTCAACCTTGCAAGGTGTTAAAAATGGGGAGGCACTGGGGGAGGGATGCAATCAGCATAAACTAGAGACTGTAACTAATAGAATCATTGTATTATGCTTCCTTTAATGTAACAAAGGTGATATACCAAGGTGAATGCAGATAAGAGGGGGGGATAGGGGAGGCATGTTAGACACTTGAGATTGGTGGTATTGTCTGATTCTTTATTCTAGTTTGATTTAAGGTTATTTTTCCTTTTGCTGCTTCCTAGCTGTCATTTTTTTGTTTCCTCTTTCTTTTGCCTCTCTACCCTCTTTGACTCTCCCTCCTGCCTTGTGGAAGAAATGTAGATGCTCTTGCTTAGTATGAGCAGAATGTTCAATTAGGATGAACTTAAATGTTTAGAAATGAACAGGGGTGTTGGTAGCAAGATGTGAGAATAACTAACAGCGCCGAATGGTGTGTGAATGAGGTGGAAAGGGGAAGCTCAGAGTCATATATGTCACCAGAAGGAAAGTTGGAGGTCAAAAGATGGAAATGTATAAAACTGAATCCTATGGTGGGCAATGTCCATGATCAACTGTACAAATACTAGAAATCACTTCATGAACCAGAACAAATGTATGACAATACAATTAGAAGTTAATAATAGAGGGGCATATAGGGAAGAACTATATACCTATTACAAACTATATACTACAGTTAGTAGTAGTTCAACATTTTTTCATAAACATTAACAAGCGTACTATATCAGTACTAGGAGTCAACAATTGAGGGGGGTTGTTTAGGGATAGGGGAGGTTTAGAGTTTCCTTTTCTTTTTTTCTTTTTTCATCTTTCACTTTATTTCTTGTCTGGAGTAATGAAAAGTTTCTAAAAATTGAATGAAAATTAAGTGTGATGGATACACAGCTGTATGAGGGTACCCAGGGGCAAGTGATTGTACACTTTGGATCTTTGGATAATTGTATGGTATCTGAACAATCTCAATAAAAATGAAAAAAAAAAAAAAAGAAAAAAAAATAGGTTATCCCAGATTATTTGAGAGTAGCCAAGGTAATCACATAAGTCCTTGAAAGCAGAGAAGGAAGGCAGAAGAGTTAGTCACTGAGATGCTGCAGAAGAGAAGGTCAGAGAGAACTGAAAGGTGTGAAGACCACGACCATCCACTGCTAGCTTTTAAATGGATCCATGTGGCTTCTAGAAGCCGAGAAGGAAACTGGGACCTCTGTCCTATAACTGCATGGAACTGAATTCTGCCCAAAACCTGGATAGATCTGGAAATAGGCCTGTAGACACTTTGATATGTGTCTTATGAGATTCTGAAAAGAAAAACAAGTTGAGCTATGCTGTATGTGGAATTCTAACCTACAGAACTGTGAGATAATAAATGTGTGTTGTTTAAGCCACTAAATATGTGGTAGTTTATTGCAGCATCAATAGAAAACTAATAAACCAGATATGCTTCTTTCCTAGAAGAAAACCTGTGATAAGAAGGGTCAGCTTTGTTTAGAATAGGTTGAAGCTTTTGCAGCTGATCACCTGAAGAAGAGAAAGAAGCTTGCTGTCCCACTGATGACACAGAAAATCCTAGAGGTCTCAAAAGCAATCTGCTTAGTGACACAGAGCATTGGTTTCTAGTGCTTATCTCCAATATTGACTGAAAAGACAATAGTTATTAATACCACTGTAAAAACGGAAGTGCTACAGAGGTGGCCTGGTTAAATCTCCTGTCCAGTGCGAGAATACTTTCTGCCAACATTGAGAAGTTCATTGAGAGGTTGTCAATTACCTGGCCCTAGCCTGCTGATTCAAACTATCACACAAAACGTTCACACAGCAAATGGCTATGAGGAGTGATGTCAATCAAGACGAAGAATACAAATGGAGAAGCAGATTATTTAGTTAGTGAATGGAGCATGTTGGACACATTAAGTTTGAGAGGCAGAGATGCCCATGCCATCTAGGATGGCAACATTCCATTTTTGTTGGGGATGCAAAAATTAATCATTTTTACTTATATTTCCTTACTCAACTTTAGTGAGGTGCAACTTGCATACAATCAAATGCAAGCATTTTAAGGATACAGTTTGATGAGTTTTGATGAATATATGTACTGTATAACCACTACCCCAGTTGAGATATAGAATATTTTCATAACCCAGAAATGTTCCCTCATGCCTCTTTACAGTCAATCCCTGCCACTCCGCACCCCAGACAACCACAGATCTTACTTCTCTCACTATAGATTAGTTTTGCTCGTGAGAACTTCATAGAAATACAATATGTACACTTTTTTACATCTAGATTGTTGAAATTTTCATGTTTCTGCATGTAACGATTCTTTCTTGCTTTTTATTGTGGTATTCATTTTTATTCCAATGTATGAATATACTATGTGTTGAAAGATATTTTGATTGTTTCCAGTTTTTGGTTATTTTGAATAGATCAACCATGCGCATTTGTTTATAAAATCTTTTTTAGGGAAATAATGTGTTCATTACTCTGGGGTAAATACTTAGGAAAGAGATTGCTGGGTTATATAGCAACAGCATATTAAACACTATCAGAAACCACAAAACTTTTTTCAACAGTTGTTGTGCTTTGATACTCTGATCAGCTAAATATAAGAGCACCGCTTGCTCTATATCCTCACCAGGAGTTGAGATAGTGTGTTAACATTTAGCCATTTTAGTGTATGAATAGTGGTGCCACATTGTGATTTTAATACACAATTATATTATGACCTATGATATCAAGCACCCTTTCACCTGTTTTATGCCTCTTCATTATCTTCTTTGTAAATATTTATTCAAATGTTTTGCCCATTAACTTTCTGTGGGGCTATTTGCTTTCCTGTAACTGAGGTGTAATTACTCTTTAGGCATTCTGGATACAAGTACTTTGCCAGATACATGCTTTGAGAATATTTTCTACTAATATGTGTCTTCCTTCTTCATTTTCTCAGTGATGTCTTTTGATAAGCTGAAGTTTTTAATTTTAAAGAAGCCTAATTGGTCTTTTTTTTTCTTTTGTTAGTTCTCATGCATCTTATCAAGACATCCAAGGTTGCCTCGATTTTCCCTTATATTTTCGTCTACGATTATTAGAGTTTTAGCTCTTATATTTAGAACTCTGATCCATTTTAAGTTAATTTTTATGAATGGTAAAATTTTACTTCTATCCAATCAGATAGTTCCAGCGCCATTTATTGAAAAGATTATTTTTTCTCTACTGACTTACCTTTGTTCATTTGTTGAAAATCAAAGGCTATAACTGTGCATGACAGTATCTGGACATTCTATTTTATTCCAGTATTCTATGTCTATCCTTATGGTAAAAGCACACTGTTGAAAACTACTGTAGCTTTATATTAAGTTTTCTTTTTTAATTTTAATGTTCAATTTGACCCAATATATTCTAAATAGTATGATTCCAACATGTAATCAATATAAGGAAATTCTTAATATTATTGTAAAGTCTTCAAATCCAGTGTGGATTTCACACATACAGTACATTTTAATGCCTTCATTTTCTTGGGGCAAGAATCCAGATCCCAGCATCCTGTTCTATGCCTTCTACAAATGTTCCGGCTATTCTCTTTAGATACTGCTATATTTTCACCCAGTATCCACCCTCTCACTTTAAGTCCTGGTTATCATGGAACAAGTATTTCATTTTCTGCTTTTTAAATTGAGATACAATTCATCTACCATAAAATTTACCATTTTAAAGTATAAAATTTGATGGTTTTTACAGTATTCAGAGTTGGGCCACCATCACCACTAATTTCAGAATATTTTCGTCATCCCCAAAAGAAATCCATAAGCCTTAGCAGTCACTCTCTATTTCCCCCTTCCCCCAGTCCCTTCCAACCACTAACTAAATGGTACTGTTAACTATTGTCCATGGTTTGAATTAGGTGTATTTTTCCCATATACCACCTTGTGTTAGTGTCATACATTTGTTTTAATTCATGAAAGGACATTCTTCTACTTGTACCATTAACTGTAGTCCATCATTTACAGTAGGGTTTACTGTGTTATACAGTCCTGTGTTTACCTTTGAATTTTTACTCTAACATACGTAGTCCTTCTTTTAACCACATTCACCTATTATATAATTCAATGCTGTTGATTACATTCACACTGATGTGCTGCCATTGCCACCCTCCGTTTTCAAACCTTCATAATCTATGTAAATAGAAGCCAATTGATTTTGACAAAGGTGCTAAGATCAAATGATGCTGGGAAAACTGGATACCTACATGCAAAAGAATTGTTAGACCCTTACCTTATACTATACAGAAAAATTAAACAAAACGGATCAAAAATCTACCTGTAAGAACTAAAACTTTAAGCTATTAAAAACATAGAGGGAAATCTTCAGGATTTTGGACTAGATATAACACCAAAAGCATAAGCAACAAAAATAAAAGAATAAATTGGACTTCATCAAAGTTAAAATCTTTTGTGCATCAAAGGATACTATCAAGGAAATAAAAATCCACAGAATGGGAGAAAATACTTGCAAATCATGCATCTTATAAGGGTCTAGTATCCAGAATATTTAAAGAGCTCTTAAAACACAATAATAAAAAAGGCAAATAACCCTATATAAAAAATGAGCAAAGGATTTGAGTAGATATTTCTCCAAAAGAGGTTACACAAATGGCCAATGAACATATAAAAAAATGCTTAGTTTTTAGGGAAATACAAATCAAAACCACCATGTGATACCATTTCATACCCACTAAGATGACTGTAAGTTTTTCTACAAAAGAAAAATAACTACTGTTGGTGAGTATGTCTCCACATTGGAATCCTCATATACTGAGGGTGGGAAGGTAAAATGGTTCATCTGCTGTGGAAAACAGCTTGGAGTTCCTCAAAAATGTAAAATAGTTACCATATAACTCATTACTCCATTCCTAAATTTTGAAATCAAAAGTGTAAGTCCTCCACAATTATTTCTTCTTTTTTCAAGATTGGTTTGGCTAGTATAGATTCTAAGCATTGTCATATACTTAAGATACAGTTTGTTAATATCTATTTAATTCTTTTCAGAATTTTTAGGGATTTCATTGTATCTATAGTTCAATTTATGGAGAATTGATATCTTAAAGGTTTAGAATCTTTCTATGCATAAGCATCTCTATATCTCCAATTATTTAGTCTCTCTTTAATATCACTCAGCAGTATTTTGGTATAAATTCAACAAAATATGTGCAGGATTTATACAACAAAATCTACAAAGTATTTTATGTTTTTTTGAAGCTCTTATAGGTATTCTTTTTAAATTTTCATTTTCAAAATATATTTGCTTGAAAATACCATTTATTTGATTATACCAGACTTGTGTCATATGATCTTGCAAATTTCACTTATTAGAATTTTTATATTTCAGTAGATGTTAGTATTTTCCATGTGTATTTCCATGTGTACAACCATATATCTGCATATAAAGACAATTTTAATTTAATTAATTGAACTGACTAGGATCTCCAACACAATCTTGAATATATGTGCATTTAGTCTTTAAAAATTAGTTGATAATTAGCTGGGAATTATTTTTATAGATTTTTTTTTTTATGATACTGAGGAAATATCCCTCTAGTCATATGTTACTGAGTTTTTATTGGGAAAGAATACAGTGTTTTGTCACATGATTTCTCTTTATCTATTGAATTTCAGGTGACTTTTAAAATTCTGTTTTCTGTAGTGAATTACATTTATTGATTTTCAATTATTAAAATCTTATATTCATGGGACAAAATCAACAAGGTTTTCTCCTTGGATATAATGCTGGTTGTATTTGATGACTTTTTTTTTTTTTTAACAAACTTTATTTTTTAGAGAGTTCCCATGTCCTTCATCTCCACCCCACAGTTTCTCCTACTATTATCTTGCATTAGTGTGGAAAAATTGTTACAATTGATGAACTAATACTGATAAATTACTATTAACTATGTTCCACAGTTTACATGAGGGTCAATCTTTGTTTTGTACAGTTTTATAGATTTTGACTAATTCATAATGTCCATGTATCCACCATTAAAGCATCATACAGAAGTTTCTCTGCCCTAAAAATACCACCTACTCATCCCCTTTCCCCTCCCCTTGAATCCCTGCCAACTGATCTATTTATTGTCTCTTATAGTTTTGACTTTTCCAGAAGGTCATGTATTTGGCATCATACAGCAAGTAACAATTCCAGAATGGCCTTTTTCAGTTACCAATATGCATTTAAGATTCTCCCACATATTTTCATGGCCTGAGACTTCATTTCTTTTAATTGCTCTGTAATACTCTAGTGTTTAGATGTATAGCTCTTGAAGGACATCTTGGCTGTTTCCAATTTTTGGCAATTATGTATAAAACTGTTATAAACATCCATGTGCAGGTTTGTGAAAACTTTTCAACTCATTTGGGTAAATACCTAGGGATGCAATTTTTGGGTCATATGTTAAGCCTCTATTTAGCTTTGTAAGAAAATGCCAAAATGTCTTACAAACTAACTTTACCATTTTGCACCCATGCCAGAAATGAGTAAGCTTCTGGTGCTTTACATAATTGCCAGAATTTCATGGTGTCAGTGTTTGAATTCTAGCCATCCTAACATGTAGTGGTATCCTGTTGTTTGTATTTGCAATTCCCTAATGAGATATGATGTTGAGCATATTTTATGCTTATTTTCCATCTCTACATCTTCTTTGGTGGAGTGTCTATTCATATTTTTTGCTCATGTTTTAATTGGGTAATTTCTTTTCATACTGTTGAGTTCTAAGAGTTATCTGTGTATTTGGCATATGTCCTTCATCAGATGTGTTTTGAAAATATTTTTCTGCCAAACTGTGGTTTATCTTTTCATTCTTTTATGGATTTCCTAATATTATGTTAAGGTTTAGTAGGATTACAGAGTGATATCAGTCTGTATTTTTTTCCTGTAATAGTTGTCTGAATTTGGCAATATTCCCTCTTCCTTTGTTTTGAAAGAGTTGGAATATTTTTTACTAAATATTCAAAAGAATTCACCACTAAAGCAATTTGGTCCTGGACGTTTTCTTATTTTCGTTTTTGCAGTAATGTTTTAATTTATACTTACTTATTTAACCAACACAGGGCAATATATATTACTTATTTAACCAACACAGGGCAATACATGTTTTCTATTGCTTTTGGTGTCAATTTTGTTTATTTGCATCTTTTGAGAAATTTGTCTATTTTGTTTGAGTTGTCAGGTTTGTAAACATAAAATAGTCCCTCGTTATCCTTTCAACATCTCTAGGCTCTGTAGTGATGTCCTTTCTTTCATTTCCATTATTGGTAATTTGTGTTACATTTTCCTTTTATCAGTCTAGCTAGAGTTTTTATTAATTTTAGTGATCCTTAAAAAGAAAGAGCTTGTGGTTTCATTGATCCGTCTCTATTTTTAACCAGTTTCCTGTTTTATTGATTTTGAACGTTACATTTATTTTTTACTTCCTTTTATTAAATATAAATTTAATTTGTCCTTCTTTCTCAAGTGAAACATTGTATCATAGAATTTTAGACAATTTTTCCTTTCTAATATAGAGTTATGAATTTCCCTGTAAGCACTGTTTAAAATGTAACATCTTATTTTTAATATCATTAAATTCAGAGCACATTTTAATTTCCCTCACTACTTCTAAATAAGCCATGTATCAGAGAAGTAATTTAGTCAGTTTCTAAATATTTGAGGCTTTTCTAGATATTGTTTTGTTATTAATTATGTACTTAATGTTCTGTGAAATATTAATGCTTCCTATGTTCATGGATTGCAAGAGTTTATACTGTTAATGTAACACACCCTAAAGCAATATACAAATTCAGTGCAATCCCTGTCAAAATTCTAGAAGCCTATTTTTGCAGAAACGTAAAACTGATTTTCAAATTCATATGGAAATGCAAGAATCCCCAAAGAGCCAAAATGATCTTGAAAAAGAAGAACAGGGTTAGAGGACTCATGATCCCCAATTTCAAATTGTACTACAAAGTGATGGTAATCAAAACAGTGTGGTATAACATAGACAAATAAATAAATGGACCAGAATTGAAAGTCCAGTATTACACCCACATATCTATGGCCAATTAATTTTTCAAAAAGGTTGGTAAGTATATGCAGTAGGGAAAGAATGGTCTCTTCAACAAATGGTGTTGAGAAAAAATAGGTATCCACATGCAGAAGAATTAACTTAGGTCCCTCTGTCATGCCATACACAAAAATCAAATTAAAATGAATCAGTGACTGAAATATAAGATCTAAAACTAATGAATTTTTAGAAGATTCCATAGGGGTAAATCTTTATGACCTCAGATTTGGCAATGCATTCTTAGATATGACACCAAAAGCAAAGCAGCAAAAGAAACAATAGAAAAAACAGATTTTATAAAAATTTAACACTCATTTGCATCAAAGGAAATTATCAATAAAGTAAAAAAGGGTATGCAAAGAGAATGACAAAATAGTTTCAAACCATCTCTTAGATAAGGGCTCAATATCTAGAATATGTAAAGAACATTTCCAGTGCAACCACAAAAAGACAAAAAACCCAGTTAAAAATGGGGAAAAGATTGAATAGATATTTCTCATATCTATATATATAAATGGCCACTAAATACATAAAAAGATGCTCAACATCATTAGCCATTAGGAAAAGGCTAAATAAAAGCACAATGAGATACCATTTCACACCCACAAGAATAGGTTCTGTTTTAGAACTCTAGAGCACTGCTTGTGGGATGTAAAATGGTGGCAGCCACTGTGGAAAGCTAAATGGTGTTCTTTAAAAATTCAAATATAGCATTACCATTTGACCTGGCAATCCCACTTAGTAGGTATATATCCAAAGAGAGTGAGAACAGGGTTGCAAGCAGATATTTGTTTGCTAATGTTTATAGAAGCATTATTCGCAATAGCCAAAATCTGGGAACAACCCAAAGTGTCCATCAAAAGATGAGTCAATAAGAAAAATATGGTACACACACACACACGATGGAATATTATTTAGCCATAAGAAAGGATAAAGTTATAAAACATGATACAACATGGAATAACCTTGAAAATATTATGCTCTTTGAAATAAGCAAGACACATGAAACAAAAAGCATATGACGTCACTTATAAAAGATGATTAGAAAAGCAAATTTGCAGAGATAGCAAATTAGAGATTACCTGGGGAATGGATGGATAGGGAGGAATGTGGAGTATTTATTTGTAAAAATTAAAAAGGTAAAAAAATCAAATGTAGTTCTATCAAAATAAAAAAAGTAGTATGCTTAATAATTTCAATCCATTTAATTTTATTGAAAATTACTTCATGACTCAGAATATGTACTATCTTAACTAATGCTCCATGTGCACTTGAAAGGAATGTGTATTCTACATTTGCTAAATGAAAAGTTTTATGAATATAAATTAGGTCATTTTGGTTGATAGCCTTGTTGATAGTCTTCTATACTTGTACAGATTTTCTCTTTAATTTCCCAAATACTGAGAGAGTGAAGATGAACTTACTTAACCAAAATTGTGGATTGGTCCTTTTGTTGTCATTGTTCTGTGTTTGTTTCATGTGGAATGAACCTCTATTATTAGTGGAACGCACAGTAAGTATCGTTACGTCCTTTTATAGAATTGCCAATTTAATCATTATAAAAGGTTTCATGGAATCTCTGGTAAAATTATTTGTTCCAAAGTCTATTCTGTTTGATATTAAGATAGCTACTCCAATTTTATTATGATTAGTGTTTGCATGTTACATGTTTTTCCATAATTTTACTTTTGATAGTGGTTTCTTCTAGACAGCATTTAGTTAAGTCTTGTTTTTTTATTGAATTTAGCCAACTCTGCCTTTTTATTTATGTGATAATCCATTTATATTTAATTTAATTATTGGTGCTGTTGTAAGTATACAGTCATGCTATTTGTTTTTTATTTGCCTTTATTTCATTTTTCTTCTTTTCTTGACTGCTTTTAATTATTTGAGTTCTTTTTTTGTTCCTATTCCATTTCATCTCCTCCTCTGGCTTGTTAGATACGTGAACTCATTTTATTTGCTTAGTGGTTTATCTAGGATTTAACATAATATTATAAACCTTTATCTAATATTGCACCATTTAAAATAAAATGCGAGAAACTTACAAACAGTATTCTCTCTTTTCTCCTCTCCTGATCTTTGTACTATTATCATCATATATTTTCTTTCTACATATATGGCAACCCCACAGTAAATTCTGGATTAACATAGTTATTTTTTCAAAGAAATTTTTTTGAAAATCAGAAAAATTTTAGGTTTTCCTACATATATGACATTTCTGATCCTTTTCATTCCTTTGTGGAGATTTGGTTTCACATTTTGAATTGTATTTCTTTAGCCTGAAGAATTTCCTTTAACATTTCCTGTACTGCAAGTCTGTCGGCAAAAAAATTAGTTTGTTTGCCTTAATATCATTCAGATATGAGGATTAAATAAAGAGATTTATCATTGAATTTGGAATTCTAGGTTGAGAGTTTTTTTTTTTAAATTGCATTTCATTGTCTTTTCTAATTAGAAATTTTCCTTTACTTTTATATATATAATGTGTGTTTTTTCTCATCAGTTTATTCAGGGTATTCCCTGGCTTAATTTTTTGTTTGTGTATCCTGCTTTTGGAGCTGTGGATTAATATTTTCCACTTAATTAGAAAATTTACAATCACTATTTTCTCAAGTATCTCTCTTTTACCTCCCCCATCTCCTGCTTCTTCTGGCACTCCAATTACATACGTTAAATTGCTTGATATTATCCCACAAGTTACTTAGGCTCTGTTTATTTCTTTCAGCCTTTTTTTTTTCCCAATCTGGGATTCAAGTTAGATAATTTCTATTCCCTGTCTTCGGGTTTAATTATCTTTTCTTTTGTAGTATTTATTTAATTTGCTACTAAACCCATTCAGTGAATTTCTCAGTTTACATATGGCATCTTTCTGCTCTTGAAGCTCTATTTGGTTCTTTATAATAGTTTTCATTTCTCTTCTCATTATGTTTATGTTTTACTTTAACTCCTTGAAGATATTTGTAATACTTTTTTTAGACTTGTCTTCTAATTCTGTCGTCTCTCTCATATCCAGGTTTGTCTATGGGTCTGTTTCTACTGATTATTTATCTCCTGATTTGAGGTCACCTTTTCTTGCTGCTTCACTTGTCATTTTTTTTCTTGGCAGCTGGATATTGTACATGATAATGTTTCTGAATTTTATGCTTTTCTTTTGAGTTTGTTTTGGCACACATTACTTGCTGATCCTTTAAGCCTTGCTTTTAAGCTTTGTTAGGAAATGTCTAGAGTAGCTTTATGCTATGGTTAGTTTAGCTCCATTCCTAATGTGATTTTTCTATAATCCCTACAGAATGCTTATGTGTTCTATAAGGTCTCTCCACTTTGGTTACTTAGAACTCAAACAATACCCAATCCTGTGACAGTTCTGGAAGTTTTCCAGCTTATGGTGCCATATTTTTCTTTCCCTAATAGTTGTTCTTTGCCCAGCTTCTGAGTCTTATTTTATCTACATGCAAATAAGCATTTAGCCAAAGACTCAAGAAAACCCTTATGCAGATTTTTGGAACTCTTTCTCTGAGTAGCCTTGCAAACACCAGTCCTCTCAGCCTTACTAATCTCCAATTTCTGTCTCTTAAATTCAGTAAGATTACCAAGTCACACTTGTGCTGCCTTTCCTTGTGCCAGGGTCCAGTAACTGGCTCCATGCGAAAGCAGAGGCATTCATAGGGCTCATCTTTTTCATCCTTTTATTTTCCCCCTTCTCTAAAGGTTCACAAGCCTGCTTCCCACTCTCCAATGAATGAAAAAGTTGTTTCATACAAATTTTCCAGTTTTCTACTAGTTTATGGCCAGACAACAAGTTTGGTATTCATTACTCCATCATGGTTGGAAATGGAAACACTTTTCCATTTTGAAATACCATAATCTTTATTTCTGGATTACAGTAAAATTTGTCTCCCTATAAATTTTACCCATTAATTGCCATTTTCCCTTTTGGCACAACATGAACATATTTTTTTCTCTAGTTCTCTTATATTACCTCATTTTACATATTTACAAACAACACTAAATTATAGAATGAATAGTTTTGCTTTTGTTTCCATTAACTGCTTTAACCAAATACTGGGCTTTTGTGTTCATCATTACACCCTAACATTGCTTCAGTTAAACCTTTTAGTATTTTTTAAAAGAATTTTAGAAATATTTATTAATTTTACTCTTGGCATTTCTTAATTCTATTCTCACCTATTTATAACATGTTCGTCCATTATTTATAGTTTGTTTTATTATTTCATTGAATAGTAACAAATGCCCATTTAAACATAAGGAAAATTACCAAGATTAAAAAGGTGTCACAACTGAAATAACTTTTTTCTCAGTCTTTTTCAATGGCATTTAAAAAAACTAGATTCTAAATATAGTCTGAGAATATTTTTTAGAAGAAATTCTTGTATTTTATTTCAATTTTATTATATTGCTATAATGAGAAATGTCAATCTTTAACATTTCTTCCTTTTAAATTTCAACAGGATACATTTTGAAATACAGCACTGGCCCTCCATATTCTTAAAGAATTCTTTCTGTTGCCAATTACATCAAGTGTGATTTGTGTTTTATTTTTTTAAGACATTGTGACAAGTTGGAGAATGCCAGTTCTTTTATACGATTACTTCCATATTCTTTAGTTACTAACTTTGATTCATATCTCTATTACATGGATTATATCCTTTAAATTAATAACTTTAATCAAACTTTCTTTTCAAAAATTCCATCACTTTACATTATGATAATAATAATAATGGTTAACAATTATTAAGCATTCCTTTATATTTTTATGTCAAGCATTTTACATGGACGATGTAACCATACTCTAGCTTCATTACTTTCTTCATCCTTCTTTGGTGATCTGAAAATTTTAAGAATATCTTCTCACCCTCTCTCCTATTATATTTGTTGCCTTAAAAACCTGCATTGTGAATCAGGGAAGATCTAAGATGGCAGCATAGAGAGGAGTGGAAGCTAAGTAGTCTCCCTGGAACAACTAAAAAAAACCAGAAACAACTAGTAAATAATCCAGAATAACTGCAGGGGGACAAACGTGACCGTCCACTCATCATACACTAACCTGAATTGGGAGGAATGCCCAAGATCACAGCATAAAAACTGTGGATCCAAATTGGGAGATCCCTCCCCCAAAGCTGGAGCTGCAAAGCCTCATGGTGCCTGAGAGAAGCTTTCTCCCAGCAAGCAAATATAGCTCAGCTGAGCTCCAGCTGGGATTTTAATTAGTGAGTGTGAACTGCTCACTATGAGGTACAAATCCCCAACAAGCAGACAGAGGCTTTGGGTGATGACTGACCTTGGGGAGCCGGGGGGGTCACCTCGGAAGCTCTGTTCCTTTTTCAACTCAGTGGAGAAAGCCTCAGCCATTTTCAGTTCCCAGTTCTGTGACCCAGACAGGGGTGTGGCACAGGCAGACAGAGACCATTGAAATGCTAATGACCTCCCCCTAGGGTGACTATCTTCTCTAAGAGGAAAGGGGTGGGGCCCAGCTCTACTACTTGCCTTTCATTCAGAACTTACACCAGTCAAGAATTAAAGGCTAATCTTTGCATCAGGCCCAGAGCACCCCTGCATGGCCTGGGGCTTCCCCTTGAGGGATGATGTGCACTAGTGATGTAGCACAGCCTTCCCTCAGCAGAGGTCCCGGAAGATCACAGCTGAGAAGGGGGGCCCACTCGGAAAACCCAGGGACGCTATGTCAATGCCAGTCGTTTGTGAGTCAGAGACAGAGAAAATCTGGGACAAAACTGAAATGAAGGCTTAGACTCCTGCAACAGCCTTGAATCTCTGGGAATACCTGGGAGGTTTGAATATTAAAGCTGCCCTGCCTCCCTGACCACCCAGACACACGCCCCACGTTCAGGGAGGACAGCTCCAACAACAAACCCAAACTGAGTTCATCAACTGAACCCCACAAAAATCATTTCCCCACACACCACAGAGACAGAGTTGGGGAGAACTGATGGGTATAGGTGACTCTCCAACTAACCAGCAGAAGGCATCTGCGAAATTGTACACCACCAACTTGTATTTCTGAAAAATTAGATTGGTATTTTTTTTTACAACTTGAAAGAACCCTATCAAGCAAACAAATGCCAAGAGGCCAAAAACAACAGAAAATCTTAATGCATATGATAAAACCAGATGATATGGAGAACCCGAAACCAAACACCCAAATCAAAATATCAGAAGAGACACAGTACTTGGCACAATTAATCAAACAGTTACAATCAAGGAACGAAAACATGGCACAGGATATAAAAAACATGAAGAAGACCATGGAACAGGATAAAAAGGACATAAAGAAGACCCTAGAAGAGCATAAAGAAGAAATTGCAAGATTAAATAAAAAAATAGAAGATCTTTTGGAAATAAAAGAAACTTGGCCAAATTAAAAAGACTCTGGATACTCATAATACAAGATTAGAGGAAGTTAAACAATGACACAGAACAGAAAATGAAAGAACAGAAGAAAGAATGGAGAAAAAAATTGAAAAGGATCTCAGGGATACATTTGGATGTTTTATTTTATCTGTCGTAAGACTCATTGGTGTCCCAGAAAGGGAAGAGAAGGGTAAAGGTCTAGAAAGCATATTCAAAGAAATTGTTGGGGAAAACTTCCCCAACCTTCTACACAATAGAAATACACAAAGCATAAATGCCCAGTGAACTCCAAATAGAAAAATCCAAATAAACCCACTCCAAGATATATTCTGATCAGACTGTCAATACTGAAGAGAAGGAGCAAGTTCTGAAAGCAGCAAGAGAAGAGCAATTCACCACATACAAAGGAAACGACTTAAGACTAAGTTGTGACTACTCAGCGGCCACCATGGAGGTGAGAAGGCAGTGGCATGACATATTTAAAACTCAGAGAGAGAAAAATTTCCCACCAACAATACTTTATCCAGCAAAACTCTCCTTCCAATTTGAGGGAGAGCTTAAATTTTTCACAAACAAATGCTGAGAGAATTTGCCAATAAAAGAACTGCCCTATTTCAGATACTAAAGGGAGCCCTACTGACAGAGAAACAAAAAAAGGAGAAAGAGATGCAGAGAATTTTAACAGACCTATATAGAACCTTACATCCCAAATCACCAGGACACTCATTTTTCTCTAGTGATCATGGATCTTTCTCCAGAATGGACCATATGCTGGGACATAAAACAAGCCTCAATAAATTAAAGAAAAAAAAAAACAACAACAACAATTGAACATATTCAAAGCACAATCTCTGACCACAATGGAATACAAATAGAAGTCAATAATTTTTGAATTGTAACTCCACTATTTACTTCCTACATGATATAAAATACACAAACTCTAATGGTAAATCAGTGGTTTTGTACTCCATGTAAAATATGTAATTTTTGACAAGAACTATATAAAGGTGGGGGAATGAAGGATTATAGGTACATAGTTTATGTATTCTATTGAAATTAAGTTGGTATCAAAGAAAAACAAGATTGTTATGGATTTAAAAGTTTAATTTTAAGCCTCACAGTAAACACAAAGAAATTATCAGAGAATATGACCATAGAGATGAAAAGTAGAGTATGGGTTAAGAGAAATGGGGGAAGGGGCAATGGGGAGTTAAGAAATGAGTGCAGGGTTGCTGTTTGGGGTGAAGGGAAATTTCTAGTAATGGATGGTGGAAAAGAGCATTACAACATTCTAAATGTGATTAATCCCACTAATAGAAGGCTAGGGAGGAGGTGGAATGGGAAGATTTAGGCTGTATATATGTTTCCACAAGTAATGGGAAAAAAAAAGACAGTCTAAATAGATGACAACTGAATGCCAAGGATGACCCTGGATGGGATCTGAGGATGGAGGACAAGAGGCCCAAAGGGACACAGTTGAGACATAAGGAAAAAAAAAAATGGAAATAGAAAATGCAAGCTTTTTATCAATGTTGAATTTCTTGAACTTCTTAGCTGCGCTTAATGGGATTGCATAAAAGAATGTTCTTTGTCACGGGAATTGTATTCGTGACTTATAGTGTTCAAGGATGTGTGCAGCTAGCTCTCATATGTTCAGAAGACAGAGCAATAGATGATGGATGATAGATAGAGAGGGAGGGAAAGAAATAGCAGTATGACAACATGTTAAAGTTAGTGGATTGGGGTATCGGGGGAGGGCGGGTCAGGGAATGCTGGAGTTCTGTGTATGGGGTTTGTATTGTTTTTGCAACTGTTCCTATAACTTTGAATTTATTTCAAAATAAAATTTAAAAAAAAAAGATAAGGATCAGTATTGGTAAAAATACAGTGAAATGAATACTTGTAAAAATTACAGATGGGAGTGTAAATCAGTATATTATTTATTCCCTTTGACTCATATTTCACTTCTATTAATTTATACTATGGAAATTTAAAATTTAGTAAAGACTTACATAGCATTTGTGATAATTAAAAATTAGGAAACAATTAAATTTCAGATTATTTTATCTCCATACTCTATCATGTTATACTGCCATCTTAAAAAGAAAAAAAAAAAAAAAACCTGCATTGTGAAAGTAACTATCAACCTGGTCTTAGTTACAACTCTTCCAGTAACTATACTTTGAATATCCACCAGCAGTTTATTTTGGATCTCATCAACCTTAAGCTCTGTATAACTTCAAAAAAATCTCAAAATTGGACCCTGTATTAGGATTGAAAAACTGACATGCTCATATTCATGCCCTTACACTCTCCATCCCTCTCTCTTTCTGTATATATACAGATATATATAAATGATAATATATATTATGCATATTATATTTGGCAATATTGCATCTTTTGAGTTACCAAATAGCCAAAAGGATACATTGAGAAGATACTGACTTTGGTTTTGAATATATTGTTTGGTTATGAATAAAATGGAATATTGATTTGGAAAGTACTGAAAAAATTGCAATTGTGGATCTGAAGCCTTCATAAGAAGACTGAAGCTGTAAATATCCATTTGGATGCATCAATTTACAGGTGAAATTTAAGGTTTTGAATAAAGTTTTCTCATCTTTTCTCAAAGGTACATTTCTTTTAATAGCACAATCACTGATGCTTTGATTTACTGTAACAGGTTAAAAGCTGGTAAAATAAAATAATGAATTTGTGATGGTGGAGTGGGTTATATTTGGGATTCCTGTTTTGTACCAAACATGATGCTTCTCATCTATGCTACTTCATTTAGTCAGAATTTAGGCTTTTATAAATCTAATTATGATTGATTAAAACTATAATTATGTGAAGCTATTTTTAAAGTTTTAAATGTATCTGAACAAATCTTATACATTTGTATTTTTTAGCAAATAACAGAAATAAGAATTATAATTTTTTCTACAATAATACCTCACCAAGATTTAAATTTTATGGCTCAGTCTCCAAATTACTATTGTTTTTTCTTCTCCTACAGATTACTCTTAAAGGATTTAGATCCCCCATATAAGTGGAATTTCAATGTCTAAGTTAATGAAAAAGCTCTGATATGCTTTCTAAGGTGTGATCAGATGTATTATTCCAGTTAACATTTGTCTATGTAAACTGCTGAACTTAGATAAAATACATATTTATTGGTAAATATCCTTATAAATAGGTTAAAAAGGAGTGGTTTATCTTACTTTCTATTCAAAAGATGTAGATTCACATTTTTATTTTTGAAGTAAAGGGATTTGTTCTGGGCCACACTGTCCTAAGAAGGAGGACATCCGTAGAAAACAACTCTCAGTGATGTTTATCTTACTATCTTGGAATTAAATTTTAGCTACTTTTTGGATGAAACTAATGTCTAATGCAAGTAACTGTTAGATACAGAATTTAGCTAGCTCTGTATCTTTGGATTACCTTTTCATGCTAATAGTTTTCTGTCTTACAAAGTATTTTAATGGCAACATTGTTTTCACCATGCATTATACATTATGCCTAACAGGATGAGAATGTTATCCAGATGAAATAGATAATGGCGAATCCTTGTTAAAGATTATAAAAATCTTATTCTATCAGTGGAAATTCTCAAGTTGTCTGAACTAAGAGGCCAATTATGGATATCCTCTGACTTTATGAGTGTTGGGAACTTTTGTGATATAAGTGGCAGATATATTTTATTAGGCCTATGCCAAGTCTGTTCCGTGTGCAAAGGGTTTGCTTACATTAGAGGCTGAGTAAATATGATTATTAGTTCATTTATGAAAATAAAATCTAGGCTTGACCCAAAATATTCCTCCTCTGTTCTCAGTGATGCTTACAATTCCCTTTACCAGTAGTAAAGGCCTTTTATTTTCAACTTGAAGAGAAGCCTAGAAGACCCTAATACTGGTATTTAAATGTACTTTAAGTCACGGCACAGTCCCCTTCCTTGGTACTGATGGTGGAGTTTACAGAGACGAGAGAGGGTCAATGGACACTGGATATTTTAAAAAGGAAGGGGTGGGTGGGAGTAACAATTTGACTTCAACCAATTTTGCCCAATTCCAATACTTGCTTGTAATTAGCTCTGTCATTTATTTGCCCCAAACTATCACTGGTTTAACTTTAAGAGGATAAATAAGAAAACATTTTCCTTTCAGCTTTATCTGCACTGAGTCTGTATACAGCAACAGAGAAGTTGGTTAGTGTCCTGTCCAGCAGCAGGCCCCATCCCTGGGAGTCAGGTACCGGTAGCCAAGAGGAGACTACATGTGATGAAGGTTACCACTGTCTTCTTTCCAGGTAAGTATCTCTGGGAGTTCCTCCCTGGGTCTTTCCTTAGCAGCTGTTCCTCCTAACTCCCTCTCATCCCTCATCTAGCACAGGACAGCCATAATGCATTAATGGCTACGTGCTGGGAACACCATGGTGTGCATGCCGGAATTCAGAAACCTTATCCTCACACGCTTTTTCTATGCAGCTCATTTTTTAACAAAGGACTAAAAACGAAAATGTGGATGTGAGTGAAAGAGAAGACCAGGGGGGTGAAAGACTACGTTGTATCAAATGAATTACATTCAAAGTCAATTTTTAACTAATTCTTCCTGTGGCTATTAAAAGAGCTAGTGTTACACAGAGTCACAAACCAGTCCCCAGAAAATGAGTATCAGTGAGAGATCTACTTCTGAGCATAAAGCATCCTCTTTAGAGAAAATCATTCCTGAAGTCTATATATTAAGTTTGTTCTCACTGTTCTAAGGCAGGTTTAAAATAAATAACAGAAAAGAAAGAAATACTATTGGATTTATCCATCTTAAAGAGAGCACAAATTGACCTCCTGCTGATGACAGAGTACAAAAAAACAAAACCAACCAAAAAACCTTTCACAGTCAGCAAGAGAGATTGCTTCAGTTAAATTTCCTCTCATATACAGGATCTTTCTTTATACTTTAGCTCCATAATATATTTGTTAGGAAAAACTTCAGGAACATTATCAAATAACTGAAGCTAAAATCCTAATGCATGTTGGAACAAAACAATTTTTAAAACTTCTCGGCCACATCCTCTATAATATCATAAACTCCTGTGTACTTTTATTTGTTGAGTCTTTACTTCTGTCTTCACTTTTAAAAAGCCCTACTCTAAGTTGAGGAAAATAGTAGAGGAAGGTAAACGTCATTGCCTTAAAGAGTTTATCCATGAGCTCCATTTATCAGCCTCTACCTTAATCATGAGGTCTTAGGCCCTTAATATAATTGTGATTCATAGAAAGCAGTGGCATCTACTTTAACTGTATCAGCGAGGAAAGTCTGAGAAAAGTGTCATTTCCACAGTCATCTAGTCTGTGTATTAACTGCTGTGAAGAAACTTCTTAGAGGTGACCTCCTCAAGATATACGCAGTTTGCCATCAACAATCCATTGGAGAGTTCGAAATGGAGTGTGAGAACTTGCAACATTTTACTGTACCTTGGGAGACACCATTATCACGACCCCTTAAATTTACTGTCTTTGTAGACAACTTGCTGTGGGAAAGGGGGACTCTGGAGTTAACACAGCAGCTTCTGCAAATGAATGTTCCATGAGAGTATTACTGCAAAACCCAAGAGGGGACATTAGTCTAACTCTTCATTAGCAGGGGTGAGAAAAAGCTATCCTATGTTTTCTTGGTTAGGCAGACTTTTTTCTGGTAGGAGTTTCTCTCTGGAATTCAATTCACTGAAATTCTTAGTGCTTTCAAAGTCAGACTTGTCTTTAATGGAAATGGGATAAGGGGAATCTGAAAATGTCAAGTGTAGAGTTTTATTTTTCAAGGAGACTGTGGGTTTACAAATTGGGTGGAGAAAAAAAAAAATTCCTTTAAGCAGAATTAAAGTGCAATTGTAAAAGTCCAAAGCATTGCAATTTGACAATGTGCACTAACTGATAATGCCACCCACTTGACTCATTTACAAATTTAAGGTTATTTTGTATTCTCCCTGTGAGCCTCCCAACATAATACAAAAACACAGTCGGTGTGTGCATTGCTCTAAAACAGCAAATGACTTCTCACAATGCTTAAAAAATATAGTTAACTCCTTCCCTCATCCCTTAAAAAATAGCAATGATATTTGTGTGGAGGTAATTTTTTTTAAGATAGATAATAGTGAAATGTGTTGGTGAAAACAATGCAAATGAAATTTCAGAAGCTTGTAAATAACGTAAAAGAAAAGAATTGGGAATAGAGCAAAAATATGGATAAAATTGCTGAACATAATTAAATTCTAATTCAAAGGAAATGGAATCTGAGTAGAACAAAATTTTAGTGTTTAAAAGTGGAAGTACTCAAAAGATAGAACCTACCTGATTTACTAACCTATCTATTCCTAAATTCCAAGTGAATAACCACAGAAACCATTCTAAAATGATTTTCTTTTTCTACCTCTACCACAATATGCTGATAATAGTGAATCATAAATGTGCAATGGCTTTCTTTTATCAAACTTTAAAGTTTCAGAAGTTAATAATTTTGAAAATACCTAATTTATTGGAAACATCCTATGTGCACTAATTAAAGAAAGAGATTTGGTTGAGACTTCTATCTCCTCCTAGATGGAAATTGTGATCTGTGTTAAATTCAAATAAAAGTAGACCAATATATAAAGCAGAACACATCATAAACTTCCAAAATGATCTCCATCAGGAAAATAATTATAAAGGGCTTACTCATCATAGTGCTGGGTTTGGGCCTTTACGAAAAGATCTACCTAAATTCTTGTGCTCTAGAAACTTTAAATGGAAGAGATGAAATGACGAATTCATTGGGTATGTCTTTTCATGCCACTGAATTTTTTCAGAGCTTTATAGAAAATACTACCTGCTTTTGGAAAGAAAAATACAGATCTTCTATTAGGTCAATGTGAGGTGGCCCTCTTGACTCTGCTTAATAAATTCTAAGGGTGGGGAATTTATTTCTACATAAGGGAAATCAATTCTTTGATGAGAAGCTATATTGGAAAGCTTCTCTGTATTTTGTAACCAGTGGGCTAAATTTTATTCTCTCAAACCACAACAGATTTATCATACCTTGTCAACTCTTAGATAGATGTTCCCCTGAATCTTTTTTATAAATCCTTCTACTTTTATATTAAATCATGTATTATGGTGGTTATTAATCTCCACATCTTATATCTTGTTTAAATCACTTCAAAATTTGCCCTTTGATCCTCTCTTGCACTTATAGCTTATGCAGCACCTCTAGAAATCTCTCTATGCTTCTCTCTTAATTCTGCTTTCATTCTCTCGACATGCCTTTCTCTCTCCTTAAAGTCCTCTAGCCTAAGACACTTATTTTGGCCTGGACACCACTGGATTCTAAGCTTCGTTGGTATTTTTGGTCCCCACTCCCATATTTGACACATGTATCCACAGTCTCATATCAACTGCAAATAAAGCTCCACCCCACTTGTACATCAACCTGATTGAAGTAATTGGACCTAAATCAGAGCTCAGGCACTCGACCTTTCCCAGAGAGATTTTTGAAGAATTAATCTGTAAATTCCATACCCCAGGAGACCCATTTTGTCTGCATTCCAGAACCTGAACAGAATAGTGGCCTGGATAAGCCATTTCATGCTTGTGCAAATAATGGCTGACTCTAGCACAGCTCATGCTGAGCAGGTGAGTGTACCTCTTCTGATTCCATAGAGGTCTCCTCACCCTCAACTCTAGCTTCCCACAGCAGCTTTTAGTTTCAAGTTATTGGAGGGTCTATATGTGAAAACAGTACTCTCCCAAGGCAGAAGATATAACTGCAGTGTAGAGTTCCAAGTTGAGAAGATGCTCCAGCCACTGTCATCACTGTGGTTGCTTTGCCTAAAGAAATTCACCAGTGCAGGAGGCCTTCTTTCCTTCTTAAGAGGCAGCAGCACCAAGACATAATAAAGTGTAGGATTTCAAAGAGCAAATTAGAGCCTCAACTTCCTGAGTGAAAATATGTCTCTTTGATCTAAGCAGATCAGGTCACTTCTAGAATTTTGGAACATCCTAGCAGCACAGAGGTCTGTTTACTGTGATCCTAGTCAGCAAAGAACTAGCAACCCATACAGGAACATTTTTGTTTCAAGAAGTCATCAAATAGACCCTATATGATAAAATTATGTGAGCTCCTGGAATTTCTAGCTTTTCTGAGCTAGTAAACATGCTCCAGGTAGAGACTGTGATAGACAAACTAATTGGTGATTTTGAGGACCAAATTGTGGTACACTAGACCCAAATTTCCACTTGATCCAATATCAAACCCACATGGAGGATCACTGCTGAGGGTTAGTCCTAGTTAGGGTGAAGCTGAGAGTTATGTCCATGGGAAAGATCCCATCTAACTGCATGAGGTAGCAAGGTGACACCCATGCCACTTACTTCCCATTGTAAGTAGTCTCTATACCTGGAAGTCCACTAATTCTGTTGTCAGTCCCTTCCACAGCTTATCTGTTTTGATATGAAATTTTTAAGTAGCCATATTACACTGTAGGATTATACTGAGCTTGTAGAAAACTAAACTGGCAGTAATCTTTCCTGTATATTTCTGTTAATCCAGGTCTTCCCACATCCTCTACTTGTCCAGTAGTTTTTTTAAGTCAGAATTTTACATTTAATTTAACCTATTACCAATGAATTTTGCTTGTATCCATGCTTCAGAGTTACTTGTAAGGCATTTCTTAGTATTGGAGATTAATTGGACAATATATCCTCAATCATGTCTCCTTCCATTGAGTAGATAAATATGAGGCTTTTGTGGCTTAACACTATCCTGTCCTAGTCCAAGTGGATCTTTGGGGTGAGGTGTCACACCCAATTCTGCAGAGCCCTATTCCCAAATGGCCAGGACCTGGAGGAAAATGTGTGGAAAGAGTAGCTTGGCCTTGCTTTTCTTCAAAAACATATTTATCCAGTACTTGCATTATCAAAAAAAAAAAACAGAAACCATCTCAACTCAGTGTTTCCATTGTAGCACCTTATATAAAGAAACTTCAAATATTACCAAAATAGTTTTGACTACCTATCTGGGTGCAGTGAAAAGAAAAATTAAAAATCATATCAATGAGAACCACCAATAAGCACAATTCTGGCCAGAAAAGTCTATACTCTTCAGTCATGGAACTTTGTGGTCAGAGCTTTGCTAAACATTTGCTCAACTTGATCATTTTTCAGTATGAACTGAGGCATAATAGTTTCATGAAATGGAAAAGTATTTCTTCAAGATATTTTATTTAAAACATTCAAGATGAGAAGGATTATACACAACTCTAAGTGACAATTACTAGCATACAGATGACTCCTTATGAAAAGGTAATATACTTTAAGTATGCTAAAAGTAGTTGTAAAACTGCCAAAGCCTCATGGGAAAACTTTGAAGAGTGTATTCAGAAAATTCTATTTAGCCTATATTCTGTTGCTTTCTTTTTCCTATTCTTGTTGATAGGGAGCAATAATATAATTCTGAATTATTCTGAAGTTCTCATATATGTTTTGTAATTCCTTTCCATTACTCTATAAACATCAAAATTTCTCAAGTCTATATTATCCTAACATGAAATTTCTATTTCTTACTGCAGTCAGTTTCTCCAAAAAAATGGGACTTCAATGTCATTTTACATTATATTTTTATAATATTTTTATAATATCACTTTTAACAGTTGTGGTTTCTTTAGTTAGGATTTTTGATATAACATTTTTCTCAAATCTATGAATGTCTTCAAGGTATAAATTGTGTTTTACATCACCAGTATAATAAATTGAATTATATCCCTCCAAAAGGCATTTTCAAGTCCTAACCCCTGGTCCTGTAAATACAAATATTTTTGTAAATAGGATCTTGGAGGACATTATTAGTTAAGATGAGGCCAAACTGGTTTAAGCTGGGCCTTAATCTAATATGACTTGTGTCCTTATAAGGAGAGGGAATTTGAACAGAGAGAGAGAGAGACAGCCATGTGATGGAAGCCGAGACTGAATTTTGTTGCCATCAGCAAGGAGCACATGGATTGCTGTCCACCCTTGAGAAGCCGGGGGAGAGTGATGGAGTGGATTCTCCCCTTTAAGAGGAAGCAAGGCCCTGCTGACACTTCTAGCCTCCATAACTGTTTGACAATATATTTCTGTTGTTTAAGCAAACTGTTCTGTGGTACTTTCTTACAGCAGCTTGGCAAACTAAGACAAATACATAGTAGGTGCTTGGTAAATATTTGTGGATATGAATGGTCTTGGATTATAGTTTAGATAGTTTTTATCCACCAAATGCTCAAAACTGAATTTTTATTAATTCATAATTCTATTTAAATAAGATTTGACCATCCTGGTTTCTACAAAGACTACTATTTCCTAGGGCAATATTTAAGAGCATTAGCCCTTGCTGTTTATTTCTCAGTAGAGAACAGTATCTTTTGTTAGGGGCATTATAACATATGCCCTGGACCATTTCCAAAGCTACTTTGCTAAATATGTTATTTGATCTTAAAAATTTTTATTATAGTGAAAATTATAAGTAATTTATGCACTATTACCAGAATAAAATTAACTGTCTTATTCATGCCTACCATTTTTATTAGCCTTAATATTTCTTAAGAAAACACAAGCATGAGCCTTTAGAAAATAATCTTGGATTCTGGTCATAGTTTGTCATGAAAACCCTGTACAAGGGCTGATGTTTCTTTTTAACACACCACCTGATTTTCATTGGACCTATAAGTCATTTATCTTAGGCCTTGGGATATGGGCTAGCTCTATTTTCCTGACTTCATTAAATTGTCAAAAGTTAAGGTCAATGACTTGACAAATCTTCAGAAGAAGGTGAGTTTAAGAAACATATTTGTTTTCATGTCTTCATATAGTTAAAGAAAAAGAGATGCACAGTTTATGGCCAGTTATACTAATAAAGGTGTTTTGTGAAAGCCATTCTTTATAGCATATATTTAAGTGATAAGACCTGATTTTCCCATATTTCCAATTTCAGCTCTCTGATAATATATGACCACAGTAGTTGAAAACACCATGTTGTTACTTATGCTACTTACGCAATACCAAACATATACTCTTACCTTTGGAATAACAGAGAATTAGACCCTAAAATACTCTGCCAACTATTTTTCAGAATTTCAGACTCTTGGAGATTATATGTTTGTTTATTCATTCATTGATTCGTTCACCAATTTTTATTGAGTACCATCCATGTTCAAGGTACTTTATTAGTTGTAAAAACAAAAATGAACAAGAAAGTTAACTGCTTTAAAAGAACATAAATCCTAGTAGGAAATCCCTTTTGCGTAGTGGATAAAATATTATATAATACTAACTATAGCAAAGGTTATTGTTTACATGCCTCTGAGTGTGTTCATGAACTCAGATATAAGAACTTTACTTTTATTTGTTTAAGACTTCATTTAGACATATTGAAATTCCATTACACCAAGAAGGTGAAAAATCTCAGTTAGGGCTTGATTCTCCCTGCCTTTCCCAGGGTTTCATCTATGTTCTGGGGCAGTTACAGAGTCATATAACACTGATGTGCAGTGGGAGTAGGAGACACTTGGTTCTGAAAAATTTATCCATACAGGTGTCCACTACAGTTGGAGCAGCTTCCTCCCGTATTTCCATGGTGGTTATGGGAGGTGTCCTGCTGTTCCTGAATTCTCTGTTTCTCATTCATTTTTATGTCCCTGGCATCCAGTAAAATGGCTGTATGTAGTAGGTGCTCTCTGTGAAGCTGCTCATTGCTCTCTCTTCTTCAACATTCCATATAGCCATAACCACATTCCATATGGCCACAACCTATCTGGGTTTCTGCCGTTTCTTCTGTACTTGGCCATGTAGCAAGACTTATGCAGAATGGCCTACTCCCCTGAGCTCCTCTAGAAAAACATCACAATGTCCTCAAATCCACTGACCTCTTAGACTGAGGCATAAACTTTTCATTTTTTCTTTTATTTTCTTAGCCTAAGGGAAGTTTATCTATTCTCCAGGGAATTGCCTCCCTTTTTTAGTTTTTATAAATTTTTTTATCATATTCCTAGCACATATTTTGGGCAATGTTCAGAACTCTACTAGCCACATGTGGCAGCTGAATACTTGTGACATGGCTAGTCCAAATTGAGATGTGCTGTTGGTATAAAATACGTACTGGATTTCAAATATTTAGTATGGAATAAATTGTAAAACATCTCATTAAAAATGCTTATGGTGAATAACATGTTGAAATGCTATTTTGGACATATTGGGTTGAATAAAATAAAGTACTAAAACAATTTTACCTTTTTCCTCTTCCTTTAAAAACACAGCTATAACATGTTTCAGATTGTATCATAAAGGTCTTTTTTTATCATTTTGAGGTATAAGTGAACATAGAATTGTTGAAATATTTTAAGAAATTGCATGATCAAAATTTCATTTTAAAAGGTCATTCTCTCTGTTCCTCAATTACCTCATAATGGCTCTGTTAGGACCTTCACAGCAGTGAATCAAGGTTTTGTACAGCATGGGAGTCCTCTCTCAGAAAAGAATGCAAGTTAGAAAATGCACAATTAGGAAAGAAAGTGAAAGTTAATTTCCAATAAGAAATCATAGCAAATTAAAAATGTATTAAAAGCTGTCAAAGACCACAAAATTCAGAAAAAAAATAAAACTGAATAAAGTAATACCCTGACACAACCATATGTTTGACATTTTCCACTACATACTCTCTGATAATCTCTTCATATGACAAATCTCTCTTGAACTAAATGAAAAATGAAAATGCAACCACAAATTTTGTGGGATGCAGCAAAAGTAGTGCTTAGAGGGCAATTCATAGCATTAATGCATGTGTTAGAGAAGAAGAAAGATCTAAAATCCACAATCTAAGCTCCCACCTAAGGAAGCTAGGAAAAGAAGAACAACATAAACCAAAAATGAGCAGAAGAAAAGAAATAATAAAAACTAGAGCAGAAATCAGTGAAATTTAAGATGGACAAACAATAGGCAAAATCAACAAAACCTAAAGCTGGTTCTTTGAAAAGATCAATAAAATTGATAAACCTCTAGCCAGGCTAACCAAGAAAGAGAGATGATACAAATAATATCATAAATAAAAGAGGAACCATCACGACTGATCCTATGGAAAGTAAAGGGATAATAAAAAATATTATGAACAACTCTGTGCCCACAAATCTGATAGTTTAGATGAAATTATCCAATTCATTGCAAGAAAGAATCATACAAAACTCACATGAGGAGAAATAGATAACCTGAATAGACCCATATCTAATAATTAAATTGGATGAAAAATTAATAACCTTCCAACACAGAAAGCACTAGGATAAGATGGTTTCACTCATGACTTCTATCAAATATTTCAAGAAAAAAGATGATATAAATTATCCACATACTTTTCTAGAAAATGGAAGCAGAGGGAACACTGCTTAATTCACTATATGAGGCCAGCATTATCCTAATAACCAAAACCATATAAAGAAAGGAAAATTAAGGTCCAATATCTCTCATGACTACAGATGCAAAAGTCCTCAACAACATAGCAAATCAAATCCACCAAATGTATAGAAAGTATTACATACCTTGACCAAGTGGAACTCATTCCAGGTATGCAAGTCTTGTTCAATGTATGACTTTTTTTTCTGACATTTTCTGTAAAGAGAATAGAAAGGTAACTTAGATTTTTACTCTAGCATGACTAATCAAAATTTGTTTCATATTTCTGATGATTGGAAAGCAGTAGCATGCTTAGTCACACAATTCAACTCACTGTACGTTGTACTGCCCAACAGACATAAGGATTCCATTATGTTCCATTGAATTCATTCAATTCCCATCAGAAAGAAAAAAAGTGTGTGTGTGTGTGTGTGTGTGTGTGTGTATATATATATATAATAGAGAATGCCCTATTACTGAGTATTTGCCTGTTAGGAGAGAAATTCTGTTTTACAAAGCACTGATGAGAACAAAATCATCTGCTTACAATTTCATACTTCAAATGACCAGAAAATTGAAGCTAGTCTGGCTTCTGGCTCCATAAAATTTAAACCTTGTTTCTCCTTTTCTGCTCATCTATTTATGCTTCAGGGCACGGTAAGATGGCATTATAATATGACCTCTGAGCCTACATCCTGAGGTAACACTGCTGGGTGAATCATGTTGTTGGAGGAGGAATATTCCTGAGATCTATTCCTGTGGTAAGATGATTTAAAGTAACTTACCTATACACAGAAATGAGTGTAAAAACCACATGAATCTAAATCTAAAATAAATGTATCTCCAAGTTAACTTCCCCTTAGCTGGAGCTTTAAATTTCTATGGCCACCCCAATGCCATCAACATTAGAAGAAATCAGATGGCTAGCAAGTCGGAGTTAAAAATGGCTGGGGTCTTAAAGAACTGTTGTTAAAATACCCTGGTATTGCAGTTTTGGGGGAGAAATATCTGACCATGTGAAAACCTTGCCAAGAAGAGTTCTAGGTACGTGCAAGTGAGGGGCCCTGAAATTTAAACTTTATTAGCATCACATTAAATTGACCTTTGAATTTACCTCATGTTGTAAGGATTAAATAAATTAAAATATATTTCACATTGCATTATATAGTACTGGACCCATGATAGATGCTATAAAAAGTTATTGTTTTTTATTATTTTGATTGCTGTTATGTGTGTGGAATTTGTATCATAAAAGTAAGACAGAAAGACAAGTTGGAAGGCAATATCCCTAGGAAGTGACAATGGGGGCTGACCTTAAGGCAGGAGCAGAAGAGGTGGAGAAACCATACAGTTTGCACTATATCTGAGATAAATTTAATAAGTCTTGATAGTTGATAAAAAGAGATATGAGTTGGCAATTTTTCCTCAGTTTTTGGTTTGACTGGGCAGATTAAGTTACATTAATAAAGATAGGTTGTATTATACAAGGAAAGAATTTGTAGGTGGGGAAGAAAAATTATTTCATTTTCAAACATATTGAATTTGAGATGTTATGGGAAATCAGATGGATTCTGGGAGACAGACATACAGGTATAAATCTCAGGAAAGAAGTATGAGTTTGGTTGTTGTCTCTAGAGTCATCACATACAGATAATAGCAAACCAAACCAAAAAAGTAGATAAAGTCACCTAGACAAATTTGATGTAAATTAATTTGATGTAAATTAAATTTGATGTAGTTTAATTTGATGTAAATTAAATCAGATTTAAAATTCCTATAATTAAAGGGAGTTGTATGAAGAAGAGCCAAGGAATAGGATGAAAAGGAATGACAAGAGACATGAATATAAATAGGAAATGAATACTGCCTGGGGCTAATAGAAATGGAATATGGTGCTGAATGTTCTTGTTTCTTTCTCAACTCTATTTGTTATGTCATAGACCATCTGAAAACAAGTTTATGCCCACCTATTGTTAAATAATGATGAGCTACTAAACCCTCCCATCACTCCAATAAAATAACTAAGTTCACAGGAAATGTTCCATGAAAGCTCTTTAATCCTCCATCATTATTCCTACTTGAGAAAACCTGCAATATAAATTGTGAAAAATTATTGCAGTCAGCAATAATAGCTGACAGTTGGAAACTGTATGTGATTTCTTTTCTGTTAGTTGCATTCCAGCTTTCCTGCTTTGCACATGGTAGTCTCACATATGAGCACATAATACTAAGTGAGGTCGATTTTACCAATTTTCATTTATTATTATTTATTATTTCATTTTTATTATGGTCAAAACTACTTATGGTCTTCCATCTTTATATGGGAAGCTTCATCTAAGAATTATCGTTATTATTCTTAGTAGTATGAATAGTAGTAAGCGTAATGAAAAATTAGCTAACATTGTTGAACTCCCGTTACTCAGTGCTTTCCCATGTTTGTCTCTGCCAATGAGTCATACATTCTTTCACCTCTAGAGAGACTTTAGCCAATACTGTTTCCTACACTTGAAGGACTGTTCCCATTTTGGCTGACTACTTCTCCTCTTTCATGATCTCATAGCCGATACCATTTTCTACTAAGCCTTCTTTTACTCCCTGTCCTATCTGCTCCCCATGTACCTTGTACCACCCCCTATTACAGAACATATTATCCTGTAACATAATTCTCTGTCATCTCCCAAAAGACAGTAAGTTCTCTGAAGTGATATACTTTTTCCTGCTCATTTTTTCACTCAGTGTTTAGCATAGAGTCTGGGATAAGGAATTGAGTAAGAGTGCAGGAAAGGTTCTCTCTTCCAAGACAGATACATCTTTTTCTATCATTTACAGTTTTAATTTTAGGATGCTGATTTGACCCATTTACTAGCCATCAGTATTTCATGGTGCTAATGATTGAGTCATATCGGGTCCCTATGACTTGTGTTAGGATGACATTATCTTTGACCTGGTAATAGATGGATAACAGGCCCCTCCCCACACAGTGAATAAACAGATGTGTTTATTCCTGAGGAAGAGGATTTGCAAGCTTACGGGCAATACAAATGATTGCCTCTGTCCAAACACTTATAACCAAAAAATGACAATGGGCCCCTACCAGCCTTTCAGGCCAAGAGGGCAGTGACCTGGGGCCTCTAACCAAGCAGGGCACCGATGCATGGAGAATAAATTGATCTCAGGAGGAATTCCCATCCCTTCCCTTGGCCCTATGTCTGATAAATCTATTTCAATACTCACAGCCACATCCTCTGCAGCTGGGGCTATCTGTGGATTTTTTTATAAAGACATATATATCAATAAAACTTTATCTTCAAATCCCCTTTTAGCTAGCATCTGAGGTATGTTAGACAAACCCAAAGGCCTACAAACTGTAATTACTACACAATGCCACTCAAAACTCTAGCAATCTCTCCTTGCCTGTACTAATTTCCCTCTCTACCCTTCTGCCTATACTTTTCTACCATGAACTCTACATCAAAAGAGTTTATAGCCCTCCAGATACTCCTCTGAATTTTTCTTCCTCCTCCTTAGCTTGCCAGCGTCGTGGCTTTCTTCTGAGGACAATAATCCCTCTATGATTTTCTTCAGGGGAGATATTCATTTTCTTACACATCAGTGCAATGCTGGTTCCAGACCATTCCTCTTTGATCCTCTTTTTAAAATAAATGAAAGAACAAACAACAAATGCTTTGATGTCCACGCTCTCTCATTACACTTCCTGGTAGTCCTACTTGTTACACAACCACTGGCTGGATTCTCCACTCAATAATGCTGTTTGTCAACTGGCTCCCTGTCTTCTTTTCCACCTTAAGAATTCTGTCACCTCAGATGAATCAAATGTCCAGATCAGCAGCCTGACATAAATGGCCAGAAAGAAGCTACCACCTTAAATCTCAAAGAACTTTACTTTGAACTTGACCACTAGTTGGCTAACTGAAAAGAAATGACATCTAAAAATGAGCAATGCCCAGCTGCTCTATATAATCAAATAATCTAGAATGAAACAATTGCTGATTACTTAGAATCCAAATGTCCATGGTGAAAATATAATCCTTTAAAGAGAATAAGTTAATACCTGCATGGTGTTAGTGTCTCAAAACTGAAATGTACCTTTTTTCTCACTTCATAGGGTTATATCAGTAGGAAAAACTTCCAAAAAACTATATATATTATATAGTTATTATATTTATATATAAATATATGTTAGATTGATTTAACTGAAGACAAGTAGGTAAAAAAAAATATGTGTGTCTGTGTGTCTGTGTGTGTGTGTGTATATTTTTTTTACCTACTTGGTCTTCAGTTAAATCAATCTAATTTGTTGGTGATGGGGGCTGCCCTTAAGGCAGGAGCAGCAGAGATCATCTCCTGATTCAAAAATTTAGACTTTCTCATATCATTACCAACTGGGATACTCCCAAGCTAGAGGCCAGTGTGTCTGCAGTGCAGACAATAAGGGGAGATAGGTATTGGACAAGGATGGACCCCTTTTTATTGTAAAAGTGAAAGGAAGACATTAGGGTATTCAAGCAGGAGGTATTATGACATTTGTAAATAAAATTAGGAAATGGCTTCGTTGGCTAAATTTAGGGTATATGAATGGCAGTGGTGAAAGGTATGTTTGATCTTTATGAGCTAGGTAATGGGGACTCAATGAGATTTTGCAAGAGCTCTGCGTAGAATGGGTCTTAACAGCTGGAACCACAGAATGGCCTCTCAAAGGCCATTAAGGAACTAGAGAGAAGTACAGAATGGGGGATTCAGAGGGAGAAAGAAATACTTCAGAAGCAGAATCGTAGCACTTGGCCAACAATTTAGAAAGAAATTTAAAATAGGAGTTTCAAGCCTTAGGAACTGGATGCTTAGTGATGTCCCTATCAGACATGAAAAATACTTGGAGGAGACATATCTGAGAGGAAAACCAGTAAGTCCACTTGGGTTTTTTTTTATATTCAAGGTGCCTTGAGGGGATTCACTTGGAGGTATTTGCTGTAATGGAAAAACATCCACATTAGGAGATAAGGAAGGCTTGAGAAAATATCTCAGGAAATGGGTTAGAGTGGAGACTCCCTATGATGAACCTTAAATTGTGTCCAGGGAGCTTAGATACAATCCACATCCACTTATTTATAATATTTATGCATACTTTAAATTTTTAATTACATATATATGCATTAAATTCATACCTGTTAAATATAATATGATCTATTATAGTTTATGGAATTTTAGTAGAGAAGTGAATGACAACAAAATAAGCTGATATATTTAGTAAAAGAAACATACATGCTATATTCTAAGTTTAATTCAATTATCCAAACACCCAAACTCTTAAGAATTTAAAAAAGAAAAACATAACTAATGTGCATTACTATGAGTTTGAGAAACAACAAGAACCTCAAATATAATAAAAAGAAAAGGCTAGATGATATTGTAGCTTCTATTTACAAAGTCAGGAAATTATTCTGATAACAGTTGAAAAGTTTTCAACAGCCCATGTTAAAACTAAACGAACTTCTTAAAAACAAAATTGTATTAGTCTAAACAATCTAAATATTTCATACCCAGACCATCCTATTCATTCAAGGATTTAGTTTTCTTATCTGATTCATCTCAACTTCAAAAATGACACTAATATTTCCTTATGTTTAAATAGAACTTGAATTTTATCTTTGTTTAATTGCTAATAAGATCCTACCTATTTATCAAGTAGTTCTCTGTTCTGCATCATGACCCTGGGATACTTTATGAAAGGAGAAACTTTCTTTTAAGTAGTTAGAATTAATGAGATGTCTTTAAAAATCATTCTGTTCTTTGATTCAGGGATTAGATAGCATCTGTGGCTTAATATTTATTTTTCTTCTTACTGGCTATTATGATATGCCACTGGTCCTTTAAGTTATAAGATAATATCTTCAACCTGAACAAAGAATAGATTGCAAGTATTTTAAGGTTGTATATGATTTTTAGAAGGCAATATTTAAAAATTAAAAAAATAGAACAAATTAAAAATTCTCAAAACTAAGTAGGAAACATACTAAAAAAAGGAAGGGCTAGCTCTGCTTTGGAGTATTCTTAGTTAAGGCCTACTAAATTTGCATTTTTGACATGATTTCCACAGAACCAATTTTAGTCTTGAATATGTTAACTCAGGAATCACATGTATCCAGTTTAGCAAATTATGAATTCCTTTAAATAAAAATCCACAAGACATAACTACTTATATGTCTATTTATATACATTGTATTCATTTATTCCTAATCTTTCATTCCAAGAAATATGTCTCTCTCTCTCTCTATATATATATATATACACACACACACACATATAAACATATAGGCATATATACACAAAAGCAATAACTGAAAATATTGGAAAATTTATACTAAACAAAAGGAAAATATATTTTTCTAGCACATTTAGGTTAAGAAATTAAAGAAAACATATTGGCCATATAATTATAAAGGCATGTTAAAGCACTAGAGAAGATTCCTTGTAAAAAAAAGCTATCATGAAAAAAGAGTACTTCATGACAACATAAAAAAATAATTAAAGGAGGAGAATTAATCTTTGTCTTCACACACACTGGCTCATGCTAACACATTTGCAGAAACCATGTATTTAAAGCTACATTTTATAAAACCTTGCTGGAGAAAATCAATAGAAAGCTTTAGTGAGTAGAATGTATGTAATAGTAACAAGTGGAAAGGTTAGTGTAGAAGTTAATGGTTCTATCAGGAATAAAACAGAGTTAAAATGTGAAGGAAAGGTCTACCACAAGTGGTTCATTAACCTTTTAGAACCCCAGTGTACCTTCCCTATAAAGATTACAACAAATCTGATGCAGACTCGACTAGCATTTGCTAATACTCCAACTCAGCACAGCACCATTTAAATTTCTTACGATAGAATTATTTTCATTACATTTGCACATTACTGCTTTAAACTAAAATGGCAGAACAAGTTTGCAGAGGACATCCATAAGCACATACCATGGAGCTTTTTGTTTTTATTTTTTTCTTTCCTGGTCTTCTTTTTGCTTCTGATACAACTTCAGACTAACCAAAACTGGTAGCATGTGACACAAGTTCCAATGAAGAACTATCTTGTGGTCGCAGTCTCATTTTTAATGGATAGCTATTCTCATCTCAGAATTCTCTTAATTTTCAGCTTACTCCTAGCACTGACAGACTATTGAAAGGGGTAAGGAATTTTTCAGACCCTGTTTGCATCATCAGAGAAATTAAATATTATCTTCTTTACACATAGAACTATATTCTGTGACCACTGAATCACCTGATAAAATTGTTTAGAGAAAGATGATGATTCAACTTGCATTATAATAATCCAAAGGTGGCAATTATGACAATAAAAGGTACAGTTAGAAACACATGGGCATTGACAATCATTTGATCTCCTTGGATAGAATGTAGTTACAATACTGTCTCCCTGTTTTCTTTAATCTCCTGTGTTTCTTTTTAATGTTCATAAAAGAATTAAAGAAAATTACTGACCCTTACTTCCCTCCTTACAGCGTCCCTCCTGCTTCCCTTCCTCTACCTGTCTCATCTGCAAAGTCCTCTTACTTTCAGCAAATTTAGGGTAGAAGTTTAAATGAGCAGGTGCCACAGGAGCCACTGCCCATGTTCCCTGGCCAACCAACCAACAGGGTGTAGTCTTGTACAGGATGGCAGGTGCCCCTTCAGAAGCAGAACTAACCACTGTGACAAATTCAGAGTCCACCAGCCTGGAGCCTGAAATCCCACACCTTATATCCCTTCCAAATTTTCCAGTTGGTAGTCTATCCTGCTGGGCTGATTCCTTTCATATTTCCATATAATCCAAAAATGAAGTTCTTTTTTCTTTTTCTTTTCCAAAGATAGGAGAATTCAGTTCATAATTAGAGGAGGAGTAGTCTTTGGATTCTATCCCCTACATGAAATCTGTTATAAGTGTGTCCTGCCAAAATCCTGAGCTGTAACATGCCAGTTTTATAATAGGTTTAGTTCTCTGGTCTTTTTCTCTAAGTCCAAATTCTCTGTTATTTTATAACATTTTGTCCTTGAAAGCCTTTTTTATTCCCCCCTCACAGTTTTCTTTTTAAAAAGATGCTGTGGTATGCTTGTTTTAAGCCATCCCATCTGTGACAGCTGAAGACAAAACGTCAGCCTGAGTTTTGGCACAGTTTGGGTCTCCATCCTGTAATCTCATTCGTGCCCACCCTAGATCTGTTCTTCTTAACCAGAATTCTTATCTCATAGCCACAGCCCAGAAAGCACTGTGGCTCTTTGAGCATAATCGATGCACTGGCTAAAGCGACATCCAGATCTCTGTTACAGCAGACACTGCCTTTGGAATTGACTCCGATGTTGAAAATTGCTGAACCCCTTAATCTGTTTCATTTATCTTGCTCGAATGATGGTTTGAGCAGGGCAACATCAGAGAACAATGGCTCCGGCTGCTTAAAATGTTGATTTTCATCTGTGTCACAATGTGATGAGCACATAAACTTTTTATATATTTGGTCAGTGATAACAAGGCCTTCTACAAAAAAAACAATATTTTACCATTGACTATTCCTCTCACTTGCCCAGAAAACTTTGTCCAAAAACACACACCAGACTTCATGTTGCCTATATTTAAATAAGAACTTTGAATAAACTGCAATAATTTCCATTCTTTATATTTTTGTTTTGCTTCTTTTACATAATTCAAATACAAATTTTCATCGGATCTTGAGTTTTCGGTGCCAGAAGTTTAGCTTTTTTAAGAATCAAGATTGTAATTTTCTCTTTGATTTAAAACTTAGCACCCCACCCCAAGAGATAAGCTATTATGTCTCCATGCTTAATGTTAAGCGGTACATAAATGATCTATGATAAAACAGTCTTCTCTATTCATCAGAATGGTTTGCTCATGGGATCCACCACCCTAGACTACTACCTAATTTTATCTCTGTATCATAAAAAATTTTGTGAATTGTTGGTAAGTTAGGAATGTGTTTATAATCAAGTAAGAGGGACTATGTAAAAGATAATCTTATGGCATCCCCCTATTCTTACTGAGATTTTATATTTTTGTACTAAATACGAATTCATTACTATCTACAGTAATATAACTCAGGTGTTAATCCATCATCAAAGATGACATGTCAAAATCTAAAAATTGTATCTAGTTTCAGAAACTAATATAGAAAGCCAAATGATAAAACTTTTAAGATTTGGAAGTAGAGGCATATACAATTTGCTATTTTGGAATAGTTGAATTTAGAAACAAAAGCTAAGTACATGAAAGCCATAGTGTCACCAGGTAAATGTTCTTCTTTGCACTTTCTATAATATAAGGCCAGTTTCATCAGTTTTCAGTATTGTGAAACCTATATATGGGTGACAGTCTTAGCTGAATAGATTTCTTATTTTATGGGGAAGAATAGGAATAAGTACCATACTTCATTTAGTTGATGATCCCATTCAAAAATCTAGAATAATACACCATTTTGGATATCCTAAAGGTCCCCAGTATAACCACTCTTAACTATGTCATACAATGAGAAGAAAACTATGTGTATAATAATGGATGGATTCATAGTTTCCGGAAACCTCACAATCCCTGTGATCACAGAATGTTTAAAATAACAATAAGAAAGAAATTCTCAACTAATTACACTCAACAGTGAGAAAAAGGATTATTAAAGAGAAAATAAAATTTCTAGATGCTGAAAGCAGCTGCTGAAAGGACATGATTTGTTTCCAGTTAATTTGACTGGATGGCAGATGAGCAATTTTACACCCAAAATTAAGTAAAGAATATAAATAAATTAGTTTTTTTCAAGTTGGTCATAGAAGCATACAATTGAGATGCAAGAATTAAAAGATACATATTGCTTGCTTTATTTAATATATTCATTTGGAAATTCCCCTTTCCAATATTGTTTTATTTTTCTATGATTTAGATATGTATAGGAAATAAGCTGATGATCTTGAATCCAAACTTGCTTAGTCATCTCTATCATCTTCAAAAATCTAAACATCAATCTACTCGTCAGTCTTTATGTTTTCCAAGATCTGCACATTCCTGACTGTACAACATACTAGAGGGCTGATCTTGGGCAATGTGCTTAATCACTTTAATTTTTGGTTTCCTAACTTATAAATTAAGAATAACAATATGCATTTCTACTATGGTTCTTCAGATTAAATTATACACCATTTTCCTCTCTCCCTACCTTCCCCTGTTCTCTAGCATGCACATTCGCAGGCTCTCTCTCTCTCTCTTTTCCCCCACTTGCCAACCTCAATAGTTATCCATCCATCCATTTGTCTATCATCTATCATCTATTTATTCATCCATCAATTTATTTAACGTTACCACATGGATTTGGAAGTGGATTACCAATACCTACAATATAATAGAAAATACAAAATGATATAATGGAAAATAAAGAATAGGGTAAGGAGCAAACAACTTAAGATATTAAAATTTAAAGGTGGTCAATAAAAAGTTGATTTTAGGAAAAAAGAATAAATGTAGCCCTTTCTGTATCACTATACCTTAGGGAAATCACAGACCACAGTTTAGTGGCTATCTCCAGACCTCACCTACCACCACCTCCTTCTATGGGGAAGGAACACATGCTAAGCAGCCATCCTTCAGCTTCCACTACCCCCAACTACTTTCCTACTGTGTGCCATTCCACAACCTGGGGGAGTTAAGTCTAACGAAAAGGCATGGTCAGACCTTAAACCTGGAAACCAGGAATAAGCAGCCCCAAATGCTTATCAGTTCAGGAATTCTCAGTGTCAGGGCCCCTTCTCCAGAGGAGGATAAAAATTACAACTCAATCATGGATATATCTCTCTTCTCTGCTGTGAAATGGGGCTTGCAGAGCAGCTCTCTAGTGACCCTCACCTGTCACTGTTTTGCCACCGTGGGAGAAAGGTCATGAATGGATTCCTTCCCCTGCTCTTTTGGACTCTTTGTGCTGTGTAAGAAAGAGATAATTTGCTCATCTGGACATTTTATACTGTGCAATTAATAGAGATCATTTGCTGAAAGTTTCTGCTTTGCCCTGAACCTGTGTTCCCACAATGCATCGTTTTAGCAACTTCTTCCACATATACTTTGCAACTACTTTTTTTTTTGGTAATTTAAAATATGGTTGCATCCATTACCATATCATTCCAATGAGCCCTAGGTTTGCTTTCACCAACAAATGTAGTAGATAGAGCTGGCAGCATGGCTGTAACGAAAGCAACTTTGGAAAATATACAAAACAGTGTAGGGCATTTTGCAAAATAATACACACATTGTGCATTTCTGGTGTGAGAGAATTTCTTTTATTCAATTTATTTCTTCATGATGATCAGCAAACCTACATGTAAACTAAATACTTAAAACTCATATTCTGAAGCCATTTGTATGGATTATGATGATGATTATACAAAGAATTACAGTCCAAATAACATATTGGCTCAAAACAGTAAAAAACAACAACAACAACAAAAGAATAAAGCTTCAATTCTGCTGGCTATAAATAGCACATTTTTAAACACCCAGTTTCAACATTCTTTAATATAAATTAGCTACTGAATCACTCTTGTTTTAATTTATAGGAAACAAACAATAGGATTTAGCAGATTCAACTAAATCTTGTATTTTCCTAATTATTTGAACATATTCCCTAAAGTCTTAAACCTGTGACTAAACTTAATTCTGATTTAAACTTAGAAAATTCATTTTGGTTCCAGATGTATCAGGGTACACTAATCAGCTCACACCTTATGGTCAATTGGATTAATACTTGACTATTCTTTTAGAGGCTGGACATTTCTTTATTGCCAGTTTTAGCAATAGCTTGTCACTATCTATAAAGGATCTTATTATACCTAAGAGTTCCTTGACAATATTTAAATAGAATATTCTTAAAAATCATTAGCCTGGAATATCTTGGCCTTAATTGTACATGCAATTTACTATCATTAGGAAACACAAACATATTAAATGAGCCTGTGTGTTTTTTTTTTTTTTTAGTGTGGATACTGCTACTAGCTGTGCCAAAAATCCTTTGGAAAAGTATTTTTATTCTTTCAGTAAAATACCGTTAGATAGAAAATTTGACAATATATCTCAATTTAAGTCTGGTCAAAATTTCAAGCAATAAAAATGTTCACAATTTACCTAAGAGAGCAAGGAAAAAATACTTGGAATCTTGGGAGAATTTCAAGTCTATATTCATGATGCAGACTCACGTTCTCTGGGCCAGACAACTAAGATGAATAAGAATCCAGCTCTCCAGGTTAAAATAGTTTCCTTTATTCATCTTTTATTGCCATTTATTTCTATATACCTACTTGGCAGTGTTCTTATGAAGATGAGTGAAATAGTTTTCTCTGAAGTGCTTAAACTCTTAGGAGGAAAAGTACTTTATAAAGCAAATTATTATCTTCATTAGTGTAACAAACACAGGGGATAATTATTTTTGAGTAAAAAAGTACAAGACAAAATGTGATTCCGGATCAAAAATGACATGGTGGGTGGTAAATGGCTTTCAATTCCGCAAAGAGCAATACAATAATATTCACATTGCACTTCTTACAACATTTATCCTCTAAAAACGTTGCTTCCTTTGCTCACTAACAAAATTTCCACTCTATCATTCCCACATAAGTTTGCTAAATTTTGTCCTTTGCGACAACTGCAAGGTTTAGCAAAATTAGAGAAACGGAGTTAATTTCTTGCCAAAAAGTAAGAGTAAAGAACCCAAGATCTCATGCACAAGAATTCACTGCAGTGCACATTTTTTAGTTTTAGTGTATATTTTGATTTTAATACTACGTTTTCTTTGTAGCTTTTCTGAGATTATTCTTGCTTATCCAAATGTAACATTTGGTGAGACTCTATCCTACTAGCTTTATAGAGAAACTACCTTCTCTTTTCATTCTATGGTCCTGAGATTCATTTAGTCAACCTTTTGTAAAATAAAGGCTTTTTCACATCCCTGCAAATAATTGTATCGTAGGTAATACTCAAGCCATGTACAGAAGCATTTCTAATAAAATGGAAGTTAGAATAAAGAAATGCCAGCTCATCAAAGATAGCCAAGTCCTATCTCAGATATTTTGACTAAACTTTTTGTGAGATGATGCCCGAGAATGTGTGTGTGTGTGTGTGTATATATATATATATATATATATATATATATATATTTTTTTTTTTTTTTTTAAACACAGGGACTTTATTATTATTTCCAACACTAGGGCAGGTCTTGGCAGGACAGGAGTGGGCGGCTCTGGCGGTGAGGGGCGGCCCCTACTTGCCAGCGATGAGTGGGTTCCGCAGGACCACGATGACCGAGTCCCCGCGCAGGAACATCTTGGAGATGTAGCGGTCCTTGTTGACCGGCTTGGACTTCTTCTTGCCCTTGCCGCTCTTGGGAACCTCGGTCCACATCTCCTTCACGTTCTCCAGCACCATGTTGCAGTGCCTGTCAAAGGCCTTCACGCGGCCCAGGAGCTTCTTGTTGTTGCGGCAGTTGATGAGCACTTGAGTGCTGTTCTTGACCGACTGCGTGAGCACAGAGAGGGGACCTGTATTAAACTCCTCCTCCTCTCGCTTCTGCAGCTCCTCCGGGGTCATCTCACTCTTGGGCTTGTTGAGGAGGCTCATGGCGGTAGGTGCATTCTCCGAGAATGTGTATATTTAAGAAGGTCTGCAGGTCATGAAATAATTGCAGTAGTCTTCTGGTCTCAACATTTATTCCTTTGCACGTGCGTATGTGAGTGTGTGTTTCAGAGAGAGAATGGAATAGTCAGATGAATAAATAAATGTAAAAATGAGCAACTTCTCTATCATTGATTTGTCTACTCTATCAATCTATATGGAATTATTATTATTATTTTAGAAATACAGTGTCTGTTGTCATCCTGGGAAATCAATGAGTTAAAAATTAGGCAGAACTCGAAATTCCATCCTTCCTACCCGCTGCTGCTGTGGAACAAATCATCTCCTGTAAGCAAGTCCTATTAAACTTATGTCTAACTCCATGCCTGGTGTGTTCTTCAGTCTTGGGCTAAGCTGGGTTGAAAAGGTTGGTGAGCAGAGCCAGGAGGACTGAAGAGCCACTAGCCATGAATTCTAGGAAGGGAGACTCCATTGAGGGGAATCTGAAATTGGCCTGCGTCGTCCACGTGGGGAGGGGAGGCTGCCCTCCATACCCTGGAAACTCAGGCTGGGTCGCTGTTTTTTTTTTGTTTGTTTGTTTTGTTTTTTTTTAATTTTATTTTGAAATAAATTCAAAGTTACATGAATAGTTGCAAAAACAATACTAGCCCTACACAGAATTCCATCATACCATGACCCCCTCCCCCAATAGCTTAATCCACCAACTTTAACATGCTGTCACATCGCTATTTCTTTCCCTCCCTATCTATCATCCATCATATATTTCTCTGTCTTCTGAATATATGGGAGTTAGCTGCACACATCCTTGAACATCCACTATAATTCACGTATGTACTCCCCATGAACAAGAACATTCTTTTATGTAATTCCATTAAGCCCAGCTACAAGTATGAGAGATTCAACAATGATACAATGCTTACATTCTATATTTCCTTTTCCTTATGTCTAAACTGTGTCCCTTCGAGCCACCTGTCCTCCACCCTCCAATCCCATTCAAGTTCATCCTTAGCATTCAATTGTCGTCTAGTTAGACAGTCTTTTTTTTTTTTTTCTTTTTTGAATTGTGGAAACATATATACAGCCTAAATCTTCCCATTCCACCCCTTTCCTAGCCTTCCATTAGTGGGATTAATCACATTTAGAATGATGTTATGCTCTTTCCCACCATCCATTACTAGAAATTTCCCTTCACCTCAAACAACAACCCTACACTCCTTTCTTAACTTCCCATTGCCCCTACCCCCATTTCTCTTAATCCAGACTCTACTTTTCATCTCTATGGTTATATTCTCTGATAATTTCTTTGTGTTTACTGTGGGGCTTAAAATTAACCTCTTAAATCCCCATCAATCTTGTTTTTCTTTGATACCACCTTCACTTCAATAGGGCACATGAACTATGTTCCTATACTCCTTCAGTCCCCCACCTTTATATACTTGTCTAAAATTACATATTTTACATTGAGTTCAAAACCATTGATTTGTCCTTAGAGTTTATATATTTTTTATCATGTAGGAAGTAAATAGTGGAGTTATAGTTCAAAAATTATTGACTTCTATTTGTATTCCATTGTGTTTGGAGAATGTTCTTAGAGTATATTCAATTTTTTTTTTTTTTTTTTTTTTTTTTTTTAATTTCTTGAGGCTTGTTTTATGTCCCAGCTTATGTCCCCTTCTGGAGAAAGATCCGTGATCACTAGAGAAAAATGAGTGTCCTGGAGATTTGGGGTGTAAGGTAGTATATATGTCTGTTAAAATTCTCTATATCTCTGTTGGTAGGGCTTCCTTTAGAATCTGAAGTAGGGCAGGTCTTTTATTGGCAAAGTCTCTCAGCATTTGTTTGTCTGTGAAGAATTTAAGCTCTCCCTCAAATTTGAAGGAGAGTTCTGCTGGATAAAGTATTCTTGGCTGGAAATTTTTCTCTCTCAGAATTTTAAATATGTCATGCCACTGCATTCTCGCCTCCATAGTGGCCACTGAGTAGTCACTACTTAGTCTTATATTGTTTCCTTTGTATGTGGTGAATTGCTTTTCTCTTGCTGCTTTTAGAACTTACTCCTTCTCTTCAGTATTTGAGAGTCTGATCAGAATTTGTCTTGGGGTGGGTTTATTTGGATTTATTCTATTTGGAGTTCGCTGGGCATTTATGCTTTGTGTGTTTATATTGTGTAGAAGGTTGGGGAAGTTTTCCCCAACAATTTCTTTGAATACTCTTTCTAGACCTTTACCCTTCTCTTCCCCTTCTGGGACACCAATGAGTCTTAAGTTTGGATGTTTTATTTTATCTATCGTATCCCTAAGATCCATTGCGATTTTTTCAATTTTTTTCTCCATTCTTTGTTTTGTTCTTTCATTTTCTGTTCTGTGGATTTCTAGGACACTGAGATGTTGTTCAGCTTCCTCTGGTCTTGAATTGTGAGTATCCAGAGTCTTTCTAATTTGGCCAACAGTTTCTCTTATTTCCGTAAGATCTTCTATTTTTTTATTTACTCTTGCAATGTCTTCTTTATGCTCTTCTAGAGTCTTTTTTATGGCGCTTATATCCTGGGCCATGGTCCTCTTGATGTCCTTGAAATCCTTTGCCATGTTTTCGTTCTTTGATTGTACCTCTTTAATTAATTTTGCGAGGAATAACGTTTCTTCGGATATCTTGATTTGTGTGTTTGGAGCTGGATTCTCCATATCATCTGGTTTTATCATAGGCATTAAGATTTTCTGTTGTTTTTGGCCTCTTGGCATTTGTTTTGCTTGATAGGGTTCTTTCAAATTGTATCAGAAAAAAAAAAAGGATATCGATCTAATTTTTCAGAGACACAGTTTGATGGCGTGCACTTTCTCTAGGTAACCAGCAGACGGCATCTGTGAGCCACCTATATCCCTCCAGTCAGTAGTGCGGGGAAATGATTCTTGTATGTTCAGTTGGAGAACTCAGCCTGGGCGCGCCGTTGGAGTTGCCCGCCCTGAATGTGGGGCGCGCACACAGGTGGCCAGAGAGGAGGGGCAGCTCTCTCTCAGTGTCCCATAAACCACCAGACTTGGCATAGCACCTCTGGGTTCTCTGAGCGGATCCCCCCTCCCAGCTGCGATCCTCCCTCAGCCAAGAGAAAATGCCGTCCTACGTCATCAGTGTGCGCCGTCCCTCTAGGGAAGCCCTGGGCCACTTGGCTGTGCCGCGGGGCTCTCAGCTCGCCTCAGAATGCCGATTGTGTGAGGTTGTCTCCACTGCAACTCCTTGTGGGCTGAGAGCAGCCGAGGTTTTCTCCACCGAGAGAGAGCGAGAGACAGAATATTTCCCCCAATTCTCCCAAGGTCAGCCGTAACCAAAAGCCTCTGCCTGCTTGTTGAGGATTCGCTGTCTGTATTGAGCAGTTATTGCTAAAACCTCACTTGGGGCTGGGCTGAGAAAGTGCACGGCGCAGCGTCCGTGAGGGAGGGGCTCCTGGCTCTAGGTTTTCGGCTCTCAGCGCGGGTCCACAATGTTACTTACAGATTTTATGCTGTGATCTCGGGCATTCCTCCCAAATCATGTCGGTGGATGTTGAGTGTACTGTCACATTTGTCTCCTCGCTACCATTCCAGGTTATTTACTAGTTTTTTTGTTCATTTATAAATTGTTCTGGGGGAGACTAAGTCTTCCACCTCTTTCTATGCCGCCATCTTCCCAGAATCCGCTAAGTGTTTTACAACAGATAGCAGGACAACTAGATTTGAGTGAGAAGAAAAGGGACCACCAAAGAGCGGTGGCCATTGCACCTGTTAGGAGCCTTGCAGATGTCTGCCAACACAGAACAAGTGGCCAAAAGCTACTGCGTGCTATTTAGAAGAGAAAGTAAAACTAAAAGGAGAGATGCACCTTGCCCAAGCAGAAATGAAGGACTCTCTGACTGATCATCTGCTCTGAGTGGATAACCAGCTAGAGACTCTGGCATGCAGGTATGACCCAGTCAAAGGCCGTAAGTTTCCTTGGGCTCAAGTCTGGAGAATTTTAGCTACTCTGAGACAGGACCCCAAAACAAGGGACCCCACAGACTCCTCGGAAGAGGAAGGGGATGAAGAATGGGAAATTTTGGGCTATATTAAAAAAAAAAAAAAAAAAAAAAAAAAACTGGAAAGATTTTAGTTATGAGCCAGTGAGAAAAAAAGTTTATTTCTGTAACACAACCTGGCCTCAATATGATTTAAAAATCTGGAGAGAAATGGCACTATGGAAAGAACATTGTTTTATAATTAGAATTGTTCTGAAAAAGGGTAGAAATGGGATGAAATGATATATATTCAATCCTGTACTTGCCCCTCTCAAAAGTATTTCTGTGTTTCTGTTTCTTGTGACTGACTTTCTATTTGTATCTCATCTGCCTGTTCAATGTATTGTCTTGTCTGCCTGTTCCATGTATATTCTTATACCTCCAGATGGTAATAACAAATTAACAAAAATTCTTCAAGAGCTCTATTTGAATTGTTAAAAATAAGTAAGTATATACATATATATGTACTCCTGGAGTCCCAAGAGGGGGAAAAAAAAAACCTCTTTGCAGCAGGGTTCAAATCTTTAGTTCTAAAATTACTGTAAAAAAAACCTGGACATTAAAAGGAAAACGCCCCTGGAATTTCCCTAAGGCAGTGGAAGGCTGCCAGGGGGCTGCTTCTGGAAAAGGCAAAGACCTTTCCCAACTGTCCGGATCACAGCTTAGAGTGAAATAGATCTAAGAATTGGAAATAATTAAAAGAAGGGTGTAGAAATTCCCAAACTTCACTGCCCTGATTTAAAACTTTTAAATGTGACTTTGACAAGATAAACTTCTTTCTTTCTGTCTCACCTATCCCTGCCCCCAAGGCCTAAGCAGCTAAGGCAGCTATGAGGGAAGGGTTGGGTGCAGAAAGATGAGGTAGGTAGGCATAGTTTAAAATTATTTTATTTTTACCAGGCCTGGGAATTAAAAATGGTAGGCATAGAAAAAATGCTGCAAAACAGGCCATCTTTGTTAAAATCATTTTTTTTTTAAATCAGTATATATTTCCTCTGTACAGTACTACATTTTAGGAATTTATCCACAGAATGCCACACTGCATAGGAGAATTCCACCTCCACTGTAGAGTGATCAAAATGGTCTTAAAGGGGCAGGCAAAATGGTCCCCTATAACAGTACCCCTGTCTCGGAGGGTCATGGCTACAAAACAATATAAACTTTCAGGAGGGCACCAAAAAACAACTATCAAAGAGTTGGAGCATGTGGGGATAATAATACCCATAGCCCTTCAATAGTTCTGTATGGCCAAGACGTGGCACAAGATAGTTTATCGGGAGTTAAACAAGGTAATACCACCACTGCATGCTACAGTCCCGAGCACTGCTGGTTTATTATAAGACATTAGTACCCAATTGTGTAATATCAATTTGTATTGGATCTTGCTAATGCTGTTTTTAGTATCTCCCTAGGAAAATCAAGCCAGCCTGCTTTCGCCTTCTCCTGGGGAGGCCAACAATGGACTTCTACTCTGCTTCCCCAAGGCCATGTACAGAGCCTGACCATCTGCTACATTCTCATGGCAAAGGATCTGCAAGTATAACTCTGTTTTACTAACCAATAACTCTCTCTAAGATGCCATGTTTCCCCCACCCCACAGTGCCAAAACAAATAATGTCTTTCTTGGGATAATGGGGGTATTGTAGACCTTTGTTCCTCACTTAGCCCAAATGTGAAAACCTTTGTATGTCTTGATTAGAAAATGCTATCCCTAAGAATGGAACATCTCCCAATAGGTTGCATTTAAAAGGCAAAAGGGGCAATAGCACAGGTATAAACACTAGGGGACATAGATCCAAGTGAGTTGGATGCAGCCAGCACTAATATTGGCTTTGGGTGGGGTCTCTGGCAGAGGCAACATTCTAAACGAATGCCCCTTGGCTTTGGTCACACTTCAGCAAAGGGGCAGAACTGAGCGACAACCCCCTAAAAAAGGCAGTTGTGTGCTGCATATAATGCCTTATAATAAGTGGAGGGACGGACACAAGGATGCCTAACAACCTTAAAAAAGGCCTTCCCTATTCAGGGGTGGATTACTGACATAGCTTCTAAGCCACACTCTGGCAGCGACCAGCTGAGCACACTGGCCAGGTGCAGAGCCTACCTGCTACAGCACAGCATTTTCAATACCAGCCCTATGAATGCAGAAATGCATGAGTCTCAGGCCAGTGTCCTATATAGAGGATTCAGCAGATAAAGCTGCTGCACCTGAGATAGCTGTTAAAATGACAAGAATTGTGGAAAGACATCTGGGAATGCCTGCCACTGACAAAAGGTAACTATTGCCAGAGCTAGTGGACATCACTAAAGAGTGCCCTTCGTGTTCCCTGTGTCAACCACATAGGCTGGGCTGCACACCAAATAGGACACGTGAACTACATCAGTCCCCTCCTGTTTGCAAGGTATGCTTTCACTGCCATGGACATGGTTACAGAACTTTTGTTAGCTTTCCTGGTGGATAAGGCAACTGTGGGCCTCCATCAGCTGTTTGGAAAGGGTATGTGCTCCGTATGGCACACTTACACAAGTAGACAATGATCACTGAAAAAATGACCCAGGTATGGGTTATAGACTATAAGAGCTCTACAATCAAAAGGTTTTATCAACCCTAACCCACCTGAACTCCACACCCAGAGCTGCAGCCCCAGCTTCTATTGAAATGCTAATGTGGGACCAATGCAAGCACTGAGCATCCACATTAAAGGGCCAGCCGCTTTACAGCCTAAGTGGGGAACTAGTAATAATTTGTTGTTGCTTGTCACTCACACCATACAAAACAGGGAAAACGAGGTCAATTGGCCTTGGTGCTGGCCTATGCACCTGCTTTGGTTAGGAATCCTAAGGGAAATAGGAGTTACCCAAAATATTTTAATAAGACCTAAATGCCTGTTAAAATCTTTATCACCAAACTGGGGCCTCCTATTCCCAAGGGAACCTTATGCATAACTATGTGAACACTTCTTATGCCCAGACTAATGGTAGAAAACTCAAGATTTGCAGAGGGAGAGTATCTCATATTTAAAACCTCCCGATAATGTTCCTCTGCCTGGTTCCTTGTTGTCAACCAATAGAACTCTAGCATGTAATTACCCCTTATTGTTCCCCATAAACATCTTTCTTTTCACCTAGCAAACAACTTCCTACAGTGGGTTCCAGTAACTAATGCCACAATCAAACCCAATGCTAGGTTTGCACAGATTTGCCATCTTCAGGCATTACCGGACTTCCTTGGCCTGTGACCCCTGCATGGAATATCCTGCTGGCCTGGCAGAATTCAGCAATTATCAGTAGACCCCTTGTCTAAATGGTTTAATTCCCTTTCTTGGCCATGGCAGCATCTCTTTGTGGAGTTGTTATCTCTGTGTGGGGGACTCCTAGTGTTCTGTTGTCTATGGATGCGATGTCCGTCCTACAGCTGTAGTCAGCTGTGTGGGGGTGGACTGTGGGGACCCAGGGCCTGGAACCCTCCTCTCCATAGTAATTTCATGGAGCCACCTATTTGACCAGAAGGGATGTTAAAAGTCATCAGACCTCCCCAGGGGAGGAAAAATATATTGTAAATGGAACACTGAAACTCCTCTCCCCTAGTCACCATTGATTACAAATCTCCACACTCTAGTGCCACAAGACCCTGCCAAAACTCTGTTCTTATACCCCCCTTTTCCTAACCCTATAAATAACCCCCTGGCATTGCCCTACTTTTGCAGAGCACTAACTCCCAGCTAACTTCCATCTTTCATGGCCTGCCACCTCCATGGAAGAAATCATCTCCTGTAAGTAAGTCCTATTAAACTCATGTCTAACTCTGTATTAAAAAAAAAAATAGCTGGCATTACTTGTCAGCAGGGGTAAAGTCGGGATACCAGGATACTATAATTTAACTCTATCCCCCTTCTGCAAGCAGCAGAAAGAATAAATTATTAAGGGAAAATAAGTGAGAGAAATCGGCTCTTTCTCACATCAGTATGTGATGCATTTTGATACATCTGTTGCTCATTTCCTCCTCACAAAGGTGACCATGCAAATTGCCTGAGTAAGTCAGTGTTCTTTTGAGAATTGTAAATCTCACTTCCTGTCATTTCATTATTTTATTTTTATTCTATATATTTGTAAGTTGTCATTTATTTTGAATTAATATGTGAACAGCAACAAATAGGAAATATGTATGTCAGAATAGGATACAGAAGACATGCCAACAGCTAAGGAGAGTTCTTGGAAAGAAATGGGAGAATATAAGTAGATATCAAAACAAAATTAAAATTTTTCTTTTGGGTTAACTGAGATCATGGCCTCTTGAATTCATCCTAAATGTCATTTTTCTCACCCAGGCTTTAAGTGGCTCACTCATTCCAGTTACAAAGATATTTCTGCTACTTCTTATTTTTCTTTTGATTTCCTAAAAATACCATTTCTAAAACTTTAACATTTTGAAGTCAGTTCAGCATTTAGCAAGAGAAAATTTGATGGGCAAAAATTAAGGAAACTTTTAAATGATTTTAGCTAACTTTCTCTCCTTTATGTATTCCAGGTATTAACACCTTTTTGATTTCTTGTTGAAGTCAAAGAGAAAAAATATCCCACACATTTTTTTTCAACCTAAATAAATCCTACAGAGAATACACACCAAATGAAAATAGTTTATATTATGTTAAGAGTATTAACCATGTATTGCTTGTAATAAGATGTGGAGAGAATTCTAATTCACATTTACACACAATCCATAAAACTTTATAACATACAAAAATTGATAGGCATACCTATTGTAAAAAGAAGAGTTTACACATTTTATTAACATGAATATTTTCTGTCAACATACATTCACCTCGTCTTGCTGACTTTAGATAATGCTATCTCAAGAGTTTTAATTGTATCTTAAAAGTATAAGTGTTTACATTTGCTTTGTCTCATAACTGGTTACCACTAATATATCAGTATTCTTTATGTGTGGTGACAACTGGTCACTCCTCATTAATAAAATGACAAGTCTGTTATTCAAGTGGTAAACACAGGTTTTAAAAACAAAACAAACTTCAAACGATTGAATCTCCTCTGCCTTCCTACAGAGTGTACACATCAATAGAGTTGACTATGTGCTGTCACTGTCTTCTATTCAGGCTAACTCTATTATTCACTACACGATTATGCACTAAAACTGGCAGTATTCCTTTAAGAACTAAAGTTGAAAATGAACAAGTATTCAGAATGTTTGCCTTTTGGGGGGGAATCCAGGGTCATTTGTAAAATGAAAAATGGAAAAGAGAGATAGAAATATACTTTTGGTTGACCTTGAATCTCATTTGCTTTTAACCATGCTGTAGCTAATGGTCTTATATTATTTATTTAAGCCTAATAAAATCAGAAATTCTTTTTAAACTGATTTTTGCAAATTAATGTAGCCCATGACTTGAGTGGGTTATTCTTTAATATAACTTTATTAAAAGAAAATGGCTCAAGTCATACAAGTCAGTCTAGGAATTTAGGTGCATAAAATGGATTTAATGATGTAATATATCTGAGTCATTTGTAAGAAAAAAACACTTTGCAGGACTAAGTGAATTTCCTGTCAAAAATGTCATGCAAAGTATCTTCTAGAGATGGAAGATGTTTTAAGACACAACAACAACTGAATACAGAGCAATAACACCTATGGAGACTATATATGACTATGTGAATGTCTTCACCTCAAAATAGAATATTTGTTAAATTTCATTCATAAACATAGGCAACACTGCACATTTAATAAGTATCATTCATTAATTAACTTATTGATCCAACTTATATAATCAATTCAACATTTATTATCAAAGGCAGATAAAGGATGAGTCAAGTATAGTCTCTTGAAATCAAATTTGTGATGACAAAAGGAAAATACTATAAGCAGCTGATTACTGTACACAAATCTGCAAATGTGACTGGTTATCAAAGTCAGCAGCAATAGAAAAAAAGAAGTGGGATATTTTAAAAGATATTTTAATAGTAAAATTCACAAGACTTTGTGCCTAAATAAATGTTAGAAAAGGGAAGAATCAATTACTACTGAAGCTCAGCTAGTATGACTGCGTGGATCAAGTGTCGTGACCCAAGATATTTAGAGCAATTTTGGTGGAGAATAGTGTTTAGTTTGAAGTACACTGAGTTTAAGGTGCCTGCTGTTCATTTGGGCAGAATGTCTAGTATTTCAAAGATTCTGTAAGAGTTCTGCAAAGGCAACTGGAAATGAATCTGCTGCTTGAAAATATTTGGCTGTTATTAGGAAACAAGTGATAGTTGAAGCCATGGTTGATATATTCTAATGAAGAAAAAAAGGATTAATCTTGACTTGGATAAAATGTAATAGAAAACATGGTCTTTGAAAACTGACTGTGATTTCCAAAAGTACAGAAGGGAGGCTAATTATTCCAAGCTTTGGAAATATCAAAAGTAAGAAAATGGCCATAGAACTTTAAAAATGGAATAACTGATATTATCTTTAACGAGTGTTAAAAATCACACAGGTAGAAACTCATACACCCTTATATACATATACAGACACAATGTATGTATGTAATGTTCTTGATTCCTGAGGAATGGGTCTTAAAAGTGACTTTTTCTTTTTAGAGAAGGAGAACCTAGGTGAGTTATATTGATTCACCTGTCACCTAGTGATGGCATTCCTTCATTTTTTTAAACCATTTTGCAATATTTTTTTTAAAACAGGCTATTTTATTGCATATTCATTAGTAATGCATTCTCATTTTGTTGTTGTATATAAACCTCTAAATTTTAAACTTGATCTTTGAAGAAGAATTTTTTTGGGGGGTGGGGGTGGTATAGAACGCCAGTTTGGTAGTTGTGCTGGTATGGATGTATTATGTCCCCCCAAATGCCATGTTCTTTCATGCAATCTTGGGGCAGACATATTAGTGTTGATCAGATTGGAATCCTTTGATTGTTTCCATGGAGATGTGACCCAGTCAACTGTGAGTGAAACGTTTGATTGGATAATTTCCATGGAAGTGTTACCCGCCCATTCAGGGTGGGTGTTAATAGGCTCAGTGGAGTCATATGAAGGAGTTCACAGACAGAAGGACCTCAGAGCAAATGAGAGTAACATTTTAGAAAGGACAAACAAGAGCAAACAAGAGCAACATTTTGGAGAAAGCCATTTTGAAACACAACCTGGGAGCAAGCGGACACCAGCCACGTGCCTTCCCAGCTAACAGAGGTTTTCCAGATGCTAATGGCCTTTCTCCAGTAAAGGTACCCAATTGTTGATGCCTTATCTTGGACTCTTTATGGCCTTAAGACTGTAACTTTGTAACTGAATAAGCCCCCTTTATAAAACCCAATCCATTTCTGGTATTTTGCATAATGGCAGCATTAGCAAACCAGAACAGTAGTTGTTTTCATTTATCAGTTTAAATTTACCTTCTCACTATTTCCTAGCTTTCATCATGTCTTCCTGAACATCCACTATCAACCTTATTGTTGCCCATTTGAAAACAATGTTTTATTCCTCTGATTGCTTTTAAGATTTTTCTCATTTTTTAAGTCATTCAACTAAGACGTGCTCATGTTTTGTTTTTATAATTACAGCTCACAGACATTTTTCAATCTATGGGTTAATGTATATCCTAAATTTTGGAAATTTTTCCATCATTATCATTCAAATATTGCTTCTTTCCTACTTTTCTCTTTCTGGGACTCCAACTATTGCTATGTTAAATCTTTTCATTCTGCCTTGCATGCTCTTAACACTTTTTTCATATTTTCCACCCTTTATTTTCCTCTGTGTTTTACCCTAAACGTTTTCTATTGCCCTTAGTTCAGGTCACTAATCCTGTCTTCTGGGTCTAACCTGTGTTTAAACCCATCTATTGATTTTCAATTATTATTATCATTTCCTAAATTCCATGATTTTAAAAATTATATGGCAGAGAGAGGGAAGATGGCAGCATAGAGAGGAGTGGAAGCTAAGTAGTCCCCCTGGAACAACTAAAAAAACCCAGAAACAACTAGTAAATAATCCAGAATAACTGTGGGGGGTACAAACAAGACTGTCCACTCATCATACACCAACCTGAATTGGGAGGAATGCCTGAGATCGCAGCATAAAATCTGTAAGTAAAACCTGCAGATCCAGGTCATGAGACCTCCTCCCCATAGCCCGAGCTCCAAAAGCCTCATGGTGCCAGAGAGAAGCTCTCTCCCAGCAAGCAAATATAGCTCACCTGAGCTCCAACTGGGGTTTTAAGTAGCGAGTGTGAACTTCTCATTACAGGTACGAATCCCCAAAAAACAGAGGCTTTGGGTGACGACTGACCTTGGAGAGCTGGAGGGTCACCTTGGACTAGCTCTAAAGCAGATTATCTGTTTCTTTTTCAGCTCAGTGGAGAAAGCCCCAGCCATTTTCAGTTCCCAGTGCTGTGACTCAGAGAAGGGTGGAGATAGCACAAGCAGAGAGAGAGAGACCATTGAAATGCTAATGACCTCCCCCTAAGGGGGTCTATCTTCTCTAAGAGGAAAGGGGTGGGGCCCTTTCCATTCAGAACCAGACCCTGGAGCCTGGGGGAACACGGCCATACCTCCTCACACCAGTCAAGAACTATAGGCTAACAGGCATCACCTGCTGGGCAGAAAAGCACAATGACCAGAGGCATCAGAGGGTGGAGCAATTTTCTAAGACACACCCTCAGGGAAACCAGATACTGAATATTTCTTCCCTCTGGGACCTGAGCCTGTTCTGGTCTGGGAAAACCTGATTGGGGTAACCAAGGAAACCATGCCTAGACAACAGAAAATTACAACCTACACTAAGAAAAACGAAGTTATGGCCCAGTCAAAGGAACAAAGATACATTTCAACTGAGATACAGGAATTTTAACAACTAATCCTAAATCAATTCAAAAAGTTTAGATAATATTTCGCAAAAGAGGTAGAGGCTGTAAAGAAAACACTGGGCATACATAAGGCAGAAATCAAAAGTTCAAAAAAACAACTTGTAGAATCTATGGAAATGAAAGGCACAACACAAGAGACGAAAGACACAATGGAAAAATACAACAGCAGATCTCAAGAGACAGAAGAAAACACTCAGGAACTGGAGAACAAAACATCTGAAAGCCTACACACAAAGGAGCAGATGGAGAAAAGAATGAAAAAATATGAGCAACGTCTCCGGGAACTTAAGGATGAAACAAAGTACAAGAATATACATATCATTGGTGTCCCAGAAGGAGAAGAGAAAGGAAAAGGAACAGAAGTGACCACAGAGGAAATAATCAATGAAAATTCCCCATCTCTTATGAAACACATAAAATTGCAGATCCAAGAAGTACAGCGTACTCCAAACAGAATAGATCTGAATAGGCCTACGCCAAGACACTTAATATAATCAGATTATCAAATGTCAAAGACAAAGAGAGAATCCTGAAAGCAGCAAGAAAAAAGCAATCCATCACATAGAAAGGAAGCTTAATAAGACTATGTGAGAATCTCTCAGCAGAAACCATGGAGGCATGAAGGAAGTGGTGTGATATATTTAAGATACTGAAAGAGAAAAACTGCCAACCAAGAATCCTGTATCCAGCAAAGCTGTCCTTCAAATATGAGGGAGAGCTCAAAATATTTTCTGACAAACAGACAATGAGAGACTTTGTGAACAAGACACCTGCCCTACAGCAAATACTAAAGGGAGCACTACAGAGTGATAGAAGACAGGAGTGCATGGTTTGGAACACAATTTTGAGAGATGGTAGCACAGCAATGTAAGTACACTGAACAAAGATAACTATGAATACGGTTGAGAGAGGAAGGTTGGGAGCATGTGAGACACCAGAAGAAAAGAGGAAAGATAAAGACTGGGGCTGTGTAACTTGTTGAAATCTCGAGTGTTCAACAATTGTGATAAAATGTATCAATATGTTCTTTTATGAGGGAGAACAAGCAAATGTCAGCCTTGCAATGTGTTAAAAATGGGGAGGCATTGGGGGAGGGATGCAATCAACGTAAACTAGAGACTGTAACTAACAGAATCATTGTATTATGCTTCCTTTAATGTAACAAAGGCAATATACCACAGTAAATGCAGATAAGGGGGCGGATAGGGGAGGCATGTTAGACACTTGGCATTGGTGGTATTGTCTGACTCTTTACTCTACTTTGATTTAAGGTTATTTTTCCTTTTGCTGCTTCCTAGCTGCCATTTTTTTTCCTCTTTCTTTTGCCTCTCTACCTTCTTTGACTTTCCCTCCTGCCTTGTGGAAGAAATGTAGATGCCCTTATATATATAGATAGTGGTGAAGGTGGTGAACACATAAATATATGACCATACAGAGAACCATCGATTATTTACTTAGGATGGAATGTATGGTGGGTGAATAAACTCATATTAAAAAAAAAATGGGTTGATGAGAAAACCTCGAGGGCAATATACTGAGTGAAATAAGCCAGACACATAAGGACAATTATTGCAGGGTCTCACTGATAGGAACTAATTATAATATGTAAACTCATAGACATGAAATATAAGGTACCAAGATATAGGACGAGGCTTAAGAATGGGGAGTGGTTGCTTAGTATGAGCAGAATGTTCAACTAGGATGAACAGAGGTGTCAGTAGCAAGATGTGAGAATAACTAACAGCGCCAAAGGTGTGTGAATGAGGTGGAAAGGGGAAGCTCAGAGTCATAGATGTCACCAGAAGGAAAGTTGGAGATCAAAGATGGGAATGTATAAAACTGAATCCTATGGTGGGCAATGTCCATGATCAACTGTACAAATACTAGAAATCGGTTCCATGAACCAGAACAAATGTATGACAATACAATTAGAAGTTAATAATAGAGGGGCATATAGGGAAGAACTATATACCTATTGCAAACTATATACTACAGTTAGTAGTATTCCAACATTTTTTCATAAACAGTAACAAATGTACTATACCAACACTATGAGTCAACAATTGAGGGGGTTGGTTAGGGATAGGGGAGGATTCGAATTTCCTTTTCTTTTATTCTTTTTTCATCTTTCACTTTATTTCTTGTCTGGAGTAATGAAAAGTTTCTAAAAATTGAACAAAAATTAAGTGTGATGATGAGGGTACCAGAGGCAACTGATTGTATACTTTGGATCTTTGGATAAATTGTAAAATTAAAATTAATTTTGTAAAATAAATTTTGTAAAAATTAAAAAATTTTGTATAAAGAGATTTATAAAAAATTATAAGATTTATAAAAAATTAAAAAATTTTGTATAAAGAGATGAAATAACGTTACTCCAAAGAGGGCTTACCCTTTCTTCTGCTAGCAAATAGAGTTGAGATGATAGCTTTATTCCAGCCAGGGACACAGTTGAACAGTGAGAAGAACATGAATTATAAAGTTTGTCTTTGTTTCTAGAGCATAGCTTTCCTATCCACTTGACAGCCTGGTTTATTCATTGGGGCACCCTCCCCTGGAAGTTCCCAAACTTGAATTTTATCACCTTATCATCAAGAGACTTCCATAAAACTGTGCCTTATGGTTAGCTTTTAAGTATTCTACCCCAATTATCATTTGGATTTGGTAAAGGTCTTCAAGGTAAAGGCAGAGTACATGAGGCTCAGTTCCTTGCCCTTCTCTTCTCACCAGGATGTTTTCACCATAAGCCTTCAATCTTGATCTCTAGCCCCACAAAACTGGACTTTTCATTCTGCTATTGATCCTCTTCTGCCCAGGCAAGTCAAGGCTTCTTAGGCTTATGTTTTCAAACCCAGGAATGGGAAATACCCTCAGGGTATAGTGGATCAACCTGTCAGGTTATCCCAAATGTGGATTCTCCTCCCATTTCCATAACATGGGTCCCTATCACCCTGTTTGCTATAGCTCTCTCCAAATGTCTTTATGTATGCACTTACTGAGTAGTTTTTCTCAATGTTATAGATGGTAACATTTTTCTCCCACAAGCTGCTCTATCATATTCAGTAGTGTAAGACTTACAATTGTTCATAAAAAGGCAAACAGAAAAGACCAAACAAATTAAATTCTAATACCAATTTTTAAGTTATGTAATTCCTCACCTCCAGACTGATTTGGATTTTAAATAAAAATAAGAAGCTTTTGAAAGTGAAACACAACTATGAATTTCCACCTTCAATTTTATCATTTTACCTTTTCTTAGGGTCTTACGTGGTACTGGTCATGGAGGCATGTTAATAAAGATGATTGTTGATTATTAAATAACATAAAGCTAAACTGATATCTACTCTATGACATTTATGGATGTGGATGAATATAGAAAGACAATTAACTGCTAGGAGAGGAAATTAGAGACTACATGTGGCCATCTGATAATTATGGACCCCTTATGTAGTAACAGGTAAAAAAAAAATGGATCAACTCCCTTGGTTCCCATTTTTCTTGAGTAAAGCACAATATTGTAAAGGCACATGATGTTACTACAATTCATGATTTTACTCAACAGAAATGTATATGAGTGATTAATTTGTGAATAAAATCTGAGGGTATATTTGTGAGAATGAAATCATGAAGTGCCTAACGTATTATAAAATTTATAATTCTCATTTATAGGAATATCATATACAAAAAGTTAAGTGATTACAAAATTAATATTTCATTTTAAAAAAGAAGGGGAAGGAGAGGGCGGGGCAAGATGGCGGAGTGGTGAGGAGCAGAATTTCGTTTCTCCCCTAGAGCAGCTGGCAATTACCCAAGAACTATATGAAACAGTGTTTTCGGGGTCTCCAGTAACCAGCCACACATCGGACGCAAGTTTGGAATTGGAGGAAAAGCTGAGATCGCAGCGAACATTGTAAGTTCCCCAGACTAGGGGTCTGGCACCCCTCCCCACCCAGACCTCACAGACTATTTTGCTGCAGGCTCCCTGAAAGGGGGAAAAAAAAACACCAAAAAACAGCAATCTCCTGAGGGCAAGAAGGGAGGCTCAACCCAGCCTCAACTGCAGAATTAATTAACAAATTAATTAACTAATTTTGGGAGCTGGGGTGCTAAAGAAGGGCTGGGCTTCAAGAAGTAGGGGCACGTAAAAGCGGGCACCCATTCCCAGACTCCAAAAAAGCCATTGTTTTCCCTACATTTTGTCCCTTCTGGCTTCTCACTGATCCCTTAACTTTTGCATTTCAATAGCCCCCAGCAGGGGTGGAACTGAATCTGTTGGAGAGTAATTATCAGACAATAGCCCAAAGCATATCTTTAAATGCTCTATTCTAACACTGACAAAACTTCCAGGCTGGGGAAAGACTTTTAAAAGAGACTCTTCTTTTTTTTCTTTTTTCTTTTTCTTGTTTTTCTTTTCTATTTTTTTTTAGTCTAAAAGTAATATATGTGGTTATTTTCTATCGGAAAGCCCAGGTTGAGGGACTAGGCTGGGCTTGGGGGGAAACCCAGTACCCACAGTGTCTTTGAGTTCCATATTCACTACTGAAGGCCTCCACCCCCGTCTTTAATTGGCAACTCAGGCTGACCAAGGAATCTACCTGGAGAGGCCCCAAAGAGGAGAGGGGAGAAGGGAATAGTGCCCCTGAGAGACAACTGGAGTTCTGAGGATTGGGAGAGTGGAGGGAGGTCCAGCTCAACTGGCAGTCCTCCTTTGGGAACTCAGACCCCAGGGGCTGGAATTCAGATTCTGGCTTCAGTCTGCCATGCCCCCGACAGGATCAGAATCACCAGGAGAACTAAAGTCTCCATACCTCCTTACACTGGTGGGGGAGCTGTGGGCTGGCAAGCACCACCTGCTGGACAGGAGAGGTAAAGCACCAATTCTAAAGGCCTCATAGGAGGGTCTCATTCTCAGGAAAACTCCATACCCTCCCAAGGAGACCTGGGCCTCACTAGACTGGGAAAATCTGACTAGGGTCGACCATATCTGAGGAGACCCACTCACAAAAAGGTTACATAGAGGCAGAGCAAGAAACAGAAAAAACAAGAGGGGAAAAATTCTGATCAACTAAATAGAACCTAAGTTAGAGGTCTAGAATAAGTTGAACCGAATAACAGAGGCCAGAGAACAAAGCCAACCAACAAGAAAACCACTAGGTAAAAGATAGAAAACAAACTCCAAAATTAACTAATCAAGCAAATCAGATGCCTAGACCATTTAAGATAACAAGCCATACCAGGAAACACGAAAACATGGACCAGCCAAAGGAACAAACTAATAGCTCAGCTGAGACACAGGAGTGGAGGCAACTAATGCTAATAAATTTGATGAAATGAAGGAAGATATAGCAAAAGAGCTGAAGGATATAAAGAAGACACTGGATGACCACAAAGAAAAATTCATAAACTTAAAAAAACAAATGGCAGAACTCATGGGAATGAAGGCCACAATGGAGGAGATGAAAAACACAATGGAGGGACACAACAGTAGATTTGAACAGGCAGAAGAAAGGATCAGTGAACTGGAAGACAGGTCATTCGAATTCATACACACAAAAGAACAGATGGTGAAAAAAAATGGAAAAATATGAGCAGGGTGTTAGGGAGCTGAGTGACAACATGAAACGCACAAATATACGTGTTATGGGTATCCCAGAAGGAGAAGAGAGGGAAAAAGGGGCAGAAAGAGTAATAGAAGACATATTCACTGAAAATTTCCCAACTTTACAAAAGACAGAAAATTAGAGATTCAAGAAGTACAATGTACCCCAAATAGAACAGATCCCAATAGACCTACTCCAAGACACTTACTGGTCAGATTGTCCAATGTCAAAGACAAAGAGAGGATTCTGAAAGCAGCAAGAGAAAAGTGATCCATCACATACAAGGGAAGGTCCATAAGACCATGTACAGATTTCTCTGCAGAAGCCATGGAGGCAGGAAGACAGTGGCATGATATATTTAAGATACTGAAAGAGAAAAATTGCCAACCAAGAATTGTATATCCAGCAAAACTTTCCTTTAAAAATGAGGGGGAGATTAAAGCATTTTCAGACAAACAGACACTGAGAGAGTTTGTGAATAAGAGACCAGCACTACAAGAAATACTAAAGGGAATGCTACAGGCTGATACAAAAAGACAGGAGAGAGAGAGTTGGAGAAGAATGCAGAAATGAAGATTATCAGGAAAGGTAAAAGGAGAGGAAAAAATAAGATATGACATATAAATTCCAAAAAATAAATTGGTAGTAGAAAGTACTGCTCTTACAGTAATAACACTAAATGTAAATGGATTAAACTCCCCAATAAAAAGACACAGGCTGGCAGAATGGATTAAAAAACAGGACCCATCTATATGCTGTCTACAAGAAACTCACTTTAGACACAAGGAGAAAAAAAGACTGAAAGTGAAAGGTTGGAAAAAGATATTTCATGCAAACAACAACCAGAAAAAAGCGGGAGTAGCTATATTAATATCAGATAAGTTAGACTTCAAAAGCAAAATAATTAAAAGAGACAAAGAAGGACACTATATATTAATAAAAGGGTCAATTCATCAAGGAAACATAACAATCATAAATATTTATGGACCAAGCCAGAATGCCCCAAAATTCATGAGGCAAACACTGCGATCACTGAAAGGAAAAATAGATACCTCTACAATAATAGTTGGAGACTTCAATACACCACTCTCATCAATGGATAGAACATCTAGACAGAGGATCACTAAAGAAACAGAGATGTTGAATTGTATGATAAATGAACTAGACTTGACAGACATTTATAGAACACTACATCCAACAACAGCAGGATATACTTTTTTCTCAAGTGCTCATGGAACATTCTCTAGGATAGACCACATGTTGGGTCACAAAGCAAGTCTCAACAAATTTAAAAATATTGATATTATACAAAACACTTTCTCAGACCACAATGGAATGAAGTTGGAAATAAATAAAAGGCAGAAGGTCATAAAATTCACAAACATATGGAGGCTAAACAACACCCTTTTAGAAAACCAGTGGGTAAAGGAAGAAATTACAAGAGAAATTAGTAAATACCTCGAGGCAAATGACAATGAAAACACAACTTATCAAAACTTATGGGATGCAGCAAAGGTGGTGCTGAGAGGGAAATTTATTGCCCTAAATGCCTATATTAAAAGAGAAGAGAGAGCAAAAATTGAAGTGTTAACTGCTCACCTGGAGGAATTAGAGAAAGAACAGCAAACTAACCCCAAAGCAAGCAGAAGGGAAGAAATAACAAAGATTAGAGCAGAAATAAATGCAATTGAGAACAGGAAAACAATAGAGAGTCAAGGAAACCAGAGGTTGGTTCTTTGAGAAAATCAATAAAATCAATGGACCACTGGCTAGGCTAACAAAAAAAAAAAGAGAGAGCAGATGCAAATAAATGCAATCAGAAATGGGAAAGGAAATAAAACTACTGACCCTACAGAAATTAAGGAGATAATGAGAAGATAGTATGAGCAACTATATGCTAATAAACTAGACAACTTAGATGAAATGGACAACTTCCTAGAAAAGCATAAACAACCAACATTAACTCAAGAGGAAATTCATGACCTCAACAAACCAATCACAAGTAAAGAGATTGAGTCAGTCATCAAAAAGCTCCCAAAAAGGAAAAGCCCAGGAACAGATGGTTTCACATGTGAATTCTACCAAGCATTCAAGAACAAATTAGTACCAATCCTGCTCAAACTCTTCAAAAAAATTGAAGAAGAGGGAAAGCTACCTAACTCTTTCTATGAAGTCAACGTCACCCTAATACCAAAACCAGACAAAGGTACTACAAAAAAAAGAAAATTATAGACCAATTTCTTTAATGAACATAGACACAAAAATCCTCAACAAAATACTCACAAATCGAATCCAGCAGCACATTAAAAGAGTTATACACTATGACCAGGTGGGATTTATTCCAAGTATGCAAGACTATTCAACACAAGAAAATCAATTAATGTAATACACCACATCAATAAATCAAAGCAGAAGAACCACATGATCATCTCGATTGATGCAGAAAATGCATTTGACAAAATGCAACATCCTTTCCTGATGAAAACACTTCAAAGGATAGGAATAGAAGGGAACTTTTTCAATATGATAAAGGCAATATATGAAAAACCCACAGCTAACATCACACTCAATGGGGAGAGACTGAAAGCTTTTCTTCTAAGATCAGGAACAAGACAGGTATGACCACTATCACCATTGTTATTCAACATTGTGCTGGAAGTTCTAGCTAGAGCAATTAGTCAAGAAAAAGAAATAAAAGGCATCCAAATTGGAGAGGAAGAAGTAAAACTTTCACTATTTGCAGATGACATGATTCTATATGTAGGAAATCCAGAAAAATCTACAGCAAAGCTACTAGAACTAGTCAATGAATAACAGCAAAGTAGCAGGCTACAAGATCAACACGCAAAAATCTGTAGTGTTCCTATATACAAGTAATGTGCAACAAGAGGAGGAAATCAAGAAAAAAAATCCCATTCACAATAGCAACCAAAAGAATCAAGTATTTAGGAATAAACTTAACCAAGGACACAAAATACCTTTACATAGAAAACTATAAGAAACTGCTAAAAGGAATTGAACAAGACCTAAAAAAATGGAAGAACACACCATGTTCATGGATTGGAAGACTACATATAGTTAAGATGGCAATTTTACCTAAACTGATTCACAGATTCAATGCAATACCAATTCAAATCCCAACAACTTACTTTACAGAAATAGAAAAACCAATAACTAAATTCATTTGGAAGGGTAAGGTGCCCCGAATAGCCAAAAATATCTTGAGAAAGAGGAATGAAGTGGGAGGTCTCACACTACCTGACTTTGAAGCATATTACAAAGCTACAGTGCTCAAAACAGCCTGGTACTGGAATAAGGACAGATATACTGATCAATGGAATCGAATTGAGTGTTCAGAAGTAGACCCTCGCATCTATGAACAACTGATCTTTGATAAGGCAGTGAAGCCGAAGCAACTGGGAAAGAACAGCCTGTTCAATAAATGGTGTTTGGAGAACTGGATATCCATTTCCAAAAGAATGAAAGAGGATGTCCATCTCACACCTTATACCAAAATTAACTCAAAGTGGATCAAAGACCTAAACATTAGCACCAAGACCATAAAACTCTTAGAAGAAAATGTAGGGCAATATCTTAAAGATCTTGTGATAGGAGGTGGTTTCTTAGACCTCACACCCACAGCACGAGCAACCAAAGAACAAATAGACAAATGGGATCTCCTCAAAATTAAACACTTTTGTACATCAAAGGACTTTGTCAGAAAAGTAAAAAGGCAACCTACACAATGGGAGATGATATTTGGAAACCACATACCAGATAAGGGTCTAATATCCCGAATATATAAAGGAATCCTGCATCTCAATAACAGAAAGACAAATAATTCAATTAAAAAATGGGCAAAAGACATGAACAGACATTTTTCTGAAGAGGAAATACAAATGGCTCAAAAGCATATGAAAAAATGCTCAACTTCCCTGGCTATTAAGGAAATGCAAATCAAAACCACAATGAGATATCATCTCACACCTACCAGAATGGCCATTATCCAAAAAACAGAAAATGACAAGTGCTGGAGAAGATGTGGAGAAAGAGGCACACTTACTCATTGTTGGTGGGAATGTAGAATGGTGCAACCACTCTGGAAGACAGTGTGGAGGTTCCTCAGGAAGCTAAATGTAGATTTGCCATATGACCCAGCTATTCCATTGCTAGGTATATACTCAGAGGAAATGAAACTTAAGACACAGACAGACATTTGTAAACCGATGTTTATTGCAGCATTATACACAATTGCCAAGAGATGGAAACAGCCCAAATGTCCATCAAAGGACGAGTGGATAAACAAACTGTGGTATATACACATGATGGAATATTATGCAGCTGTAAGACAGAACAAAGACATGGATCATGTAATAATATGGATGAACCTGGAGGACATTATGTTGAGTGAAGTTAGCCAGAAACAAAAGGACAGATTCTGTATGGTCTCACTAATATGAACAGACATAAATGAACAAACTTTGGGAGTTAAAAGCTGACAACACAGGTGACCAGGAGATAGAAAGAGGGCAGAGACCAGCCATTTGATGCTGAAGGACTACAGAATGTTTAGGATTGATTGCATAGATCCAGAAATAGATAGCATAATACTGTGTGATGGTAGCACGGTATTGTAAGTACACTGAACAAAGATGTCTGTGAGTAAAGCTGAAAGGTGGGATAGGAAAATGTATGACACCAGAGATAAAGATAGATGATAAAGACTGGGACTGTATAACGTGGCAAAAACTGGAGTGGCCAATGACTGTTACTAAATATACAAATATAAAAATGTTTTTGCAAGTGGGAAAGCAAATGAATGTCAACCATGTAGAGAGTTGAAAAGGGGATGGTATTCAGGAAAAAACATAATCAAAGCAAACTGGAGTCTATGGTCAACAGTAACATTGTAATATACCTCCATTACATGTAACAAAGGCAATATGCCAATGCTAAATGTATATGAGAGGGGGATATAGGGGAGGAATATGGGATTCTTGGTAGTGGTGTTATTTGCTGTCCTTACTAGAATATTGTATTGTATGACGTTATTTTTCTTTTTATCATTTTTTTCTAATTGCTAAAAAAAAAACAATTTTTCTTGTAGTAATCAGTATGTTCAAGTGCTGATTGTGGTGATAAACGTAGAACTTTATGATGATACCATGAACAACTGATTGTACACTGTGGATAAATGTATGGTATGTGAATATAACGCTATAAAATTGTAGGAAAATATATATATAGGAGTAAAAGTGTTGGAGAAAACATGGTGAGAGGGATGATGCCTCACCAATATGGACTAACTACAATGTGTAAACTCAGAATTGAATCGTAGAACATAGCCTAACGTGGACATAATTATTGTAATAGCCCCTAGATTGTAAGCTCTTACAGCAGTTAACTCTATCCCTGAATTGTAATGCCTATCTCTAGACTTTGAGATGCTGATCCCCTAGCATAAAACCTGATTGGTCTCTGGAACAATGCATATCTCTGAGACACCTGAAACTCTGAGCTAGAGCTCAGCAGATATGAATGTCAGTGTTAGTGCATACAGCCACTGTCCAAAAAAAAAAAAAAAAAAAAAAGCTGAAAAAGAGACCAGACTTCAATTAGTGATATGAATGAAGCAGTTCTGTAAGACCAGGGCAAGCCAGGCCAAAGGGTAAAGGTTGACACTGATTGTGTTTTAAAACTTCAACTTCCATATGAGACCAAGGGAAGAGACATCTATTTGGTACAGGATCTAAATTTTCTAAACGGTACAACTCTACAGTCGATTTGTTCAAACACCACAATTTCATGGAACTTCGAATAGGAAGTGATATGGTAGGTTACTATAGGCTGGAGTGAAATAGTGACACATCCCAGAGTAATTTGGGCAGACAATAAGAAATATATTTACAGCCTCCCCCTCCCCAGCCCTGAGGATCTGGGGGAATGTGCAGATGTGTTGGACATCCTCACCTGGACTGGTGTTGATGTTGTCACAAACACTGGGACTGGCGGTTTGATGTGCTGAGCCCTCGATCATGGGACTTGCCCTTATGAAGCTCGTTACTGCAAAGGAGAGTCTAAACTTGCATATAATTGTGCCTAAGAGTCTCCCCCTGAGTACCGCTTTGTTGCTCAGATGTGGCCCTCTCTCTCTAACTGAGCCATCTCGACAGTTGAACTCGCTGCCCTCCCCCCTACATGGGACCCGACTCCCAGGGTTGTAAATCTCCCTGGCAACGCAGAGTATGACTCCCGGGGATGAATGTGGACCTGGCATCGTGGGACTGAGAGTATGTTCTTGACCAAAAGGGGGATGCAAAATGAGACGAAATAATTTCAGTGGCTGAGAGATTTCAAATGGAGTCAAGAGGTCACTCTGGTGGACATTCTTATGCACTATATAGATAACACCTCTTAGGCTTTAATGTATTGGAATAGCTAGAAGTAAATACCTGAAACTACCAAACTCCAAGCCAGCAGTCTGGACTCCTGAAGACAATTATATAATAATGTAGATTACAAGGGTGACAGTGTGATTGTGAAGACCTTGTGGATCACACCCCCTTTATCTAGCGTATGGATGAGTAGAAAAATGGGGATAAAAACTAAAGGACAAATGGGGTGGGATGGGGGGATGATTTGGGTGTTCTTTTTTCACTTTTATTTTTTATTCTTGTTCTGGTTCTTTCTGATGTAAGGAAAATGTTCAGAGAGAGATTATGGTGATGAACGCATAACTATGTTATCATACTGTGGACAGTGGATTGTATACCATGGATGATTGTATGGTGTGTGAATATATTTCAATAAAACTGAATTTAATAAAAAAAAAAAAATGGAAGGGGTAAATCAGGGTCTATTCCGTCTTTACCCAACAATTATTATGTATGTCTGTGTGGAATTAGATATAAATAGTGGTAATATCCAGACACAAATCTCCCAACTAAAGGGACTACTTTGAACAAGATCAGCTATAAAATTTACAAATGCTTCAGACATTTACAGCTCTCCACAAATGTAATGGCTCCTATACCTAATACTTACATTACACTGGCCAATTTTATGTGGTAAAATGCTGTGCCCAATGAATTAGAAATGCTCTTATCAATCTTAAGGTGAAAATGAAGACAATCCAGAAAACAAATCCTGTTTGTTGTAAAGGATAAATAAAAGAAATATATTTATACCTTAATGACAAAAGCTCATATATTACCTTAAAATAATAGTATGCATGCTACGGTCCAGAAGAATAGTGAGGTTTTCTGATAATGAAGCAAAAAACAAATTTCAAGAAGAAAAATGGTATTATGTATAAAGATATATCACATTTTAAAATCTTAAATTAGTTCAGTGATAGTGCAATGAAGGCTTAAAAAAGTTTTTGTAACATAAAAGACCCATTGTGGATAAAGTTACTATGGATGTAACCCACTGATTTTGTGTGAATGCATCATGTAGCAATTTTCCCACAATTTAATTCAACACACTATCTGAAAGAAAATAGAATAAGTTTGATCTGGCCAATTTTAAGCAGTTTAGTAGAACAGAACAGAAGTGATTTCAAACTGAGAACTGAGTTTGTTTTTTTTAAAGGATTGGGGATAAAAATATTGCACAACTATTTCATATTTTTTTAAATAATAGAAGTGATATGTAATCTTTGAAGAGTATATAAGATGTTGATAAAAATCACCATAACACTACCTTAAGATAATTATTGTTAAAGTCTTAGTATAAATGTGGTATGTATCATTGTCTCCTATTTCTGTGACATAAAGTGTGATACATGAACCGGCTGCCTGATCACAAACTGTTACCACTCCAGGATATTTCATTAAGAATACTGCTTATTTCAGCTGACATTGTATTTGCAGCAAGACTTTATTACCTTGCTGAGTACTAACACACTGAATAACACTGTGCTAAATATTAGCAGAGTTCGCTCTCTTTCTCAATTTTCTATTCATCATATATCTACATATGTCTATAAAAGAATATTTATTAAGGAAAAAAGACAAGATGCATGGATGCATGATTGCTCCCTTTTTCCTACTGCTAAATCTTTTCCCCAAGCACCACACTGCCCAGTCCACTATTGCTCACAACTATGGAAGGAGAGACTTTGTAGAGCCATTTATTTGGGGAGCAAGTCAGGAGGCAGAAGTTTGGGGTTTCTCTTGTCATCCCTAGAGTAAGGTATTAGTGCCAGAAAATTGGGGAGTATAGACAGGGGTTTTTGTATGTTTGTTTCTATGGGATATGAATTGGATTACTTGCTCTTTCCAAGGTGAGAAAGAAGTTTTTAAGTTTTTATATTACTTTACCATTAGCATACTGGACCTATTCAAACGTTACCCCTTCTCTTTTAGTTTCTAGGCTGCTTAAAGCAGATACCATGAAATGGGTTGGCTTAAACCATGGAAATTTATTTGCTTACAGTTTGAAGCCAAGAAAATGTCCAAATAAAGGCATCATCAAGGTGACACTTTATTCCCAAAGACCAGCTGCCCAAGATCCTTGGCTTCTCTGTCACATGACAAGGCATGCAGCAGCGTCTGCTGATCTTTTCCTTCTCTTCCAGGTTTCGCTGATTTCAGCTTCTTGCTTCCATGGATCTTTCTTTCTCATTTACAAACTCATATGGAGCACTATTCTCTCGGGACTCACTTTCCAGAAACTCCGAATTTTCCAAACAATTAATTTCTGGTTTCTTTGTGCCCAGGAATTCAGTTCTCAGCTTATCCCTTTTTGCTCACATTTTACCAAAAGCTGCAAGCAGAAACCAGGCTGCACCTTCACTTTTCCCATTTAGCTTGGAAATTTCTTCAACTTAATATCCAAGCTTATCACTTTCAAATCTGCCTTCCATCCAACATCAGAACTGAATTTCACCAAGTTCTCTGCCACTTTACAACAAGGATCACCTTTCTCCCAGTTTCCAATAATACAATAATCATTTCCATCTAAGTTTTCATCAGAAGTACCTTTAACATCCATACTTCTACCAACAGTCTCTTCAAAGCAATCTAAGCCTTTTCTATCAAAGAGCTCACAATCTTCCAGCCTCTACCCACTCTCCTGATAACAAAATCTGTTTTAGTTTCCTAGGCTGCTTAAAGCAGATACCATGAAATTGGTTGGCTTAAACAGTGGGAATTTATTAGCTTATAGTTTGAAGCTGAGAAAATGTCCAAATCAAGGCATCATCAAGGTGATGCTTTCTTCCCGAAGACCAGTTGCTGGAAATCCTAGGTCCCTCTGCCAAATGGCAAGGCACATAGCAGTGTCTGCTGGTTTCTCGCTTCTCTTCTGGGTTTCATTGATTTCAGCTTCTTGCTTCCATGGCTTTATCTCTCTCTCTCTCTGTATTCATTCTACTTATAAATGGCTCCAGTAATAGGATTAAGGTTCATCCTGAGTGAGTTGGGTCACACCTTAACTGAAGTGACCTCATCTAAAGATCCTACTTACAATGGTTTTACATCTACAGAAATGGATTAGATTTAAGAACATGTTTTTCTGGGGTGCCTACAGCTTCAAACTTCCACATGTTTTTATGACTGCCACATCAGAGAAAAATGAAGAGATGGAGTATGATTTATTGATCCAAAAAGGATATCAATCAGAAGGAAAAACACAATGTGTAGACAAAGAAAGAAGGGGGGAGGGTTATCTAATATTACTTGAACCTGAAAGCAACAGCAGAGGTTAAAGAGAGATAAGAACATGGACATTACCTGGTAAAAAAGTAAGCAAGTTATAGCTCCATAAGAGCATCCAAATCAAATTCCATAATTACCTGCCTATCTTTAACTACCCACTTTTATCTCTCCCTAATCACTTGCCAAACCAATTAGCATCTCAAACATCACAAGTCTAAAACCAAATTCTTGATTTTTCCTATCCACCTTTACTTTCCTCTAACTACCTCAGTAGTTAAAGTCACTCCTTTCTAATAGTCAGCAAGGCAACACTACTTGAAATCATCTCTCATTCTTTGTGTCATGCTCTACACCCAATCCACTTAAAAATTCTATGGCTCTATTTTTATAAACTACCCAAAATTTACCAATTTACCAATTTGTATTATCTATGTACCATATCACTCTTGCCTAGAGCATTGCTATGGTCTCTTAACTCTGCCCTAACAGAGTTGTCAGAGGGATTTTTTAAAGCATAATTGAGAGGGGCTGTCCCAATCAAGATGGCAGAGCAAGATACTTCAGAGTTATGTTCCCTTGCAAAAGCTTTGAACAACCAGCAGAAATTGGCAGAAACCTCTTTCTAAAAGCTCTAGAAAACAGTTAAGTGATTTTAGTAACAGGGCCAGTGCTGAATCCAGAAAAAGGCACTACCACAGAAAAAGTGGTAGGATCTTGTGGCACCCTGACTGGCCCATTTCCCATCCTTTCACCAGGTTGGTGCAGAGCTGGTCCATACACTCAGTGAGGAAACATGGTCCCAGTTCTGGAAGGAGCAGAATGACCCTCATGCACATACTGGGAGATGTATGTCTGGGCAAATCTGTCTGGTGGTGGCCTGAGGGACTTGCTGTCTCAGAATTTGCCTTGCATATAGAAAGTGGCTCACTAAGTGCTCCTATACAACACTGTGGACAGCAGTCAAGTCATAATGCTTGGGGCAAGGAATTGTTGGCTGTAGGGTATGCAGTGTGGTATCTGGGTCTGGGACCACATGGAAAATGTTCCCTTTGGATGTTTTTATCCACGTAAATGGGGGAATTCCTACGTACATGCATACCCAAGTCAAGAGGTTGCACAGAAAGCATCAGAGGTGGGGGGTGGGGGCAGCACTTTGTCCTGGTGCTATTCTACAAAACCATATTATATATAAGCCTGGAAGAACAGCATTTCCACAGTTCAATCTATAAAGAATGGGAAAAGTATTTCCTCCTCCTTCTCCTTCTCTCCTTTTTTTAGCTCCTGGCATTCAAGAAAAGCTCTGTCATAACAATAGCTGGATATGAGCTTAAGGAATAGATACATCAGAATCTAAATTCCAGAAATAACACAATAAAATATGAAAATGTCAGGGTTTCAACAAAAGATTACAAAACAGATCAAGACACAGGAAATGATGGTACAGGCAAGAAGAAGATTAAAGTATTAGAAACATCAATGAGGAGGATCAGACCTGAGGCATTCTAGGCAAAGACCTTAAAAAAAAAAAAAAACTACTAAATATGCTCAAGAGCTACAGAAAAACACAGACAAAGAACTAAAGGAAATGAGGAAAATTATATATAAACACAGGAGAATATCAATACAGAGATGGACATTATGAAAGGGAACCAAAAAGAGCTGAAGACCTACCTCTTCAGAAATAAAAAAATTTCCTTGAAGTATTCAACAACAGATTGGAGCTGGCAGAAGAAAACATCAGTGAACTTGAAGATAATACACTTGAAATCATCCAGTCTGTGGAAAAGAAACAAGAAAGAATGAAGAAATATATAAACAGAGTCTGAGGAACCTGTGGGACACCACCAAGCATACCAATATATGCATTGTGGGAGTCCCACAGGAGAAGAAAGAGAAAGGGGCAGAGAGAATATTTGAAGAAATGATGGCTGAAAACTTCCCAAATTTAACAAAGACATGAATATACATATCCAAGGTACTCAACAAACTCCAAATAGACCCACACTGTGCCACACAATCAAGCTGTCAAATGCCAAAGATAAAGAGAGAATCCTCAAAGCCACAAGAGAGAAGCCCTGTGTCACAAAAAAGGATCCTCAACCAAGATTAACTGCTGATTCCTCAATGGAAACCAGGGAGGCAAGAAGTAGAAAGAGATATTTAAAGTGCTGAAAGTAAAAAAAATTGAAAACCAAGAGTTCTGTATCCAGCAAAACTATCTTTCAAAAATGAGAGATGTGAATATTTTCCTAGATAAACAAAGCTGAGGGATTTCATTACAACTAGACCAGTGCTACAAGAAATGTTAAAGGAAGTTCTGCGGATTGAAAAGAAAGGACACTAGGTAATTGACTGATACCACATGGAAAAAAAAAAAAGATCTCTGGTAAAGATAATGGCATGGGTAAATACAAATACCAGTACTATTATAGTTTTGATTTGTAACTCTACTTTTTACTTAATGTATGTATATGTAATTTCTGACAAGAACTACATCAAAGTGAGGGAATGGAGGGGTATAGGAACATAGCTCATGTATGCTGTTGAACTTGCTAAGTTGGTACCAAGGCAAACATCAGTGTTATAGATTCAGGATGTTGAATTTAAGATCCACGGTAGCCAAAAAGAAAATATCAGAGGATATGCAAAACTCACACAGATAGAAAGTAGAGTACAGGTTACCAGGGTTGGGGGACAGGGGCAATAGGGAGTTAATGCAGAAGATTTTAGGGTTTCTGTCAGTATGAAAGGAAATTCATGGTAATGGATGGTGGTGAAGGTACTGTCACATTGTGAATCTGATTAATCTCACTGAATGACTTGCTTGGGAGGGGTTGGAATTGGAAGATATGTGCTATAGATATATTTACACAATTAAAAAAAAAAAGAGAAACTACAAAGATAATGACAATTAAATGCAATACAAAATACTGAATGGGATCTAAGAATGGAGGAGAAAAGCCTCAAAAGTACATTATTGGGATATAAGAAAATAGGATGCAATATAGAAAGAATATAGAATGTAAGCCTTATATCAAGATTAAATTTCTTTAACATTTTAGCTGCACTTAAGGTGATTACAAAGTGAATACCCTTGTTTGTTGGAAATGTACATGAAAGTATTATGTGTTCAAAGAATACAATGTGTGTAAACTGCTCTCAAATGTTCAGAGGGAGAGAGACAAAGGAAAGGGTGAAACAGAGGGAGGGGGAGAGGGAGAGGGAGCAAAGGTGGCAAAATGTTAAAATCGGTGGATCTTGGTTTTGGGGGGTTGGTGGGAGTATGTTGCAGTTCTCTGTATGGGTTTGTATTATGTTTTCAACTGTCCTGTAAGTTTGAAGTTATTTCAAAATAAAAAGTTTTTTTAAAAATAATCCAGATCATGTTCTCTTCTTTTCAAACTCACCAATGGCTTATTTTACTAGGGAAAAAATTCGAAGTCCAGTGCCTACATAAGTGTGCTCTTAGCTAATTGTCTGCAAAGTTCACTTTCCACTTTTCACACTCCTTCCTCCCCACCTCATCTGCTCCATTCTCACTGTTTACCTTGCTATTTGTCAATTACTCCAAGCAAGCTTTTCAGAGTTTTGCAACTGCTATTCCCTACTCTTAGAAAGCTCCTCCTTCAGATCCATGCATAGCTTGCTCATTCAATTACCAGAGGTAAATTCTGAAAATTTCTACACATCTGACCTGTTATTTTTTATTTTCGTTTGCCTACCACTCTCATGTAAGTCTCCTGAAAGAAGCATTTTGTTCATTTGATGTATCCTCAGCACCTAGAATTGTGTCTGATCCATAGAGGGCCCTTATTTAATATAATATTTGGTAAATGAATGAATGGATTACCTTCACTAGAATATTATTTATTTTCCAATTGTTTGTTTACTTTTAAATACTACCAGAAGAATTTGTTATCCTTGAAGATAGGGCTTGCTTTAGATGCCAAGATTGAATTAGATGTGCAAGAGATTTCTTGGGGGAAATGTCTGTGAAGGATAAAAAAGAAGGAGCCAGGGAAGGTGAGCATGTGTAACTCCTATGAAAGAGAGGGAAAGGAAGGAGGATTGGGGAAGAAGAGTCTCACACTGCACTGGAGTTCCAAGAAAATTTCAACCATGCTAATGGGGATTCAGTTCTTGTGTCAGAGTTGCTGTTTAGAGAAGCCAGATGATTCACAGCAATGAGTCTGCATTATTAGTCCACCATACTCAGTAATCAGTGGGAGCAGCCTGTGAGAAGTGCACATGGAGCAAATGCTGGAGGAGATCCTGAATGATAGCAGCTGAAGTCATCACTCAATTATACTTCCTGCAGCAAGAGATCTGAACAGCACATTTTCCCAGACATCACAAGGCCTAATTTTTGTATCCACAGGTCATATCACAGCACATTACCAAATCACTGAACACAGGAATAATGATATGCCCCATGCCTCACATGCTGCTTCCTCCTCTTTGCCCATTTTATCATTACTATCTATCCTTCCAGAACAAAGAATGTTGTAAAATACCAATAATTTAATACTATCTGTCTGTAAGCAAGAATTATTCTATTTTTTTTTTCTTATACAGTTATCCGTTCTGCATCACAACTTTCCCATCATGGTTTCAATATCTCATGGGCTGGCATAAGAAATTAAACGGGAATTTTAGGGGTGTTTTGCAGAACCTGCAGGCTACACGTGAAGGGCAACAGACCACACACAAAACCTAGAAATGTAGAGATATGTTAAAAAGTTTAGCAACTCATAAATGCATAGCATATATGTAGTGTTACGTATAATATTACCTGTACAGTATGTATTTTACTGTTTTATGAAATAAATGAACAAACAGCTACACATTTTTTTTTCTTAAAGTTAAATTTGTAGTAAAAGAACTGAGTTTCTATACACCGATTCAGGGATGCCACGAGTGTTTATGGCAGTCTGTCACGTGACATCTCACGGTGATCTCACAATAATCTTTGCATCTTGAGTTTCTCATGTCTTGCATCATTTAAATGCACATGAATTCTATTAAAATCTTGGGCCCCAAGTGCAGTGTTCTTAGTGGTGCAGAAGGTGTTCCCAAGAAACAGGAGAAAGTAATGAACTTGAAGGAAAAAGAATTGTTAGATATGCTTCTTCATTCAGGCAAAATGGCTGCTGTGTTATGGCATTAATGAGTCCACCATAAGGCATATTAAGAAAAAAGAGAAGGAAATCCACCAAGCCCTTGCTGCAACAAATGCAAAGCGTTTGTATAAATCACTAGATCTGCCACTCTTTTACATAGGAGGTGCAACATTCTTTTGGGTGTAGGATTGTTATTAAAAAGGCATTCCAGTAGATTCTGGCATTATACAAGAAAAAGCTAAACTCTTATATGATTCCTTAAAGGAAAATGAAGTTGAAATGTACACCTCTATGGATTTTGAGGCCAGCAAAGGCTGGTTTGAAAATTTTTAAAAAGGTTTAGCCTATGCAATGGAACAGTAACAGGAGAGGCAGCATCTGCCAATCAAGAGGCACTAGAGAGTTTCCTGAAACCCTGAAAAAAATTTTTATGCAGATTTCCCAGATTGCGGGGTGCCATGCACCCTAGACCCACAGTGAAGAAGGGATAACTGTAATTTGTCAGCGTTGTAAGGTCTCAGTCACGAAAATTATGGAATGGAATTTTGATTCTGTGACTTCCTAAATTTTCATTTCTTACAAAATACAATAGTGTATGGAGGAAAGCATACAATTCACTATCAGCATGTAAAGTGATCACTTACAAATCCTGGAATAAATCCAGTCATCTCAGGAAACTAAACTACATATTCCCTTGCTAAAAACATATAAAATTGGTTAGGAAAGCAAAGTTTAGGGTTCTGGGTTATGCAATTGGCATACTAAGAATTTCTACCTTCTCTTTTAATCTAAACATTTGATTTAATTAACATTAGAGTAAATCCAATTTAGTGTGATGATTTAAAATCTCTAATTCTAAAGTTCCTAGCTGCAAACAGTCAGCTGTCATATTTAGGTCAGAAACATTTCTTTCCTCTATCTATCAGGGAATCTATGCCTTTAAATTGGTAAAACTAAGACTACAAGACTAAATTGACATCATAATTTACATAACGAGAGAAAAAGAAAATCATTTTTTTTTTTAGAATTTACTGTATATCAGGCGCTCTTCTAAACCACGTACATTTTCCTATATTTTAGTTCATTCTAACAATTACTCCAAAGAATTGAAATTATCACTCCATTTTAGGTATTAAAACTGATGTGTAGAATATACACACAACTAGTAAGTGATAAAACTTCCAAATACACCACGCAGTCTGACTCCAGAGCTTGCAATTAGAGCCTGTTAATATTTGTAATCTATTCTTATCATGGTTTTGGTTAATTTTCTGAATTTTTCTATCAGGAAAAATGACATGATCCTTGTGCCAGTTTGGATGTATTATGGCCCCCAAAATGGCATTATTTTTGATGCAACCTTGTGGAGGCAGACTGTATTAGGGTTGATTAGGTTGGAACCTACTGATTTAGTGTTTCCATGGAGATGTGACTCAATCAACTGTGAAAAAGACTTTGATTGGAGAATTTCCATGGAGGTGTTACCCCACCCATTTAGGGTGGGTATGAATTAAATCACTGGAGCCACATAAATGAGCTTACAAACAGACAGAGTTTAGAGCAACTGAGAGTGACAGTTTAAAGAGGAGCTGCAGCTAAGAGAGGACAAAACACCCCAAGAGCAACATTTTGGAGAATGCCATTTTGAAACACGACCTGGGAGCAAGTAGATGCCAGCCACGTGCCTTCCCAGCTAACAGAGGTTTTCTGGATGCCAGTGGCCTTTCTCCAGTGAAGGTACCCTATTGTAGATGCCTTACCTGGAACACTTTATGGCCTTAAGACTATAACTACGCAACCAAATAAACTCGCTTTATAAAAGCCAATCAATTTCTGGTGTTTTGCATTCCAGCAGCATTAGCAAACTGAAACAATCCCATATGTCACATGTTCAATAATAAATCCTGCTTAAAAATATTTAAGAAATAAATACTTTTCAAATTATCTTTTTATTCCTACTGCCATCATTTAACATCTTTGATCTGTAATTTGACAAAAGCCTTCTAACTGGCCTCCCTGTCTATGGTCTTATCTCATTTCAAGGTGTCCTCTAACCAAATGCTAAAGTAATGTTTCTAAAATATAAGACCGATCATGTTATTCTCCAACTTAGAATACCGACTCCTTTCAGGTTAAAAGTTAATTTCCTTAGAATGTTGTACAAGACCCTACATCATTTTGCCCCTTTCTGCATCTCAGCTCTCAGTTTCCATGACTCTCCACATCCTCTTTAATCTTCACCATGTGGAAAAATGAACATTTCTTTAATATACAACAATCTGTCCCTTTGTTTCTGTGCCTTTGCACATGCTTTTTATGCCTTTCCCTCCTTTCTCTGCTTACATAGCACCAGTGGCCTGTCACTGATTCCATCATTTTATAATTGTTTAGTAGCTCATCCATTATCACACCTATTTTGTGGATGCACCATAATGGAATCAACTCTTCATCCCCATATCCCTAGGGGCAAATACCCAGAGTAATTACATACTAAACATTGTTAAAGAAATTCTATTGAACACCTAAACATCACCATCAAAGGGAAACCTTACTCAGACATATGTATACAATCAAGGGGGCTATATAAATTACTATCTGAGGTAAATAAATTACTATTTGAGGTAAATAAATCATTTGAATTTTGGTATCCTAGAACTTGAAATAAAAAATATTTTCCATAGACACAATTCTTACTGATTAAACCCATTGTAACCATATCTCAATGTATACCATTTGTATGTAATGGTATACATCTATGTGAAACAGATGTGGGTGTGGCCTGAAATTAATGATAATCAATTCCAAAATTCAACCTGCCAAGCACTAGCTTAATAAGAGTAGTGTTTACTTGACATAATAAATACATAACACCTTCAAGTATATTAAACTAACAATGAAGAACGGCACACATTTGCTTATATACATTTGCAATTGTGTCCTTTATTTACTCCCTTTTACCCTCGATGTGGAGCCATCCCTATAGTGGGTACTGACCTCAATATGGCTTCCTATCTCTTTTCCCATTCTCTTCTTTTCTTCTCCTTATCATACTCTCTTCAAAATTCAAACACCACTATTTTATTTTTATTTATCATATTTTTATTTCCACAGAAAATATATGTACACAAAATGAAACAAAAGGCCTCATGGACAGGAAGACTTTTTAATAGTTTATACAGGCATTATTTCACTCTCCCTTTCTTATACATGGGTAATTTATACCTTATTTGCTTTCTTCAAATCTCCATTTACAAATGTAACTGATGATCTTGCTTCACAGAGAAAAACAGAGGTAAAATGAAGAGAACTACCACAAGCTCCCCCATGAACACATCTGCCCACCCCCCCACCCAGCCAAATTCTCTGACCAACTATTCATTACTACAAATGAATTATCAATGCTTTCTTCTCCAAGTTCCCAGTAGTGCGTCTACTTCACTGGCTGCTCTTTCTCACTCTCCTTTGCAGTTTCTCTACAACTCTAGATTGTTTCATATTTCAGTCCTTGGGTCCCTGCCTTCCTTTCACTACACTCAACTTGTTCCGGTTTGCTAATGCTGCTGTTATGCAAAATACCAGAAATGGATTGGCTTTTATAAAGGAGATTTATTTGGTTACAAATTTACAGTTCTAAGGCCATAAAAGTGTCCAGACTTAGGGCATCAACAAGACGATACTTCACTGAAGAATGGCAGATGGCATCCGGAACACCTCTGTCGGCTGGGAAGGCACATGGCTGGTGTCTGCTGGGCCTTTGCTCCTGGGTTGTGTTTCAAAATGGCTTTCTACAAAATGTATTCGGGCTTATGTTTCTGCTCCTCTCTCTTAGCTCCTGTGCATCCTTGCTTCTTTCTCACAGGGAGTTTCTAAGCATTTGGGGGTCCACTCTTGGCTCTCCGGGGCAAACTCTAGGCTTCATCTCTTGGCTTAGCATCTCCAAAAGTCCTTCTGTCCACATCTCCAAGAGTCTCCAAGTATCAGCAAGCATCTGTGTCAGCTCTTGAGTTCTCTTAAATAATCCGTGAACCAATCAAGACCCACCCTGAGTGGGTAGGGTCCATACCTCCATGGAAGTAATATAATCAATGTATCACCCACAGTTGGGTGAGTCACATCTCCATGGAAACACTCAATCAAGAGGTTCCACCCGTCAAGATTTGGGTTAAAAGATCATGACTTTTTGGGGGGACATAATATAGCCAAACTGGCACATACTCCCAAAGTGATCTCATCAGGGCTCATGGCTTTAAATATCTTCTATAGACTGACAAATCCCACATTTATGTCTCTTGTCTAAAATTGTCCCCTAAACTTAAGATTCGAACATCTATAACACAGTTCCTAATTTTCTTCCTCAAATGTGTTCCACTTTACACGTTCCTAAACAGCAACGTCATTCTTCCAGTTGCTCAGGTCAAAAATATTGGAGTTGTCTGTCTCTTTTTACTTTTCTCAAACTCCACATAAAATCTTTCTGCAGAACCTAAAGGCTCCACCTTCAAAATATATCCAGAGTCAGATCCTTCATTTGTACCCCCACTGTTATCTCTTGGCCTGATCTGCCATCTGCTTTTGCCTGAATTACTACAATGGCCTCCTAAATGTTCTTCCTGATTCTGCTCCTGTGCCCCTGTTTTCTCAAGTTAGCAGCCTGGGTGCTTCCTTTAAAATATAAGATAATGTCAGTTCTCTGGCAAGACCCTCCAGTGCCTCCCCTTTTCATGCTAAGCAAAACCATACATCCAGACCATGTCCTGTAAGGCCATACAATTTATGGCCCCACATTCACTCTTTCACCTTTTCCCCTCTCTCCTCATGGCTCAGAACCCTCCAACCACACTTGTCTCCTTGTTGTTCCTTAGATTTGCCAGACACACGTTCCTTTCAGTGGTGCTATACTTGTTTCTTCTTCCTGGAATGCTTTTCCCAAAAATAAGTGCATAACTTTATCTTCCACTCCTCATCTGCCTCCTTCAGGTCTTTGCTCAAATGTCTCCTTATCCAGGGGGCTTTTCCTTCCATTCTGTTTAAATTTTCAATCCCATTTCCTGTGCCACCTTATCTCCCTTTTCTTATTTTACTCCTTAGCACTATCACTATCTGAGATATTATTTTATGTCTTATTTTTGCATTTCTCTTCTCTCTCTCTCTTCTCAAGAATTTAAGCTCAAGAGGGCATGAATTTCTATCTTTGGAGGTATTTACAGACTAGAACAGTCCCTGGAACATGGTAGGTGCGCAATAAATATTTGTTGAAGGTTGTTGTGGTATAGGAATAATGGAACTAGGTAACTGCTACAATTTTATCTCTCAATCTACTCAACAAGAAAATTAAAATCTATTAATATATTAATGATATGCATATTTTCAGTACAAATTAGAAAATGTATAAAATAACTGTGGACATGGCTACATTTGTTTACCCTCCCCTTCATTATTATTTTCTTTTATAATAGTACTTTGTCACTGGTGATGACAGTTTGGGAGGACTGTCACTAAAGAAGTTTTATCTTCCCTTCATGAAGGGTATACACCTGCTAAGGAAATTGCCCTTCAATTCTGGCTAATAAGATCCCTGGAGCTGCTCTTGTCTCTGTCTTTCCCTTTACAGCTTCCTTCAATTTCACTGAGTGACTCCATATCCTTCCAATAAATTATTTTTTTAAAAATTGGAAAGAATTGACTTTACTACCTTTATCAGAGTTTCATAACTGATTAAAGAAATACTAGTTAATAAATTTATTAGCTAGCAGAGCATCAGTACATAGGTTATGCTAAAATATGTTTGAAAGGATGAATAGGTAAGTTTCGTTTCTGCATCGAATGTGACAATTCTCAGGAGAATGTCATTCCCAATGAGAAAATTTGGATAATTGGCATAATCATAATTTCTTTTCTGAAAGGGGAGGCATCAGAGAGCAAAAGTCACAAGTTAATGAGGTGAAATGATTATCTAAAAATGACAAGATCCTTGTGAAACATGAACTGACTTTGGCTGAATACGGGAGGTGGTGGTAGAAGGCAAGAAGAAAGCAATTGCAATTGCTAAGAATTCTTATAAGTTAAGTCTGAGTTGGGATCCCTGGGTGCCCTAACACAAGGGAAATCTACAATCAATTGCCAACTTTTTTTTTTATAGATCTCCATCAGATTCTCATGACAAAGATTGAGCCCGCTTTGGTGGCACACAGGCCTGAAACCCCACCTAATTCTTGAACGCTTCCTTAATAGGAATGAAAAGCTAAAAGAAAAAGTATATTGCCACATGGAAGGGGTAGAAGCAAAAGTCATCTGCCTCTGGAAGAGGGGTAAGAATGAGCCATGTTCCCAAGATCCTGGATTGACTCAAAGCAGAGTTCTTCTACCAATAGGAGGTACACAGTACACATGCTCCCATTCAAGTCTCTCTACTGATGCAAAGCAGAGTTTGGCTGCCATGGTCAGGAGAGCCAGGAATTTCAAGATTCCCAATATTGAGGCTCATGCACACTAGGCCTGCTTAAGATTAAGGCCAATGCAGGAGAAATAAGAAACTATTTTGCGTATACCACCTGCCTTCTACCAAAAAAACAAGCAATAGTGGTTGATTTCTGGGGGGAAAAATAAGAGTGAAGAACGAGACCCTTTCTATGGCACAAGTATGCCAGACCTGAATAAAATTGAAAGAAGATACTATTAGGAAAATATTTGATACTGAAGAGCCTATGCTAAGAACAAGGTTTCAGCCGTCCACTCCTGGAGACATTTGAGTCCCCCACCATGGTGCACTGAAGGCAGTAACAGCAACACCAGGCACCCCTTTCTAGGCTTACCTCATTCAGAGTCCTGGGCCTGGAACATTCACTTATTTGGAGACTGGGAAGTGAGCCCAGGCTCAGCCCAGATTATTCTTCCTTGTAGAGTGATCCTCCCCTGTTCCAAGTACAGTGAAATTCTTTGTACTGCTTAAGCATGTGTGTCATATGGCACCTAGTCAACCCCACTGTATATCTTTTCCCTCTGCGGAAGGAATGGGGTCCACTACACCACCGCAACACAAGAGAGATGTGCACAGATCATCGCCCTGCACTGGCTGTCTGGAGGGTCCCTCCAGACATGAGGGACTGATGCCCACTACTGAAACTGACTTTTCTCTGTTTCTTCTTTACGTGAGTAAGTCATTGTTCCAATCAGTGCTTGCATGTGTTGTGTCTTCCTTGGTGACTATTGTACTGCAGTGTCAGGGAGTGGGCAGGACGTTTGGACTCCTGCTCTTCGCAGTCAGCATCTGCATGATCTTCGCCATCTTCTAGGCAGTGAGGTTTCTCCCTGGGATTGGTAGTCAGTGCTTACTGGCTCAGTAGTTTGGTTCAGCAAGCAAGCTCACCAGTGAGACACAGTACAGCACAGTGGAAACACAGGGGCTGGTAAACACCTTTGCTCCAAGTGCTGCTGGCACCCTGGGTGGTGACTGACCAAGGAATGTTTTGACCTCTCTCTGCTACCAGTTGATAAATGGGATGTAACTTATCTCCCTAAATCCAAGATGAATTAATATGATGGATCAAAGAATAGCTATGGAAATCCAACCCAAGATCAGGAAGATATCCCCTGGTTCTTGTCAGCTTTGCTCTCCATGAACTCTGGACCTGATAATCTGGTCTCATGGGGCACCTAAACAGAAACCAGGGAAGACCCTCTCAGCCCGTAGACAAGAGCTCTGTGGTTAGGGTTGGATATGAGCCCCAGAGAGACATAATACCATGCAAACTGGAACCACTGACGATATTGCTGAAAATGAAAAATCAGTAAGGTGATCTTTTTCACATGGACAGGTAAAAAAGTTGAAAGTTTGATATGGCCAAAAACCCAGTGAATCTCATGCTGCCTGCTGGTGTGCCTTATCAATGAATATGTCCTGAAAACTCTAATGTCCTAAGCCAAATGGCAGTTTGGGAACAATGAGAGCTGAAAATCCCTCACTGCAGCACACATTCACCTTCATTGAACATTGTAACCAGCTGGAAAGAGACCAGGATTAGCCTATGCCATCTTTGGTGTGGGTGATGGGGAGGATGACCGAGGTGTATCCCACCATAGGAGACTTCCCCCAAAGCAGGTCACCATGGAAGATGGTACAAGAGGCTAATAATACTGCTATGCATTCCAAAGCCATTGATCCTTGTCTTATGACCTCGCCTCCATGAAAGATGTAGATGAAACCATCCTAGATGTCATTGAAAGCCTCTGTGAGACAGGCACCTCAGTTATGGAAAACAATGCTGTCCCTCTGCTGCCCTGTGGAATCTTTCACCTGGTATGACTGTGGGAGAGGCAGTAGAAAAATTACATTATGATATCCCACTGTGGGGAGCAAAGAGTTGGGAAGTTGCTGCCATATCCATGGGAAAGGGAGCCAAAGGGTGAAAGCCTGGGGGAGGCAAACTGTTTCCAAAGAGTCACAAGGGGAAATATAAAAGGAGAACTAAACCAGGACCTACTCTCCAGTTCTTTGTGGCTTTGGTTATTGAAACAATGTATGGTGAAGAAATAGGTAGGCTACCCACAGAAAACCTCCTCCAGAGAGGCAGGGACCCTCTAGCTTAGAGATCAAAGCTTTTGTTCAGGCCATTAAATAACAAGGGGAGGAAAGCTCCCGAGATTGGAAGGTCTGCTACCTTGCAAAACCCCAGTCACAACGCACAAGAGAGGGAGCCGTGACCTGCCAAGATATCTCACCATCCTGTCTCATACACTGAAGGGGATGGGGATACCAGGTATGAGTTTGGAGTTTGGAAAGTCACATAAAGAAGAGAATCCTCCCCAGATTTATCCTGATCTCACTCTTTTTAAGAATAACAAGGGGTGGGGCCAAGGTTTCTGCATCTCCACTGGAGACTGGCAGCCCTGTGCTCCTGTGGGAATAGAAAGGGGACACAGGGAGTGGATAACATATTTTAATGGGATTCTTAGATACTGGTGTTTAAGTGACTGTTATTCAAGGATCTCACAGGGAACCAGGAAAGGTGATGGTGCTGGGAGACTTTGGGAGAAGGGATAGTAACTCATGGCGGGGGCGGGGGGCAGATTCAAACATGCTTATGGGTGAGGCCACTTGGCCCATTTTTGGCACCAGAGAATGTGGTTCCCACCACTGCATGTATCATGGGTGTTGACACCTTCACTGCCTGAGAGCAACCAACCACCATCTCTTCAGAGGATATGCACCCCAGCAAGGGCCTACAGATCTACTGTGGTGGTCATGTGCACTCCCGTCTACCCCCTGAGCTGCCTAGGCCACAACGTAATATCCAGCAGAAACAATATCGAATCCCTGGAGGAAAAAAGGACATTATACTTTTGACCCAAGATGTAATACATTCTGGAGTGCTTTCCACTGCCTTGTCACTGTAAGACAGCCCAGTTTGGTCTTTCAAAAAGGACTCTAGAGCTTGGAGGCTTATGGTAAGCTATAGCTGGTTAAATGACAAGGTGCTGCCCTTGGCCCCTGATGCAGATGATGTCATTGCTCTTTCTGAGATGATGGAAGCCCACAAAGGGGAATGGTATGCTGTTATTGACCTGGCTAATACCTTTTTCTCAATGCCCTGTGCAAAGAATATTGGAACCAATTTGCATCCATGTGGAACGTCCTTTGGTATACATATCTCATTTCCCCTCCAACTGTCACCAATGGGTGGGGGCTTGACCCTAGCCAGCATAAATTCCCCGAGGTGATAGTTATCCATTATATAGGTGATATACTGCTTATAGAACCCACCAAGAACTCTGTGTGCTATCATTTATACTATGACTCATGGTGGCTGGGCTGTAAACTCTGATAAGGTTCAGGGCCCTGCACAGCAAATGCAGTTTCTGGGAGCTACATGGGCAGGAAGCCAAAAAAAAAAAAAAAAAAAAAAAAAAAAATTCCCAGAGAAGTTCACACAGAAACTGCTGTCATCAGTGGCACTTGTTAACAAGAAGGAAGCCCAACAATGAGTGGGCTTGTCTGGGTAACAGAGACAATATGTATCTCACATGAAAATTCTCCAAGCTTGCTTGATAGAACTGTACTAAAAAGTGGCCACCTTTGAACAAGGCTCCCTGCAGAAGCAAGTGTTAGAGGCTATCGGAAGGGTGGAAGCCCAGGCAATGCACTTGAGGCCACTGGAACTAACCTGACCTATGGAGTTGCAGGTATTCACAACCCCAACTCATGCTGATTAGAGCCTGTGGCATCCATAAACTACCACTGGGGTGTACCTTCCTCATAGGTTCTGTAACATAAATTGCCTGAGACAGTCACCAAGTGCACCCCCTCTGAACATCCGATTTTAGCCTGTCTGGCTCTTAGTGAGCACGCAACCACTGACGCACTCTATGTGACCTTAAAGCCAGAACTGTTCATTGTCACATGGATGCATACTAATAGTATAAATAAGATGGGACAGGTTCTGGCAATGGTGCATACAAGAATAAGTCCAACAGAGGCTTTAGGGAGTCATTTGGCTCTATGAACACACAGCTGCCTTGCCATAGGAAACACTTCTGTCCCTCCCTTGGATAACTGCAGGGTTTCAGGCTATTGCAGCTGACAATAGGCTTGGTTAATGGACAGATCTGTAAACTTTAAGGCTCATGGAACCTACTTGGTCCCTGCAGTCATCTGTCCCAATGGCCACCACTCTCTGAAACTGGGTGAGTTTGTTCTGTCCAATGGGATGAACAATCAGAGCCTGAAACATTCCTTTACTTGGAGGCTGACCAGTGAGTACATGTCAGCCCAGTTCTCTTCCTTATAGGGTGATCCTCCCAAGTTCTGGGTATACAGTGCACTTCTTTCTACTGCTTAAGTTTGTGTGTCATGTGGCATTTGATCAATCCCATTAGTATATTGTTCCCCGCAGGGACGTAATGGGTCACGCATACTGCAACACAAGAGGGGTGTGTACAGATCATCATGGTGCATCAGCTGTAGGGAGGTATCTGCTGGCCATGGAAGACCAAAGCCTACTACTAAAACTGATCTTTTTCAGACTCTTCTCTATATGAGGAAAGAGTTGTTCCAACCAATGTTGTGTGTGTTGTATCTTCCTTGATGACTGTGAAACCATGGTACCATGGTACCAAAGAATGGACAAAACTGTCTGAACTCAATCAAACTCTTGGTAGCTGGCACATTCATAATCTTTTCCAACCCTAATATTGGTAACCAGTGCTCACTTGTTTGAAAATTATCAAACTATTGATTAAATTGTTTCATTCCCCCATGCTAGCATCCTAACAGAAGAATAGGTATGCCCATTTCTTGGAGTAAAAATTATTTACCTGACACTATTGTTCTTTCATAATGCCTAGCATTCAATAAAACATTGTGATACTAAGAAACAAACAAACAAAAAACTCTTTGCCAAGAGATGTAGCAGACAACAGAACCAGACCCAGAGATGGCCCTGATGATGGAACTATTAAAATAATTATGAATAATATATTGAAGGATTTTGTGAAAAATGTAAAAAAAAATGTATAAAAATGAGAAATATCATCAGATATGTAAACTATAAACAGGAGTCAAATGGAAAAGCTAGAATAAAAACTTCAGTATCAGAGATGAAGTATTTTGATGGGATTATCAGCAGCCTGGCCACAGTAAAAGAATAATCAATGAATATAACAATAGATCAATATATATTACCCAAAGTAAAAGACAAAAAAGAAAAAAAGAACAGTGTAAAAACAAGAATAGAGCATTCAAGAGGTAAGGGGAAATTTCAAATGTACTAATATATATGTGTACTTGGTATCCAAATAGTAGAAGAGATAAAGGAGAAAATAACAAGGAGGAAAAAATTCTTGATGCAGCTGGATTGGGGTTGATGAAAGAAAGCCCTACGACATTAAAAGGATAAAAAGTAGAATGGCATCAAACTTCTCATAAAAAATATGCAAGCCAGAAGACATCTGAGCAGTATCTTTAAAGTATTAAAAGAAAATGCTATTAATACTAAATTCTATAACAAGCAAAAATATGTTTCCAAATTGGAGGCTGGACTTCTGCTCCTGGCCAAAATGGAGTAGCTCTATCCCTCCAAGTTTCCACCTCTTAAAAATACAACACACTAGATATAACATAGCAAAATCATCATAGAAAGACTTTGAAAGATGGAAAGAAGAGGTGAGTGCCTATGGACCTCAGAGCTTGAGGAAGAACAAGATGGTAAGTTGCCTGGATTTTCCTATTGCCATGAATTTATGCTTGATAGGTCACTGCAGAAACCGCCAACCTAGAGCCGCCAAGAAGCACAAAAAAGCTGCAATAAAAGCAAGTTCCTCCTAGCCACAGTTCCAGAAAAGGGTGGCCTTACAAAACAGAAAAACTTTCTGTCGATACCTGCTGTACTCTAGCCAAACATGAAAAGACAAACTACCACCATCCACACCCATTTCAGAGGGGAATGAGCAGCTGATCTTCCATCCCATTCTATCCCATTCACCTGCAATATCAGAGAGGAGAACTCTACTCCAACTCCTCTTCCAGATTGTGCTGGAGGGCTGAGTGGAAAACTTATTTTCTATCTCCAGCTAGACAGAAGCAATTAGTGCTCAGAATCTCCTAGTGGGATAGTGTCAGAGGTCCCAAGCAGGCAGTTGATCTTCCAGCCCTCACCCAACAGTAATGAGACTTAACAATATCATAGAAGGTACAATCACTCATTACTCTAGTCCCCTTCAAACATGGCGTCAACAGAGCTGAATGAGGATCTTGGAATTTACCCCCATCTGGGATCAATGACACTGAAAGAGGTGGTACAAGATGGGACTAATCAGTGCTCCAATTCCCTCTTCTCTAGGCCCAGTGTCACTGATTCAAAATGAAGAACCAAGCATCTACCTCTTTCTAGCATCAACAAGATGAAATGAGGTGGTGGAAGGTAAGGTTAGTTGAGCCTCTTCAAAAGGTAATTATCTCTTCTGGTCAACCAAGATGGTAGTGTAAGACACTCTAGAGAGCTGTTCCCCTATTGATTCTTTAAACAATTAGCAAAAACTGTCAGCACCATCTTCCTCAGAACTCTGGAAAAAAAAATTAAAGAGTCATAGTAACTGGGAGAGCACGTAATCAAGAAAATGCAATTAAAAATGGCAAGAAACACATATGACATCCTTGGTGGCCCCTTCCCCATCCACTCTCTGGCTTGTTGTGGAGCTGGTCTGTGCTATCAGTGTGAGTGCCTGGCTCCATTCAGGAAAGAATAGAGTAAGCCTTTTGCACATGCTGGAGTGCATGTATGTCTGTGACAATCTATCTGGTGGTAGCTTGAAAGACTGAACCAGGACACCTGTCTCTGACTTGTCATCCCCAAACTTACCCTGAATTCAGAAGGAGCTTGTCAACATCTAAATCAGTGTAAAAAAAACAATAAAAACAAAGCAGCCTGGGGCAATAGATTGCCATCTTGAAGACACAGAATAGAGCACCTTGGAAGGAGGGACAGTCAGTTTTAGAGGGATATTCTGATCTCTGCAAATGGGGAGGGACACATAAAGCCATGAGTGCATGCCTAGGAAAGACACATACTCAGAAAAAATTGGAGAGGAAGCTGCACTTTGACCTCAGACTGATGTTCCTGATGGGTGCGCTAAGCTCTGAAAGAGAGCCCAAGCCAGTACAGATCCAATCTGCAAAGACTGTGAAAGGGGTTATTTACTTTGATTTGTTTCTGATAGCTTCTGGCACTCAAGGAAACCTCTGTCATATCACTGATATATACAAACTTAAGGAACACACAGCTCAGGTACTCAACCACAAAGTTAACATTTTAAAATGTTCTTTTAATCCATTCCTGTGGATGCAGACCTATTGTAGCTAGGACATTTTGGTTAGGTTATTTCAATTGAAATGTGACCCAGCCAATTCAAGGTGGATATTAAACCTTTTACTGGAGTCCTTTGTGAGAGGACAAAAGGCAGAGAAAGCTCAGAGAGTTTAGAGAAACCCCAGAGAAACTGAGAGACAGGGACACACCCTCAGAAGCTCAGAAAAGAAGCCACTGAAGCCAGAAGCTGAAAGCAACCAAACCAGGGAGAGAAGGACCAGCAGGTGTCAGCCACATTCTTTCCCATGTGACAGAGGTGTTCCAGATACTGGCAACCTTTCTTCAGAGAAGGTATCATCCTGTTGATGTCTTATTTTGGACATTTACATGGCTTTAGAACTGTAAATTTGTAAGCTAATAAAGCCCCATTTTAAAAACCCACCCATTACTGGTATATTGCATTCTAGCAGCTTTAGCAAACCAGAACAGGCATGTACTCAGAAAACTACAAAACATTGCTGAAAGAAATTAAAGAGGATTTAAATCAATGGGAAGTCGTTCTCTGATCATGGATTGAAAGACTAATTAGGTTAAGATGTTAACTCTAAAAAAAAAGGTCAATTCTACTCAAAGTGATTTACAGTCAGTGTAATCCAAATCTAATTCCAACAGCCTTCTATGCAGAAATGGGAAAGCAAATCATCAAATTCACATGAAATGGTAAGGGTTCCCAAACAGCAAAAAACACCTTGAGAAAGAAAAACAAAGTTGTTGAACATAAACTGCCAAATTTAAAACTTATTACATCACTACAGTAACCAAAAGTGTGTGGTCCTGGCACAAGGATAGGCATTTAGACCAATGGAATAGAAGTGAGAGTTCAGAAATAAATTCTCACATTTATGGTCATCTGATTTTTGACAAGGGTAAGATATCGATCTACTCAATAGAGAGAGAATAGTCTCCTTAACAAATGGTTTTGGAAAACTGGATATCTACATGCAGTAGAATGTAAGTAGACCATTACCTCACACTAGAGACAAAAATCAAGTCAAAATGGATCAAAGACTTAAATATAAAGCCTATAAAACTCCTAGAAAAAAACATGTAGGAATATCTTTATGTCCTTGTATTAGGCAGTGGTTCCTTATACTTTACACCAAAACCACAAGCAACAAAATAAAAAAATATATATAGATAAATAGAGCTTGATCAAATTTAAATACTCTGTGCATCAAGGACATTATTAAGAAAGTGAAAAGACAATCTACAAAATGGGAGAAAGTTTTGGATACCATATATCTCTTAAGCATTGTCAATGACAAAAAGCCAACAGCCCAATTTAAAAATGAATAGATATTTCTCTGAATATAGACCAATGGCCAATGAGCACATGAAATAATGCTCCATGTCACTGGCCATTAGGGTGATACAAATCAAATCCAAAATGAGATACCATTTCATAACCACTAGAATGGCTACTATAAAAAAAACAGAAGATAACAAGAGTAGATGAGATTATGGAGAAATAGGAATCCACGTATATTGTTGGTAGGAATGTAAAATGGTGCAGCTGTTGAGAACAACACTGTGGCTTCTTTTTAGAAAGTTAAGAATGGAATTATCATATTGCCTGCTAATGCCACTTTAGGTATATGCCGAAAATAATTAAAAGCAGGGCCTCAAAAAGATATCTGCACACAAATGTTCAAAGCAACATTATTCACAATTCTCACAAGATGAGAGCAGAACAAATGTTCATCAGTGGAAGGATGGAAAAGCAATATGTAATATTTGCATAGAACTGAATGATTTAGCCATAAAAAGGAATGTTCTGATACTTGCTATCACGTGGATTAACTTTGAAACGTCATACTATACAAAATAAGTCAGACACAAAAGGACAAATACTCACTTATATGAGTGAGATTATTACATATAATAATCTCACTTATATGTAATAATTACAATATGCAAATTCACATTCAGAAATTAGAATTCAGGTTATTAGGACCACGAATGGGTTGGGATGGGGAATGGGGAGTCAATGCTTGGTTGGTTCACTGTTTCTGTTTGTGGTGATGGAATATTTCGGTAATGGATTGTGGTTGTAAGTAACACCACTGAACTGTATATTTGAAAGTGACTGACATGAAAGAAATATAAATACCAAACAAGTAAGCAATAGCACTGCTTTACTCTGTATTATAGAGACCATATTTGAGCATTATTCTCACTCTGGAGAAACATATTTTAATAATACTGTACACATACTATGACATGTTCAGAGGAGAAAAGGAAGACTGCTCCCCCAGTGCAAATCCCTCCAGGTAATTGAAGGGTTAATACTTAACTCATTTTATGAGACAGCATTACCATGATACTAAAATCAAACAAAGACTTTTAAAAAAAAAGAAAACTTCAGATAATTGAAGATACTCCAAAGCAAATTATGTAGGGAAAACTGAAAGTACTGAATCTTTCCATCCTCTTATTTGCAAGGAGAGTGTGCCATCTTCAATACTTAAAAGGTAGACTAATTTAAATTGTCCGTGTAACCCAAAGTTCTCAATTTGGGATCTCTGTATGTAAACCAAGAGAAGTCAGATTTAGGCCTAATATAAAGGAAGACTTTTTAGCTGTCAGAACTAAGGATAAATACAGATTCTTGGAGAACTGTTTGAAGATCAATCACAGGAATTATTCAAAAATAGGATGGATGGCCATGTGGTGTGTGAATTTATAAGAATCAAATGGGTGGCTGGATTGGACCAGGTTGAAAGTTCTCTCTAACCCAAAGATTCCATGATCCCATGATAATTCTTTTGTGCTACAAAAGTCAAAGCAAGTGTGGAAATTAAAGGAAGACAAATTTCAGCTCAACATAAGTAAGAAATTGCTAAGAATTATGGTTGTACAATGAACTAATGGGCTATCTCAATAGTAAGCTTCATTCCCTACCAGCAGAAATGTCAAGGTGCATTCACGGTTTAAGATCATTTGTAGGTCCCCTGAATGCTATTAAAGTAAAAATATTCTGCCTGGCATTCAGGTCCTTTACAAAGGATCCTGCTCTATCAATTTGTATTTATGTCTATTCTCCATGTCAGAGTCTCTACTGCAGATAAAATGATGTTTATACTATTATTTACATATTGTTCACACCATTATGACTCTGATTATGATGTTCCCCTAAAGAATACCTTCACTTCTTTCCTTCCTTCTCTGTAAATCTTACATGTGTCAAAAATCAGTACAACTCCAATTCTGTTTCATGAAACCTTCTCTAACTCATCTGATCATGCTGATTTTTCCACTGCAGAATGCTACTGTTCCATAAATTTTTCTTTCCAAAACAAAACCAATTGCTCTAATGCTTTGTATTAATTTCCTATGTGTATATCCTGCATTTTCAATTTGAAATCAGGAATCAAATAATATATTGTTCTTGTAACATCCAAAGCACCTATATTAGAGTTTGACTCAGAATTGATTTTTGTAAATATTTACTGTTACTCTTACCAGAATCCTAAGCTCTTAATCATATGCATTCTCCAATTCTAAATTTTATAAATATATTTGTTACTTAATCTTTTATAGTCATCTCATATTAGATAACTAGTACTATCTAATGGTTATCTAATAACTAATACTAGATAACTTATCTACTGCAGTGTAAAAAGACATTAGCAGCTAAAAACACAAATATTTATCATCTCACACAATTTCTGAACATCAAGATTCTGCTAGTGGTTTAGCTGGGTGGTTCTGGATCAGGTTATTCACCTGAGGTCACAGTCAAGGAACTGGCTGGGACTTCAATCATTTGAAGGCTGTGCTGAAGCTTAAGGATCTGCTTACAATATGGTTCACTGACATGCCTGTTGTCTAGAAGCCTGAGTTTCTTGCTGGCTCTTGGCAGGAGGTCTCAGTCCCTTGCCACATGGATCTCTCCATAAGGCTACTTGAATGCCCTCACGGCACAGCAGTCAGCTCACCCTGGAATAAGCAATCCAAGTAAGGTGTAGGAGCATTATGATTTATAATCTAGTCTCAAAATTCACACACCATCACTTCTGCGATAGTCTACTGGTCTATTACATATCAACCCTACCTCAATGTGAGAGAGTATTACTTTAGTGTGCAAATACCAAGAAGCAGGGAACACTGAGGGCCATCTTGGAGGCTGCTACCACATATTCTACAAAATGCTTGATAAAGTCAAACCAATCAAGTGATTTTCATTAAGTGTGCTTCAAATAATTGTAACATAATAATAAAATAACAAAAGGCCAAACTGTTTTAGGTATTTTCCTGTCAGTTTTAGATATTTTAAATTTTTCTTAGTTGAATTAATTTAATTTTTTAATGGAGACTGGAAGAAATCAGAAAAATAAAGGAAGCTTAGTAAAGGAAATAATGAAGTGCTCAATTATATTTCTTAAATATGATTCTGTGGTTTTCATGTGAATTGAACTCTTACTGAAAAAAGTAGAAATTTAAAAGCTTAAATTGTGTTAAGATAGAAGAAATAATGATATCAGTTTTATGGAACTAAATAGACTTTCCTCATGATAGTTGCAAAGATTTTTTCTAGAATCTTTTAACATGTTTCCCTATAACAATGAAAAACAACATTTATTAAAGAAAATGACTGAGTAATGAACGAGAAAAAAATAAATAAGAATTGCTGATATGTCCATATCGCTTTAAAACATGTTATAAAGTTTCAAATGTTTCCCGAACTGAAACCATTTTTCACATAAATTGAAAAAGAAATTGATATAGTCTTAATATCAACTGACATTCATAAATTTTGTCTAACTTAGGTCCCCTTGAATTTGGATTCCCCTTTGTTGTAAATCTTCACCTGTGATATCCATCCAAATCTTTGGTGTTTCATGTAAGCTGATCACTTCAACATAGATGGTAACTTTATACTCTAAATTCCTACTTCACTTATATAGACAAATAGATACCATTTACAACATATTGTCTACTTTTATATTTTTGGGTGTAAAAGTTTCATTATCTCAGCCAGAATGTCATCTCTTAGAGATGTCAAGTTTCTAAAATGTTTATTGAAATGATATCCTTACTCCAAATTTCATCCTGTATTCAGAGCTGTATGTATGTCTTCATACACCTATATATGACTTTTCCTTTGTATGCATAACTTACTTAATTGTTGATACTATCGCATACTTAATTCATTGTCAAACTATTTTTTATTAATCAAATATTACCACAGCCATCGGCCACACTCTCTACTGTGCAGTGGTTTGTGAAATTATACCAATATATTATTCTTGCTAGAAACACTTTCTGAATCAACAAAGATATACTGAGTTATGTTCAGCATGGCTTTAGAATTATGTAATTGCCTTTTAATAACTTTCAAATAGAAAAGTCTTGGTATTATGATTCAGGACCCCTTTGTCCTTCTGATAAATGTACCTTGGCTTCTGTTGGGAAGCATTCCTCTTCATTTCTTAGTCCTTGTGCTTCGGATGTGATCCATTCCTGGCTGAGGATGGAGGATGGGTCCCAAGCATAAACCAATGAGAACACCGTATAGTAATTGGTTAGATTATAGTCACCGGGTAATCACATGCTCAAAATCAATGAAAAACAAGAAGATGTGTCTAGAAAAGACATTTATTTTTCCCTTATGAGATGTGAAGGAGAAAGAATGTAAGGTGGATTTACTCCAGTCTCTTCATAGCCACGTTAGAGATGCCTGTTTTAGACAAAACCACTATGAGAAGAACTTAACCAAGTGGTAGAAAGAAACCAGGTCCTTTTGTCATTTGAGCCCCTGATTTATCTGGATTTCATACAGATATCAAATGCCAAATTTTCCTAGTGCTCAAGATGGTAGCACGTTCACTATATACAGATGGTTAAACAACTTAGATGGTTTTATTTATCGGTAAGTGTGCACCTGACAAGGACCTTTTCATGAGTGTTGTCAGTGGCTTGGCCTATCTCTTAAATAGCCTAATGTTAGGTAAATATATCAGACTCCACAACTGTAAGTTTCTTCTATCTGACCTATGCTATCAGGTAATTACATATTACTAAGATGCTCTGGCTAAGGTCTCTTTCTAAAAACCTGTTTATTTCAAATACTTATTAAACATACAAAGATATTTCCTTCCTCTATAACTATTTCCTAGTAGTTTTGTTGAAGTCTATAAATAGAACTATGATTTTAAACTGGACAGGCCATATACAATTGAGGCAATACACAACTGAGAAATGCAACCAGGCTTTTTGTGGACAAGAAACCTGTGAACCTGGATCACTCAGATACCAGCCATGTAAGTTCAGTCTGTATTTACTGATATTATTTTGTTTTGATTCATCTTGCTTGAAGCCATTGCATGTATGTCACAAGGGTTGCTTCAGATAGTCATGATATTAGCTTTGCTATTAACTTTGTCTTTCTTTGTCTTAATATTTCTTTTCATCTTTGTTTTCTATTATTTGATAATTAAGTTTGCTATTGATCCTGGTCAACAAACTATCTTTTTAGCAAATTATGAAGGTCATATTATGTGTGTCACTTTTACTAAATCAATTCTGGGTTGAGTAATCGACATCTGTTTCTCTTGCTCAAAGTACTACCTGAAGTAACATACAAAGATTGACACCAATCCCTAGGAATCAGACCTAAAATTTCCACAAAATGTTTCTGATCTTACTAGGTCATTGGCTGAGACCCGATGGAATTTTAAAAGGGCATAATCTTGTTTCTAAGGAATATCTTATCTTAGTTTTTGAAATTCTACACATTTTAAAGGATTTGATATCATTTGAATTTTTAATATTTTCATAAGTGTAGTTTCACTACCTCACAACCTGCTATAAACATTGTATTAAAAATAACTACAGTGAACTTAACATTTTCCATGTAATGATTTCCTGGGTTCATTATCTTTTACTAGAGCAGTGTTTTGGTGTAATGGATAGGTGTAAACATCTAAACATCTAATATCAAGATCTCCTCGAGAAATGATTGCTTTCCTGGTGATAAACGGGTTTATCAAACTTTTATCAAAGTTCATGGTATAGTTCAAGACCTCAAAAGAAAATTGTAACTTTCAACCATATGGGGGTGGATTTTTGCTCTTTAACTCTCTTTTAATTTGTCTCCCTTTAATGTAATCTTTATTATCTCTTCAATCACATGATCTTATGCTTTGAACAGTTTGGAGGAAAGTTTACAGGAAATAACTCTACCTGCTACACTGAATTAGTGTATTTTCTCAGTCATATCACATCTGTGCTGCCACTTAGCACCTGTACCAGACTTACATTGGCAAGTCACTGTTGCCTGTTCTGCGACTTAATGGCACAGAATATACAGCATATGTTGGCAATTCTTTTGTAATTGTTTGAAAATGTGCATACAAACGAATCCTCTTCAGGTGCAAGAGCATGAATTTATAGTGCAATTAACAGTTTGAGCTCACACCTGCTTTAAATACCGCATAGGCTTGTATTTTAATTACAAGATATGCAGTGAGACCATGCAAAGTCTCTATTCCATATGCGATCTAAAGAACTGGTGCAGAATCCAATTCTAAGCTTTGAACCATATTTTAAATCCATGCATTTCACAGTTAAAAAACAACAAATATTATTTTTATATACCACTCACCTATAGAATTAAAAATGAAATGGCATATATTTTTAAATAAAATATGAAAATTTGATTCAATGGTTGAGAAATACAATAAAATCCCATTCCTATGGAGAAATAAATTAATAATTTTGAATCAACTATTTCCTGAATCTAGGCCTCTTCTTTGTCTAATTCATATCTTACCTGGATTATAGAAATAATTTCCTGACTGGTCTTCCAATTTCCATATTTAATTTCCACCAGCAGTGTGTAAAAGTTCTCATTGCTCCATATCCCTACCAACATTATAATCAAAACTTTTTTATTCTGTGTCAGTCTTGGAAGTATATATCGCTGTGGTCTTAATCAACATTTCTCTAATAGTGATGTGGTTTCACACAATTATTTGTCATTCATCTTTCCACTTTCATAAAATGTCCATTGTCAATTTGCCCAAATGTCTTTTTCCCAGTTTTAAATTAGGATGTTCATCTTAATGATTTGAAGGATTCTTATTTATGCTCTGCATCCTAATTATTTTATGGTTATGCTAATTGTATGTATTTTCTCCCAAATTGTACCTAGTCATTTAATTCTCAACACAGAATATTTTCATGAATAATAATAAAAACTAACCTAGTAAACTTATCAATATTTTCCTCTATAGTATATTTTTTTTATTTTTTTAAATATAAAATATTTTTCTAATTTTTTTTATTTCATTGTTAAATTTACATTTTTTTTTTTTCTTTCCTTTCTTGATTCAACTGGAATTGATTTGTTTGTCTGGTGTGAGACAGAGAACAAATTTCATTTTTTAAAAAATTTGTTTCAGCATGATTTTTTTAGTAATCATTCTTTTCCTGAATAAACTGAAATGTCACTTCTGTTTTACCATATGTCCATATTTATGCCAGTCAGTTTCTGATCTAATTAATGGTCAGTTTCTCTGTACCAAAACCACACTGTATTACTTAATTACTATAGTTTTATTAAAATAGTTTCTGATATCTGATAGTGCAAGTCCATAAACCTATTCCTAAAATACATTTGAGTCAGCTCTATCAGCTTGTCAAATTATCAGGGAAACCTATTAGTTCTTTGTTAACTGGAACTGAATTAAATCTAAATATGAATTTATGGAGAACTACATCCTTATGGGCATTTCTTCCTGCTGTTAAAACATTATAATGATGTTTTAAGATTTTTCTCTGCATAAGTGTTAAATATCTTTCCTGATATTTATTCCTAGGATCCTTATATTTTTAGTTGATATTTTAAGTGGCATCACTTGTCGTTGTTTTGATAGACAGTATTATTGTTCAAAAACAGTCATTACTCATCCTTGGGAGAAGGTTATAGTCATTCACTGATCAGGTGCGGTCATCTGATATGTATGATGTTACATGTGTTACTTCTGTGTAGACATTTAAGCAGCCAGTGCTTGGTTGATCTGTTATTTTCTCTCACATGACAATGTTTCAGATAGATGATACTCCATTTTTAAGAGTTTCACAATGAACACAATGTAGAGCAATGCTGCAAATGAACTGCATGGACATGCTGAATAGAAAAAAAAAATCATACTTTGAGTTGTAAGCTCCTGAAATTCTGGAGTCATTAGTTACTGCTTCTTATTTTAACCTATGTTTCACATCTAATTCCCCATCTAATGCCTCTCTGCTCAGGTAGTTTTTAAGGAATTTTTTCTCTTAACCCCCTGCCCTAATTAAATACTAAGGAATAAGATTTTTTTCCAAGCAGCTTTGGGGTTTGGAGAGCCATAAACCATTGTAATATCTAAGATCTTTTCACCTCTCAAGAACCAGTTAGCATCCCCTTGGGAGTAATATCATCCCCCACTGAAAATGGGTGTTTTAACCTGAAATAGATACACTCACTAATCCTTTTATTGTTCTGTTGATTATCCGTGCATATATTTCCTAAGTCTCCAGGTCTAAAAATATTCTGTATTTTTACTTTGTATGTAGACAGACATACACAAATACAGCAGTTTTGCTTCTTTTTTCCCTAATCATTATGGTTTTAATCTAGTTATTTATCTTCCTTGCTGATTAGTTTAGGACTCCCAGTATACTACTGAGCAGAGAGGTGACAGTGAGTTTTATTGACTATTTCTAGTACTAATGGAAACGCTTCATTTTTCTACTATTAAAATATTTTGTGTGTGCTTTTAGATACACTGTCAGACTAATAAAATTAATCTAGCCAAAGGTTAATCTTCTATATTGATAACATTCTATTGGTCTAAATACGAGAAGTTTTTCTCACTCAAATACCTGTCAAAATGATTATTTGATGTCCTTAACATGTATCTTAGATGGCTCAAGTTGATCTTTATTTTCCAGACATTTTACTTATTTTATTGCCCCCAACCAGCTTTTACTTTACAACTTTCAAAATTACACAAAAGTTGAAATAATTGTTCAGTGGACATTCATACACTCTTCACCTAAAGTTATCAATTGTGAACATTTTTCTACACTGGTATGAAGAAAGACCTATATATCCACATATACATACATATATATGAAAGTATATGTGGGGGTGTATGTAGGAGAGTGTATATTTTAGAGGATAAAGATCTGTATGTGATTCACATGGTTCAGAAACTCTTAAATGGTTCAGCAAAAGTACTTTTGGTGCTTAGTACTTTTCTTTAATCATGAATGGTTTTTCTGCTAGTGTTGAAATTATATTTTTCTATTGATATAATATAATGAATTTTATTTATAAAGTTTCTGTTGCTTTTCCAAGTGTTTACAGGAAATAGATGCAACACAGAATACCAAAGCCAGCAAAGATATTTTTGAAGAAGAAATATTTTTAAGAAAAATAAAAACTAATTAAAAAAACAGAGAACTAAAGAATAAAAGTTCAAGAAAAAGAAAACTCATTGCAAGAAAAAAATATCTGAAATGCAGGAAGGCAAGCTGGGCTAAAATAATCATATGAGTGTTTTAAAATTTTATTTATTTTTAAAAAAACAATATGGAAAATGTTTAATATGTGAGGCAAAAATCAAGATGATAGGACCAAGATATTGATAAGACATCCCAGGGTGTGGGTCCCCCAAAGAATCTATGGAAATATAGAAAAACTGGCTGAGCCATCTTTCTCAGAACTCCACAACACTGTTAAAGGGTTGCAGTAACTTGGCGAGCGCCAAATCAAGAAAACAGAGCTTTAAAACAGTAGAGCTCGTGGCAACCTTGCTGGCTTCTCCCATCCCAGCCTGGCACCGTGTGGAGCCAGTCTGTACCCCCATTCTGGTTCCCTGGCCCTGTTCTGAGGAGCAGAGTAGCCACTTTTGCACATAAGACAGTGCTTGTATGTCAGTACCCATCTATGGTGTGGCAACCTGAAAATCTAAACCGGGAAACCCGTCTCTGGCTTGCCCTCCCAGATTATATCCTTCAGGGAGAAGCAGCCTGGAGACAGGAAAACAGTGTAAGAAAGAATTAAGTCAAAGTTGCCGGGGCAAATTATGACCTCTTTACGTCATACAAAACAGCACCCAGAAGGGTGAAAAAGCCTATTTCATAGGAATTCAGGAGATATTTGAATTCCTATACATGGGGAACTGCCAAGGCCAGGAATAAGCACAAGCCCAGGACAAGATACAGACTCAGAAAAGATGGAGAGGATCCTGCCAATCACATTCAAATTGGACATTCTTGATAGGAGGGCTAAACCCCGAAGGAGAGCAGCAGCCAATGAAGAGACAATTTGTGAAGTCTGTAAAAGGTCTTTTTACATTTGTTAGATCCTGGCATTCAAGGAAATCTCTTGTCATATCACTAACTGGATACAAACTTAATAGATATCCCAGGGAATGAATCCCAAATATAACACTTAAAAATATTAATGTATACAGTGTGCAACAAGATTATAAGACAAAGAAGAAGGAAATGATGGCACATCCAAAGGAACAAGATAAAACCCAGAAAATATCAATAAAGAAGACCATACTCTGGATACACTAAACAATTTAAACTTTAAAATAATATTAAAAAAAGATCCTCAATAAGTTCAAGGAGATAAAAGAAAACACCGGAAAAAACAAAGGATATCAGGCAAACAATGTATGGATAATATGAGAAACTCAATAAAGGGATAGAAATTTTAAAAAGGAAGCAAACAGAAATCCTGGAGTTGAGTACAATAACTGAAAATAAAAATTCCCTAGAGGTTTTCAACAGCAGACTGGATGGCAGAAGAAAGAATCAGTGAATTTGAAGACAAGATGATTTAAATGATTCAGACTGAGAAGCAGAAAGAAAAAAAAAATGAAAAAAATATGAGTGTAGTCTAAGAGACCTGTGGGACACCATCAAGAATACAATTTATGCATTATTGGAATCCAAGCATTAGAAAAAAAAAGAGCAAGGAGAAGAAGGAAAATTCAAAGAAATAATGGCGGAAAACTCCCCCAAATTAACAAAAGATATGAATATGTTCATCCAAAAAGCCAAACAAATCTCAACAGGATAAACTCAAACAAAACTAATTCCAGACACATAATAGTCAATCTGTCAAATGCCAAGGACGAGGACAGAATTCTGAAAGCTGCAAGAGAAAAGCAATGTGTTCTGTACAAGAGAGTCCCAATAGGAGTAAGTGACAATTTCTGATTAGAAACCATGGACTCAAGAAGGCAGTGGGATGGAATACTCAATGTGTTGAATGTAATCAATTGCCAATCAAGAATGTCATATCTGGCAAGACTGGATTTCAAAAATTAGTGAGAAATTAATACATTCTAAGATAAACCAAAGCTGAGGGAGTTCATCACCAATAGACCTACCCTACAAGCAGTAGTAAAGCCAGTAATTCAGACTGAAAGAAAATGACATTAGAGACCAGATACAGAAACAGAGAACTCCAATAAAGATAACCTTATGGGTAATAATAAGTGCTAGTAGTATTGTATTACATTTTTTGCATTTAACTCCACTTTTTTATTTCTTACAGGTTCTAAAATTCAAATGCAATTATACAGCAACTGATGAATGGATAAATAAAATGTGGTATACGCATAAAATGGAATTATTCAGCCATACAAAGGAATGAAGTTCTGATACACGAAACAACATGGATGAACCTTGAAGACCTCATGTTGAGTGAAAAAGGTAGACATAAAAGGACAAATAATCTATGATTTCACTGATATGAAATAATTAGAACAAGCAATTCATAGAGTCAGAGACTAGAGTCAGGTTATCATGGATGGGGTGAGGGTAGAGAATAGGGAGTCAATGCTTAAAGTGTACAGAGTATCTATTTAGGTTGATGGAAAAGTTTTGCTAATGGACATTGGTGATGGCAGCACAACATTGTGAACATAATTAATAGCACTGAATTATATATCTGAATATCGTTAAAAGGGAAATTTTTAAGGTTGTATACATGTTACTAGAATAAAGCTTTTTAAAAAAACAAAACAAGACTGTACAATACAATGAATTCTAATGTAAACCACAGACTAATTAATAGTACAATTGTAAAAATATTCTTTCATCAGTTGTAGCAAATATTCCATGCTAATGCATGGTGTTAATAATAGGGCAGCATATGGGAACTCTCTGTAATTTGTATGATTTTTCTGTAAAACTGCAACTTCTGTAATAAAGAAGTAATGAAAAAATCTGTGCTTCTGGATACACAATGTATAAGGATATAATTTGTAAAATGTATGAGAAAAAGGTAGGGGGATGGAGGCATAAAGGAAAAGTATATGTGTAGGCTATTGAACGTAAAGTTGGTATTTAATCAAACATGCTTGTTACAGACTCAGGTTGTTAAACTTGAGCCTTGTGGTAACTACAAAGAAAATATCTGAAAAACATAGAAAGAAATGAGAAGAGACTTAATATGGTACGCAAAAATAAATAAGAAAGTAAACATTAACAGAACTGAGTGACCAAAAATTATAAGACTTACAGGGAACAAATAGCCAAGTTACAGGACTCACACTTCTAATTTTAAAATTCAAAGCCACAGCAAACAAAACAGCATGGTATTGCTACAAGGACAGACATATAAACCAATAGAATCAAAGTGCGAGTTCAGAAATAAACCCTCACATCTATGGTAAACTGATTTTTGACATGGATGCCAAGTCCACTCAGTTGGGAAAAATGGTCTCTTCAACAAATGATGCTAGGAAAACTGAATATCCATATGCAAAAAAATGGAGGACCCCTACGTCACATCATATACAAAAATCAATTCAAAATCAATCAAAGATTTAAGCATAAGAAGCAAAACTATAAAATTCCTGAAAGAAAACATAGGGAAACATCCTCAGGACCTTTTGGTAGGCATGGGCTTATGCAAACAAAAGTGCAAGCAACAGGAGAAAAAATATATAAATAAGGCTTCATCAAAATTTAAAACTTTATTTTCATGAAAGGACTCTGTCATAAAATATAGGAGAAAGATATTTTGCAACCATCAATATGATAAGTGTTTAATATCTAGAATATATAAAGAAATACTACAACTCAACAACAAAAAGACAAAGAACCCAATTAATAAATGGGAAAAAGACTTGAAGGGACATTTCTCCAAAGAAAATACACAAATGTCCAATAAGCACATGAAAAGATGCTCAACGTCATTAGCCACTTTGGAAATGCAGGTCAAAGCCACAATGAGATACTATTTTACACCCACTAGAATTACTACTATTTTAAATGGAAAATAACAAGTTTTGGAGAGGATGTGGAGAAACAGGAATACTCATTCATTGTTTTTGGGAATGTGAAATGCTGAAGCCACTGTGGAAGACATTTTGGCCTTTCCTCAGAAAGGTATGCATATAATTACCATATGACCCAGCAATCCCACTTCTAGTTATATACCCAAAAGAACTGAAAGCATGGACTTGAAGACATATTTGTACATGATGTTCATAGTAGCATTATTCACAATTTCCAAAAAGTGGAAGCACCCAAGTGTCTATCCACAGATAAATGGACAAACAAAATGTGGTATATACATACAATGGAAAATTATTTGGCCCTAAAAAGTATTAAATTCTGATGCATGCTGCAACTTGGATAAAACTGGAAGACATCATGCGGAGTAAAATAAGCCAGAAACAAAATGGCAACTATTGCATGATTTCACTTATATGCAATAAGCACAGTATGCAAAGTCACAAAGTCAGAAATTAGAATACGGCTTATCAGGGGCTGGGGTGGGGGTAGGAAATGGGGAGTTAATGCATAATTGGTACACAGTTTCTGGTGTTGGTGATGGAAAAGTTTAAGTAATGGATGGAGGGGATGGTAGTGTAATACCTTATACTTTGAATGTAATTAATACCACTGAACTATAGAATTGAAAGAGGTTAAAAGAGGTAATTTTAGATTGTAAATGTTACTAATATAAAATTAAAAATAAATTAAATTTAAATTTAAAAAAACAACATAGGAATTAACAACATGAACGATGATATATAATGATAATTATCATCATCTTTTGTCATTAATTGTAACAGTTACACACTAATGAAAAGTGTTAATACTAGGGAAACTGTATGTATGAAGGAGGTATAGGGAACCCTGTATTATCTGCATGATCTTTCTGTAAACCTACAACCTATATAATAAAAAAAAAATTTAAGTTAAAAAAAAATCAATGGTTATAGAACTATGTTGCTGGAAAATAATTAAGATTTGGAAATTTTAGAAATGGAGTATAGGAATGGATTAACCATAGACATACATTGTTAAGCAAATATGCATGTTAAAGTTGCTACTAAAACTGTAGAAATGTAGAAATAGAGATACAATTTCTAAATAAATAGAGTAAAAAAGGATTGAGGAAAGAGATATAATTTCTAAATAACTAGAGGGAAAAAAGGATTGAGGAAAGGAAAAATATCACAATCATAAAGGAGAAAATGAAGAAAAAAGTAGAAAAAGATTAATAAGAAAAATAAAAGATGTATTTCAGTCATAATATGTTTGAATCAACTTGGCTAATGTAAATAAAGTATATTTTCCAATTAAAATAGATTGTCTTTGTCAACTGTTAAAAAAAGCTGAAAAAATGTTCAGACTTCAATTAGAGTTATGAATTAAGAGGATCTGGTTAGGACTAAGGCAAATCAGGCCAAAGGGTAAAGGACGATACTGGCTGTGTTTCAAAACTTCAACTTCTATGTGAGACCAAGGGAAGAGATGTTTATTTGGTGCAGGATCTATATTTTCTGCAGCACACTACACAATTTAACTTGTATGGTCAGTTTATTCAAACACCATAATTATATGGAACTTTGAATAGGAAGTGAGATCTGGTAGGTTAGTACAGGTAGCATGAAATCCCGATACAAACAAAATAATTTCAGCACAGAATAAAAATATATTTACAAGGCCCCCCTGAGGAACAGGGGAAAAATGCAGAAATGTTGGACTTCCACACCTGGGTTATTACTGATATTCTCACAAACTTTGAAGACTAACAACTTAGTAGGATGAACCCTCAATCTTGGGGCTTGCCCTTATGAAGCTTGTCACTGCAAAGGAGAGGCTAAGCCTACTTACAATTATGCCTAAGAGTCTCCCTCAGAGAACCTCTTTGTTGTTTAGATGTGGCCCTCTCTCTCCTTCTCTAAGCCCATGTGGCAGGTGAACTCATTGCCCTCCCCCTTACGTGGGACATGACTCCCAGGGGTGGAAATCTCCCTGGCAACATAGGACATGACTCCCGGGGATGAGTATGGACCCAGCATCATGGGATTGAGAAAATCTTCTTGACCAAAAGGGGGAAGCAAAATGAAACAAAGTTTCAGTTGCTGAGAGATTTCAAATGGAGTTGACAGGTCTCTCTGGAGGGCGTTCTTGTGTGCTATATAGATATTCCTCTTTAGTTTTTAGTGTATCGGAATAGCTAGAAGGAAATACCTGAAGCTGTCAAACTGCAACCCTAAGTAGCCTTGATTCTTGAAGGCAATTGCGTAACTATTTAGCTTACATGGTGTGACTGTGATTGTGAAAACTTCGTGGCTCACAATCCCTTTAACCAGTGTATGGACACTGAGTAGAAAAATGTGGACAAAACTAAATGAAAAATAGGGTGGAATGGGGGGCATGGAATGTTTTAGGTGTTTTTTTTTACTTTTCTTTTTATTTCTTTTGGAATAAGGAAAATATTAAAAAACTGATTCTGGTAATGAATGTACAACTATATGATGGTACTGTGAATAACTGCACACTGTGGATGATTGTAGAGTATGTGAATATATCTCAATAAAACAATATTAAAAAAATAAGTTGGCTTTGTGCTGCTTGCAAGAGATTCACCTAAATCATAAGAACTCAAAAAAAGATTGGGGTTGAACAGTGGTATCAGGTACTTAATAATGAACAAATTACTAAATTAAGACTCAGATTTGAGACCAAAAGTATCATTACAGTAGAAATAATACAGCATTAATAAGTTGGCTTTATCAATGAAATAAAAAATCTGCAGCAACCATAATCAAAATGTTAAAAAACCAAAATTACTGATTTTAAAATCAAGAAAAACACTATGAATTGTAGTCAAAACTATAGCAGAGGTCCTAATGTGTGCAAAAGAAAGAGATGGCAAAAGAAAGAGATAAGCATTAGAAAAACTTAATTTTGAAGGTTCTGAGAGATTTGACTTTCTCTTAGAAAATGCAAAAAATTAGGAAATTATTTGTTTTAATAAATGAATTTAGTAAGCTGGGCCAATATAAAATCAAGACATTCAACTACCTTTCTAAGAACAGCAAATAACATTTTTTTAAAAATTGAAAATACGATATTACTTTGGAATAAATATAACAAAGAATGTTTAAGTTGAACACCATAAAACTAATTCAAAGTTCTTAATGAAGACCTAACTACAGATGGATAATTATCACATTCATGATACAAAGACTTTATATCCTACAGATTATAAATCTCAATTCCTTCTAAATTGATTTATAGGTTCAATGCTGCTATAGTAAAGATCCTACAGAGTTTTCCAGGGTTTTTCCTAGGTAACTTCAACATTTTTTATCTGTTTAAAAAAAGATTTGACCTTTTCAAACTTGACTCTACTGGGAAGGACAACAGATGGTTTTACATGCAAGAATGAAGGACTCACTAATCTATAAGAGCCAAGGTTTGTGATTCAACTTTAACAACCATTTACAAAACATCTCCAGACAGAATCTGAACAATACATTTAAACATGATAAATTTTAACATTTTTCATTGAACTAAAAGCACATTTGTAAGATAAAATACTATTCCAAATTTTCAACTGGGGACAGTAACAGTTAGACAGATTAAGTAACCAGCTCAAGGTTATACTGCAGATGTAAGAGCTAGAATTTCAACCTGTGCCTCCCTAACTTGATTCAGTTCTCTGATATTGTGACATTTTATTCCAGCACAGGTTAGTTGAAGATGAGCATCTAAAAAGAATTTCAGCTTTGATTTTCGAATAATCTCTGTTATATCTGCCTATATCATTTCAGTATTAAGTATTCCTTTTTCTTCCCAAGGTTTATCATAATTGACCCTTAAATTTCAAAAAATTGCCAAACTTCTAGTTTAAGATAGCACAGGTTATTACACAACCAACTGTACTTAGCACACACTAACCCAACTTTCTCGTAGACATCAATGGAGAGACAAAAGGAAAAAAAAAAAAAAAGTAATATTACCACCAACAGGAAGACATCATCAATGTATTGGAAGAATCTGGGAGAATATTGAAAGACTGATTCTTTTATATACATTTTATGCTTATCTAGACACACTTCCCCAAAAATTAAAACAAAAAGGATTTAATTAATTTTTCAAATTTACATGTTTCAAAATTACATAAAATGTAAAACTTGATAATGAATTGTGATAAAAAGAAATAAAGGTAGGAAAATAAGACGAAAACAGGAGTGAGGTAGGAAACCAAAATATACATGCCATGTAGTCCTCTATTTTTGATAGAATGCATCTCTAAGATTTATGAGGAATTTTCATTAAATTCAAAGCAGATGAAGCTGTGCAGAAAATACATTCAGAAGCAAAATCTTATCTTTAGAAAGGCCACCAGCCTGTGAAGGTAAGAAAATACCGTTATTTGGTTGTTCCTCCTATTCCTTTACCATATCCTGAAGACATATATACTTGCCCAGTAGTTGTACCTCTATAGGTTTTTTTAATAGATATTTTGAATTTTTTTAAAATTCAGTTTCATTGAGATATCTTCACATACCATACAATCATTCATGGTGTATAATCAACTGTTCACAGTACCATCATATAGTTGGGCATTCATCACCCTAATCTATTTTTGAACATTTTCCTTACACCAGAATCCTCTATAGCTTTTTGAGGAAGGTTGAATATGTGCCCTGCATTCTGCCTGCCATCAGTGCTACTCTTTCTCTATTTATTCAAAACCTAATTCCTGGAGAGGGTACAGGGAAAGGAAGGGAGGATGTGACAGGGTTGGGGAGGGGCAAGACAAGTAAAGAGTGAGAAGAGGCAAGGGGTTTGTGGATGTCAGGAGGATGAAGATGTTAGGTGATATAATCTCAACAAGTAAAGTGATCAAGGGTAGAAAAGAAAAAGATTTCCTCATATCAATGCATTTAAAGAATTGTAATTTTTAAGGTACCCCAGCATCTCAGTGTATCAGAGGATCCAGGGAGATGGGTATGAAAATATTTCAATTCTGTACAACAGAGAAGCACAATGGAAACATGTCTTTAGGCATGAGAAATTGGGCTAGCAGCTAGGCATGTCAATCAGGCCTCAAACCAAATATTTTAGAAGAGAAATTCTAATTCAAAAGTATGAAATGAATGAAGCCAAAGCAAATCCATGGGATTTATCTCTTGGTTAAATAAAGTATCCTGAGAGATTAACCTTTGTTCAGATATGAAAAGCAAGAAGCCTAGGTAACAGTCAGGATTCATAATTGACAAAAAAAAAATTAATGAGAAAAATATTTTCAAATATAGGTAGTTCTCAGAATCTCCAAAAGAACCAAAATCAGGGTTGGAGGATTATCAGCCTATGCCAACTCCTGCCCCATACCGCAGCGGCTCCAATGAAAACCCCACTAACTCTGTAGCTGGCCATAAACACCAGAATATGAATGGCTGATACAGCACTCCGACTTCCACTGCTGCTGCTCTAATATCAGAAACCTCTACAGACATGCCTACCAGAAAAGAGACTGTGAGTGAAAGCCTACCACCTCTTTTAGCCAGAAGACTCTGTATTACATGCCTATGTCCTGTTTCCAGGCAGACTGGAGTTAGGAGTTTCTGGCTAATTCCTTAAAAGATATAACACATTATGGGGATATTTTTAAATAAAAGAAGTGAAAAGAAGAGTTGTCAAAATGTGTAAGTGACCACAATCCCTATACATGACCATTATATCTTCAGAATATATCACAAAAAGAACACTGTTCCCTGAGGATTCAGAGGAAGGGACAAACTCAGAATATTTATTACAGCAACTAGAAGAAAAAATTTTAAATCCTTAATATTCTCAATAGTATACAAGAAAATGTGACCTCTCTGAAAGAGACACAAAGAACTGTGGGAAGAAAAGATACCGAAATTGATAAATGATCTGAGATTTAAGAAACTGCAAAAATTTAAATACGCAACATAAAATTTTTAATTATCTGCTGTAGCATTAAAACAACTGACTTTTCAAGTATTGAAAACATAATCGACATTATCAGTGTTCCAGGGGTAAATGTAAGGTACACTCAAATGGGTAATTTAAGGACTGTTTAAGAAATCAAAGATGTAAGTCAAGTGTAAGGAAAACAACAGGGCATAATATAGGCCCTCGGAGTTACCAACAGAGGGAACTGTCAATACCTTTGGTTGAAGAGGGAGTAAACAGTGACTGTTGCAATTTGATGAGGATATCTCTATGTCCAAAGAGTTGAGAAAGGAGCTGTGAGTTTTGCTAGATTGGGAAGACTGATGCTATTAACTCACTGTGACACAAAGAGATAAAATTTTGGGAATAAGTACCCCATGCTCCTGTCCTTGCTCCCTCTGATTTGTTCTCGATACCTTTCATTGGTCGAACCATGCCAGAAACCGAGGACAAAGGAATTCACTGAGGCAGGTCATAGGGCCGAGAGCCTGAGATACAGAGGAGGTTGGCCAAGGGTAGAGGGTGAGTTGGGAGAAATCCAGCATAGCTACATACTATAGTATTTCTTTCAGAATATGGAAGAAAATGAACAAAAACCTAATAGTAAAATTATTGAAATTTTAGAATGTACCAGGATTTACTACACTGAGCATTTTATATTCATCATATCATTTAATTGTCACAGAAGCATGAAGAAATAGGTACTGTTACTGTCTCCATTTTGTAATGATGATGATAATGATGATGGTGATAATAATTTTAATGATGATAATGAGAATTTAAATAATTTGCCCAATATCGCACATCATAGTAGACAATTGGTTCCCTCCTCAATGTCCCTTCTCCATTCCCCATATATCTTTCCAACAGAGCTATATGATACTCAAAATTCACCTGTCTTCCACATAGGAATATATTTCCAAAGTTCTCCTTATCCCCCAATTCTAGGAGCTGGATCAGAGTGAATCTGAAACCATCACTTCATGGCATGACTCATACTGTTCCAAGTGTGAGCATGTGTCTGGAGAGGGCTCAATCAGACTGAAGCAGTGTTTTAATATTCTAAGTAAGCTTCTCTTTGTTTTCCTCTCAACATAGTTTATAGATAGTGAACAATGTAGCTAAAAATGAGGCACAGGAGTTAATAGACTTAGGTTTTGATTTCTGGATCTGTATGTAGCAGACGGCATAATTTCACCTCTAAGATTCAGAAAGTCTTGCCCTCTTTCTGACTTAATAAATTTATTATCTGATATAACTAGAAGTTCAGGGGTAGAAAACTAAGTAGAGTGTGATCAGCAGCTGAATACTGTACTTTGGTTACAAGGTCTTTCTGTTCCTATCTACATAGCATTAAGTACTGGCTTCATTCTCATGCTATTTCCTTTGAGGTTATGAAATGGCCAAGTAACAAGGGCCATGAACATTCTGCTTGCATGTTCATGCCCAGAAGAGGATAGCTCCAGTGGACAAACTATGGGATCTAAAGAACATCACTGAGTTGCTGTATATCCTAGGACTGCTCCAATGATATAGTCTCATGAATAATGTGCTGAATTGTGACAAAAAGAAATAAGAGTAGGAAAACAAGATAAATCCATGAGTAAGGGTAGAAACCAAATGTACATACCATGAAAATCCTATATTTTTGACATGCTGTGAAGTCTTATATTTGTTAGAAGACATAAGGGAATAATTGAAGGGATGTTGGAACTAAGGATTGGAAATAAGTCTGTGTCTAAAGAGAAACCTATCCCTGGAATTCTACTTATGTGAATCAGAACTGTGTTTATAGATTAACACATTGAGTCAGTAGTTTTGTTACTTGCAGCTAAAGTATAGTATGTAGAAAACATATGTGCTACATACAACTTATAAGTGGCAGATATAGAGAGCCACACCTCAATTTATTTGACTCATATGCCTCACTTATGCTGCATGTCCTTACACTACACTGTCCCTAATTATGCTTTTGCCTTCATGCAATACCATCTATATATTATGTCTTATCTGTATCAAGACATACACTATGCCTTGACTATAAACTGTATACATAAACTATGTCTTGACAAGCAACAGGAATATAGTTGCAGAAGACAGTCGAACCTAAATATTTAAAGATATCCCCAAGGAATAATCCAAAACTGGTAGAATGGATGCAATATTCATGAATAAACAGAATTTTCCCGAGCTGCAAAAGAGCTGAAATTCAAACAGGCACATTAACTTATAGTCAAAATTAACTTTTGAAAAAGCAGGCCATTCATATTGGTAATTTTTTTTTTAGTTATAAGAATAAGAATAAAAATCTTTCAGTTACCCACACAGGAAATTAGGAAATATTTATATCCAAACTGTACAACAAATTGGAGTGCACTTCCATTTAAATCTGAGAAAATTATGGCAATTTTAAAAATAATTTAATCATTTGGTCTAATTTACATTTTCAGATATTATCCTGTAAAAATGCTCCAGTTTGTTAGAAAACCTTAGATAGAACAAGATACCTCCTAAAATGTTGAACAATCCAACCCTTGTTTAGCACAAGAGAATTTTCCCAACTGGAACATGTAGTTGTCTGGCAATCAGTTAATGCCTGATGATGATCAGCAGATTGGTACATTGGCCAATATGTTCACAACTTAATAGCTTTCTTATTTAACTGACAACTGATACCCTCATTCTAGGCTGTTAGCACATCAAAACAAATTTGTGGTTCTTTTTTGTTTGCTTGGCTTTGTTTTGTTGAATTTTTTTTTTTTAATATTGCAGAGTGTTAATCACTGATGGACACATTAACGGTTGTTTGATGTAAAGGGATCCAAGCACTCTGAACTTTTCTCTTCCTTGAAAATATGTAGTTTAACCTGTTTTCTCAGAAATCCCCAGTTGCCAAAACTAGATATTTGGGAATCATCTTAGCCTCCTTATTTTCTGGAAGGCTGAATAATGTAAATTGTTCCAATGCGTAGTTTGTGTTTGTTCTTGAACTTTCTTATTTCTCAAATGTCTCTTTCTCTCCCTAGTCTTTTGCCTGGAATCTTATCAAAATGAAAAGCAAGCAAACTGGTCTCCCAGTATCCAGACTAACATTTTTTCCCTTCATTTTCCTTTCATGTTTACAAAATGGTTATTAGATGTCACCTCCTATTAAAAATGCTTCAGCATCTTTACATTATCTACATAACTAAGTGACAATTCAGGCTTCTCTTTGCTTCATTCTTCTTTCAAAGGGCAAGAAGAAGATGAGCTGTAGGCAAATTTTTACAAACCCTTTGCTACAGAATTGTCCCTCTTAGAAATCTAATCTCTACTCTGCCCACGTGGCTAGTGCAGGAAGAAGGGCCATGTGTAGCTCACATGACAGAGTCCTGAAGAGGGTAAGTTAGACCAGATTTGCTTTGGGGCTCACCATTCATCATCACCAGTGTTAAAGACATAAGGTGGAAATTTTGGTTAAGACTTAAGTCAAAAGCTTCCAAGGAGGGCTTTCAACCAACATTTAAAGTTGTAGGTCACTCAGAGCTACATCTACTCAGAGCAAAAGAGGTTCTTCCAATGGTCTGAAAATTCCACAACGGATGGTGCCCATGGCAAATGGTAATGAAGCATGCCAATATGCTTAGTTTGTCCATTATCTGGTAATTTTTCTCTGGTACTTCTAGGGATATTACAGTGGTAAAGCAGCATACTAAGGTTCAGGTTTTTTGTTTTTTTTTAATCTCAAGCTGTTATGGGTTGAATTGTGTCCCTCTCAAAATGCATGGTCAAGTCCTAACCCCTGTTCCTGTGACTATGACTTTATCTCAAAATAGGCTCTTTGAAGATATTAGTAATTAAGATGAGGCCAAACTACATTGGGGTGGGCCCTAATCCAATATGACTGGTGCCCTCATAAGAAGGGGAGAAGAAGTACAGACAGACAGAAAATATGCCATGTGATAACTAAAGCTCAAGGACTGTGGTCAGACCACCATAAGCTAGGAAGGGGCAAGGAAGGATTCCCCCTTACAGAATTTTAGATTTCTAACCTCCAGAGCTATGTGATAATAAAATTTCATTGTTTTAAACTGCCTGGTTTATAGTAATTTCTTACGTCAGCCCTATGAAACTAAGTCACTGGCCAAAGAGCCTCACTATATTAACTGGATTAACATTTTTGTTTCAAATATTACTCAGAAGAGACTCAGAAGGGTAGTGTTGGGTTCCGTCCATTGTTTAGTCTTTTCCTTTTTTAAAGACACCTCCTCATTCTCTCTGCTTACCTAATCTGTAGTCATAACTAAATTTTTCATGCTCTCTAATCCAGCAATGTCTTTGCAGATACTATTCTCTTATCTATATACAGTGCAAGCAGCCAACAAACTCCTAAATCTTCTAAGACACAATATAAGTATCCCTTATTTCTGTATCCTTAGGAAGTCCTTATTGTACAGTACATATCAAACAACTGAAATTATTATTTTTTAATTGTATTGATACTATGCTGTGAACACTTGAGAGTAATTACTATGTTCTATTACCTTCGTATCTCAAAAACCTAGTACGGTGCTTGAAATTTAGTAGGCCTTGGAACCAAAAAGACTGGATTTGAATATTGGCTCTGCTACTGTCACCTTGGAAAAACTACTGAACCTTTTTAAACAGAATTTCCTTATTAATTTATTCTTTTTATTTATTCAACAAACATATTGAATATCTATTACATTCTTATCCTTTCTCTAAGGTACTTAAAATATATCAATAAATAAGCAAGGCAAATTATGTAGCACATATATATAAATTACATAACAAATTATAAAGTGAGACAAATGGAATATGAAAAAAGTGGAAGAACAAGGAGAAAGAAGGCATTTTCAGGTATTCATGTCATTAATTAATGTTGCTAAAAACTGGCTCTGTATTTAATGATTAAATTAATTCTCTGAAATCTATTAATGTCCAAATTGTTACTTCTAGAAAAGAAACTTTCTGAATTATGCTCTAGTAGCCTGAAAGACTTAACCCATCCTACTGAGTATTCAATTTGATATGAGACATATACACTAGAGCTCTATAGCATAGTTTCTTTTATAACTGCAAGGTCTTGGATTCACCTAGATATGAAATGCTATTCTAAAGCTCATGATCTAAACAAATTTGTAACTTTTGTCTAGTACATATAAAGCTATATAACTGTCCAATATTAATGTGATCTGTTTGTATATTTCTGATAATCCCAGAAAGATTATGATAAACAAATTAATAATAATTAATATCTTAAAAATTCCTGATTCCTGATCAAAAGGCATAAGTATAACTGGAAAAATGTCAAGGATGATGAAATAATTGCCTAGCTTAGAAATCATGACATTAATGGGTGGGAAAAAAAGTTGAAGGACAAAAAAGCATATCTACAGTGACTGCATTAAAAAAAAGCATTTGAAAAAATTATAGGCAAAGAACAGATTTCTGCTCCAAGAATTATAATTTATATGATTTGAAAGTGTAATTTTTTTAGATCAAGCATACTTGATCATTTTTCTCATTTGTACTTTTTCTGCATCCTTTCCTGATACTTTTTATCATTTAATTACCTTATCAATCACTTTTCCCCCTTCAGTTCTTAAGCACTACTGGAAATCATCTTCACAGTGTTAGAAAGCAAAATTGATTTGTTATTCCTCCATATCCTTTTTTTTCTAAGTAGCAAGAACTGAGCCCAACACAGCTTAAAATTATATATTAGATTTTAACAGGGTGGTTAAGTGTTTATTAAACTTTCACCTTTCTAGCTTGTAGTTATAGGAATCTAGTGGATGAGATATAATTAAAGGAACAAAAACGAAAATGATGTATTGTAACAACCAGAAGAACTGAGCATGACTCTGGTGAATTAGCTGTCTAATTACAGCCAACCAAGGACAAGGTAGCAGGGAAACTCAAGCACACGCACGCGCGCGCGCACACACACACACACACACACACACACACAAAGAGACACAGATATACACACTCCATACATCTTCAATGACTTCAGAAACCATTCCTGCTTGGTTTACTGTGGATAATTCACTGTCATACAGATTAACTAAGTATAAGCAAATAAAATTTGCTTAATAAGTGTCACACTTAATGGTGTCACCAATAAATGTTATTTTTTTCTGTGGCTATTTCACATTGATACACACATATTTTGATCATTTGGGGCCATTAAAGTTTATGAAAATATGCTAAAATAATTGTTTTCTTTTGGTGGTGTGTTTCAACAAATATTAATTCTTATAAAATACGAGGCACTATCTTAGGTACTGAAGATACAAACCCCTCCCCACCCCCAACCCAAAAAAGAGGAATTATATGTCAGAGGATTTGCCTTCCAAGAAAACAATGGCTCGAGGCTGAGAGAGACATGTAAGCAGGCAATTTCACTAAAACACGGTAAGCACTGATAAGGACAATACAGTTACATGGGAAAATGGGAGAAGGGCATTTCTCACAGCTGAGAAGAACAGGAAAGGCTTTCTGGAGGAGGTGAAGTTTGAACTCGGTCTTCAATTCACTATCTTAAATGCATAAGGAATTTGGGAAGGAAAAAACAAGCTAGGAAGAGAGTTCCAGAAAGAAGCAAGGAACAGGATTCAAGTTGTGTTCTAAAGTTTTTAGTATCATTAAAAGTGAGATACAGGGAAGCACAAAAATAGAAGCCTTGGAAGGCAAAAAGTATTCAGATTGTGGAGGGCCTTGTAGGCTTATAATTATCCATTTGTATGGGCCACCAAAGGGTTTTTTATAGGAATGATCAATTGTACAGCTGAAGACAGTTTTATATGGGGAAAAACTGGAGGCACAGTGAGTAGTGGGAAATCTATTACAGTATACTGGGTAGAAAAATATAAGGGCCTAGATGACTATGGTAGTAATTATAGACATAGCAATGGGATTGGCTCAATAAATATTTAGGAGTTGAAATTAATGGACCTTTGTGATTGATCAGCTCTAGGAGAGAACAAGGGAGAGAAAAGAATTTGGGATGACTTTAAGAATTCTGGCTTGGCTAACAAGTGAATGGCTACAAGGTAAACAGAGAAAGATTAGGGAAATGAGTAGCACATTTAAGGATGGCAGTGGTTTATGATAATGAATTCAGACTTATTTTGTTGGGTCTGAGTTATGTACACTATGTTAAATTAGAAGTATTCATGAGTATGAATTTTAAGCTTAAAAATTGGTAAGAGTTTGCAGACATTGGTTTACAATACATACGTATTACAGGTGGCAGTTAAAACTGGAGGTATAAATAGAAAAACCTTGAACGAATTTATTACAAAAAACAGAAAACGATTTATTTTCAGGTTAATATAATAAGAGGAGAGAGAGATGGAGAAAGAGCGACAGAGAGGGAGACAGAGGAGGAAAGAGGGGGTGATATAAGCAAGAGAGTAATATCATTAATCCAAAGGAAAACAAGTTTCAGAAAGTTTCCAATTTGGAAAAGTGAGTAATGAGCCCATTCCTCCCTCAAATAACACATATAAACTCTGGTAAAACTAAAAAATATCAACAGCATGTGGGCCCTGAATGCTGAAAGAAAGAAAGGCACATTTTGAAGTGGTGGCAAAACATGGAGCAACTCTTCTTTGTTGTTGCTTTGCTCCAAGGTGGCTGCAGTTGCTGCAGCAACAGAGGCACAATGGATTCTAAAACTCCAAAAAAAAATTTCTGAATAAGCCTGAATATAGTGATCAGGGGAAGGAATCCAGGGCAAAAAGGACTGATAAGAGGTAAAGAAGAAGCCCAATCCTCAAAACGAGAAAGTCAGAGAAAGGCAATCCGATTTGGCTTTGAACTTACCTATGCCTCTTGTTCACAACTGAACAATATATTCTTGATGCAAATGTAACTTGCAGCTTAAGCCTTTAAAGCCTAAATTATGAGCCACCACTCACCACTGGCATGGAAATTTGAAGTTGTATTCTAACCAAGTTGGTTGCACATTGAAAAATAAACATCAACATGCTTTAGAACAATGTAACAGAATCCATAGTCTCCATAACATCACTGTCACATAGTACAGGATACAATCCACCATATGGGATTAAACAGAAGAATGAAAAAGGCAGAGAAAATAGTAAGTAACCTTGAAAACAGATCAACAAAAATCATCCTACCTGAAGAAAGAGAGCTTAAAAGGGTCAAAAATGATAAGAACCTCAGAGATCTATGGGACAATATTTAAAGGTCTAATGTAATGTCATTTGTGTCCCAAAGAAAAGGAAAGCAAGACAATTTTGATGCAATGTCATAAAACTTCTCAAAAATGGTTAAAGGAATTAAATTTGCATTCAGGTCAGTGAACCCCAGAAAGGAAAAAAAAAAAAAAATTGGAATTCATGGATAACTTAAATCTGCTGAAAATCAAAGATGAAGAACAAAACTTGAAAACTGCACATTATTTACAAGAGAACCATGTGATTTGAATGTACCAAACTTCTCATCAGAAGTTATGGAGAGGGGGTGGGGAAAGACGGCAGGATAGGAAGGTGTGGAATTTAAGTTAGTCCTCCAGAGCAACTAGTAAATAGCTAGAAACAACCAGAAAATAGTCTGGAACAACTGATAGGGGAACATCCATGACCAGACAATGTTGTACATCAGTCAGGAATGGGTGGAACAGCTAATATCATAGCATAGAACTGTAAGTAATGCTCCCAGAACTGTGGAGCTGGTGCCCCTCCTTCACCGGCAGGCAGGCTGAGTTGCAAAACTTCACTGTGGGAAAAAGAAGTAGTCCCTGATGGAAGCAAGCAGATGTTGCTGAACCAAACTCCAATTGCAGTTTTAATTAACAAATTTGGACTACTGAATATGGGCTATGAGCAAAAATAAACCCAGAGTAAGCAGGAAAGGAACCTGGAGGTTTATCCTGGCAGAAAAGAGGTAGGGCTGATGGAGAAAAAATATGAAAGTAAATAAGAAACAAGAGCCTTTGGAGTCTGCTGAGAATAGAATACTGGAAAAGGGTTGTGTTCCCAGAAAAGGGGCACAGAGAAATGGGTACCAAATCCAGTTCCTGCCTGGTGAACTGGAGAGCTAGGGACTGGCTATCTTTTTTGTTTTTCCTCCCCCCTTTTTTTTCTCATTCTAAGTAGCTCATTAGAGAAAGCCTCAGGCATTTTCAGCTCTCAGCAATGACCCAGGCAAGGTGAAGTTAAGATAGTCAGAGAGTCAAGGGAAAAACTCAAGTATAGGAGAAAATTCCCTGAAGGGCTTATTTTCCCTAAGAAAAGAGGGGGCATAGCTCAGCTCACGTGGCTGCCTTCCCTCAGAGAACTCAGACCCCAGGGCCTGGGGTGGGGATGGAGGGCGAAGAACAGATACAGCTTAGGATTGGGATACCCTCGGTCCCTGGTCAAGACAAGTTCCACTGAGAATTAAATACCCCATACCTATTTACACTGGTGGGGAGCTGTGGGCTGACAAGAGCCACCTGCTGGGCAGGATAGGAGAAAAACAGATTCTAGAGTCTAGCTTCACAGGAAAATCTGACAATTTTCTGGTTCTCACTCTCAAGGAAACTTGATAATGAATAGAGCCTCCTCCTAAGACTTGGGTCTGTCTGGTCTGGGAAAATCTGATTGGGGTAATCAAGGAAACCAGATGCCTAGACAACAAAATATTACAAATCACATTAAGAAAAACAAAGATATGGCCCGTCAAAGAACAAACTTACACTGAAACTGAGATACAGGAATTGAAACAAAACAACTAATTATTAATCAAACAAATCTCCTAAATCAATTCAAAATTCAAATCAGTGAGTTGAGGGAAGATATGGCAAAAGAGATGAAGGATAGAAAGAAGTCATTGGGCAAACTTAAAGAACTCAAAAGTTGAAAAAACAATTGGCAGAACTTATGGGAATGAAGGGACAATAGAAGAGGTGAAAAACACAATGGAGACATACAACAGAAGATTTCAAGAGGTACAAGAAAGGATTCATGAAAGAGGAAATCTGAAATCCTACAGACAAAAGAACAGATAGGGAAAAGAATGGAAAAATATGAGCAGGTCTCAGGGAACTGAATGGAGACATGAAACACGTGAATATATGTGTGTCCCACAGGAGAAGAGAAGGGAAAAGGGGCAGAAAGAATAATGGAGGAAATAATCACTGAAAAATTTCCCATCTGTTATGAAATACGTAAAATTACCGATCCTAGAAGCACAGCATACTCCAAACAGAATAGATCCAAATAGACCTATCCCAACACACTAAATAATCAGATTATCAAATGTCAAAAACAAAGATAGAATTCTGAAAGCATCAAGAGAAAAGTGATCCATCATATATAAGGGAAGCTCGATAAGACTGTGCAGATTTCTCAGAAGAAACCATGGAGGCAAGAAAGCAGTGATATGATATATTTAAGGTACTGAAAGAGGAAAACTGCTAACCAAGAATTCTATATCCAGCAAAACTGTCCTTCAAATATGAGGGAGAGTTTAAAATATTCTCAAACACACATTAAGAGAGTTTGTGAACAAGATACCTGGTCTACAAGAAATTCTAAAGGGAGCACTACAGTCAGATAGGAGAAGACAGGAGAGAGAGGTTGGAGAAGACTATCAGAATGGGAAAAAAGAAAGAGGGAGGAAAAAATAAAAATAAAGTAAAATAGACATAAAATCCAAAAGACAAAATGGTAGACAGACATTACATTGAGTGAAATTAGCCAGAAACAAAAGGACGACATGGCCCCCTCAAAAGAACAAACTAACACTTTAAGTGAGATACAGGAGTTGAAACAACTAATTAAATATGCTTAATCAAACATGCTAAATCAATTCAAAAATCAAATCAAGTGAAGGGAAGATATGGCAAAAGAGATGAGGATATAAAGAAGACATTGGGAGAACATAAGGAAGAACTCAAAAGTCTGAAAAACCAAATGGCAGAAATTATGGGAATGAAAGGCACAATCAATGAGATGAAAAACACAACAGAGACTTACATCAGATTTGAAGATGCAGAAGAAAGGATTAGTGAACTATATGACACAACATCTGAAATCCTACACAAAAAGGAACAAATAGGGAAAAGAATGGCAAAATATGAGCAGGGTCTCAGGAAATTTAACTACAATATAAAGCACATGAATATATATATATATATAATGGGTGTCCCAGAAGTAGCAGAGAAGGGAAAATGGACAGAAAAAATAATGGAGGAAATAATCACTGAAAAATCTCTCATGTGTTATGAAAGACATAAAATTACAGATCCAAGAAGTACAGCCTACCCCAAACAGAATACACCCGAATAGACCTATTACAAGACACTAATCAGATTGTAAAATGTCAAAGAAAAAGCAATAATTCTGAAAGCAACAGGAGAAAAGTGATCCATCACATACAAGGGGAGGTGTAGATTCTCAGCAGAAACCAGGGAGGTGAGAAGGCAATAGTAGGATATATTTAAGATACTGAAAAAGAAAAACTGCCAACCAGAGATATCTGGTAAAATGAGCCTTCAAAAATGAGGGAGAGTTTAAAACATTTTCAGACAAAAGGACACAGAGTTTGTGAACAAGAGACCTGCTTTGCAGGAAATACTAAAGGGAGTGCTACAGGCTGACAGGAAAGGACAAGAGAGAGATTTGGAGAAGAGTGTAGAAATGAAGACTATCAAGAAGGGTAAAAGGAAAGAGAGGGAAAAAAATAAGATGTGACATAAAATCCAAAAGACAAAATGGTATTAGAAAGTACTGCCCTTACAGTAACAGCATTATATGTTAATGGATAAAACCCCCCAATAAAAAGACATAGACTGGCAGAAGGGATTAAAAAACAAGGACCCATCTATATGCTGCTTACAAGAGACTTAGACATAAGGACAAAAACAGGTAGAACATGGAAGGTTGGAAAAAAGATAATTCATGCAAACAGCAACCAGAAAAGAGTGGGGGGAGCTATAGTAATATCAAAGCAATTAGAATTTAAATGTAAAACAATTTGAAAAGACAAAGAAAGACACTATATATTAATAAAGGGACAATTAATCAAGAAGACATAAAAATCATAAATATTTATGCACCAAGTCAGAGCACCTCAAAATACATGAAGCACATACTGACAATACTGAAGGGAGAAGCAGACACTTCTACAATAATATTTGTTGACTTCAATATCCATTGCTTTTACCAATAGATAGAACATCTTGATAGAGGATCAATAAGGAAATAGAGATGTTGAATATTACAATAATAAACTACACTTAACAGATATTTATGTAACACAACACCCCACAACAGAAGGAAACACATTTTTCTCAAGGGCACATGGAACATTCTTTGGGAGAGCCCACATTGCTGGATCATAAAGCAAGTCTTAACAAATTTAAAAATATAGACATTATACAAAACACTTCCTCAGATCATAATGGGATGAAGCTGGAAATCAGTAACAGGCAGAGGGCCAGAAAATTCACTAATATATGGAGGCTGAGTAACACACTCTTAAACAAGGTCAAGGAAGAAATTAGTAAATATCTCAAGGGAAATGACAATGAAACCACAACATATCAAAACTTTTGGGTTTCCCCAGAAGGGAAATTTATTACCTTAAATAACTATATTAAAAAAGAAGAAAGAGTGAAAAATCAAGGAATTAATTGTTCACCTGGAAGAACTAGAGAAAGAACAGCAAACTAACACTGAAGTGAACAGAAGGAAAGAAATAACAAAGACAAGAGCAGAAATAAATGAAATTGAGAACATGAAAACAATAAAGAGAATTAACAAAACCAGATGCTGGTTCTTTGAGAAATTAATAAAATTGACGGACCCTTAGCTAGGCTAAGAAAAGAAAAAGAAAAAGGAAAAAAGAAAGAGAAAGGATATAAATAAATAATATCAGAAATGGGAAAGAGGACATAATCAGTGAACCTGCAGAAATAAAAGAGATAATGAGAGGACACTATGAGGAACTATAACTAAAAAATTAGACAACTTAGATGAAATGGACAATTTCCTAGAAAAGCATGAAAAACCAACACTGACCCAAGAAGAAATAGATGACCTCAACACACCAATCAGGCATCAAAAAGCTCCCCAAAAAGAAAAGTCCAGGACCAGATGGCTTCACATGTGAACTCTACCAAGCATTCAGGAAAGAATTAGTACTAATCTTGCACAAACTCTTCAAAAAAATTGAAGAGGAGGGAAAGCTACCTAACTCATTCTATGAAAACAACATCACCCTAATAACAAAGCCAGACAAAGATTCTATAAGAAAAGAAAATTATAGATCAGTCTCTTTAATGAATTTAGACACAAAAATCCCCAACAGAATATTCACAAATTGAATCCAGCAGCACATTAAAAAAATTATGCCAATAAACAAGTGGGATTTATTCCAGGTATGCAAGGCTGGTTCAACACAAGAAAACCAATTAACATAATACACCACATGAATAAATCAAAGTGGAAAAACCACATCTCAATCGATGCAGAAAAGGCATTTGAAAAAATTCAACATCCTTTCTTGATAAGAACACTCAAAAGGATAGGAATAGAAAGGACCTTCTTCAATATGATAAAGGCAATATGTGAAAAAACCCACAGCTAACATCACACTCAATGGGGAAAGACTGAAAAGCTTTTCCTCTAAGATCAGGAAAAAAGACAAGTATGCCCACTGTCACCATTGTTATTCAACATTGTGCTAGACGTTCTATCTAGAGCAATTAGTCAAGAAAAAGAAACAAAAGGCAGCCAAACTAGAGAGGAAGAAGTAAAACTTTCACTGTTTGCAGATGACATGTTCTTATATGTAGAAAATCCAGAAAAATCTACAGCAAGGCTACTAGAACTAACAAATGAATATAGCAAAGTGGCAGGGTACAAGACCAACATGCAAAAAACAAACAAACAAACAAACAAAAAAAAGAGTTCCTATACACTAGTAAGGAGCAATCTGAGGAGGTAATCAAGAGAAAAATTCCATTTACAATAACAACCAAAAGAATCAGATATTTAGGAGTAAGTTTAACCATGGACACAAAAGACCTATACACAGAAAACTACAAGGAATTGTTAAAAGAAATCACAGAGGACCTGAATAAATAGAAGACTAAATATAGTTAAGATGTCAATTCTACCTGAATTGATTTACAGATTCAATGTAACACCAATTAAAATCCCAACAACTTACTTCACTGAAATAGAAAAACTTTTAACCAAATTTATTTGGAAGGGCAAGCTGCAACAAACAGCCGAAAATATCTTAAGAGAAATGAAGTGGGAGGTCTCACACTACCTGATTTTGAAACATATTACACAACTACAGTGCTCAAAACAGCATGGTACTGGCAAAAAGATAGATATACTGAACAATGGAATCAAATTCAGTGTTCAGAAATAGACCCTCTCTTCTACAGATAATTGTTCTTTGATAAGGTGCTCAAGCCAATGCAACTGGGACAGAGCAGCCTCTTCAATAAATGGTACTTGGAGAACTGGATAGCCATATCCAAAAGAATGAGAAGAATGGAATCTTTTTCTTGAGTATCTTTTCAGTTATGTCATTTTCTACTGTATAGAAACATTACAGACTTATGTGCATTAATAACTCAAATAGGTGTGTCATCAATTTTCTGAGGGTTTTCCAAGTATAAGATCATATCATCTGCAAATAATGAGAGTTTTGTTTCTCCCTTTCCAATTTGGATGCCGTTTCCTTTTTTTTTTTTTTCTTTCCCCTGAATTGCTCTGGTAAGAATTTCTGGCACAATTTTGAATAACAGTGGTGACAACGGGCATTTTTGCCTCATTCCTGATCTTAGAGGGAAAGCTTTCAGTCTCTTGCCATTGAGTACTATACTAGCCATGGATTTTTCATATATGCCCTTTATCATATTGAGGAGATTTCCTTCTATTCCTAACTTTTGAATGTTTTTATCATAAAAGGATGTTGGATTTTGTTGAATGCTTTTTCAGCATCTATTGAGATGACCATTTGATTTTTTCCTTCTGATTTGTTAATGTGTTTTATTACATTGATTGATTTTCTTATATCGAACCATCCTTGCATGCCTGGAATTAACTGCACTTGGTCATGGTTATGATTTTTTCTTAATGTGTCTTTGAATTAGATTTGCAAGTATTTTGTTGAGAATTTTTGCATCTATATTCACTTGGGAGATTGGTCTGTAGTTTTCCTTTCTTGTAGAACCTTTATCTGGTTTTGGTATTACAGTGATGTTGGCTTCATAAAATGAGTTATGCAGTCTTCCATTTTCTTCAATTTTTTAAAACATTTGACTAGGAATGCTGTCAGTTCTCTTTCGAAAGTTGTGTACAATTCTCCTGTGAAGCAATCTGAGCCCGGGATTTTATTTGTAGGAAGCTTTTGGATAACTGATTGGATCTTTTTACTTGTGATTGGATTACTGAGTTCTTCTATTTCTTCTTTATTCAGTCTAGGTTATTTGTGTGTTTCCAGGAAATCATCCATTTCCTCTAAATTGATTTGTTTGCATAGAGTTGTTCATAGTATCCTTTTATGATAGTTTTTATTTCTTCAGGGTCTGTAGTAATATCTCCCCTCTCATTTATTATTTTATTTGGTCTTCTTTCTTTTTGACTTTATCAATCTAGCTAAGAGTCTGTCGTACTTGTTGATTTACTCAAAGAACCAACTTTTGGTTTTATTTATTCTTTCAATTGTTTTTGTTTGTTTGTTTTCCATATCATTGATTTCTGCCTTAATCCTTGTTATTTCTTTTCTTCCACTTGCTTTAGGATTAGTTTTCTGATCATGTTCTAGCTTGTTCAGTTGTTCCATTTAGTTCTTTGATTTTAGCTCTTTCTTCCTTTTTAATGTATGCATTTAGAGCTATAAATTTCCATCTCAATACCACCTTTGCTGCATCCCATGAATTTTGATATGATGTGTTCTCATTTTCATTTGTCTCCAGACATTTGGCAATTTCTCTTGCAATTTCTTCTTTGATGCACTGATTAAGAGTGTGTTGTTTAACCTCCAGATATTTGTGAGTGTTCTGGTTCTTTGATAGTTATTAACTTCTAGTTGTATTCCATTGTACTCAGAGAATGTGTTTTGATAATTTTAATCTTTTTAAAATTTATTGAAGCTTGTTTTATATCCCAGCATATGACCTATCCTGGAGAAAGTTCCATGAGTACTAGAGAAGAATGTATATTCTTGTAATTTGGGATGTAATGTTCTATATAAATCTGTTAAATCAAATTCATTTTTCACATTGTTTAACTTCTCAATTTCCTTATTGGTCTTCTGTGTAGATGATCCATCTATAGGAGACAGTGTCATATTGAAGTCTCCCACAATTATTTTGGAAACATCTATTGCTTCCTTCAGTTTTTCCAATATTTGTCTCATATACTTTGGAGCGACTTGATTGGATGCCTAAACATTTATGATTGTTATTTCTTCTTGGCAAATTGTCCCTTTTATTAGTATATGGTATCCTTCTTTGTCTCTTATAACATCCTTGGATTTAAAGTCTATTTTATCTGAAATTTATATTGCAACCCCTGCTTTCTTTTGGCTATAGCTTGCATGGAATATTTTTTTCCATCCTTTCACTTTCAATTTCTTTGTGTCATTAGGCCTAAGATGAGTCTCTTGTAAACAACATATAGATGGTTCATATTTTTTAATCCATTCAGTCAATCTCTATCTTTTAATTCAGGTGTTTAATCCCTCCACATTCAATGTTATTACTGTGAAGGCTGTTCCTGAATCAGCCATCTTATCTTTTGGTTTTTATTTCCCAGATCTATTTTTACTATAACTTTATTTCCTTTAAGGTGCACTTACTAAGAGTCCAATTCTGTATCCATCTTCAGATCTCTCTCCTTTTTTTTTCTCAGTTGGTAGAGCTCCCCTTAGTAGTTCTTGTAGGACAAGTCTCTTCTTAACAAAATTCTCTCATTATTTCTTTATCTGTGAAAATTTTAACCTCTCCTTTAATTTTGAAGATCTTTGCTGGGTAAAAAATTCTTGGCCGGCAATTTTTCTCTTTCAGAATTTTAAATATAACACTGTCTTCTCTCCTCTATGGTTCCCACTGAATAGTCAGTCCTCAGTCTTACATTGTTTCTCTTGTATGTAGTAAATTGCTTCTCTCTTGTTGCTTTCAGAATTTTCTCCTTCTCTTCAGCATTTGACAATCTGATCAGGATATATCTTGGAGCTGGTTTATTTGGACTTATTTATTTGAAGTTCATTGAGCATCCTTGGTTTGCATATTTATGTTGTTTAGAAGGGTCAGGAAATTTTCCTCAACAATATCTTTGAATACTCTTCCTAGCACTTTATTCTTCTCTTTCCCTTCTAGAACACCAATAATTCTTATATTTGTATGCTTCATATTGTCCATTAGTTCCCTGGGATCCATTTCAAATTTCTGAAGAGACACTCAAGAAAAAGATTCCATTCTCTATAGAGAAACAAAAAAAAAAAAAAAAAAGTACCTAAGAATAAACTTAACCAAGGATGTAAAAGACCTTTACACAGAATATTACATAACTCTAGTAAAGGAAATAGAAGGCAACCTACAGAGATGGAGAGATATTTCATGTCCATGGATAGGAAGGCTAAACATATTTAAGATGTCAATTCTATCCGAACTGATCTACAAAATTTAATGCAATTGCTATCAAAATTCCAACAATCTACATTGCAGATTTGGAAAAGTTAGCCATCAAATTTATTTGGAAGGGAAAGAGGCCTCACATTGCTATAAATATTCTAAGAAAGGAAAATGAAGTGGGAAGTCTTACACTGCCTAACTTTGAAGCCTACTATAAAGCCACAGTAGTCAAAACAGCATGATATTGGTATAAACACAGACATATTGATCAATGGATTTGAACTGAGAATCCAGATCTATGGTCGACTGATTCGGCTCCAAAATCCAATGAATTGGGACACAAGAGCCTTTTCAACAAATGTGGCTGGTAGAATTGGATATCTATATCTAAAAGAATGAAAGAGGACCCGTACCTCATAACATATACTAAAATTAATTCAGCATGGATCAAATATTTCAATAAAAGAGCACCATAAAGTTCCTAGAAGACAATGTAGGGCAACGTCTTCAGGACCGATTATTAAGAGACCGCTTCTTAGACCTTATACCTAAAGCACAAGCAATGAAAGAAAAAAATAGATAAATGGGAACTCCTCAGAATTAAAAGCTTCTATACCTCAAGGAATTTGTCAACAAGGTAAAGAGACAGCCAACTCAATGGGAGAAAATATTTAGAAACCATCTATCTGATAAAAGACTGATATCTTGTATATTTTCAAAGAAATGTTACAACTCAATGGCAACAGTACAAATAGCCCAATTTTAAAATGGGCAAAAGATATGAAAAGACATTTCTCTGAAGAGGAAATACAAATGGCTGAAAAACACATGAAAAATGTTCATCTTTGCTAACTATTAGGGAGATGCAAATCAAGACCACAATGGGGTATCATCTCACACCAATTAGAATGGCTGCCATTAAACAAACAGGAAACTACAAATGCTGGAGAGGATGTGGAGAAACTGAAACTCTTATTCATTGCTGGTGGGACTGTATAACGGTTCAGCCACTCTGGAAGACAGTATGTTGGTTACTTAGAAAACTAGGTACTGAGTTACCCTTCAATCCAGTGATTTCACTCGTCGGTATTTACCCAGAGGACCTGAAAACAGTGACATGAACAGATATTTGCAAACTGATGTTCACAGCGGCATTGTTCACAATTGTCAAGAAATGGAAACAACCTAAAAGTCCTACATCAGATGAACAGCTAAACAAAACGTGGTGCATAAAATATGATGGAATACCATGCAGCAGTGAGAAGGAACAAGGTCGTGAAGTCTATGACAACATGGATGAACCCTGAAGACATAATGTTGAGTGAAATAAGGAAGACACAAAAGGAAAGAAATTGTATGTTACTACTAATGTGAACTCTTATTATAGAATATAGGGGATTTAGAGACAGACAGCAGTTAGTGCAGGGGGAATGATAATCTAATAAAAACAGATAAGATATTGAGGGCAACCTTAATCATATGGGAATGTTCAGGATTGACTATGGCTTGTTAATTTTTTGTGGTATGGTAGGAGCATATTGGAAGCAATGAAGTTATATCAGGATATTTGTTTTTCCCATTTCTCTGTTTTATTTTATATAGAAATATTTTTAATTTTTTTTATTTTTTGATAAAGTTAATTTAAAAAAAAAGAATGAAAGAGGATTCCTATCTCACAATACAAAAATTAACTCAAAATGGATCAAAGACCTTAACATCAGACCATAAAACTTTTAGAAGAAAATGCAGGCAAATACCTTAAAGATCATGTGATAGGACAGTTTCCTAGCCCTTACACCCAAAGCACAAGCAGTGAAAGAGAAAACAGATAAATGGGATCTCCTCAAACTTGAATTGTTTTGTGTATCAAAGGACTTTTCCAGAAAAGTAAAAAGGCAGCCTACACAATGGGAGACAATATTTGGAAACCACATATCAGATAAGGGTTTAATATCCAGAATATATAAAGAGATCCTACGATCCAACAACAAAAAGACAAACAACTCAATTAAAAAATGGGCAAGGAAGATCTAAGATGGCAGCATAGAGAGGAGTATAAGCTAAGAAGTCCCCTGGAACAACTAAAAAAACCCAGAAACAACTAGTCAATAATCCGGAATAACTGCGGGGGGGACAATTGTGACCATCTACTCATCATACACCAACCTGAATTGGGAGGAATGCCTGAGATCGCAGCATAAAATCTGTAAGTAAAAATTGCGGATCCAAATCGGGAGACCCCTCCCCCACAGCCTGAGCTGCAAAGCCTCATGGTGCCAGAGAGAAGCTTTCTACCAGCAAGCGAATATAGCTCAGCTGAGCTCCAGCTGGGGTTTTAATTAGCGAGTGTGAACTGCTCACTACGAGGTACGACTCCCCAACAAGTAGACAGAGGCTTTGGGTGACGACTGACCTTGGAGAGCCTGAGGGTTGCCTCAGACTAGCTCTGAAGGGGACTATCTGTTCCTTTTTCAATTCAGTGGAGAAAGCCTCAGCCATTTTCAGTTCCCACTGCTGTGACCCAGACAAGGCTATAGCACAGGCAGAGAGAGACCACTGAAATGCTAATGACCTCCCCCTAGGGTGTCTATCTTCTCTAAAAGGAAAGGGATGGGGCCCAGCTCTACTACCTGCCTTTCATTCAGAACTTACACCAGTCAAGAATTATAGGCTAACAGTCGCCACCTGCTGGGCAGAAAAGCACAGTGACCAGAGGTATCAGAGGGTGTACCTATTTTCTAAGACACACCCTCAGGGAAACTGGATACTGAATATTTCTTCCTTCTGGGACCTTAGCCCATTCTGGTCTGGGGAGGCCTAACTGGGGTAACCAAGGAAACCATGCCTAGACAACAGAAAACTACAACCTACACCAAGAAAGATGAGGTTATGGCCCGGTCAGGGGAACAAACTTGTACTTCAACTGTGATGCAGGAATCAAAACCACTAATAATAAGTCAATTCAAAAAGTTTAGGGAAGATATGGCAAAAGAGATGAACTGTATAATGAAAACACAGGACGTACATAAGGTAGAAACAGAAAGTTCAAAAAACCAACTGGTGGAATCTATGGAAATGAAAGGCACAACACAAGAGATGAAAGACACACTGGAAACATACAACAGCAGATCTCAAGAGACAGAAGAAAACACTCAGGAACTGGAGAACAAGGCACCTGAAAGCCTACACACAAAAGAACAGATAGAGAATAGAATGGAAAAATATGAGCAATGTCTCCAGGAACTTAAAGACAAAATGAAAAGCAAGAATTTGCATGTCATTGGTGTCCCAGAAGGAGAAGAGAAGGGAAAAGGGGCAGAAGGAATAATAGAGGAAATAATCAATGAAAATTTCCCATCTCTTATGAAAGACTTAAAATTACAGATGCAAGAAGCACAGTGTACCACAAACAGAATAGATCTGAATAGGCCTACGCCAAGGCACTTAATAATGAGATTACCAAATGTCAAAGATAAAGAGAGAATCCTAAAAGCAGCAAGAGAGAAGTGATCTATCGCATACAAAGGATGCTTGATAAGACTATGTGTGAATTTCTCAATAGAAACCATGCAGGCAAGAAGGAAGTGGGGTGATATATTTAAGATACTGAAAGAGAAAAATCACCAACCAAGAATCCGATATCCAGCAAACTATCCTTCAGATATGAGGGAAAGCTTAAAATATTCTCTGACGAACAGACAATGACAGAGTTTCTGAACAAGATACCTGCTCTACAGTAAACACTAAAGGAAGCACTGCAAACAGAAAGGAAAAAACAGGAGTGAGAGGTTTGGAAAACAATTTTGGGAGATAGGAGCACAGCAATGTAAGTAAACTGAACAAAGATGACTGTGAATATGGTTGAAAGAGGAAGGCTGGGATCATGTGGGACACCAGAACAAAAGACGAATGATGAAGACTGGGACTGTGTAATTCAGGGAAACCTAGGGTGCTCAATGATTGTAATAAAGATACAAATATGTTTTTACATGAGGTAGAACAAATGAATGTCAGCATTGCAAGATGTTAAAAATAGGGTGGGATTGGGGGGAACATACAATCAATGCAAACTAGAGGCTAGAATTAACAGAAACATTGTATTATGCTTCCTTTAATGTAACAAAAGCAATATACCAAAGCTAAATGCATATGGGGAGGGTGGGGAATAGGGGAAGGGTGTGGGACTCCTGGCATTGGTGGTGATGTCTGACTCTTTAGGTTAATGCTATCTTTCCTTTCATCACCTTCTAGCTATCAAGTTTTTTTGTTTGTCTGTTTTTCTCTCTTTCTCTTGCCTTTTTATTTTGCCTCTCTGCTTTCTTTGACTCTTCCTCCATCTTTGTGGAAGAAATGTCCTGATATAGAGAGTGGCGATGGTGCTCAAAACATAAATACGTGACTATACAGGGAACCAATGATTGTTTACTTAGGATGGAATGTATAGTGTTTGAACAAAACCATCTTAAAAGAAATGGGTTGATGAAGAAACTTTGAGGGCACTATATTGAGTGAAATAAGACAGACACAAAGTCAAATATTACAGAGTCTCACTGATATGAACTAATTATAACATGCAAACTCATAGACATGAAATATAAGTTACCAGGATATGGAATGAGGCGGCTAAAGAATGGGGAGCGGTTGCTTATTATGAGCAGAATGTTCAACTAGGGTGAACTTAAATATTTGGAAGTGGACAGCGGTGATGGTAGCATGTAATGAGAATAACTAACAGTGCTAAAAGGTGTGTGAAGGTGGCGGAAAGGGTAAGCTCAGAGTCATGCATGTCACCAGAAGGAAAGATGGAGGTTATAAGATGGGAATGTATAAAACAATGAATCTTGCAGTGGACAATGTCCATGATTAACTTCACAAATATTAAGAAATCTCTCTCACAAACTAGAACAAATGTTTGTCACTATAACTAGAGGTTAACAATAGAGAGGCATATAGGGAAAATATATATATACTACAGCTAGCAGTATTTTAACATTCTTTCATCAACAGTAACAAATGTACTATACGAAAACTATGAATCAATAATGGATGGCACGGCATAGTTAGGGGTATGGGAGGACCTGAGTTTCCTTTTTTTTGTCTTTATTTCTTTTCTGGAGTAGTGAAAATGTTCTAAAAATTGAAAAAAAAATAAATTGTGTTGATGGACGCACAGATGTATGGTGGTGCCGTGGGCAACTGACTGTACAATTTGGATCTTTGGATAGTTGTATGGTATCTGAACAATCTCAATTAAAAAAAATATATATATTAAAAAAAAATTGGCAAAAGACATGGACAAACACTTCTCCAAAGAGGAAATACAAATGGGTCAAAAACATGAAAAAATGCTCAACTTCACTGGCTATTAGGGAAATGCAAATCAAAACCACAATGAGATATCTCACACCTACTAGAATGGCCATTATCAAAAAAATAGAAAATTACAAGTGCTGGAGAGGATGTGGAAAAAGAGGCACACTTATTTACTGTTTGTCAGAATGTAGAATGGTGCAGCCACTCTGAAAGGCAGTGTGGCATTTCCTCAGGAAGCTAAGTATAGAATTGCCATATGATCCAGCAATTCCATTACTAGATATATATTCAGAGGAACTGAAGGCAAGGGCACGAATAGACATTAAAACACCAGTGTTTTAGCAGCATTATTCATGATTGTCAAGACATGGAAACAGCCCATAAATGTCCATCAACAGATGAGTGGTTAAACAAACTGTGGTATATACATATGATGGAATATTATGCACCTGTAAATATAATAAAGTCATGAAGCATATAACAAAGTGGATGAACCTTGAGGATGTTATATTGAGGGAAATTAGCCAGAAACAAAAGGACAAATACCGTATGGTCTCACTCATATTAACTATCATTAATGAGCAAACTTTGAGAATTAAAGTTGAGAACACAGGTTATCAGGAGACAGAAAGAGGGTAGAGATCAGGCATTTGATGCAGAAGGAGTATAGAATGTTCAACTGCATAGATGGCATAGATCCAAAAATAGCATGATACTGTGTGATAGTAGCACAATACTGTAAGTACATGGAACAAAGATGAGTGTAAGTAGATTTGATAGAGGAAGGCTAGGGGCATATAAGACACCAGAAGGAAAGATAGAAGATACAGACTGGGACTGTATAACTTAGTGAAAACTAGAGTGGTCAAAGATGATGATTAAATATACAAATATAAGAATGGTTTTACATGAAGGAAAACGAATGTCAATTTTGCAAGGTGTTGAGAATGGGATGGTATTGGGAGAAAAATACAATGGATGCAAACTGGAGTACTATAGTTAACAGTAACATTGTAATATACCTCCACTAACTGTAAAAAAGGCAATATACCAAAGCAAAATGTCTACAAGAAGGGGATATAAGGGAGGGATATGGGATTCTTGATTGTGTGTTATTACCTGAATTTTTCATATATTTTATTTTATTTCATTTTTTGTCATTTAAATTTTTTTCTTTTGTCTTTTTTCTCCTCTTCCTCTTTTCTTTTTTGCAGAAGAAATGGAAATGTCCACATGTAGAGTGTGGTAGTGAATGCATAACTCTGTGATTATATCAGGAACCACTGATTATTTACTTAGGATTGAAAGTTTAAAAAATAAACAGAGGGGTATAAGAGCTGAAGAAAATGTGGAGAGAGGGATGTACCGAATCACTGCTGGTGAGGAAGTAGAATGGTTTAGCCATCTGGAAGGCAGTGTGGTGGTTCCACAGGAAGCTAAGTATGGGGTTGCCATGTGGAACTTCAACCTTATTATTGTGTATATACTTGGAAAAACTGAAAGCAGGGACAAAAATGGCCATTTGCACACTGGTGTTCATGGCGGCCATATTCATGATTTGCAATTGATGGAGGTAGCCTGAGGTACATCGACTGATGTACAGAACAGTGAACTGTGGTGTGTATATACAACAGAATATTGAATGGCTATAAGAGAAATGAAGTTGTGACGTATTCAACTAGGTAAATGAACAGTGAGGTCAGTATGTTGAGTGAATTAAGCCAGAATCAAAAAGGCAGACATTATAACACCTCACTAGTATGGAGTAACTATAATGTACAAACTCTGAGAAATGAAACGGAGAGCACAGGCTATCAGGGGAAGGCTTAAAATTTCCTAGACTGTAAGTTCTTACAGCAGTTACCTCTCTTCCTGAGTTGTCATGGTTATTTCTAGATTCTGAGATGCTGAGCTCTTTGTGTATAACCTCCTCGGTCCCTAGAACTTCAAGTATCTGTGTGACACCTGAGACCCAGAGCTACAGTTTGGTAGTTATGAATGTCAACATTACCCAATACATCAAATGTTAAAGAAACTGAAAAAGAGATCAGACTTCAATTAGACATATAAATGAAATCGCCTTGGTTAGGACTAAGGTAAATCAGACTAAAAGGTAGAGGATGATATTGACTGTATTTGTACTTTAAAACATCAACTTTCATGTGAGAACAAAGGTAGAGATGCTTATTTGGTGGAAAATATTTATTTTCTGTAGCACACTATATATTTAACTTGTATGGTCAGTTTATTCAAACACCATAATTACATGGAACCTTCAATAGGGAATAAAATCTGGTTTGTTTCGTACAGATTACTGTGAAACCCCAATACATCACAGAGTAACTTGAGCAGAGAATAAAGAAGTATTTGAAAAGCCCCCTTGAGGGACTGGGGGGGGGGGGAGTGGAAATATTACATTTACCAACGTGGGGAATTCCTTTAATTCTAGCAAACATTGGGGACTACCAATTTAGTAGGCCAAGCCCTCAATCTTGGGTCTTGCCCTTATGAAGCTTGTTCCTGCAAAAGAGACACTAAGCCTACTTATAATTGTGTCTAAGTCACCCGAGAGAACCTTTTTTTGTTGCTTGGATGTGGCCGCTCTTTCTAAGCCAATTTGGCAGGTGGTCTCGCTGCCCTCCCCCCTACATGGGATATGGCTCGCAGGGGTGTAAATCTCCCTGCCAATGCAGGGCATGACTCCCGGGGATGAGTCTGGACCCAGCATTATGGGATTAAGAAAGCCTTCTTGACCGAAAGGGGGAAGAGAAATGAAACAAAGTTTCAGGGACTGAGAGATTTCAAATGGAGTTGAGAGGTCATTCTGGAAGTTTTTCTTATGCATTACACAGATATCTCTTTCTAGTTTTTAGTGTATTAGAATAGCTAGAAGGAAATACCTGAAACTGTTGAACTGAAACCCAGTAGCCTTGTTTCTTGAAGACGAGTGTATAAATATATAGCTTATATATATATATTCAGACTACACAGACAGGTTGGGCCTTCTTAAAGAATTTCAAGGAGGATAGAGTGGCTGGAGAGCAGTGATTAATGGAAAGAGAACTGAGAAGTCAGATAGGAGAGGTAGCAAAGTTCAAGTCAGATAGAACCTTGCAGGCTAGGGAAAGGGTTTTTATTTTATTCTACGGGTCATGGTATATATATCAGTTAGATATTGTTGTGTAACACATTAATCCAAACCCTCATGGCTAACAATGATAAACTTATTGAGCTCATGATTGTGCTAGTTAAACTGATCTTCCCTGGGCCCATTCATGTATCAGTGATCAGTTAGCATGTCAACTGGGAGTTAGATGTTCTAGGAAAGCCTTGGCTGAGATGAATAGGTTGCAATCCTTTGTTATATCATCTACTAAAAGTCTGGGCTTATTCCAGGAAGGAGACAGGAGTCTAAGATTGACCATAGAAGTGCAAAAGGCCCTAAATCACTTCTGCTGCTTCTATTAAGCAAAGGAAGTCATAATATCAGCCCAGATACAAGTAATGGGAAAATGGACTCTCCTTTTCAATAGTTGTAGGTGTGAAGTTATGTTATAAAGCTTATGGAAAAGTGGAGAATTTATACCATTTTTATACTCTACTGGGAAGAGGATGTCATTGGGAATTCAGGAAGTAGTATGGGCTTAGAAGAAATTGATGAGTTCCATTTTAAATTTGTTGAGTTTGTGTTACCTATGGGTATTTCCAGTCATGATATCTTAGAACTAGTTGGAAATAATGGTCTAGAGTTGGAGAAACGTTCTAAATTGGGTATAAATATAAATATCTGTGAGTTACAGAAACATATTTTGTAAATAAAGCCCTAGATGTAATTGATATCTTTCAGGGAAATGGTTTGGATTTATCAAAGAGAAATGAAAGGAAACAAGAGAAGATTTAATGAGATGGAAGGGAAAAGACATAATCTAGGTTTACTAATAATCCATAAACCAAGTTTATTTATATGTTACCATATTGGGGAAATAAGTTATGTACTTACTTCTCAATGCAATCAATATATCTCATTTACTGGACCAAAATATACTTTATTTTCCAAGTTTCCAAGAGTTTTTCTAGTCTCAGTATTCTGCAACCCTCCATTTCTCCCATCTTTCCTGGAATTAACATTCTGATATGGCAGAGAAAAAAATAAACTGATTAAATAGTAAATATTTATGGATTCATTTTATGTGGTGTGACAGAAAATCAGGGCAAGGATAGATCCAATAAGGGAGACTGCTGTGCTGGTTTGAGACTACACCCCAGGAAAGACTATGTTCTTTTGACCCACTCTGGTGGGTGCAGACTTATTATGGGTGGGATCTTTTGCTTAGGTTTTTTCCAAGGAGATGTGACCCATCCAACTGTGGGTAAGAGTTTTTGATTAGACTTTTCCATGGAAGTGTGACATGCCCATTCAAGGTGGGTCTTGTTTAGTTTACTGGAGTAACTTCAGAAAGTTCAGGGGCCAGTACAGACCCAGATGCTTGGACATGCAGACAGAAAGATGTTTGGAGATGCTAAGCTAAGAGATGAAGCCCAGAGTTTGCCTGGGAGAAGCTAAGAGAGGACCCCCAGATGCTTAGAGAGAAATGCCCTGGGAGAACGAGCAAGAACGAGCTTCTGTCTCACAAGAGCTGAGAGACAGAAGCTAAGAGAGAGAAGCCCAGAGACATTTTGGAGGAAGCCATTCTGAAACCAGAACCCGGAAGCAAAGGACCAGCAGATGCCAGCCACATGCCTTCCCAGCTGACAGAGGTGTTCTGGATGCCATCAGCTTTTCTTCAGTGAAGGTATCCTTTTGTTGGTGCCTTAGTTTGGACACTTTATGGCCTTACAACTGTAAATTTGTAACTAATAAATCCTCTTTATAAAAATCAATCCATTTCTGGTATTGTGCATAACAGCAGCTTTAGCAAACCAGAACAATTGCTATTTAAGATAGAGTGATGGAGGGAAGAATTTTTTATAAATTGTCATTTGCACAGAGATTTGAATGGAGTTAAAGAGCTATCCATACTGATATTTTGGAAGAGACTCTTCAAAAAAGAGGAGGGAGTAAGTAAAAAAGCCTTAGACGGGAGTATGCTTGGCAAATAAAAGGAACATCAGAAGCAATTGGAAGAGTAGGAGGACATGAGGTCAGATGCCCTTTCCTTGGGTGCCTTGTCAGATTTTCATCTGCCTAATCTCTAAGACTGTCATAAGCCTGAGAGTTTGGTATATTTCCACTCTCTCCCTAAGTGATTTTTTTAACACTATGACTTTAAAGACCATCATTTCTTTGATGATTCAAATATCTATATAACCAGACCAGATCAGGAACCTGAACTACTGACTCACATCCAACTGCTTGTTATTTCTAACTTGATAGCTAATAGGTATTTCATACCTAACACTGTTCACTACTCTCTATAATGTTCATGCACTGGGGATTCCCATCTAAGTAATGAAACAACCATTCACTCTGCTTCTCATACTAAATCCAGATGTAATTTTTTTTAATTCCTTATTTACTACCCAACCAACATCCAAAATATCTTCATGCCAGCTCAAAATTATACATTCAATTCAACCATTTATACCCACCTACAGGGCTACAGCCCAAATAAAAGCTGCATTAATTATGAATATACATTTTTCCTCTAACTACTGCAGTAACTTTCCAATACCTCTTTTCATTCCTGTCTCGCTGGTGTCCTTTCTCCTCAAAGGATGAAGCCCTAAAAACGAAAACAAACAAGCAAAAAACCAAACCTTACCTTTCCTACTTTTTTAATTACTCTCTATTGACCAGTACACCATGGATGAGATTTTTTTTTTTTTTTTTTTTTTTTACTTCAAGGCCTTTATACCTGTTTCACCTTCCTGAAATACTCTTTAAAAAATATTTATATTTCTTCCTTCTTGCCGTCTTGTAATTTAGATCACTGCTCAAATGTCACTTTCCTGATCTTCCTAAGTAAAGAAATGCCCATGCACACCCATTATTTTTCTACACCATGGTCCATTTTCTTTTTACTACAACATCCATCTCTATCTGTAAATTAGACTATATATCTGCTTGCTATTTTTCTGTCTGTTTCTCTCCAAAGTTAAGTACCATGAAGACAAAAACTTTCTATTCTCTTTTTTCACTGGGACATTCTAAAGCCTAAAAGATATCTAGAATACTGTACATATTCAATAAATACATATTGAATTAAGTAAGTGTTGACATGTTTCTGGAATTATAAGCCCTAAGCTTATCTCTTGGCTTAATCATTTACTTCACTGTATGGTCATGAGCCTCATTTTGCCACCTAGAAAATGAAGACAACTGACACAATTGTGAAAAGAAAAACAAAACAAAACAAGCAAAGAAGTATTGAACAATTTAGTCTACAAGACAAATTTGTATTACTTAACTATTCATTAAAAATAAGTTTTAATCTTTTTTTTAAAAAAATCTCTCAGTTATCACCTACCTACTATGGTACTTTCTAAAAACAGAACAGCTCATATAGCATAATTTTACAACTATTGAAGGGTAACATCTGATTTCTGTATTTATTTACCCAATTTTATCAGTTTTAGAAAATCATATGTCCTTACAACTGTTTGTAAAAATGTACATGACTTTCTCAGCTTTAAAGGTATTTGAGGGTACTCATTTTTTTTTCTTTTATCTTCAATAAAAACCAAACCAAGTCACTAACTGAACCTCTAATGGTTCCTATTGATTTCAGAACAAACTTCTTGTGCCATAATTATTATGTGTTTCTACTGTTCCTTAGTAGGTTTTATTTGCTGATATTAAAATATAGGTTTTAGACAAGATTATCTCCCAAATCGTCATTTTCAACAGTATATTTAAATAACTGCTTGACAGTACATTTAAATAACTGCTTATAAACCAATCAACAAATATGTAAAAAGCACCTACTTTGTGCTCAAAGTAAGGAAATAGTTTTTCCCATATCCAGATGGGAATTAGAGAACACCTTCTTTCCTTTGTATTTACTACCAGGCTGATTTAATCCCTTCATGTCTTCTTTTATTTTATTGAGAATAGTAATGAGACCATTGAGCCCAGTTTTCTTTACCCTTTTTATTTTGCTTTTATAGGGTTATGTTTTTATATGATTTTATTTTTCATCACACTCAACAGACATCAATCACTTAAAGTTCATTCATGACAAGACAATATTTTTAACCTTTCAACATTATTTGGCCAGTATCCTTGAGGCTTCAGTAGCTGAGTTTCTTAATCAAAAATATGAAATATCAATCTCAATAAATGGAATATTATTAAGGATAGAAATCATGTATATATAGCACAGCTTAGTGAACAAAAATATATGGAGACAGTGAAATAAACTTTGCCTCACTACATCCTACCCAGTTCTCTTTATAGAGATTATTGTGCTAAATAAGATAGAATTGGGCAAGTTTTCTCATAAATGAAATAATTAGTATGAGTAAGAAGTTTTTGGTAACTGGTAGATGTAGGTTCCTCATACTGGAATAAGAAATACACAATGAGGACAAAGTATTTTAAAGAGAAAAAATCATAATAGCAACATAGTATGTTGGCCAAACATTATAGGTAATAGGATATGTGAAGAGCTTTATGATTTAAAACTAAGGCACATGAATCTAACCCTGAGTTTTAGTGTTTCTGTTGTTTTCTATCTATGTGTTTCTCTTCAGAGAATTTGAAAAATTCAGAAAAAAGATATAAAGGTGAAAATAAAAGCCACATGGCTTTAAAACACCCTTATTTATAGTTTGATGTATTTCATTTTGTTATATATAAACACATTCACATTTTTTTTGTATTGGGATCATAGTGCTTATATTTTATCTCACTTTCTTTCACTTAATGTTTTATCTCACTTTTTTCACTTAATTGTAAGATAATTTTTCACTGAGAAAATTATCTTACAATTTATCACTTTATAATAATAGGACCTTTTCAGGATAACAAATGCTTTTTACAGTTTGGGACATTTGCTACCTATTTTATATGCTTCTAGTTGAAAAATCCAAAATTGGTTAAACCATATTATGTCTTTTTGCATCCACTCAGTAATGCAGTCATATATACAGAGAGACTTGGCATTTTGGAGAAAATAATCTGCTTCTCTCCGAGTTCACTAAAGACAACTCCATCATTTCAACTTCTCAGGACAAAAACCTTAGACAATCTTGATCTATTTTTCTCCCACACCATATAGCTAATCCTTTTGCCAATTCTGTTAGTTATACATTCAAAAAATATTCAGAATCCAAACATTTAGTACATCATCATTTCCACTGCTTGCTAGCATCTTCATCAGCTCTTCTATCACCTTTTTCCTGGAATATGAAACAGAACTTCAAAAGGCCACAAACTATTCACCTGTATGGTTTTTTCTTCACAGAGTAACTTGAGTAATCTTTAAAAGCAGAATTCAATTTACTTCTCTGCACTAAATCTTCCTATAGTGTTCCATGTTCCTTAGGATGATATTCAAAGGCCTTGTCATTTCCTGCAAGATCCTGTGTGACATGTCTTCAGGTTACCATTCTGACCACGATTCCTTTTGACCTTCCAAGCAACTCCTGCCATAGAACTACAGTCTTTTATCTTTCTTTCCATCTGCATGGGAAGCTCTTCTCCAAAATACCCATATGTTCAATTGATTGATTTCATTCAGTTATCTGTACAAATCAGCAAAGTGTTTCCAGAATCCCTCCTTAGGTAGTACCCCCTCTCTCCAATCAGTCTTCAAACACTAATCCAGCATTTCTCTGTCATCACAGAATACATCAAAAACTGACAAATTATATATTGTCTGTCCTTTGTCTGCTGCTCCAGTATTATGTAAACTCTAACAGAGTTACTGCTATACCCATGGCACCTACAAAAGTGCTCAATATTAGTCCAGAAAAAAATAGATACATGTAGATATTATGTTATATAGAAATTATGTACGACTATTTCATTTATGTAAATTCATATTATGCATTATTTTGTAACATACATACATCTTCCAATTTCATATTATATTCCAAAATGTATGTATTGATTTTCAATATTCTTTTTATTTAACATTATAACATGGACATGGTTTCTTATCAGCAAATTCATTCCTTTATTTCACAATGTGAATGTACTTCATTCTTAACAGTAACTACATAACATTCTAATTTATAGATGCAAATTATTTTATTTGCCCTGTTGAGGGATGTTTGGGGCATTTCCAATTTAGTGTTAAAACAAATAATGCTTTCCTTCACACTTCAGAATTGTTAGATGTAGAATTCCTGGCTTGAAATATATTAACAAATGTATCCAGATTGCTTTCACAAGGATTCTGTTAATCTATACCCAAATTTTAGAATATGTTGAGAGGGCTCTCTTTGAATATTATAAAATATTTTATACTTCAGCAGTGTGATAAAAAGGTACATCTTATTGTCATATTGAGTCTCTTTTAATTTAATGGCACTGAGCAACTATTTTTGTGTACACATACATACACACGTGTATGCCACACGTAGTTTCTCTTCTGTGGATTGTTTATATTCCTGTTAGGTGTCATGAGTTGAAATCAAAAGACGCCATGACAGGGAACAGGCAGATGAGCAACACTAGCATATCCTCAAAGAGCTCTTCGCAGTGGCAGAGAACTACAATAAAATATACTCTGCCAAAAGTACTCTGCCAAAAGAAATACAAGCATGGAAATTCACGAAAGGCTTCCAAATGAGGGGATGCTTAAGTGAAAAATCTGAAATACCCAAGACAAGAGGTAAGAATGTTCAGATCAAGAAGCATCTAAATGATTTGAAGTCTTGTGAGAGCATGCCATGTTTTAAAAAGCTATCCACAGACATCAGTGTGGCTGGAGGAAAATGTAGGGAAGCGCTGAAGACTTTGAGGGGCCAAATCACAAAGAGCATTGTCTGCTATTTTCAAGAGTTTGAAGTTTGTCCTTTGGCCAGGAGAATTCATTTCAAGGTTCTTCACTGTCATGTGGAGTTGGCACTCTTTGGGGCAGGGCTGGGAAAACAGAGAGTTTAATAAATAGACTTATGATCTTACACTGGACTATTTTGCAGACATTAAAATATTGTTCTAAAAATAAGTTAAATAACATGTTTGTCAATTATCTGCCTATTCTCTCTCAACCTCTATGATCCTGGGTTTGGGGTAGACAACTACATTTTTAGGTTCTGTTACCAGCTTGCTTCCTGTTAGGTTGTGTCAATGAGAGGGAATGAAAATAATTTAGAAGGCAGAAGAGAGGAAAAGGACTTCCTTTCTTTTTTTCCATTTCCTATCAGTTTTTTCTTCAGTAGCAAAGGCAGATCCATTTTCCAGTTTCTTTTGTACGTCCAGACCAGACCAACCTGTGTTATTACCTCTCAGAGATCTGAAAAACCATCTTATAGCAGCTGGGCTGTTAGGTACTTTTCTTTGGATCTCCTAGACTTCAGAAAAAGTAGTGGATTCCTGAATCTACTAATATCTGTGCTACATCAACATCCTCATATTTGTCTCCTTTTTAATTCTATCTTCCAATAATAGTTTAACCAATTGCCAATTTAAAAAACCCTCCATTTGAAATAGCCAGTGTAGGTTCTGTTTTCCAGTCTGGATTCTGACATAGTATGAGTAGCCCATTCTTAGAAGTTTTGCTTCCTATCACCTCAACTTCAGATTCTGCTGATTTTAGATGCTGCCTTAGCAACATTCCTTCCCAGGGAAGGGAAGCTTCCATCAAAAGACCTAACAATGCTTCCCCTGAACTGGATTTTGATACTGATACCCAAGTATTTACAGGTGTTTATAACAGAGATCCAGGAGACAATGAAGGAAGTTATTATACTGTCAGGGGTGATTTATCGCAATTATGAAGAGGAAACTGGGTTAATGCTACACAGTTAGAGCAGGAAGAACTTTGCCTTAAACTCAAGTGATTTTCTGGAAAACTTCTTAAACTTCCATCCAACAGTAAAAGTTGACGAGTAACAAAAATAAGGAAATAAGGACACGATCACTGAGGACACAGTCCCTTCAGGAACGAAGATTTAGGTAAACTTCAGACAGCCAAAGTGCTGGCAGAGGGCAAAGGGGACATGAAACAAGCAAGAGAACAAGGAAGAAAAAAGTATAACTATAGTCTTATTATAGAAACAACACAGAGACAAGCTGATATGCATTATTTCCTACTTTTTGTGTGTGCGTGTGTATATATATATGTGTGTGTGTATACACACACACACACACACATAAAATACATATATATATTTTACAAATACTGACTAAATTTCCCCTCCCTCCTCAGTTCCCCTATTATTTTCTATAAGGATTCTTGTCAGCTAACTTTTTTGAGTTTTTAGGTAACCGAATACCCAGGCAAGAATGTATTCAAACGGAAACAGAATTAATAACACTCTAGTGAAGGACGGAGTGGACACAGGGACTTTTGGGACTTTGAGTCTAACATTTTTCAAGAGATGGTGAAAATGCCATTTGGATGAATAGTTGCTTCTCACTAGAAGGAAGCACTGAGTTGTTACTGGTGTTTTACGTAAGTTTAAATATACCTAGAAGGCAGTGTATAGATGGTGTGTAACCAAAGGGGCGGACTTTGATAGCTATTTTTATCTCAGCTTCACACCCTCTTTTTTATCCTCTGCTCTTTAATACTGGGACTTGGGGTTACACTCTCTTGATATCTGGGTTCTTATTATATTCTTTTAGCGGGAGATGTTAGGGGGAAATTCACTGGCACTAGGACTGATTAGAAGCTTCCATTTTGCTTCCAGTTCCTATCAGTACTGCTTCAGGAACAGAGAGTATCTCCAGGGCAACACCAAACACACTGTGCCTCCAAGGTCCAAGCACCAGCCGTTCTTGGTGGACCAACCATTTGGGGTGATCGGCTCCTCTCACATGTCTGGGAACCCGTCGAGATGTCCCTTCTCTGGGGTCCTGGAATCTAAATCACACTTCTTACCTTTACTTCCCTCCATCTTAGGAAAGGCAGATGCTTCCTGCATAACTCATATCTGGATTTCCTCAGAATCCTGCAGGCTTCCAACATTTGACTAACTACTTTCCTATTTGCAATACTTACTGTGAGTTCTGTGTTCCTTTGTTAGAACTTAACTAATGCAAAAGGCGAAGGCTAATAGGATTGAAAGGGATTGTTTCAAGGAGGATATCTCACAGATCAGCACTACAGATATAAATAGGTGCTTACATGATACACGTCTAAGGTATGACACTAGTACAGAAAGTTGATAACAGAAATATATATGGGAAAAATCTACCTATTGCATACTAGGGACTATAATTAATAGTAATACCATACTAGAACCACATAAATACTAGGGACAAATAAAAAAAAATATTATCCCTGGATAATGAGATTCTGGGTGATTTTGTTATTTCATTTCCCTATGTTTTCTAAATTGCCTACTCAAGACTATCTCAATTCCATAATCTGGATAAAATGAAAATGATGATAATAACACATTAGGTGCTAGGAATCAAAGTGGCCTCTGTTTTTGGTGCCTGGAAATTCTTGTACATTATTTCACAAAGCATAATCTATTGAGTACGTGTACTAAATTCACCTGGGATGCTAGTTTAAAAGAAAAAAAATCTTTGATCTCTCTCTCTCTCCAGAACCCATGTCTTTGCATTGTGCCAGGAATCAGAATTTTTAACAAGGTGCCCAGGTGATTCTTATGCATATATTAAACTTGAGATCCTTCTCCCTAATGTGTTCATTTCCTGCAAAGTTATACACACAAGACCCATCTAGATGTCAACCTGACATTTTAGGGAAGGGTCAAGTACAATAAATGCATTATTAACCAAACTTCATTTAGACCGTTTGTCACCATACTGTATGCTCTCTGTTCCTTCTGTGAGACTTACTGAAGTATGCTCATGTCATACTGAATGCTCCCATATAGGACACTACTATTTTGTACCACCATATATTTTGACTAACTGTTGAGTTATTTGCATTCCAAGATGTATTTGTTCTCATTCATGATTATGTTCCTTGTAAACTGATAAAATATGAGTGCAAAAAATGAGTTATTTCATGAATATAAATGTGAATGAGTAAGAATATGTAGAGTTGAGTGGCTAAAGAGGTTTCTATAAGATCAAGTGTGGGAAAGCCATCTGAAAATATTGGGTGGGGGAGTCAAAAAACATAGGTTACTAAAGTTTGCCTTATAATTCCTTTAGATTAGTGCCCCACATTAAAAAAAAAAAAAAAAACACACCTGATGTTGTAGAAGATACATTAGGGCTATTGTTTTACCAAAAAAAAAAAAAAAAAAAAAAAGATGTGAAACTCCAAATAGATTGACATTCAAATAAAAGTTCTGTACCCTTCAATCAAAATATTGGTGAACAAATGTACCTTTATTTTAAAAAGAGTTTCCTTTTTCAATTAATAGATCAAATACCTTTTTAAAAAGTTCTCTTTTTCAATTAATAGATCAAATACATATAAAAACCCCAAAGCTTCGGATAAGGGGGTTTGCTTTATTTTCAGAATGATTTCAATATAGATGAGAATCCCTTGGGCTGCTTTAGAGGCTTTTGGTCTGATTTTGGATCTGAGACAGACGAAGAAATTGGTTTTGGCTTCATCAGGCGTATAGAAAGAAGAGACAGCACCACGCTCTTCTAAGAGATATTTTACTCTAGCTTAAAATTAAACTGCAGAGGTAAATTGCAGGACTATTGGGAGAAAAGTAATCACCATTGGAATTCTTTGTGTATGTATGTCATTTGTCTATCCTATTCCCCAAATAGAAACCTAGAATCCTAGGAATGCAATTTTTACAGATCAACATTCAACTGAATATAGTGTATTTCTTTTATTCCTTAGGAGATAATACTGTTTAAGCATTTTCATTGTCAGCCATTTCAATACTTCATCGTATACTCCATGTCAGACACTTCAGGAGATTAGAAACTTGAGGGTTTAATTTGATTTCCAAACTTTTAAAAATTATATTCTGAAAATGAGTTAAAGGTAAAACATGGACATTTAAACGAATGTATTTGTATGAGAGAGAGAGAGAGAGTGAGTGTGTGTGTGTGTGTGTGTGTGTCTTTTCAGAATTGAAAATGAATAAAATACTGCTGATTTTGGTTGATTTGTAAGAGTTGTAAAATTAGCACTGGGATTTTAGATTAGAAAGCATCTATTAAAATGAAAGAGACAGGGATTTTCTAATGCAGATTCACAGGATTAGGTTTAAAAATGGGAAAATGTCATGAATACCATATTAAAAGAAATCTAATAATCAGAAAAGCCTAGTTGTGACATGAATATTTTAGGAACTCAGTGACTTACTTTTGATTTTTGTTTCTGAGTTTCTTTTACACAGTTCATCAAAATAGAATCTTTTATAAGATATTTAAGCTAGAAAATGTACCCTTACTTTGGTTAATTCAATGAGAACTCAATGATGGGGTGAAAAAGAGAAGGCATTGAAGCAAAGCCCTTAGTCAAAGACGCGAGAAAAGAAGTGTGGGTGTGGGAGAAGATTCTTTGAAGACAAAGAAACACTGGTAGAAAAGTGTCGATTACACAACAAGTTTTAAGAGTTTGAATAAAGAGAGGTAAAAATGGTGAAAAAGTGGAGTTTTGGTTCAACTTTATGAAATATAAATTTTATTATGAAAGACTACATGTGAAATTAGTTGGCTATTAGATAAAGCATTTAATTATATACACATAAACCTACTTATAGGTGTGTACACATAAACATATAGACATCCCACACACATACAATACATATATACTCATATATACACACACACATACATTTATGTATACAGATACATATATATATTTATATCTTACTAACTGAAAACCAAAAGGTAAAATATAATAGCTGGTATATTCTTTGTCTGAATCCTGCTGACTATGTATAATTACCAACCCTGCAGATGCTTATGTTTTATTTCCAAGAATACTCCTTAGTACAACATTCTTTCATCCAGCATAGTAACAACTGAAAATATCTGTTTACTCCCCAATTATGACAGAACAATGAAAACTGATGCATAAGAGTATAGCTCTGATAGTCTGAAAATTCCTATAGCATGTTATGGATAACCAAAGTAATGGATGAAATTACATTCTGAATATTTTGAACTGCCTTTGTGTTCAATATGTTATTATACTTTAACAGAAGAAAATTGATAATCTGACTACAGCATATACTAATTTTCTATTGACCAAATTATAATACTCAGAACATACCATTTCCCAAATATGCTTCTAAACATCACAGATTGTAGTATTTTTATTGCTTATCATTTTGCTCCATTCTATTGCATACAAAGGAAGGAAACAACAATTTCCCTATAAAATGAAAAATAGAACAATTCAAATTTTAACAAATATAACAGAAATTATACATTCAAATAAATATTCTCTTCAAAACCTGGTGAAGAACTAAGGGGAAATGAAGTTGGGGCTTATTATTTAAAGTTAATACACTAATAAAGCTAGAGCCTCAAACATAAAAAAAAAAATCATTGTGGGCTCTCTCTATAATTATGTTTTAAAATTATATTCTTTTCAGAATCACTTTGCAAAAATTAGATATATCAAAGCTAGTTTCTATATTATCATGTTTCATTCTTTTTAAAAGGAATTCTGTTACATATGTAAGATGAATTTTGTTAAATAGGTAGGCATATGTATATATTTGTTATATTTTTTTCAAAATAAATTTCTAGTGAAAACATTTGTCTACATTTCTTTTATTGCTTTTATTTATATGAAGTGAATTTATTCTAAGTGGTTGTAGAGTTCATTATTGGATACCATAAGAGGGGCACTAAAAGAGACTTAGTGATATTCAGAGAACACTTCCCAGAAGACAAAAAATCTGGAATATGAATAATGAGTAAGATTTAGTATAATGCAAGTGTTAGTTTCTCTCTCTCTATTGATGACTACCTTCTAATATATTTGCATGCGATCTTTGCAATTCTAAGCTGTTTCCCTCTCAAACATGGCCTCTCCTTTCTTCACTGCTCATCAGACATGAAATTCAAAGATTGAAAGCCGCCTTGCTGTCAGCAAAACACTACTGAGTGGGTACTGAATCTGGGACAAGCTTTAAATGACTCCATTTACAATTCTGCATTTCAATTTCCACCCCAACTTCACTAACAAAATTATATGAGTCTACTAGATTTGGAGAAAATTAAGGGGCATTACTATGTATGAGGTAAGTGAGAGTGTGATGAAGAGCCCACTATTCCAAGCTTTGCAGGATCTCTTCTTATCACTGGATGGTATGTTTGAGGGTACTGGTCAGTCGCTGACAAGTAAGGGTGACAGGTACTGTTATCTCATCTTGTTAGTATCAATAAAATACACTACACCACACTTTGGGAAACAGTGTACAAGTTAGAGTGGTATTTCTTTTGCACTTCAAAAATACAAATCATTATTTATATTAAATTCTAATTTTAGACAGTTTGAATTTGTAAGGTTCCAGTGTAATTGGTAGAGACAGTAGTGGTTAATAATTTGGACTTTGGGGACCAATTGCCTGATTTTGAATACTGGTTCCACCATTATGTATCTCTGTAGTAATCGGCAAGTTATTCAATCTCTCCATATCTTAATTTCTTCATCTATAAAATGGAGATAATATGAATATCTACATCATAGGACTGTTGGGGATTAAAATAAGCATATATTAGTATATTTCTTACAGAGGACCCACACTAAATATAGGTAAACCCTTTATAAAAGTAAATAGTCATCTCTGAGACTCCATTTTCTCAGCAACAAAATGGAAATGCTGGCATCTATTTTGTTGAGAGAATTAAATTGAATATGCTAATGCAGACAAAAGTCCTTAGCATACTTGTAAGATGGGTAAAGACTCAGAGATGTCTCTCTCTCAGCATCCTTCAGTTGCCCAAGCTTTCCTTTGAACACTGTTGCCACTGTAGGAGTAGAGAGGGCAGTAGAATGAAAAATAGCACTGATAGGAAGTTGAACTTTGAACTGACTACTCAAAAGGGAGTGAACAAATTTGAAAAAATAAATTTTAAATTGAACATGTGTAAAACATTGGCAAATTTTAGTTTTTTCACTCTATCCAGAAAGACAGACACTCATAGAGTATTGTAAATCAAAGATAGTAATAATCGTAAAGTTTTACTCATCTGAATTGTGACATGAGATTTTGATTTCCCTATTAGAACAATTAGAACTGATGAATTTCTAAAAGTAAACATTTCTCATGCTTTTTATTTCCCCTTGTACAATACATAATCATGATGTTCTTTAACAATTCCGCAGTCTATCTTGGTTTACATCTTTGAAGGTGTGAATTTCTATTAGCACATTCCTTGAAAACATGAACAAAAAGATAAGCAACAGTTTTAGATTAGCAGAATTTTGATTTGTTTTTATTCCTCCCTGTCTCATGGTGCTGTATGAAAGTCTCATTTCCAATTGCACAGAATCTTGCTAGGGTTAAGGCTACACACTTGACACTCAGCAAAGTATTTTTCCTCAGTCATCTATTTTGTTGTTGCTTGGTTAAATGCTCAGGTTTCTTTGTATATTTACATTCTGCAAAGGGCACTGTAAATCTATATGTGATAGCTTCCAGGTGAAACTCACAACATCAATAAAAGGATGTTATGTCATCTGTGAATTAAGCAGCAATTGGCTTTAGCCATTACTCATTAAAGTGCAGCATTTTGTCATTCTCTTTGATACTAGAGGATGTTCAGCTGCTTGTAATTGACAGATAGGTTTAATTTGTACTGCTTACAGTGCAATAAGTAAAGCAATGAAACGGTCTGCTTTTTTTAATTGGACAACAACCTTTGCTTAGTCACAAATACAGGGAGTTGCTGAGGTTAGAAAAGAATTATTTCTTTGATTTCAATTAAATTTCTTAAAGTGTTCACTGAGGTAGAATCATTCTTCATTTAGATACAGCAATATTTCTAAAGAAATGTTAATTTGTCATCTTATCCCCAAACTAGAAATCACAAAGACTGTTATTTCAGAAACAGATTTATTTTCTTTTTATTTTTACTTCAAACTAATACATGAAATTCAGATTAAAAACAAAGTGCAATTTCCAAAAGACTGTATTATATATAAACCTCAAAAGGTGTTTTTAAATGTTTCTGAGAATGCAAGTGTCTTTCCTTTATGTCTATCAAGCTTCAAGAAAAAATAAAGACAAGATCGGAAAAAATTACTCGTCTTTATACTGAAATCCATAATGTCAAAGCTGCAGTTTGTGCCAAAGGAAAGAATGTAGCCTAGTGGAAAAAAAGCATCACTTCTCTCGCACTCCTAGGGCACTGGCCAACCAAGTCCTGTTGTCTGCCCAGGCTGGGCCCAGGCAGATGGGCCAAGGGTCTCTGCTTAGAGAGATGCTTGGGGAGCCGACAGCTCACTCTCCCCATGGACCAACTTGACAGGGGCTGGGGATTTACTTTGCCATTGTTTAGGTAAAAAAGGGAATTGTGGTCTCCTCTCTGCTTTGGCATTCCCTAGACAAGTGACATTGGTCAATTTTCCCAAATTCAGATTTAGTTGCCCTACCTGTAAGATGAGGGTGGGTTGTACCCAGTTTTAAAACATTCTCTGATTCTTCAATACAATATATTAAAATAAAATCAAACTATTAAGAAACAGAAAATTGCCTCAGTTCAGTGCTTAAAGTACAGTACTTCCCAGAGTACCAGCAGTATTATATTTTCTCTAGAGTTATTGTTTTTTTTCTTGCCTTCTTGAGCTTATAGAAGACAGCGATGAAAAGATCAGATGGGTAAATATTAGTGTCAAGTATAAACATTCTATCAGTCAAATGATCGGTATTACTTTCCTGGCTGCTAAAACAAATACTATACTGTGGGTTAGCTTGCACAATGGGAATTTATTGACTCACAATTTTGAGGCTAAAAGCCCAAAACTGAGGCATCAGCAATGTGATACTTTCTCCCTAAAGACTGGTGTTCTGGGGCTGGCTGCCTACAATCCTTGGACCTTGATTTTGCTGACATGTGGCAATGAACACAGTGGCGGCATCTTTCTTTTCTGGGCTCTGCTGACTTCTGGCTTCTTCCCATGGCTTTCTCTCTGTCTGAATTTCATTCTTCTTATAAAGGATTACAGTAATTGGGATTAAGGTCTGACTTGATTCAGTTGGGCCACACCCTAACTAAAATAACATCTTCAGGATAATCTTATTCATAATGGGTCCACACCTGCCAAAATGTAGTCCAAGACCATGTCCAAATTGGGGTACAATTTCAATCCACTCCAAGATTTTATAAGCATTCAGCAAAACAGGGCATGAAAACACATGGCAACTGAGAGGTCTGGATGTATTATGTCCCCCCAAATGTCAGATTTTTAATGCAGTCTTGTTGGGGCAGACATATTAGTATTGATTGGGTTGGAATCCTTTGAGAGTTTCCAGGGAAAAGTGACATGATGAACTGTGGGTGAAACGTTTGATTGAATTATTTCCATGGAGATATGGACCCTGCCCATTCAGGGTGGGTCTTGATTTAATCACTGGAGTCCTGTAAAAAAAAAAGCACCTGAGAGTGACATTTGAGAGAACAGCCAAGAGAGACATTTTGAAGATGGCCACTGAAAGCAGCCTTTTTTTTTTTTTTTTAAATTAAAGTCAGTTTTATTGAAATATATTCACATATCATTCAATCATCCATGGTGTACAATCAACTGTTCACAGTACCATCATATAGTTATGCATTCATCACCACAATCTATTTTTGAACATTTTCCTAATACCAGAAAGAATCAGAGTAAGAATAAAAAATAAAAGTATAAAAGAACACCCAAATCATTCCCCCCATCCCACTCTATTTTTCATTTAGTTTTTGTCCCCATTTTTCTACTCTTCCATCCATACACTAGATAAAGGGAGTGTGATCCACAAGGTCTTCACAATCACACTGTCACCCCTTGTAATCTACATTATTACATAATTATCTTCAGGAGTCCAGACTGCTGGGTTGGAGTTTGGTAGTTTCAGGTATTTACTTCTAGCTATTCCAATACATTAAAACCTAAGAGGTGTTATCTCTATAGTGCATAAGAATGTCCACCAGAGTGACCTTTCAACTCCATTTGGAATCTCTCAGCCACTGAAGCTTTATTTCATTTCATTTCATGTTCCCCTTTTGGTCAAGAAGATGTTCTCAATCCCACGATGCTGGGTCCACATTCATCCCCGGGAGTCATACCCTGCATTGCCAGGGAGATTTACACCCCTGGGAGTCAGGTCCCACGTAGGGGGAAGGGCAGTGAGATTACCTGCCAAGGTGGCTTAGTTAGAGAGAGAGGGCCACATCTGAGCAACAAAGAGGCACGCAGGGGGAGACTCTTAGGCATAATTATATGCAAGTTTAGCCTCTCCTTTGCAGTAACGAGCTTCATAAGGGCAAGTCCCATGACAGAGGGCTCGGCACACCAAACCACCAGTCCTCAATGTTTGTGACAACATCAGCATCACTCTAGGTGAGGATGTCCAACACTTCCACACTTTCCCCCAACTCCTCAGAAGGGCCCTGTAAATACATTTTTATTCTCTGCCCAAATTATGAAAGCAGACTTTTGCTAGTCCAGAGTTTGCCTGGAAGAAACTAAGAATACCCCCAGACACCTACAGAAAAACACCCTGGGAGAAAGCCATTTTGAAACCTGAACCCCGGAGCAGATGCCAGCCAAGTGCCTTTGCAGCTGACAGAGGTTTTCCGGATGCCATAAGTGTTCTTCAGTGAAGTTACCCTATTGTTGATGCCTTTGTTTGGACTCTTTCATGGCCTTAGGACTATAACTTTGTAACAAAATAAACCCCCTTTATAAAAGCCAATCCATTTCTGGTATTTTGCAAATGGCAGAATTAGCAAACTGGAACAGCAACAAAAATCCCAAAATAAATTTAATTGCTTATCCCCAAATAAGGAAATTAGTTAGGCTTTGATTTTAAAGACTTTTCAAACATTACTAGATAAATTAAAAAACAATACAGGCATACGTCGGAGATATTACTGGTTCAGTTCCAAACTGCCTCAACAAAGCGAATATTGCAATAAAGTGAGCCACACAAATTTTTGGTTTCCCAGTGCATATAAAAGTTATGTTTACACTGTATAGTAGACAATTAAATGTACAACAGCAATATGTCTAAAAAAAGCAATGTACATACCTTAAATTAAAAATACTATATTGTAAAAAATGCTGACCATCCCGAGCCTTCAGCGAGTAGTAATCTTTTTGCTGGTGGAGGGTCTTGCTTCGATGCTGATGGCTGCTGACTGATCAGGAAGGTAGTTGCTGAAAGTTAGGGTGACTGTGGAAATTTCTTAAAATAAGACTACAGCGAAATTTGCTGCATCAATTGACTCCTCCTTTCACAAAAGATTCTATAGCATGCAATGTTGTTTGATAGCATATCACTCACAGTAGATCTTTCAAAATTGGAGTCAATCTTCTCAAAACCTGCTGCTGCTTTATCAAGTTGATGTAATATTCAAAATCATTTGTTGCCATGTCAACAATGTTCACAGCATCTTCACCTTGAAAAGATTACATCTCAAGAAACCACTCTTCGCTCATCCATAAGAAGCAACCCCTTATCTGTTAGTTTGATCATGAAATTCAGCAATTCAGTCACAGATTCAGACTCCATTTCTAATTCTAATTCTCTTGTTATTTCCACCACATTGCAGTTATTTCCACCACATTGCAGTTATTTCCTCCACTGAAGTCTTGAATCCCTCAGAGTCATCTATGAGGTTAGGAGTCAACTCATTCCAAACTCATGTTAATGTTGATACTTTGACCTCCTCCCATGGATAATAAATGTTCTTAATGGCATCTAGTATGGTGAATCCTTTCCAGAAGGTTTTCAGTTTACTTTGCCTAGATCCATCAGAGGGATCACAATCTATGGCAACTATAGCCTTATGAAATGCATTTCTTAAATAATAAGACTTGAAAGAAGAAATTATTCCTTGAATCTTGGGCTGCAGAATGCATGCTGTGTTAGCAGGCATAAAAACAACATGAATCTTGTTGTACATCTCCATCAGAGCCCTTGGGTGACCAGGTGCATTGTCAATGAACAGTCATAGTTTGAAAGAAATCTTTTTTTTCTGAACAGTTCTCAACAGTAGGCTTAAAATATTCAGTAATCCATGTTGTAAACAGACGTGCTGTCATTTTGGGCTGACAGCTTTGTTGTCCCATTTTCAGAGCACAGGGAGAGTAGATTAAGCATAATTCTTAAGGGCCCCGGGATTTTCAGAGTAGTAAATAAGCTTTGGCTTTAACTTAAAGTCACCAGCTGCATTAGCCCACAACAAGAGAGTCAGCCTGTCCTTTGAAGTTTTGAAGCCAAACACTGACTTCTCTAGCTTTGTAAGTCTTAGATGGCATCTTTTTCAGACAGAAGGCTGCTTCATCTACGTTGCAAAAATGTTGTTTATTATAGCTACCTTCATCAATTATCTTAGCTAGATCCTGTGGATAACTTGCAGCTTCTACATCAGCTCCTGCTGCTTCACCTTACACTTTTATGTTATGGACGTGGCTTCTTTCCTTAAACCTCATGAAACAACATCTTCTAGCTTCAAACTTTTCTTCTGCAGCTTCCTCACCTCTCTCAGCCTCCATGGAACTGAAGAGTGCTAGAGCCTTGCTCTGGATTAGTCTTTAGCTTGACGGAATGTTGTGGCTGGTTTGATCTTCTATCTAGACAACTAAAACTTTTCCATGTTAGCAATCATGCCATTTTGCTTTCTTATCATTTGAGTGTCCACATGAGTATCTCAAACGAGTAGCACATTTCATTTCCTTCAAGAATTTTTCTTTTGCATTCTCAATTTGGTTAACTGTTGTGCGTCAGAGGCCTAGCTGTCAGCCTATCTCAGCTTTTGACATGCTTCCTTACTAAGCTTAATTATTTCTAGCTTTAGATTTAAAGTGAGAGATGTGCAACTCTTCCTTTCACTTGAATACTTAGAGGCCATATTGAAATTGGCCTAATTTCAATACTATTGTGTCTCAGGGACTAGGAAGGCCTAAGGAGAGGAAGAGAGATGGGGGAACAGCCAGTCGTTCAGTGTCAGAACACAAGCAGCATTTACTAAATTGGTAGCATTACAAGGGTGTGGTCTGTGGCATCCCAAAACTATTACAATAGAAACATTGAAGATCATTGATTACGGATCACCATAACTGATATAATAATGAAAAAGTTTGAAATATTGTGAGAATTACCAAAATGTGACAGTCACAAAGTGAACACATTCTGTTGAAAAAATTGTGTCAATATCCTTGCCCAACTCAAGATTGCAACAGACCTACACTTTGTTTAAAAAGAAAAAAAAAGCAATATCTACAAAGCCCAATAAAGCAAAGTGCAAAAAAACCAAGTATACCTCTATTTTGTAATGTACTACTAAGAGTATATCAGTATTATTGGTTCCAAATTAATTGGAAACCAGAAATAAATTAAAAAGAAATATACCTAAAGTACCTTCACAAAACTCTACTGGGTAGCTGTTGACCCCACAGTGAAAGGGACTACAAAATTTATTTTTGTGCCTATCACAATTGTAGGAAACAATGAACAGCTATATACAGAATATTCTTTAAAAATACTGCTCTTCATAAAATTCACCTAACTGCTTATGCATAATTCAAATAAGTAGATTTAAACTAGAATACAATTACTGTAGAAACAAGATTATTTCATAAACTCCAGGCTGTAGAGAAAACTACAATACAATAGAAAGCCAACTGAGTTAAAGCTTTATATTTTGGTTAAAAATGTATGAATTTATAGAACATGACTATTAAATCTATTTTTCACCACCAATAATAGCAGTACCTGTATATGTAAAATTAATATTTAGAAATATTTTCATGATACACTATAAGGATGTGATTCTCAAAGAGATTTAAATTTATGTTTTTCATACTAGGTACATTAGTGGAGAAAGAAGTCAAATATATTTCTTTAAAATGTTGAGAATAAAAATTTTCTTTAATCAAAAAATCCAATTAACCAGAACATTCTAATTCCTGAGGAACTCAAATAATGAGGCATGCTAATATATGGGGAAAACACTAGTTCTGGTTTTCATTGTATGGATTTTGTGTACCTTCTTTCTCATTACATCTCCTGTTTCTACAACAGTTCCTACCAAAGTGTATCTGCTTAACTAATGCTGGTAATTGCTGTTCTCAATGTTAATAACAATATTATCATTATTATTGTCATTATTATTATTACTATTATCATCATTTCCAGAGCTCAGTAAATATTTGTTAAGAGAACAAGGGAATGGAAATTAAAATGAAGATTTTATATGTTTCATATAGGTATAATTCAGTGCCAAATAAAACTCAGAAGTGGCCCAGATTTGGCATTCCCTGGTTCCTACATGACAAGTTTTTAAAGATTTATTTTCAAAAAGGTATATATGGCTGCAACACCTTCTGTTCAGATTAAGAAGACAAAATCTGGAGTAGTCAAGTATGTCAAAGATTTTGACATGCTCTGACCTCCATGTAGAATACAATCATATAACATCGTTTTTAACATCATTGAGTGTATTTTGGTTGTTCTGCTAAAATGTAATTATTCTGGCAAAGATGAAAATAATATTGTGTTTTAGATGTATTTTATTGTAGAATTGTTTTGGTGCGTGCGTGTGTGTGTGTGTGTGTGTGTGTGTGTGTGTGTGTGTGTGGTGTGTGTACAGTCTTGTATAATCAGTGCTATTTCATATCCTTGTGCCTCGAAGGGAAAAATAATTTTATAAATCTAAAAACTAAATCAATAAACAACACATGCTATATAAAGCATTCAAACACAGATTGAGCAAAGACATGTCTATCAGTGAATCCCTTTTACTAAAATAAATCGTGGTCATTGATATACAAGAAGACATATTCTTTTAATGACCTAGTTGCAAGTAGAATGCAATTTAGAAACCTTTGAAAGATATAGTAACCATTTTGGCCTAAGAAATTACTTTTAGCTCACTAAAGAATTTACTATGAAGAACTTATAAATATGTGTGTGAGAGTATTGTGTATCTCATGTAAAACCAGCACTATTGCACTTATATCTTGATTATTGTTTTAAAAAACTGGGAATATTTTTCTTAAAAGACAAAACTTCAGCTCCATTAAGGCCAGGGAACAGAGTTATCTCAGTTCTAACAGAATTTCAAGAGAGTCAGAACCCAAATTTGACTTACATATTCCATTTTCTGAGAATTCCCTTCCCCTCCTTTCTTATTCTTAAAATCCTATATCCTGTCACCTTTTTTTAAGCCTTCATGAGTCCTCCCAAGCAAAAATTCTAACTGATGTAATGAAATAAGAAAGAGTTGGGTTCTATTACTTATTATCTAATTATTAACCTTGTGATTTTGTGTGAGCTACTCAACTTCTCTAATCTCAGTTTCTTATAGGAAGACTAATGATACTTATCTCTTAATATAGTTATGAAATTTAAATGGGTTAAATTCAATAAAGTATATTTATTCACTGAATAAATTTTGTCAGTGTTTGCATTATACCACAACATTTTATAATAATCTCCAGTTTAATATTTACTGTCCTATGTCATATAGTTTATGTAACTGCATTCTTTGCTAAAAATGGGATTATATTGTGAACCAGGAATTTCCCTTAAAAACCTATGAATTCCCATTGTTTATGCATAACATAAATGCCTACTATGAGACACACATCCACAGACCCCTACTCTTCCCACACACACTTTATATTGTTTTTCTTATTGAATGATTAAGGTAGAGCAACTGATTGGAAATTATAGAAATTAAACCTCCTATCAGAACAATGAAACCATGAAATGAAATAACACATTTAAAGCACTTAGAAGAGTGCTTGGCATAGTAAGTATTCAATAAATGTTTTTGTTATTATTGTATAATGATCTGTGATAAACAGATATTAACCCTAAGGGAACCTCAGGTAGGAGAGATTACCTTTAAGGATTAGAGAAGGAATCACCACAAAGGCTAATACGTGATCTGAATCCTTAAGGATGAGTAGGTGGTTATCAGATCCTATTGAGTGTTGTTGGGTAAAAACATCACATCTTTTAAACAAAAATATTTGCAAATAGAACATATTAAGTATCTCTCTTTGCCTTGAAAATCCAACAAGCTGATAGTAATAAAATGTCAATGGGAGGAAATTAACTTGGAGATATTTTACCATTGGATTATAAGTATGCTTTCTCAAATAGAAAGAAGGATAATATATTAATGCAGCATTAAAAAAATATGAGATAGAAATCTGGTCAAAATCCTATTCTCAAGCTCCATCTTCATTTCCTTCTCTTACTTGAGTCATTCCTTAATTCTGGTGGCATTTTGAAAATAATTTCAGGGTGCCATTTAAATCCCCCAATTTTCTTCATAATGCAAATAAACTATGAAAACCAATGAGGTAACATAAGAAAGTATGACAGCAAAGCAAGGATGTGTACTATGTGGAATATGAAATAAAGCCTATCTTTATTATATCCTGAAACAGATCAGAAAGCATCCACACTATATCCAGTCAATGAGAAATGGTAAAGGTTATTAAAATCCACGGATAAGTACCAAATTATTCTGCATTTGTGTCTGCAAAATTGTGATACATTAGAAAGTCATCATCATCAAATGGATTGTGGCTTAATCCTTAGTCATTAAGAAACCACCACCACCACAAAAGCAAAGTGAACCACAATTTATGAAAACAGATTCTGCTCCATTCACTGGAAAGAACTTTAAATGGAAAAATTCAACAAGATTTTAAATATCAAAATATCAGGAACGCCTTTCCATCAACCATATCCCTTTCCAATGAGAGATTTTTCAAAGTCACCAAAAGGTCTAGATTTGGGAAAGTCACTTTCTGAGATTCTCATATTCACTTGTAAATTCTGTGCTAGAGGTCCCTTTAAATTGAAAAAAAAATCTAGGATATTAAGTGAAAAAAGAAAAATGAAATGGCAGTTGGCCATGCCTTAATGATTTAACTTGGCATCTGGTCAAATGACCTGGGCAAATGTTCCTTTGAAAAATGTCATGGAATTTTTATTAATGATGAATATTTAAGATCTCAAACCAGACTCATCTTGAAGAAAACTACTTTAGCAATCTAGGTTCTGTCAAAACTGGGTTTTGAAGACTTGACCCTCATATTAGCCAAACTAGTTCTGCATGTAAATGTAGTAGGAATCACCTTTCCTTCAGTCATCCCAATTCTTGTGTTGAATGTGTACAAACCTGCACAAAGATTGAGGAAATCTTACATTTATTCTTCAGAAAACTGAGAACTGCCATTTGGTTGCTTATTTTAATGCTTAATTTTGTGGACTTAAAATTTGCATACTTTTACTTCATAAGCTATGTAATGTTTAGGAATTGCTAATTTCTCAATGACTCCAGATTCCAAATATCCTGCTACTAGGGGAATTTGGATGAATGTAAAATAATATTGTGAGTGAAAAAAAGCCTAAATAGTTTTGTCCTCAATTGAATAAAAATCTTGAGTAATAACAATAATTACAACAATGATAATGTAATTCTTAACATTTTTACTTTTCTCATAGCTAACATTTACCAAACGGCAAGCATTTCATTGTCTTAAAGCTTTTCATGAATTTTCTGTTTTACAGTTTCTGTGTGCAACTGTATGAGAGATAATGGCAGAAGGTCATGGTGCTAAGAAATGATGGACCCATAATTCAGTAATTTGATTTCTGAAAGCATCAAAATCTTTATAGGGGTACAAGTTTTGGTATGTGAAAGACCTGGGTTCAAATCCCAATGCTACCACTTATGAGCAGTGAAACTTCCTGCAACTTATTTAAGCTAACTATGCCACAGTTTACTTATCTATAAAATGGGGATAATAGTCATATCTATCTCATAGGATTGCCATGAGGATTATAGAAAAGGATATACATGATGTTCTTAAATGACTACGGCACATATCACTCTAGATATTATTTTCATCATTATTTCCTATTTGTTACTTTATTTGCCTTTAGAAACTATTTTTAATAACTGTAAGACAGTTGTTACATCTTACATATTACTGGAATAAAATCAACTACTTAGGATTTATCATAGGTTACCACAGTTTGAAAAGATAAGATTTATGGTATGTCAAATAATCAAGATATTCCTGCTTCAATCATACATTATTAGGAAATAAAATAAAAAATACATTCCTGACTATCAAAACAAAGTTAGTTATAATAATAACAAAATGATAATACATAAAGGTTAAATTTTATAAAAATAAAGCAATTATATATATCCAAAATTGGGTTGGTTCTACATATGCTTTATAAAAGGAGCAATGGAGGGAAAAATGTGAAGGCAAAACATGCTTATTAAGTGTTGCCAATGTGTTAGACTCAACAGTAGCTTTTGGTATACCATCTTGATACTTTCCTCTCACTTTTTCTTAACCCTGTAAACACCCATCACCACATCATGTGAATTCATTTCCAAAATCTATTCACTTCTCTACATCTCTACCATCAAGTTAATCCAAGCTGCCATTATCTCTCACTTTTATCACTACAATTACATACCAAGCAGTCTACCTTCATCCACCTTGGTTACCCTCTAATTTGTTCTCCACATGCATAAAAAATAATTTTTTGAAGATCAATCTGATCATATTATCTCCTCTTCTTTGATTCTCTCTACCCTTAAAAACTTTCAATGGATTCTCGTTATCTTAAGATAAAGATAAGTATGTACATCATACTGACTACCTCTCTGGGCTCACCTGAGACAACTCGAACCTGTTTTCCTTCTTTCTCTTTGGCTAACTGCCTCTATTTCAGTCTCGCAAATTGGCATTGCCCTCCTGATTTAGGCCTCTGCATATGATTTTCTCCCCCTGGAATGTTATTCTTACCCTTCTTCACCTGGTTAACACTGACTCATCCTTCAAGTCTCATTTAAATCATTAATCACTTTTTTAAAAAGTCTTCCACAACTTTTCCAATAGCACGATCCACATTGTAGCCTCTGAAATCACTTAAGTATCTCTCCTTCAAAATGATCATAACTGTTGTCATTGTACACTTATTTGCAAAACTATTTGATTACTGTCTGTTCTCTTCTAGATTGGATTAATAGCTTCTTTGTATTAAGTGTTCACTAAGTAGTAGACCTTGTTTTAATGTGCTTTATATACATTAGCTCATTAGAATACATATAGCAACCTGAAGAGTAAATCTTATTATTAATACCCCTTTATGGTTGAAAAATCTAAAGTATAGAAAAGATTAAATATATTGTCCAAGGTATAAAGTAACAGATCCAGGGTTCAAATCCAGCCTTTACATTCAGAGTACATTCTTTAGTCATTTCATTTGTTACCTTTTATGAGCCACAAAAGGTTTGATTTCATCACTATCTTATCCTCAGGAATGAGCACAGTGATTCAATGTGAAATGGTACTCTCTTATTAAAAGATGTTTTGGTATTATCTTTCAAAACTTTAAATGTACTTATATTTGACCCAGCAATTCTACTTCTAGGGCTAATGTTACATGTGCCTAAGGATATAAGTAGAAGGACATACATCACAGCATTGCGTGGAGTAGTAAGAGGCTGGAATGATGGCATAGCCAATTGGTAGAACACTGATTAAATACATAATGAAGTACCCATTCAAATGAATACACTACAGTCTCCAAAAAAAAGAATTAGAGGTAATTGTTGACATGAAATGATATCCAATAAATAGGATTAGGCAAAAAAGTGAGGAACAAAATAATGTGTATAGCTTATTACCACTTTAGTTTTCTAAGAACAAAAGTATACATATATGCACATATATATCCAGAATGTTTTAAAGGACACAATAAAATGGTAGCAATTATTTCCTTGAGAAGGAGGTAAGAGGAACTAGACATCAATATTAGGAGAAAATTAATTCTCAATGCACATTCTATTATAATGTTGGAATTTTACTCTGATAACATGCATTGTTTTTCTATTTCTAAAAGTATTTTAATCTGTCAGTTGAAGAACATAATTAACAGCTCAATGACATATATCAAAGAAAAGTTGTAAGGTAAGTTGCTAAACCTCTTGTGCAGAATGAGTCTATCATTCTTCCTCAAGGACTAATTTACCAGAAATGAAGCAACATAGCTTAAAATCTTAAATTAAGGCTTTATGTATGTATACTGGAAGAGGGAAACAGACTCTCTAACATACATTTTAGAAAGTAACTGGTGCTTCAGTTAACGAAGATGACAATGGAAGATGTTCCAAGGTGCTATTCCACAGAATCTTTGAACACGAGCAAAAGGAGGCAGAGCCATCTATGTCAGAACTCCAGAAAACATTTAAAGTGTCACAGTAACTGGTGAGTACTGAATCAAGAAAATATAGCTTTAAGAAACAGTAGGAGAAGCTCATGGTGCCCTTGCTGGCCCCTCCCCAGTGCAAGGTGGAGCAGCCCAAGCTCCCTTCCTGGGACCCTGGTCCTGTTCCTGAGGGAGCAAATTAACCCCTATCCACATATGCACTGCCTGTTATGTTGGTGCCACTCTATTGAGTGGCTGCCTGAAGGACTGAACCAGGAAACTCACCAGTGACTCATCCTCCCAGAACCTGACATTTAGGCAGAAGCAGCTTTTGGACAGCTAACATAGTGTAAGAAACAATTAAGTCTAAGTGGCCTGGAGCAAAGGATTACCTGTATTTAGTCATATAATTAAGCAACCAGAATGGCAAAGAAGTCTAAATCATAAGAAATTTGGGGACATTCAAATTCCTGTAAAATGTAGGGAAATCCTAAGGCCACAAACAAGCACAAGCCCAGGACAAGATGCAGGCTCAGAAAATACAGAAAGCACCCTGTACTTCACATTCACCTCAGGCCAATATTCTTGGTAGAAGAGCTAAACTCTGAAGGAGAGCACCAATCAAGGCAAAGCTCACTTTCAAAGACTGTGAAAACTACTTTTCATGTGTTATTTTTGTCAGCTCCTGTCACTCAGGGAGATCTATCATATCACTAGCTAGATACAAACTTAAGAAACAGAGAGCTCAGAGACTATTCCCAGACTTAATGTTTTAAAACATTAAGATGTAAAACGTGAAAGAAAAGATTGCAACACAAAGAAACATGAAATGATGGTCCATCCAAAGGAACCACATAAAATCCAGACACCATGACTGAAAAAGACCAGGCTTCAGACATACCAAAGACTTAAAAAAGATCCTCAGTGTATTCATGAAGATATAGGAAAACAAGGAGAAAGGACTAAAGCATATCAGGAAAACAGTGAATGAATAAAATGAGATCTTCATAAGGAGAGAAATTTTAAAAAGGCACCAAATGGAAGTTGTAGGGCTGAAGACCACTATACCTGAAATGAAATATCCCCTACAGGGTTTCAACAGAACACTGAACTTGGCAGAATAAAGAATTAGTGAACTCTAAGACAAGACAATTCAAATGATTCAGGCTAAGGAGGAGAAAGAAAAAAAAGAATGAAAAAATGTACATAATCTAAGAGACCTGTGGGATCCCCCAAGGATACCTGTATACACATAACGAGAGCCCCAGTAATAGAAAAAAGAATGAACGGTACAGAGGGAATACTGAAATAAACAATGGCAGAAAAATTCCAAAATTTAATGAGCGACATGAATAGCACATGAAAGAATCCCAGTGAAAAACAAACAGTATAAACTCAAGAGAACCACATCCAGATGATGTGGTAGTCAAACTGGCAAGTGCCAAGGACAAGGAGACAGTTCCAGAAGCTGAAACAGAAAAGTAATGTGTTACATATAAAGGAATCCCAAAAGAATTAAGTGCTGATTTCTCATCAGAAACCATAAAGGCAAGAAGACAGTAGGTGAAATATTAAAGTGCTGAAAGAACACAATTTTGTCATCGTAGAATTTTAAATCCAGTGAGGCTATCTTTCAGTAAGGAGATAGAGATTAAGACATTCCCAGATAAATAAGGCTGAGGGAGTTCATCACCACTATACATGCCCTACAAACAATGCTAAAGGGACTATGTCATACTGAAGGGAAAAGGAAGTAGACAGTAGATCAAAGAATAATAACAGGAAATCTGATAAATATAAATATTATGGAAAATTATGACAGCGAGTACTATTGTATTGTACTTTTTTGGTATTTAAATCCATTTTTACTTCTTACAGATTCTAAAGTGCAGATGCATAAAAAGCAATGATAAATCTATGGTTTTGTACTTAACAATGTGTAAAGATACAACTGGTAACAAGTACAACTAAAAGGTGGTGGGATGGAGGGATATAGAAAGAGTGTATATGTATGGTATGGAAATTAAGTATGTATCAAATCAGACAGGATTGTTCAAGATTTAGGTTGTTAAATTAAATCCCCATGGTAAACACAAAGAAAATACGTGAAAAATATTTCCATAAAAATGAGAAGTTTCAAAATCTAGGATAAAAATTAAATTAATATGAAAATAGGAAATCATGGAAGAATTGTGGGACAAAAATGGTACAAGAATTACAATGACCAAATAGCAAAAGGCAGAAGAAAGCCTGGAATTATTAATAGGTACTTCTAATGTAAAGGAATGAAACTCTCCAGTCAAAAGGCAGAGATTGGCAGAATGTACTAAATATGACTCCACTATATGCTCTTTAAAAGAAAGTCATCTTAAATTCAACTCAGTAGGATAAAAGTGAAAGGATGAAAAAAAATATATATATACACACAAAGCAATTAGTAGTCAAAAGAGAGATGGGATAGATATACTAATATCAGATAAATTGGATTTAAAGTAAAAAAAGTTATGAGGGACAAATAAGGTCACTATATACAGTTAAAGGAGTCAATTCAACAAAACTTCCATACACTTCTTTCAATAATGGATAGAACATCTAGACAAAATAGCAATAAAGAAAAAGACTTGAGAAACACTATAAATCAACTAGACCTAAAAGACAATATTTGGCCCATTTCACTTAACAGCAGCAGAATACACATTATTTCTAGTGCACAAAATCTTTCTCCATAAGCCATGTTAGGTCCAAACAAGTCTCAATAAATTCAAATATAATGTAATCATACAATGTATCTTCTCTGACCAAAACGGAATGAAGATAAAAATCAATAAGGAAGGGAGAACTGGAAAATTTACAAAGATATGGAAAATAAGCAACAAATTCTTAATAACTAACATATCCGAGTAAATCACAAAGGAAATTAGGAAATATCTTGAGGCAAATGAAAATGAAAACACAGCATACAAAAACTTATGGGATGCAACAAAGGCAGTGCTTAGAGGGAAGATTATAGTTCTAAATGCTTGCATTAAAAAAAAAAAAAGGAGAGAGAAGAAGGAGGGGGCAAGATGGTAGCATAGAGAGGAGTGGAACTTAGTTAGTACCCTGGAACAACTAGTAAACAACCAGGAACAACTAGTATATAATCTGGAATAACTGCTGGTGGACAACTGCAAATGTCCACACATCATACATGAACCTGAATTTGGAGGATCTATGCCTGAGATCGCAGCATAAAACCTGTAAGTAAAAACTGCAGAACCACGCCAGGAGCCTCCTCCTCCCATGGCAGGCTAAGCTGCAAAACCTCACTGTGGTAGAAAGCAGCACTCTCTGAGCAAGCAAATATAGCTCAGCCCAGCTCCAACCAGGGTTTTAATTAACAAATGTGGACTGCTCAATACAAGCTATAAACCACTAACAAGCAGACAGAGGCTTTTAGTAACGATTGACCTTAAAGAGCCAGAAGACTCCTCTGTCCTGGCAGGGGGAGCCCAGAAGACCAGGTGTTACCTTTGGCCGATGGGTAAAACTGGGGAACCGTGGCCTGGCTCTGAAAGGGGGCTTTCTGTCCCTTTTTTTCTTTCTCAACCTGAACAGCTCAGTGAAGAAAGCCTCAACCATTTTCAGTTCACAGCACTCTGACCCAGACAGGGGTGGAGATACAGAGTCAGAGAGACAAGGGAGCTATTTAAATGCAGATGATAACTCCCTAGGGGTGTATCATCCCTAAGAGGAAGGAGGTGGGGCCCAGCTCTACTACACATCTTCCCTTCAGAACAAGATCCCTGATCCTGGGGGAAAACAGCCAAAACAGAAACTAAAGGGAACAAACCTACTTGCACCAGGTGGGAGGAACAGGCTGACAGGTGCCACCTGCTGGGCAGGTTAGGAAAAGCAGAGCAGCTAGAAACCTCACAGGAGAGTCAATCTCTAAGACATACCTGCAGGGAGACTCTAAGATCTGAACCCATTCTGGTCTGGGAAAATCTGATTGGGGTAACCAAGGAAACCAGATGCCTAGACAACAGAAAACTACAATCTACACTAGGAAAAACAAATATATGGCTCAGTCAAAGGAACAAACCTACATCTCAATTAAGATAGAGTTGAGATATTGTTTCACTTTAATGAAACAATTTATTAAAGACTTTCAAAGAAATATAGTAAATCAAAAACCAATTCAATGAGTTTCAGGGAAGATATGGCAAAAGAGATGAAGGCTATAAAGAAAATACTGGGTGAACATAGTTAGAAATCAAAAGTTTGAAAAAACAACTAGCAGAATCTATGGAAATGAAAGGCACAACACAAGAAATGAAAAACACAATGGAGACATACACCAGCAGATCTCAAGAGGCAGAAGAAAACACTCAGGAACTGGAGAACAAGACACCTGAAATCCTACACACAAAAGAACAGATCAAGAAAAGAATGGAAAAATATGAGCAACATCTAAGGGAACTGAAAGACAACATGAAACACACAAATATACATGTCATGGGTGTCCCAGAAGGAGAAGAGAAGGGAAAGGGGCAGAAGCAATAATAGAGGAAATAATCAATGAAAATTTCCCAGCTCATATGAAAGACATAAAATTACAGATCCAAGAAGCTCAGCATACCCTAAACAGAACAGATCTGAATAGACCTATGCCAAGACACTTAATAATCAGATTATCAAATGTCAAAAGACAGAGAGAATCCTAAAAGCAGCAAGAGAAAAGCCATCCATCACACACAAAAGAAGCTTGATAAGACTATGTGAGAATTTCTCAGTAGAAACTATGGAGGCAAGAAGGAAGTACTTCAATAACTACTTTTAATAATGGATAGAACATCTAGACAAAATATCAATAAAGAAAAAGAAGACTTGAGAAACACTATAAATCAACTAGACCTAAAAGACAATATTTGGCCCATTTCACTTAACAGCAGCAGAATACACATTATTTCTAGTGCACAAAATCATTCTCCATAAGCCATATGTTAGGTCCCAAAAAGTCTCAATAAATTCAAACATGATGTAATCATATACTGTATCTTCTCTGACCACAATGGAATGAAGACAGAAATCAAAGGAGGAAGAAATGGAAAATTTAGGATAAAAATTATTTACTTAGGATATATTTAAGATACTGAAAGAGAAAAACTGCCAATGAAGAACCCTATATCTGGCAAAACTGTCCTTCAAATATTAGGGAGAGTTTACAATATTCTCTGACAGACAGCCAATGAGAGAGTTTGTGAACAATATACCTACATTACAGTAAATACTAAAGGGAGCACTACAGACAGATAGGAAGAGACAGGAGTGAGAGGTTTGGAACACAATTTTGGGCAATGGTAGCACAGCAATGTAAGTACACTGAACAAAGATGACTGTGAGTATGGTTGAAAGAGGGAGGATAGGAGCATGTGGGACACCAGAAGGAAAGAGGGAAGACTGAGACTGTATAACTCAGTGAAACCTAAAGTGCTCAACAATTGGGATAAAATGTACAAATACGTTTTACAAGAGGGAGAACAAATGAATGCAACTTTGCAAGGTGTTAAATATAGGGTGGTATTGGGGAAAAAATACCATCAATGCAAACTAGAGACTATACTTAATAGAAACATTGTACTATGCTTCCTTTAACATAACAAAGGCAACATACCAAAGTTAAATGCCTATAAGAGGGGGACATAAGGGAGGAGTATGGGATTCTTAGCATTGGTGATGTTGTCTGACACTTTTATTCCACTTTAGGCTAATTCTATCTTTCCTTTTGTTGCTTTTGCTGTCATTTTTTTTTCTTTCTTTTCCTTTGGTCTCTCTACCTTCTTTAACTCTTCCTCCTTCTTTGTGGAAGAAATGGAGATGTGCTTATAAAGATAGTGGTGACAGTGGTGAATACACAAATATGTGACTATACAGGGAACCATCGATTATTTACTTAGGATGGAATGTATGGTGGGTGAACACAACTGTCTTAAAAAATAAAAACGGGTTGATGAAGAAACCTTGAGGGCACTCTATTGAGTGAAATAAGTCAGACACATAAGGACAAATATGGCATGGTTTCACTGATATGAACTAATTATAATATGTAAATTCATAGACATGAAATATAAGTTACCAGGATATAGAACAAGGCTAAAGAATGGAAAGCAGTTGCTTATGATGAGCAGAATGTTCAACTAGGTTGAAATTAAATGTTTGGAAATGGACTGAGGTGATAGTAGCACATTGTGAGAATAACTAACAGTGCTGAATGGCATGTAAATGTGGTAGAAAGGGGAAATTTAGAGTCACATATGTCATCAGAAAGAAAGTTGGAGGTTAAAAGATGGGAATGCATTAAACAGTATATCTTGTGGTGGACAATGCTTGTGATTAACTATACAAATATTAGAAATCTCTTTCATAAACTAGAACAAATGTGTGATATTATAACTAGAAGTTAATAATAGAGGGGCATATAGGAAAAAATATACCTATTGCAAACTATGTACTACAGTTAGCAGTATTTTAACATTCTTTCAACAGTAACAAATGTACTACACCAATACTACGAGTCAATAATGGAGGGGGTGCGGTTAGGAGTATGGGAGGATTTGAATTTTCTTTTTTTGTCTATATTTTTCTGGAGTAATGAAAATGTTCTAAAAATTGAAAAAAAAATTGTGGTGATGGATACACAGCTGTATGATGGTACCACGGGCAACTGATTGCATACTTTGGATCTTTGGATAATTCTATGGTATGTGAACAATCTCAAAATTAAATTTTAAAAAAAGAAGAAAGATCAATTCAGAGATTTATCCTCACAAATGGAGGACCTAAAGAAAAAGAATACCAAACTAAAACTAAACATAATGCAAGCAGAATAAAGAAAATAAGAAATAACAGAGCAGAAATAAATAAAATAGAGAATACAATTAAAAAATAGAATCAATGAAAACAAAATTTAGTTCTTTGGAAAGATGAATAAAATTGAAAACATTTAGCTAGAATGAGAAAAAACATAAAGAGAGAGGAAGCAAATAATTAAAATTAGAAATAGTAGGGGAGATATTGCTATCAACCCCACAGAAATGAAAAGGATCATAAGAGAATACTATGAACAACTGTATCCCAATGAATTATGTATTGCACAATGAAACAGAAAAATTCCTAGAAACATACAAACTACCTACACTGACTCAAGAAGAAATAGACCTCAACAGACCAATAACTAGTAAAGAGATTGAATCAGTAATCATAAAACTCCAAAAACAGAAAAACCCTGGGCAAGATGGCTTCAATGATGAATTTTACCAAGGATTCTAAGACGAATTAGCATCAATCCTGCTCAAATTCTTCCAAAAAATCCAAGAGGCAGGAACACTTCCTAACTCATTCTATGAGATTAGCATCACCCTAATACCAAAACCAAATAGAAATACCACAAGAGAAGGAAATTATAGATCATTATCCCTTATGAATATAGATGAGAAAATCTTTAACAAAATAATAGCAAACTGAATCCAATAGCACATTAAAAGAATAATACACCACATTCAAGTGGGATTTATCCTAGGCATGCAAGGATGGTTCAACATAAGAAAACCAATTAATGTAATATACCATATTAAAAAAAGGAAGGGGGGAAACAACTACATGATCAAATGAATACACCTAGAAATCTAGGAATAGAGGGAAACATCCTCAATATTATAATCTCTACGTGTGAAAAAACCACAGCTAAGATGATATGAAATGGTGACAAATTAAAAATTTTCTCCAGAAGATCAGGGACAAGACAAGAATGCCCACTTTCATTACTGTCATTCAACATAGTACTAGAAATTATAGGTAGGATTCAGCAAGGAAAAGAAATACAAGGCTACCCATATTGGAAAGGAAGAAGTAAAATGTCCCTACTTGGACATGACATGACCCTATATATAGGAAATCCTGAAAAATCCACAAACAAGTGACTAGAGCTAATAAAAAAAAAAATTAGCAAAGTGACAGGGTACATGATCAATGTGCAAAAATCAGTAGTGTATCTACCTATACACTAGTAATGAATCTGAAGGGGAAATGAAGACAAGGATTCCATTCATGATAGCAACTAAAAGAATCAAATATGTAGGGATATAGTTAACCAAGGATGGAAAGGGCTAATACACAGAAAACTACAAGAGCACTGCTAAAAGAAACCAAAGGAGACCTAAATAAATGGAAGGGCATTTTGTGTTCCTGGATGGGAAGAATAAACACTGTCAAGGTTTCAACTGCCCTCAAAGCAATTTATGGACTCAATGCAAGCAGTTCAAAATCCCAGCAGCTTCTTTGCAGATATGGAAAAGACAATTATTAAATTTATATGGAAGGGTAAGGGGCCCCAAATAGCCAAAAACATCTTGAAACAGAATGAATTTGGAAGACTCACACTCCTCAATTTCAAAACTAATAAAACAATAGTGATCAAAACAACATAGTACTGACACAGGTAGAAACATATAGACCAAAGGAATTGAATTGAGAGTTCTGAGAAAAAAAAAATTACATCACGTCTATGGTCAATTATTTTTGACAAGGATGCCAAGTTCACTCAATGTGGAAAGAATAGTCTCTTCAACAAACGGTGCTGGGAAAACGGGATATGCAAAGGTAAAAGAATAAACTTGTATCCCTACCTCAACCATATGGAAAAGTTAACTGAAAATGGACTGAAAACCTAATCATAAGAAGCCAAACTGTAAAATTCCTAGAAGAAAATACAGGAAAACATCTTCAGGACCTTGTGTTAGGCAATGATTTCTTAGACTTAACACCTAAAGCACTAGCCACAAAAGAAAAAAAAATAGATAAATGGGACTTCAACAAAATTTAAAAGTTTTGTGCAACAAAGGATTTCATCATGGAAGCATAAAACAACCCACAGAATGAGAGAAAATATCTGGAAACCAGATAATCAGGATATATAAACAAATTCTCCAATTCAACAACAAAAATGATCAATGATCCAATTTTTAAAACAGGTAAAAGACTTGAACAGACATTTCACCAAAGAAAATATACAAATGGCCAATAAGCACATGAAAAGATGCCTAATATCATTAGCCATCCACGAAATGCAAATCAAAACCACAAGGAGATACCATTTCACACCTGCTGGAATGGCTACTATTTTAACGATGGAAAATAAGTGTTGGAGAGAATATAAAATGGTTCTGCTTCTGTGGAAAACAGTTTAGCAATTCCTCAGAAAGTATAGAATTACTATATTACTCACATTTATACTTCGAAGTACAAAACTTAAAGAATAGAATGCAGGGATCTAAACAGATATGTGCACACAGATGTTCATAGTGACATTATTCACAGCTGCCAAAAGACGGAAGCCACCCAAACGTCCATTGACTGGTGAATGGATAAAGAAAATGTGGTATATATGTATAATAGAGTATTATTCAGCCATAAAAAGAATGGAGTTTTGACACATGTGACAACATGGATGAACCTTAAAGACAATAAGTTGAATGAAATAAGCCAGACACAAAAGTACAACTATTGTATGATCTCACTGGTATGAAATAATTAGAATAAGCAAAATCATAGCTTCAGATACTAGTAAATTGGTTTCGGGGCAAGGGTATGGAGGGGAATGGGGAGTTAATCCTTAACTGGTACGAAGTTTCTGTTTGGGGTGATGAGAAAGTTTGGTAATGGATATTGGTGAAGTAGTACAACATTGTGAACCTAATTAACATCAGTGAATTATGTATTTGAGTGTAGTTTAAAGGAAAATTTTAGGTTGTATATTAGTTACTAGAATAAAAATTTAAGAAAACAACATTAGACTGTACAGCACAGTGAACCCTAATGTAAACTACCAACTAGAGTTAATAATTTTAGTAATATTGATACATCAGTTGTAACAAAGGTACCTCATTAATGCAAAGTGCTAATCATTGGGAAAACTGAGTGTGTGTGTGGGGGGTAGTATACAAGAACTATTTTTTTTCTGAATGATTTTTCTGCAAACCAAAGCCAATCTAAAATATAAGCACACACACACACACACACACACACACACACACACACACAAACTCTCCTGCCTTGGCAAATATGATATACTGAGTGTAGTTTAATCTATCCTTGACATGTTGTGATTTTTAACACCTACATCATCAATATAATGCTTTTAATAATAGGTCCAAAAAATAGTCATTCATTAACTGAGTTCCTATTGAGTATGTATTGTCCCAGAAGCTAGGAAATTTTGTGGAGAACACATCACACATGGTATTTCAGAGACAGAGTTTATTACATACTTAAGTAGGTATACCCTAGAATTGCCTTTTTTAAATAAATAAGTCCCTAATACAAAAAAAGAAAAAGCAACTGGCACGGGCAGTTTTATATATTAAGCAGCCCCTAATTTATATTAGGGATACAGCTCTTTCTTTAGAAAAGTAAAAAGAAGGGCATTTGGAGATGTGACTTTGAGCATCCCAACACCCACTTCCTTATCCTCAGGGCAATGTCAGAAACAGAGCGTGAAGCTAAAGCTGAATTTGTAGCAGAATAAATGAAAGGTATCTTTGAGTTTCCCTGGTTGGCTTTTAGAATTTGTAAAGTGTCCTGGGTGCAAGAGGAGCCAAAGTGACAACTGAAAGATTATACAATGAGTATTTCTAACAACAGCAATAGTAATCATTTAATTTTCCTGTACCACCATACCTTTAAGAAAGAATGGCCAAATAAGCTGACATATTAAAGATGTTTTGGAATATTAAAGATAAAATGTAGTGGTGATCAAGATGGGATAAATTGGTGTGGTAAGAGAAGATATCAAATAGAAGAAAATGAGTGCAGCGTTCCTATTTGGGCTGAGAGAAAATTTTTGGTAACAGATGGTGAATGTAACAAAATATTGCAAATGTAATTAACACCACTGAATAGAATACTTGAAAATGGTTAAAACAAAGAATATTGTGTATGTTATTTTTTTAACATACACAAATTTTATGTAGGTTAGCAAAATAAAAATTTTAAAAACCAGCACCACCTTCACCAAAAGGACAAAGAAAAAAGAAAAGGTAAGACCAGCTGCACGAACAAAATGGTTAAGAACATCAGCTGCAGGTAAAAAGAACAGCCTGAAGAGTAGCCTAACTTACTAAAAATGTAATCTCCTTTTCATTACACACCTGAAAATCTTTAAATATGTTAGAAGGCCTCTAGATTTTCTACCATGTGCAAGTAAGGCACTGAGGCATTTTGAAATATATATTAAAATAATAGCTTTCTTACAAGGCTAAAGAATTGGGGCTCATAGCTGGAGAACTTGGATTTATGTATATTAAGGAAAGTGTGCTTCCTAAGTAAAAGAATGTTTATCTTAAATTCCACCTTAAGTTTAAGAAATAAACACCAAAATTTTATCTGAATTCACTGACCCATCTGCAATGAATTTGAGTATAATATACTAAAAAATAAATTAAATGTTTGACATTTCCCTCAATATATATAGCATGTTTGATATTTCTTGTAGTGTATATAGCATCAATTTACATCCATTTTTCCCAGCCCTTTACTCAGTCTTCAAGATGATGCATCTGATTATTTCTGCACCTTTCTTAAGCAGAGGTCAAGGCTAGTCATCCATCCTATTTTTATATTACCTGAATTTTTAGTTTAGCCTAAATTTTCATTTACTGTATCCTAGACATACCCTATATGGTCGAATGATATAAATGGATATGTTTGAATATAATTAAGCAAAGGCAATACATTAATTTTAAACATATTCAACTGTTCATGTAGGGACCTTTCCAGTGTAGGAAATGCTAGAATACCATCTTAAAGGCAATCATATATGAAAAGATTCATTTGGAAAATCAAACACGTGCATGAATAGGCATGCACACTACAAAACAATGATTGTGGTTACATAATACTAAAAAAAAAACTCTCTTATCAGTTTAGGTTCTAGAGTTACCTGATACTCAGATTTTCCTTTTTATTTTTAATTTTAAATGTGGTTTATTGCTGTCGTTTCCTTCATTTTATTTTCAATTTTGGTTTACTCTACTCCCTCCAAAAGCAAAAGGTATCTTAGTTTGCCAGACTGCGACTGCTATAACAAATACCATACAGTGGACTGTCTTAAACAGGAATTTGCTGAATCATGGTTTTGAGGTCAGAAGTTCAAAATCAATGTGTCTGAGAAGTGATGCTTTCTCCCAGAAGTCTGTAACATTCTGGTGCAGGCTGCCAGCAATCACTGGGGTTCTGTGGTTTGTATTCCTGCCTCGGGTCACATGGTGATATCCTCTCATTTCTCTTCCAGGTTTCGACCCCTCCCATTACTTTCTTTCTCTCTGGTTTCTGGTTTCTTTCTTTTTATAAGGCCTGCAGTGATCCAGATTAAGAACCAACCTTAACTAAAGTAAAGTCTTCAAGAGATCCTATTTCCAATGGCTTCACATACACAGGAATGCAGACTAAGATTAAGAACATGTCTAAATTAGGGTACAAAATGCAATCTAACACAATATCTGTTAAATCATTGTTTTTTTTTTATTTGACTGATTGTTAAGCTAATATTTAAAAATATTTTTGTCTTTTGTATTTTGGTCAGAGAATGTAGCTTTACAGAAAATTTTGTACTATGTATGCCAATAGATGATCTGTTTGTATAAATATTCTTCAGACCAATGAAAATAGTGTTCCAAGTTTGATACAGATATTGGTTAATCATATTTTATAGGAATCAAATTATCCCTTTGATATCTTATAAATTTACCTCATAGAGACTAAGAAAAGTATGTGAAAATTTCTCCCAACATATTTTTTAATGATGGTAAATTTCACATAAAATAATATTCACTATTTTAATCATTTAAAAGTATATAATTCAGTGGTATTTAATATAGACTCAATATTCTGCAACTATCACCACTATCTAGTTCTAGAACATTTTCATCACCTTCAAAGGATGAATCTCTATGCATTGAGCAGTCAATCCCCATTGCCTACTTCTTGACTGGGCATAATTCAAAAAGGAAAAGCTCATATTCATTTCATCCTTCTGGAGCTCTGTGACCACATTTAATAACACCCCAATGGGATGTCTCCCACATATTGTATTTTGGTGCTACTTGCAATCTTTTAACTGTTTCTGGAACTTTGAGGACACTGGCTGCCATGTTCATGGCTACTGCTGATACAGGGAAGTTAAACAGGTAAGTTAAAATGCCACAGTGCTCTCTTTCCAAAATTCAGCAGCTTCTCTCTTCACTAAACTTTTCTCTGTTATTTATAAGTTTTAATTAGATGCCAGAGTTCCACAACAGTTGATTCTGATGTATTTTATCATTGTCAGTGACATCTCTACTTCCCAGCTTTTATTTCATAGTTTATTCTAGAAATCCTAATTTTTTTCTATTTTTGAATAAAATAATTTAAATATTTAAAATATTTTCTTTCATGACTGAGATGCTTAGGTTTATGTGTCAACTTGGCCTGGTGATAGTACCCAGGTATCTTGGCCAAGCAAGCACTGGCCTAAACATTACTGCAAGGACATTTGTGGCTGGTTAATAAACCGGAAGGCTGGTTTATTAAATCAGCAGTCAATTGGCCGCAGCTGTGACTGATTACATCAACAAAGGGTGTGTCTTCTACAATGAGAGAATGCAATCAGCTGGATTTAATCTAATCAGTTGAAGACTTTTAAGTGAGACAGATAGAGGACCTTCACTTCTTCTTCTGCTAATCAGCAAAGCGTTTCCTGAGGAGTTCACTGAACATCTTCACTGGAGTTGCCAGTTCGCTTCCTGCCCTACGGAATTTGGACTTGTGCATACCTAGTTACATGAGACACTTTTAAAAAATATTCTATTTATAGATATCTCTTCTTGATTCTGTCTCCCTAGAGAACCCTAATACAGTGACTAAAGACAATTCTGGAAATTTTCATGGACTCTTGAAAAGAGAACATGGCAGTTAATTTACCACAATTCAATCTTTCTTATTTATTGTCAATCAAATTATTCTATAGGCTTATTATTTTGTTGTTATTGGCCTTGATTTTTTAGACTAGAGATGATATAAAATGAATACATCCATTTTTATTATAGTATTGCCATGTATTTCTTTAAAAATATATTTTTTATAGTTTGCTGTAATTCTATCAGACAGGAAAAAGTTAGATAATTAGTTAAACTAATTATATAATTAGTATATAATTATATTTTCATTATGAATTTATTTTTATAAATATTAAATTTCTTTTTAATGTGTTTTTCCTCAAATTTAACTTTGTATGCTATTAATGCCATCTCACTGTTTTCTATTGTTTGCATTTGCCTTATACACTTTTAGCCATTTACCTGGTAAACAAGATAAAGTAATATTTTTAAACTGAAGAATTTTTGAGTTTATGTAAAGATGCTTGAAGAATTTATATTTAATTTCACAATTTAAATTTTTTTAATAAAGTTTCTAGGTTTTTTCAATTAAGGATGTTTTTACTATATGGATTGTTTGTTTTTTGGTATTTGAATACAGGCATTTTAATGCCTTCCAAATCTAACCTTTTTTTTTTTTTTTAACCTAAGGAATCAGAGAAAATAGCATGTGGTTATCATACTATGTTAGCTGCACAAGACCATTTCCAGGCAATGGTAGCTCTGCCAGTTCTTACCAGCCTCATAAAGTAATTGGGTCAATATATCGGCATACCTCCAACCTTTTAAGCACAAATCTATGTGTCATGGAGCATTCTTGGAGTTGGGAAGTTCTGTTGAATTGACCATTTACATTTCACTACTCAGAACCCACATACCATTCCTACAGCAAAAATATCCCAATGTTATTTTAGGGACTATGACTTTTATTAAATTTCGGTACCTGTTCATTGGGTAGGATTTGCACATCCTTCCATAGAAGTGATGCATGTGAATTAGGCCAAACCAACCAGGATAGTCAATTGTTCTGACTACAGTGATTGAATCAGGAACAGACCAGTGAGCCAATCTGAGATGATGGAGGCAGTGATTTCATGACTTTTATGGAAGCCACCAAACAGTCCTCTTATACCCGGGATTTGATGGGGTGAGCGTGTGAGACCAGGTGCTGGTTCAGCCGTCTTGCTGGCATCTTGCTGTCACTTGCTTGTGACATACAGAAGAGTAAGAGCCATAGACAGATTCTAGGAATGTTGTTTAATACCTGAATTAAGACATTCCTCGGTCACCCAATTGCATGAGCCCATGAATTCTTTAACTGATGGGATGATTTGTAAGATAGACAATCACTTTTCAGTGTTAACAGCGATTGCTTTTTTCTTAAAATGTTTCAACAAATGTTTTCATTATCAATATCAGAATGTAAATAACATTCTGTGAGGAATATCATATGATTGCATAGAAAAATAAGACATACTGATTTAAAAATTAGTATATGATTGATCATTTCTGGATTGTAAGATTATAATTTTTAAATCTTCATATTACTTTATATTTCTAATTTTTCTAACAAAAAATGTTATATATAGTTTAAAAAATGGCCCATATTGTCATAGTAAGAGTCAAGCAGGAATTTTCAGGCCCAATTACCAAGCATGTTAATAACATTTCTTTTCTGAATACTCCCAGTGGTTTTGCCTTCTTCAACCACATTATCCAGAATTTCTAATAATCACATAATGTGTAGCCTTACATATTCACATTCTGTTCATATCAACCCTATCCATGATTCTAGGGCAAGATCTTTGCAACCCCTCTATCCTTACACTATCATAGAAACAGTTTCTTGTCTGCCTTGTTAAAAATCCTTAAAGATAAAATTATATTCCACTCCTCCCTTTTTACCCAATCATAGGACTACAATCAACTCAACATTCAAAATATTCCGATTTATTCCACTTCTTTCCTTCTCCACTATGACAAGTCTAATCCACACACACACAAAAATAAATAAATAAATAAAATATTTCTCCTGGACAACTGAAGTAGTTACACAACTGGGGGACCTGGTCCCTCTATTACTATATGTTCCTTCCTCACAGAGGCAAAAGAGATCCCTTAAAGAATAAATCAGATAATGTCACTAACCTGCTTAAAATTCTACATTACCTTCCTGTAGCACTTGGAATAAGGTCCTGATTCTAGTTGATGAAGCTCTGTATGATCTGGTTTTTTCCTAATCTTCAAGATACTCTTGGACCACTCACTCTCCCTTTCTGTCTTTCCTCTAGTCAAAGGGCCTTCTCTTTCCTTACTCCCTTAATTAAGCCTTTGGGTAAGTTTCTACTTTTGCTATACCTTTCCCTGTGGTATTTAAACAGTTGGCTCCTTACTAATCAGACCATTGCTCGAGTATTTTGTCCTCAGAAAAGCTTCCTTTGACCATCAAACTTTACGTATCTCCAAAACAGAATTTTAGATACTGGAACAGCATGTTTTAGCTTCTAATGGTTTCTTATTTATTTGTTTATTTAGCTCTTTATTGTATTATGTCTCAGGCTATTATTTAAGTTCCATTATGTCTGTCATGGTCTTCAGTATATGTAAAGTACCTAGATCAGTACACTTTGTTCCATAAATGATTACATGAATGGCTGACTGAAAAGGTGAATATTCCATAAGAACACTTTCATAATCTCCATGATAAAATGAATCTCCACTTCTTCATTGTTATATGGCCTCTAAACATTTTTGTGTTATAATGAGATTTGTACATGTCTTTATCCTCAAATATACTCTAAGCAATTAGATGGCAAGGAGCATTTCTTTTTCCCTTCTTTGTGCTTCACAAGTGCCTTGCACAGTTTCTTATATCTCAGACATAATGACCATTCACAAATGTTTTTCTAACTGAATCATTTTGCCTTTACATATCTTCAGAGTCTCTCATGAGCATTCCTCAGGGAGATGTTTTTCTCTTGAAACCTCTCATGCATCCTTAGCCCAAAATTAACTGATACTTCCCATTGCAATCCACATATGCCAAGTGTTCTAAAAATATGATTTATATTATAGACATGTATCTACATGTCTATTTACACAGTTAGACTGAGAATATTAGCATTGTTTATTAACTATAACAGGGCTAAAATATATCATTGAAAATAAATTGAAGTAATATTTACTTATTCACCAATTCCTATCACAATGTGGGTAATCAAGAGAGATCATTAGACGTGAAGTTTTAACAGTCTTTCAGTTAACCTTGTTAACAAAGGACAATCTATATAATCCGGAGAGGCATTGACTGACTATTGTAGATCCACTGCCTTTGAGGAAACAAAGGTGAAGTTCTTTAGATTCATTTTGTCTGGCCAAGCCATGAAGCACTAGGACAATCAAGCATAGACCACAGCTCTTTTTTTTCCAAAGGCAGTTAATAAAACACTTATGTATCCTTTACTTTTCTATTCTGACTATAATAACAGTCTTTCCAGGGAAAAGCAGTCTCACCACATGCAAGTTATAATATCAATTTCTAATGCAATTTTTTAAATTCTATTTTATTGAGATATATTCAAAACCATACAATCATCCACAGTGTACAATTGTTCACAGTACCATTATATAGTTGTGCATTCATCACCACCATTTTTGAACATTTTCATTACCACACACAAAAAAAGAATGAGAATGAAAATTAATGTAAAAAAGAACACCCAAAACATCCCATCCCTCCCATCCCTCCATATTATTCACTACTTTTTGTCCTCATTTTTCTACTCCTCTGTCCATACACTGGATAGTGGGAGTGGCAGCCACAAGGTTTTCACAATCACACGGTCACACAGTGTAAGCTGTATAGTTATACAATCATCTTCAAGAATAAAAGCTACTGGGTTGCAGTTCAATAGTTTCAAGTATCTCATTCTAGCTATTCCAATACAAGAAAAACCAAAAAGGGATATCTATATAATGCATAAGAATAACCTCCAGAATGACCTCTCAACTCCATTTGAAATCTCTCAGACACTGAAACTTTATTTCCTTTCTCTTCCCCCTTTTGGTCCAAGAAAGCTTTCTCAATCCCACGATGCCAGGGCCAAGCTCATCCCTGTGAGTCATGTCCCATATTGCCAGGGAGAATTACACCCCTGGGTATCATGTCCCACATAGTGGGTAGGGTAATGGGTTTACCTGAAGAGTTGGCTTAGAGAGAGAGGCCACATCTGAGCAACTGAAGAGGTTCTCTGAGGGTGACTCTCAGGCACCATTATAAGTAGACTTAGCCTTTCCTTTGCAGTAACAAATTTCATAAGGGCAAGCCCCAAGAGTGAGGGCTCAGCCTTCTAAACTGGTAGGCCCCAATGCTTGTGAGACTATCAGGAATTCCCCAGCTGGGGAAGTTTAATATTTCCACATTTTCCCCCAGTCCCTCAAGGTGGCACTGCAAATACATTTTTATTCTCTGCTCAAATTACTCAGGGATGTATCTGGGCTTCATAGTAACCTGTACAAACCAACCAGATTTCATTCCCTATTCAAAGTTCCATGCAATTATGGTATTTTAATAAGTTGACCATACAAGTTAAATTATCTAGTGTGCTACAAAAAATATAGATTTTGCACCTATTAAATGGCTCTTCCTTTGGTCTCACACAGAAGTTTAAGTATCAAAACACAGTCAATATCATCCTTTATCCTTTAGTATACCCAATGATAGAGTTGCAGGACCATATGGCAACCCCATGCTTAGCTTCCTGTGGAACCACCACACTGCTCTCCAGATGGGCTGCACCATTCTACTTCCCCACTGATGGTGAATAGGTACATCCCTCTCCACATTTTCTCCAGCACTTGAATCCCTCTGTTTATACTGTAGACAGTTTTATTCATAAACCATACATTCCCTCCTCAGTAAACAATCAATGGTTCCTTGCACAATCAAATAGATATGCATACACCATATATATATATATGAAGACATTTCCATTTATTCCACAAAGAGGAGGAAAAAAAAAAAGAAAAAAGAAAAAGAGTAAAATGATGACTAAAAAAGAAAAAATAAAATTAAAATAAAATAAAATACAATAAAAAGGTCAGACGACACCAATGCCAAGAATCCCATACCCCTCCCTTATATGCCCCTCTTATACACATTTAGCTTTGGTATGTTGTCTTTGTTACAATTAATGGAAGCATATTACAATGTTACTTAACTATAGATTCTAGTCTGCATTGATTTTTCCCCAATACCATCGCATTTTCAACACCTTGCAAAGCTGACATTCATTTTCTCTCTCTCATATAGAAACATTCTTATATTTGTACATTTAATCACAATCATTGACCACTCTAGGTTTCACTAAGTTATACTGTCCCAGTCTTTACCTTCTATCTTTCCTCCCCTAACCTTCCTCCTTCAACTGTACTTAGTCATCTTTGTTCAGTGTACTTAAAATATTGTGCTATGATCACCCAATATTGTGCTATCCATCTCTAGATCTATACAATCAATCCTCTATAACATTCTCTACTCCTTCAGCATCAAATGCCCAATCTTTACCCTCTTTCTATCTCCTGGTATTATAATTTTTACACTTTTCTCCAAAACTCTCTCTCCTGTCTTTTCCTATCTGTCTGTAGCATTCCCTTTAGTATTTCTTGTAGAGGAGGTCTTCTATTCATGAATCCGCTCAGTGACTGTTTATCTGTAAATATTTTAAACCCTTCCTCTTTTTGAAGGACAGTTTTGCCAGATTTAGGATTCTTGGTTAGCAGTTTTACTCTTCCAGTCTCTTAAATATATCATACCACTGCCTTCTTGTCTCCATTGTTTCTACTTAGAAATATGCACTTAGTCTTATTGAGCTTCCCTTGTATGTAATGGATTGCTTTTCTCTTGCTGTTTTCAGAATTCTCTTTGTCTTTAACATTTTACAATCTGATCAGTAAGAGTCTTGGAGTAGGCCAATTTGGTTGACTTCTGTTTGGGGTACACTGTACTTCATGGACCTGTAATTTTATATCTTTCATAAGAGCTGGGAAATTTTCATTGATTATTTCCTCTATTATCCTTTCAGCCCCTTTTCCCTTCTCTTCTCCTTCTGGGACATGTATAACACATATATTTATGTGCTTCATGTTGTCATTCACTTCCCTAAGCTCCTGGTTCATATTTTTCCATTATTTTCCTTATCTGTTCTTCTATGTGTAAGATTTAAGATGTTCTGTCCTCTAGTTCAGTAATCCTTTCTTCTGCCTCTCCAAGTATGCTGTTGTATGTCTCCATTGTGCTTCTCATCTCTTTTATTGTGCTTTTCATTCCCATAAGTTCTGCCATTTGTTTTTCTAAGTTTATGAATTCTTCCTATGGTCACCCAGTGTCTTATTTATATCCTTCATCTCTTTTGTCTCATTTTCTTTCAACTCACTGATTTGATTTAGAAGCTTTGGACATCTTTAATTAGTTGCTTCAACTCTTGAATCTCAGTTGAGGTGCTAATTTCTTCCTTTGACTGGGCCATATCTTCATGTTTCCTGGCGTGGCTCATGGTGTTTTTGCTGAATTTTTTCCTGATTAATTTATTCTGGAGGTTGTTTTCTCTCTTTTGCCTTGTTTTTTCTTGTTAATTTTCTTTGATCTCTGTATTTCTTTGTTTTTCTCACTGGCCAGCTGTCATATTGACTTGCCCCCCCCCAGTTTACCCCCAAATCAAGCACCTACCTTGGCCGGCACAGGGATGGGAGGTAGGCACTGGACACCCCAGCAAGTTCACTGTGTGTGGTAATATAGATCTGATGGCTTCCAGTTGTGCTCTGTTTTCTGCAGGTCAGTATGAACTGGGTTTGTTTTAGAGCCCTGCTTTAATAGTTGAGTTGTCCATATTTCTCAGCCAAAACAGGGCTGGGTTTCTGTGCAGGGTGTGTAGACCAGCTACTGTGATCCTCATAAAGGGTCTGGAGCATCTTTTAAAAGTGTTTCTATTCCCTTGCATTTTCCAGACTGTCCAGCAGATGGCACTGTTCTGTAACTTACTTGTCCTCAGAGGCTGCTTTTCCTCCTAGCACAGGCTGAAACTGTGGAATTCCTGTGCCCTCACTTTACTGGCCAAAATCTGGCTTAATGTGGAGCTCCACCTGTGGCAGAGCATTCTCTCAGCTGACCCAGTACTCCAACCAAACCTCAGGCAAGGAAATAGCTGCTGCTTCCCTCAAGGGTGGGGGAGGGTTTTCCAACCCAGGGCTAGAAATACAGTCTCTGTCCACATTTTCTCAGTCTCTTTGCCCCTCACTGACCTGGGCCTTAAAATGTCCTCCCCTGTCCTCTGGGTCTTCAAACATCAAGGGTGTGTCTCACTGCTGGGAGAGATTTTAAACTCTGTGTCTCTGGTGGGAGGGGTCCCATCTGCTGATTCTGTGCCCTTCCCTCACTGAGACCAAGTGAGGCAGAGAAGAGAGGACCAGCTGGTCCAGGACAGAAGATTCCTACCTGATACTTCTCTCTCTTCAATTCAGCATCTGCAGGGTCCTTCTCCAATTTATATCCTCCTCCCGAGATTCAAACAATTCAGAATTGTCCTTTTATCACTGAATCTCAGGAGAGGAGTTTTCAGTAGCTGTTTATGTTGCCATGTTGACAATGTCATCCCCCTCTAATGCAATTTTGACTTTTTTTTTTTTTTTAGTTAAGCATCAGTTGGTTATACTTATTGGTCTATGTAACATCCATGAAATACTTGCTATTTCAGTGAATTTTTAAATAAATAATCAATCTGATAAAACAGGTCTATTATTTCAGTTTTTGCAATTTTTTTCTCCATCTGCTATAAATACATTCGAAAGAATGCAGGGTAAGAGTTCATGGGTATTATGTAAAACTGATTTCTAAGAAATGAGAGAACAACATAAGGATCAAAAAATGGGATAACTAAAGATAAACATAATTGTGAAGACCAATTAGTCTCTGATACCAGTATCTTGAAAATGTTAAATGAGGCAGCATGATTAAGACTCCCTACAAAATAATTTTCTCTCACTGTAATTCTTTTTTCATACTTTTATGGTTTCTATTTAATAGGTCTGGACTAAAAAATAACATAAATTGATGAAACTAACTGACAAGTAAGCCATTATAATGGATATGAGATTTATACATTTTCAATAGCTCCTTGGACAATTTCTATTCAAAAGTCCCAAGATCAACACTAAATCTGACCAGTCATTTTATAGATACATTCCTCACTTAGGTATTTGTCAGGATGGAGTTACACATAATGGCAGTAAATGACTACTAGTAATAAATGCTGCTGGTTACACATTTTGGCTTACTTTGAGAAAACTTAAACATGTATCATCGAACAAACATTTCCAAAACAAAAAGATGTTCGGCACAAAAGAACTTTTCCTAGGTAGTATCCAAATCTTGGATGATTTACAAGAAAATAATAATCTGGCCAAAACCAGTTATCATATACTTGGGAGGAACAGTACTTTGTGCCTTTGATGCTTGCAGTTGCACCTTGTAGAAACCCAACACACTTTGATGCCTCCATCTGACCACAGCTGCATGATTCAGTCAGTCATTTGTTTTTTTAATTGTTAGATCCCAGAAGAAGAAACTAACATGTAGAAGGAGTTTCTAACTCAGGGGCTCCACAGCTTATCTCACAAGAAAACAGGTGCCCCATAAACTAAAGAATGAAGGCTGTTCAAAGCTGTTCAAAGCTGTTCAAGGCCGTTCCAGCCACAGTAGTCCCTCATAAGACAAGGTCAGATATGCCCATAAAATAAACAACCAAAAAGGCCTTCTCTCTATAGCTAGATAACACAGCTGCTTTCCCAAAAAGAATATTGTCTCAGAATTCTACCAACCAATCACCCCAAAACTAGATAAGCACTCACCCAATCGAGGCACAGAACATCACAGCAGACACCCTACCCAACGTGGGTTCCTTTTTTCATTAAAAAAAAGCTGCTCTCAGATAGAGAGCAGGAGTCATTATCTTTTTTCTTCTTTTCTGCTGGCTCCCACCTGCTTTCTTCCTCTAATGAATCTTAAACTTTATGCTTAAACTTTGACTCGCTGCGTTGTGTGTATCCTTGAACAGCTCTGAACCTAACATTAATAATACACTTTTTGCCAAGCAATGTCATAGTTTCTGAGAATATAGAGTGACTCAGGCAAGATATGTCCTAGTTTTCAGGAAGTTTTCATTCAAGTGGAAAAAACGGGAAGTCCAGTAAGTCCAGATAAGGTAGGCATTTTTCATCAACTGCTTTGTCTTTTATATTGCTTACAAGTGCAGCAGCCAAAACTACTGACTAGTCAACTTGTCACTGAAACTAGAGTAGCAGGTGGCAGCAAAGGCCATCTTTTCCCAGTAGATCCTCCAACTGAGAATTATGGAGACACCAAGCTTTCATTTCACCTGATAAAGCAATCCAACAAGAGCAAAGCAATGTAGCAGCTCTGGCCAAGAGCCAGATTCTCCAAGAGACAGATGCACAAATTGTAAAATCCAGAAGACAGGTAGTCCTGAATCCCAACAGTGTACCCTGGTATGGAGGAAAAATACAGATTCAAATTGTTTTCTACCCTAGTGCCATCCTGCAGAGGAGCTCACTCAAAATATTTATCATGGTCTTGAGTGAGAGCATCTGGCAAGTATGTGAAGACAAATGATATACTTGAGATGAAACAAGCCCCTACAGGTTTCAAATGTTATTCTATCCACATTAGTGTGATGTTTCCCTGGGCTGGGTTATAATCATGGTGATCTTTACCTTAGTCTTTCTCTTCCTGTGGTCATGAAATCATCTTTATGGTAAAAACATTTTACCATGAAGGCAGTTTAATCCCTGTTTTAGTTTGCTAAGCTGCTAAATGCAGATACCATGAAATGGATTGGCTTTTAATAGTGAGAATTTATTCGCTTACAAGCTTATGGTTCTAAGGCTGTGAAAATGTCCAAATCAAGCCATCATCAAGATGATACGTTTTTCCTGAAGACTGGCTGCCAGCAATCCTAGACTCTTCTGTCACAAGCAAGGCATGTGGTGGTATCTGCTGGTTTCTCTTCTCTCTTCTAGGTTTTGTTGTTTTCAGCTTCTTGCTTCCATGGCTTTTTCTCTGCCTATCACTCCATATTCATCCCATTTATAAAGGACTCCAGTAAGAGGACTGAGATCCACTGGGGCATGCCTCAGCTGAAATAACCTAATCAAAAGGTACCACCCAAAATAGGTTTATACCACAGGAATGGATTAGCTTCAAAAACATGATCTTTTGGGGGCCCATTCAGCTTCAAACTACCACAATCCCTGATGTTATCCACATTAGCCACCATTTTACAGTTCATATGAAGATTCTATTTTAACAGATGACCTTTTTTCTTCCCTAGGTTATATTACAGAGTATTTAAAAAACCCATGTCAATTCAACAATTATTTATCTGCAGAAGGAAGAAAAGGCCAAGGAGCTATCCAATGGGCCCTAGCAGAGTGTTTCAATCTGAAATTTAGAAGCTTTGTCCAGTATCAATATTGAAATTGTCACTTACCAACCCCTTTTCCACTTAAGTAGCCCCTCCCTTACTGGTTTGCAGAAGCAGCTTTCTTGACTGCAAGAAAAGTTACTGTTTCCTTTCCTTTTGCAGAACCTGCTAAGGCAAGTTCTAAGCATGCTAAGACTTTATTTTAAGACCAAGCATGATTTGCAACAGAGCATTCTCTGGTAAACCCCGCCCCTTAAGCCTGCCATCCCCCAACTGAATTAGCCCACATCATTTCACCCATCTTTAGCCACATCCTTTAGTTGCTTTCCCCAGACACTATTAAAAACAGCAACAACAATAAAAACAAAAACACCTGTTTTGTTTGGGGAGACTGCTCTGAATTGTTTCCTCCAGTCTCCTTGCAAGTCAACTATGCGATAAACTTTCTCTCCTCAAAATCCTGATGACTCAGTATTGGCTTCTGTGCAGATTGGGCAGACAAGCCCACTTTTGGTGGCAAGAATATTGCAGAATTTGCCTACAACAATTTACTACACTCTGATTTACTCATAACTCTCAGAAACATAGCCTGCCACAACCACTACTTCCCCAGTAGATGTGAGCCTGGAAAAACTACAAATATTTTGCATGATACTGAGCCTAGGAGCAGCACAGTATTTTCCCTGAATGACTGTAGAAAATGGAGATGGTGGATGAGGTAGGGAATCAGGGGTGGGAGCAGGAGTGGGAGTTGGGGTACCATTGAATGAATAACAATGCTTGGCTCTCCTCCCAGTACAAACATAGTCTGCCTTTGGGAAAATTTGGAAAAATGTTACCTGGAGGCTTTGAATAGAAAGGGCATCACCGATCTTTTGGCCTCCCAACTTCACTTCCATTCATGAGAATCTACTTTATCTTCCACCTTCTCCTGGTGTACCTTGCCCACCAAAACCACTCCATCTCACTCCTAGAATATGATAACTTCTATACAATAATGCATTGTATAATGGCTGAAGTCTGAACTTCTACTGACATTGTGGATAATGTCAGTACACAGCTCTGGCCTTATTTAGTTGCTTACTATTAATTCATTTGTTTATGAGATTAATTCTGCTGTGGGGTTTGCAGCTCTGATTACACACACACATACACATACACACACACACACACACACACACACACACACACATGGTTATTCCTGCATTACATCAGGTAGGAATTCCTCATTTTAATCCATACTTCTTTACTCTACGCCAAGTCATCCTATCTATCCCAGGTGACAAGAAATTCAGACAGGCTCAGATAAATTATTACTGACTAGTAGTTGTCCTGCAATAATTATTATTAGGAAAAATATCAGCAATAGTGGCCACCAAAATAATCCCAATGAAGCAACAGCTTGGAATATGATCATTCTAGTGGTCAATGCTTCTCTTCCAGTAAGGTGGCCTGTGCACTAAGAATTATTTAAAAGTGAGGTCCTTAAATTTTACAATTAATTCAGCATTCAGGCTATCTGTAAACCATGGGTTATATTTTGCCCCTGTGGCAAGATTACACTAATGATTATTTTACTATTAACTCTACATGTGGGTTGATAGATTGCCAAGGTAATAACTCTGGAACTTTATATACTTACACATGATAAATAGGCACTTGTCAAACTTTAGTAACTTGTATTGTAAGGTTGTTTATTTGTTACTGAAATAGAGTATCCCACTGTATTACCTGCCAATACTTTTTGAAACACCTAGGCAAGAATACTCAACCAATTTAGGGGCAAGGGATAAATGGTGTAAAGAATGTCATTGACATTATAAAATTCTGCTGTCTATAATACCATCATGTTAAATTTGCTATGGAAAAGGGACATATCGTTAGTGCCATAAGCCTAAACCTTCTTGGTGTATTATTAACAGGAAATTATAATGATCTGAATGCTTATAAAGCACTACAAATCTGAGAATGTAAAAGCCTGCAGGTAAAAACTGTAAATATTATATATTTCATTGGATGTTTCTTTCTCTAGGTTGCAAGTATCAATTATTAAACACTACCAACCATGTAGTCACTTTCAATCATAATATTTTACATGTATATTTATACCGATGATGAAACTTCCCAATTTGTTTTACAGACTATACATAGCTTCATTACTAAAATGTAGCTATCTCCACTAAAATCACATTTTTATTCAAGGTAATTGTAAAATGCAATAGGCATAGATTATGCTAATAGACAAGAGTAAGAACATAAAGAAAATAAAATCGTAGATAATCACCCAAACCTAATTTTAACAACTATTTTAAAATTTCCTCTTCTACCAAAATTTTATAAGGGCTGCTAACAATAAAATCAACTGATTGGCATTTCGTTCCACTTGCCTTCAATTGCTCACCTACTTGTGGAAGGAATAACAAGCTTGGGAATAGCCAATGGGCAGGTAATAGAGGTAAAAATGAAGAGAAGATGGAGCAGAGGTATTCTACCATATAGATAATCAGCTCATGAATAACAGAGAGTTAACTGAAATGATAACATTTAAGTACGTACTATAATAAACTCAGTAAGCAGTATACTCAGTGGCATCTTTGCAACTAGAGGAAGTCCATAACTTTTACAGGATTTATATTGCAAATGGGATATCAGGCTTCAATGCAAAAAATCAGGGTTGGTTGAAGTGAAGGGTTTAGATCATCTCCATAACATCTGTGCTTATGTTATACAAAGGCTTTAAGTTTAAAAGGCAATCTTAAGAGTTTATGCATACATACATGTGTGAGTGTGTGTGTATAAATAACTATTATGGTGTTTTTGCTGGTCATAAAATCGACCAATCACAAAATTCCAGATGCAAAATATGTGATTATTTTGATCTTCTCCAAATTAGTTTTGTTTTTTGTTTTTTCTTAACTATCTGAAGTTGCAGATTATTTCCTTGGATGCAGGGGAGCTTTGTGAGAAGATAAAGTTTGTTCAACGACCATACTATAGCCTGATAAAGAAACACATCTATTTATAACAGAGAAATATATCTATCCAAAATAATCTTGCTTGAGTACCCAGTTTACCAAAGTTATTTTACAAATCACTCCTAGTCAGGAGCCTGTCTTTAGTTCTTTTTCCCTTCTCTATCACCGAGTTTTATAACACACCCAATGTATGGCATATTTCACTGGTTAATGGTAGGCAATAGAAATACTGGGCTCTGTCTTCCTTCTAGATGTCTTTAAGCTTGTTTCGAGAATAATTTTATAAATATCTTCCAGAAAATCCTCCAACACCCATCAAATAAAATTCTTCTGCTTTTATACATTTTACCTTCCTGGGCTACTAGTTTTATATATATATATATAGTTCTTCCATGTTCTGAAAGAAATTAAGCCTCCCATGTTTATTTTTTCCTTCATAAGTGCCAGCCATACTCTAAGTACCTTCAGGCAATCCCACTTTCCTGGACTCATTTTGCTTTGCAAAGCAATATTTTTTTAAATTTTTTTACCCCTACAATTTTGTTGATATATATTCACATATAATACAGTCATCCACAGTGTACAATCAGTTGTTCACACTATCATCATATAGTTGTGCTTTCATCACCACAGTGCTTGAACACATTCATTATTCAAAAGAAAAAAACACAAAATACAAAAATAAAAGAAAAAAGATTTTCTTTTTTCTTTTATTTTCCCATACCCCTCATCCCCTCCTATTATTCATTTGCTTTTGGTCCCCATTTTTCTACTCATCTGTCCATACACTGGATAAAGGGAGAATGAGCCACAAGGTTTGCACAATCACACAGTCACACCATATAAGCTGTATAGCTATTCAATCATCTTCAAGAATCAAGGCTATTGGATAGTTCAACAGTATTAAGTATTTCCTTCTAGCTATTGTAATACAATAAAGACTAATACACTAAAGACTAATATAATGCATAAGAATAACCTCCAGAAAGACCTCTCAACTCCATTTAAATCTCTCAGCCACAGAAACTTTATTTTGTTTCATTTCTTTTCCCCCTTTCGGTCAAGTAGGCATTCTCAATCCCATGATGCCAGGGCCAGGCTCATCCCTGCGAATCATGTCCCACATTGCCAGGGAGATTTACATCCTTGGGAGTCATGTCCCATGTAGTGGGGAAGCTAGTACATTGATATGCAGGCTGGTTGAGAGAAACAGGCCACATCTGAGCAACAAATGAGGTTCTTTGAGGGTGACTCTTAGGCACAATTATAAGTAGGCTTAGCCTCTCCTTTGCAGTAACAAGCTTTATAGGAGCAAGCCCCAAGATCAAAGGCTCAGCCCACTAAATAGGTAGTCCACAATGCTTGTAAAAATATGAGGAATTCCCCAGGTGGGTAAGTTTAATATTTCCACATTTTCCCAAGTCCCTCAAGTGGGCTTTGCAAATACTTTTTATTCTCTGCCCAAATTACTCAGGAATATTTCAGGGCTTCGTACTTCCACACACCAACAAGATCTCATTCTCTGTTCAAGTTTCCATGTAGTTATGAGGGTTGAATAAACCGACCATATAAGTTAAATTATACAGCATGTTACAGAAAATAAAGATTTTCCACCAAATAAACATCTTTTCAGCAAAGCAATATTTTGACTTGTAGAGCTAGAGTCTTACCAATGCCAAAGCAAACTATGGCTATTCTGTTAAGGATGTAGGACACTAGTAAATAGGTTAATGGCCTTACTCCTAGATAGATGCTTAATATCACATATTCATGTTTGGAGTGTTAAAACTCCTGCATCTTTCACCCCTAATTGGGTCCCAAGCAATAAAAAACAGATCACAGCATGCCCTCCGTGAGCTGTCATAAATAGAAATTTGAGTCATTGTCACATTCTCCAAGGCCTGACAACCAACGATTAGATTGCTTTAATTTAGTGGACATACTGAACAACTTCTGACATCTAAATGGGTGAGTGCCATAAGTAATCTACTTTTGCACACATTCAAAATTTAGACTGAACAAAAAGTAGCTAAATGTAGCACTTTAAAGAAATGGAGTCAGCAGAGGGGCTGATTTTAGCATAACATTGAATTTAGATGTTTACAGTATAAAATAATGAATTATCACAACTGAAATGATTAAAACAGATTTTATATATTCCCTTTCCTGAAAATTCATGATATGAAGAGGATACACACACACGAAGAATACTGTTTTACAAATATTTCTGTATTTTGATGCTTTGCTCTGCATTCTGGCTCAGTTCCTTGCATCTCCATGAATAAGAAAAGTCACATAGACCTCTTTTGACTTGAATGGAGTGGTGGAAACACCTAAATACCTCAGGTTAGACTGTTCAAGAGTTACGTAACTTTTGCTATATTTTATTTAAATAAACTGCTCTGCAAAATCCCAAGTAAAAATGTAGAACTACTTTTTAATTTTGCTTTTTTAAATAGTCTGAAACTATTTAAAACTACTGGAGAAATGAGAACACGTAGATCTACTCTATAATTTCTGATGTTCTGTGGAAGGTTCTTTACTCACAAATAGCTTCCCCACCTCCACACATTTGTTGCTTGCTGTGATCCAGAATGAAAATTTTAATCTACACAACTTCCAATGTTGATGATTGATGGAACAGTAACAATGATGAAGTGCAGTAATTATCCAATTGCTACCAAGCCCTCGAAGAATTTTAGAGTTCTTTTGAGAGTGTATTTTAGAGTGTATTTTAATAGTGGGGAGGGGAAGAAACCTTATGGAAGTCTGAGAGAAGTAGGGAAATTTTAACTGTGAAGTAGGGAATTAGAAAACAAAAGAACAGAAGACTGAACTGTCTTGCCTGTGTCATAGTTTCGCCTGTTAAAAATAACCCCAAATAATTTCTTTATTCCTCTACCATGATTCTTAGGAAGGATATATTGACCATTAGCTAATAATAAATCATGCTCATCAGTATTTAAATTTGAATTTGTGTCACCTTTTTTTTGGGAAAATTTATATTTAGAAGAAAGACATTTTATAGAATGAGGAATCAAATGGCTCTATCACTATTTGAGGATTAAATGTTTGGCTGATTGAGAAAGAATCAGAAACCAGGAATCTTATTTTCATGTCCATTTTTCTGCTTCTTGGGAACCAGCAATATTTCTTAAGTATGATCTCATCTTAACTCAGTCAGCTTGAATGGTTCAAAGAAGCAGTTGTTTCAATTGTTTTTTGGTACAGAATCCTGTACCATCATGTAATGAAGCTACCATTGAATCTTGTAATCACTGCTTCTTTCTCCTAAAACCTTGCTGACTTTTCTGATGCTTTCCTTCTTTAGCATACAGGGTTTTTGTTGTTGTTTCTTGTTAAAAGTAGAGAGGTGCAGGATTAACTAGGAGAAACAGATGAGGAGTAAAGTAGAAAAGTACATACATGGCACTGGCCATTAATAGCTACCTTTTGTAGAACCTTAGGCTATGCTCAGTTGTACAAACAGAGCAATGGTGGGCATGAGAACTCAGGGAACTGAGCTATAATCAGGGCACTGATTAGGCTACACCTGGAGTATCCTATTTATTTCCAGATCCGATAATTTAAGGAGTATAAGGGAAAACAGGAAGACCCTCATGAAAGGGTTCTCAGGATATTTATGAAGTATTAATCTTGCCATATGAACAAACTATAATATTTATGCTAAAGAGAAAATTTAGGGCAGATATTATAAATATATTCAAACATTTGAAAGTCATGTATAAGGTATTAGATTCAATACAAATGATCCCTCTGAACTTTATGTAGAATTTTTAGATAAGATTCAGCTCAATATAAGGAATAGTTTATCAGTTTTCTGCACATAAAATGTTGTTTGTGAAACTGTAAACTCCTTATTTGAGCTGTTCAAAATAGACTGGATGATAAAATAGCAATGAAATCATATACATTATCAAATTTAGGATGGGATTTACCTGATTTCAAATCCTGGCTCCGTGGTTTAGGAGCTGTGTATCCTTGGTCTAGTTACTTGATTTTTCGGAAAACCAATTCTTGATTTACAGCAGAGAAGAATAATACCCACCACATCAAGTGATTATGAGGCTGTATGCAAAGCACTTCTTACTGAATATAGTATCTTAAGAACTGTCATATTATTGTGAGTGGATTCATTCATTAAAATGGCAACTGAACTAGAAAACCTTCAATGTTATTTCCTATTTTAAGATTCTGTACCTCTAGCAGGAATTCATGAAATTAAAAACAATCTGCCATCGTAAACATATTGTCCAAGGAATTTTGTTTCAGTCCACATTTTACTAGGCAACTTCGTATAGTCCAAACCTATTCCTGTCTCTTGATATTTTGATATCTGAATGAAGGTCTTCTTGTTTCAAGGCAATTGGTTTGGGATTTCAGGAAATATGTTCCTTTCCTACTCAACTCAGATATTATTTGTCTCCAAGAAGTCTTCTCTTCAGTCATTCCCTAAGAGATAAGTAGATTTAAGTGTCTGACTCAGTGAGCCTATATTTTTAAACATTTTTTGTTTATATTTTCTTACCACATGCTGTAACATTGTTATATTCCACTAAAAGTAGAAATTATAAAATAATGATGATATTTACCCATTCCTTCCATTTCTGGTCAAAACCACATAGGTCAATACCCACCTTAATCACAAAGTATTTTCGAAAATTATATGGAATTTATTAAAACAATCTTGTGTTCATCTTCCTTTTGGCTGAACACAAACAGAATGCTTGATTTATCTCATTTCTTTGTTTAATCATTTCTTGGCCTGTCCTTTGATTTCTTTCAGAGGGTATTTTGCCAGATTGTATGGCTTAGTTTTGCTGTTAAATGTTTTTACGTTTCCAAATACTAAGAAAGCCATTATGGAAATAAAATGAAAATAGTATGTATGTAAACCTTACCATTGGGGAGAACCTAAGATGGCGGCTAGGTGAGACACGGCAAAAAAACACCTCCATGAAAAATACTAGATAAAAGCCAGAAAGTGACCCAGAACACCAGTTAGTGATGCACCAGCCAGACAAAGTCTGCTAAATCCACAGGGACCGTGCATTTGGTGAAACCTGGAGTCTGCATTCTGAAACGAGTGAGTGAGCCTGCTGAAAGTCTGGTGATCACACTGTGGTGTGGGGAAACTGTGGGTTGGCATTTGGAAATGGACTAGTTCTTTTAAAAACAAACAAACAAACAAAAACAAAAACCTGGGAGCAGCTGCGGATATGGCAGCAAGAACTGCGCAGTGAACCGTGGCAGGAAAGGGGTTTGCCAATGCCTCAATATCTGGCATGGAAGATAGCCCTGCCCACACCTGCTGCTAACTGTCTCAGAGCCAGGAGGGCAGAGGAGACCCAAAAGCAGAAAGAAACCATGCCTCTTGCAGCCATCTTCCTGGCAGGCTGGGGACGCCCCTGCCTGGGGCTGGGGATACAGCCCAGACCTGCGCCAAGGGCCCCAGTATGACAGGGAGTGTTTCCTGCAGCACTGCGCACATGCCACAATATTGGCTATGGACAGTGGCCTTTAGTGCACCCACAGCTAACTGTCCCAGAGCTGGGAAGGCGGAGCTGTGCGAAAAGGGGGAAATTAACAAGCCCCATTCAGTCATCTTTACAGCAGGATGGGAATGCCCCTACACAGGCCAGTGGCCCAGGGCTTCCCTGGAGGGCTGGCGCACACTTGTGACATGGCACAGCCTTCTCTCAGCAGAGGTCCTGGAATCGCACGGCTGAGAAGGGGGACTCACTCGGAAATCCCAGGGACCCTACGCCAATACCAAGGACTTATGGGTCAGCGGCAGAGACAATCTGTGGCAAGACTGAAATGAAGGCTTAGACTCTTACAACAGCCTTAAATCTCCAGGAACACCTGGGAGGTTTGATTATTAAAGCTGCCCTGCCTCCGTAACCACTCAGATACATGCCCCACATTCAGGGCGGACAGCACCAACAACACACCCAAACTTAGTGCACCAATTGAACCCCACAAGAACCAGACCCCCACACACCACAAAGACAAAGTTGGGGAGAACTGACTTGAGGGAAATAAGTGACTTGCAGACGCCATCTGCTGGTTAGTTAGAGAAAGTGTACACCACCAAGCTATAGATCTGACAAATTAGAGATCAGTATTTTTTATATGCTGAAAGAACTCTATCAAGTAAAGCAAATGCCAAGAGGCCAAAAACAACAGAAAATTTTAAAGCATATGATAAAACCAGATGATATGGACAATCCAAACCCAAATACCCAAATCAAAAGATCAGAAGAGACACAGCATTTGGAGCAATTAATCAAAGAACTAAAGACAAACAATGAGAGCATGGCACAGGATATAAAGGACATAAAGAAGACCCTAGAAGAGCATAAAGAAGAAATTGCAAGAAAAAATAAAAAAACAGATGATCTTATGGAAATAAAAGAAACTGTTGACCAAATTAAAAAGATTCTGGATACTCATAGTACAAGACTAGAGGAAGCTGAACAACGACTCAGCGTCCTTGAGGACCACAGAATGGAAAATGAAAGAACAAAAGAAAGAATGGAGAAAAAATTTGAAAAAATCAAAATGGATCTCAGGGATATGATAGATAAAATAAAACTTCCAAATTTAAGACTCATTGGTGTCCCAGAAGGGAAAGAGAAGGGTAAAGGTCTAGAAAGAGTATTCAAAGAAATTGTTGGGGAAAACTTCCCAAACATTCTACACAATATAAATACACAAAGCATAAATGGCCAGCAAACTCCAAACAGAATAAATCCAAATAAACCCACTCCAAGACATATTCTGATCAGACTGTCAAATACTGAAGAGAAGGAGCAAGTTCTGGAAGCAGCAAGAGAAAAGCAATTCACCACACACAAAGGAAACAACATAAGACTAAGTAGTGACTACTCAGCGGCCACCATGGAGGTGAGAAGGCAGTGGCATGACATATTTAAAATTCTGAGAGAGAAAAATTTCCAACCAAGAATACTTTGTCCAGCAAAACCCACCTTCAAATTTGAGGGAGAGCTTAAATTTTTCACAGACAAACAAATGCTGAGAGATTTTGCTAATAAAAGACCTGCCCTATTTCAGATACTAAAGGGAGACCTGCTGACATAGAAACAAAGAAAGGAGAGAGATATATAGGGAAATTTAACAGACTTATATAGAACATTATATCCCAAATCGCCAGGATACAAATTCTTCTCTAGTGATCACAGGTCTTTCTCTAGAATGGATCATAGGCTGGGACATAAAACAAGCCTCAATAAATTTAAAAAAAAATTGAATTTATTCAAAGCACATTCTCTGACCACAGTGGAATACAAATAGAAGTCAATAATCATCAGAGACTTAGAAAATTCAGAAACACCTGGAGGTTAAAAATGAGGGGGAGAGGAAAACATTCCTGGATAATCAAAAGCTGAGGGACTTCATCACCAGTAGATCAGTCCTATAAGAAATGCTAAAGGGAATTGTGCAGGCTGAAAGGAAGGGACACTAAACAATTTAATGAAAGCACATGAAGAAATAAAGATTTCCTGTAAAGATCACATGGTAAATATAAGTACCAATACTACTGTATTTTTGATTTGTAACTCCACTATTTACTTCCTACAGGATCTAAAATACATAAACTGTAATGATAAATCAGTGGTTTTGGACTCAATGTAAAATATGTACTTTTTGACAAGAACTACATAAAGGTGGGGGAATGGAGACGCATAGGAACATAGTTTATGTGTCCTATTGAAGTTAAGTTGGTATCAAAGAAAAATAAGTTTGTTATAGATTTAAGATGTTAAATGTAAGCCTCACAGTAAACACAAAGAAAGTGTCAGAGAATATGACCATAGAGATGAAAAGTAGAGTATGGGTTATGAGAAGTGGGGGAAGAGGCAATGGGGAGTTCAGAAATGAGTGTAGGGTTTGTGTTTAGGACGAAGGGAAATTTCTAGTAATGGATGGTGGGAAGGTGATAGCATTGCAAGATTCTAAATGTGATTAATCCCACTAATGGCATGCTAGGGAGGGGCTGGAATCGGAAGATTTAGGCTGTATATATGTTTCCACAATTGGAAAAAAAAAAAGTCTAAATAGATAATGACAATTAAATGCCAAGGATGATCCTGGATGGGATCTGAAGATGGAGGAGAGGAGGCTCAAAGGGACACAGTTGGGACATAAGGGAAAAAAAAGGAAATACAGAATGTAAGCTTTGTATTGATGTTGAATTTCTTGAACTTCTTAGCTACACTTAATGGGATTGCATAAAAGAATGTTCTTGTTCATGGGAAATGTACATGTGAATTCTATTGTTTGTTCAAGGATGTGTGCAGCTAGCTCTCATATGTTCAGAAGACAGAGCAATAGATGATGGATGATAGGGAGGGAGGGAGGGAAGGAAAGAAAGAAATGGTGGTGTGACAGGATGTTAAAGTTGGTGGATCGGGGTATCGGGGGGGGGGGGTCGGGGTATGCTGGAGTTCTGTGTATGGGGTTTGTATTGTTTTGCAACTGTTCCTGTAAGTTTGAATTTATTTCAAAATAAAATTAAAAAAAGCAAAACAAACAAAAAGAACTTTACCATTAGCAGTGCATTTTTGCCTTGATTATTTCATTTAGCCCCACAGGAGTCTTATGTACCAGTAAGAATAAGCTAGTATAGGCTATAGTAACAATACCAAAAATTGCATGGTTATTTCTTGCTCACTATACACGTTTATTGCAGATAAGCTAGAGGTTTTGCTCTGCATTACAGCACACAGGAATTTAGAGTGAGTGAATGCTCATCTCAATATGCTATTTGAAAGTCTCCAGAGTCATGAGAAAACAAAAAACATAGTGGAATTGTGCCATGACCTTGAGAGTTTCATCTAGAAATGATACAACTCTTTCAATTCACATTTCATTGGCCAAAGTAAGTCACATGGTCACACCCAACTCCAGAGGGGGTGGAGAAATGAAATCCAATTGCCTGGAAAGGGGAATGCTTAGAAACATTTCATGAATGCACTGGTGACTACCGTACCCAGGGAAGTAAAGATTTTTCTTCCTATTTTACAGCTTCATTAATTTAATCATATGTGTTTAACACATTGTATTGCATATCTGTATTTGCAAGGACTCACAAAAGAGTAAGAGAGGTGTTTTGTTTTTTCTGTTGTTTTTTTTTTCAAGTCAAGTAAATGGTAAGTTAACCTAGACATCAAATCCAGTTATTTTTTTTGTTCACTTTCTTTCTTTACCATTTCTATTTAAGTATCCTCAGTTCAATGTGATGGAGTTCCAATTAACTGCCATTATTATTATAATGTTTTCAATCTTCATCCTCATAAAACAGCCAAGATGAGTGCTTCTCAGAATTATCTGCCTACTAGTTGCTATCTTACACCATTAGTAAACTTGTGGGCAAATTGCCAAAATGGCAAGCTGTAAAATTAGAAGTTTTCCATGATGTGAGATTATTGAATGAAGATTCCAGCATGAGGGTCTCTATTTTCTCAAGACTATTAAGTAAATAGTAGCCATTTTAGCTGACCATCCCAGCAACTCTAGATCTACTGTATCACCTTCAGGTTGTGGTGAGTAAATGGGAGTAGCAATGGCCTTCATTCTCAAATTTGTGTATTTAAATTTTAGATTTCCTCTAAAACTGAATACATGACAGACCACATTTTTAAGAAATAATTATATACATATGAGTATTGCTTTCTTCATCTGACAAATGCTTTCACTTTTCTCAACCCTGGTTTTTTACATATCTAAGAGTGCTTTCTCCATATAACCTTAATATTTATTGTTAATATATCATTCTCAAATTTGATTTATACTGCACATTACTGTGGTGACAAATGCACAACTGTATGATACCATGAACAGCTGGTTGTACACTGTGGATAACTATATGGTATGTGAATATAGCTCAATAACATTGTGTGGAATAATATAAACAGGGATACAAGTGCTGGAGAAAACATGGAGAGAGGGATATACCTATTTACTGTTGATGAGGAGGCAGAATGGTATAGCCTTTCTGGAGGTCTGTGTGGTGGTTCCACACGAAGCTAAGTATGTGGGTGACATAAGGTCCTGCAACCTCATTAAGGGACATTTACTTGGAGAATCTGAGAGCAGGGACATGAATGGACATTTGCACACTGGTGTTTATGGAGAGAGTATGCATGATTTGCAATGGGTGGAGGTGGTCTAAGGGTACATCAACTGAAGAGCAGAATGGTGAACTGTTATGTATGCATACAATGGAATACTGAGCAACTGCGAGAAGGAGTGAAGCTGTGAGACACCCAGTGAGGTGAATGGAACCTGTAGACAGCATTTCGAGTAAACTACACCAGAAACAAAGGCAAACACTATAATGCCTCACCAATATGGACTAACTACAATATGTAAACTCAGAATTGACTCTTAGAGCACAGCTTATCAGGGGAATGCTTATTGTAACAGTTCTTAGATCATAAGCTCTTACAGCAGTCACATCTATTCCTGAATTGTAATGGCTATCTCCAGATTCCGAGATGCTGATTATAAGCTGATCGATCCCTTGAACTTTGGGTATCTGTGAGACACCTGAAACTCAGAGCCAGAACTCAGCAGATATGAATGTCAGAATTAGCACATACAGCAACTATTTAAAATGCTGAAAAAGAGTCTAGACTTCAACTGGAGATATGAATGAAGCAGATGTGGTTAGGACTAGTGCAAATTGGACCAAAGGGTAAAGGACAATACTGCCTGCATTTTAAAACCTCAAATTCCATGTGAGACCAAGGGAAGAGATGTTTAATTGGTGCAAGATCTGTATTTCCTGAACAATTTAACTCATACAGTTTGTTCCAATACCATAATTACAAGGAACTTTTAACAGAAGTGAGACCTGGTAGGTTTGCATAGGTTAGTGTGTTAGAAACACATCTCAAAGTAATTTGGACAGAGAATAAAAATATATATGCAGGGGCCCCCTGAAGAGCTGGGGGAAAATGCAGAGGTATTGGGCTTCCTCAGCTGAATTGTTGCTGATGTTCTCACAAACACTGAGGACTGGCAGTTTATGTGCCAAGCCCTCTATCATGGGACTTTTCCTTATGAAGCTCGTCACTGCAAAGGAGAGGCTAAACCTGCTTATAACTGTGCCTAAGAGCCTCCCCCTGAGTACCTCTTTGTTGCTTAGATATGGCCCTCTCTCTCTAGCTAAGCCAACTCAGCAGTTGGACTTACTGCCCACCCCCCTACATGAGACCTGACTCCCAGCGGTGCAAATCTCCCTAGCAACAAAGGATATGACTCCTGGGAATGAATCTGGACCTGACACTGACATCGTGGGATTGAAAACATCTTCTTGACCAAAAGGGGGATGCAAAATGAAACAAAATAAAGTTTCAGTGGCTGAGAGATTCCAAATGGAGTCAAGAGGTCACTCTGGTGGGCATTCTTATGCACTATATCAAACTGCAACCCAGTAGCCTTGACTCATGAAGAGGATTATATAGCAATGTAGCGTACAAGGGGTGACAGTGTGATTGTGAAAGCCCTGTGGATCACACTCCTTTTATCTAATGTATGGATGGATGAGTAGAAAAACGGGGACCAAAAAAATGAAAAAATAGGGTGGAATGGGGGGATGGTTTGGGTGTTCTTTTTCACTTTTATTTTTTATTCTTATTTTCACTTTTTCTGGGACAAGGAAAATGTTCGGGGAATAGATTGGGGTGATGAAAACACAATGATGGTATTTTGAACAATTGATTGTATATTTTGGATGATTGTTGTGTGAATATATCTCAATAAAATTGAATTTTAAAAAAGCTGTACAATGAGCTCTATATAATTGCTGGGTTCCCACCTCGCTCAATTTTAAACATTTAAAAAATATGATAAATAAGAGAACATAGAGGCCAAAATGAGTAGAGATGCTTTCTTGATACTATTCATATTGAAATTATTTTTGTATTTTCCCAATGTTTCCCTTCAAATTTCCTTGAGTTTATCTTGCATTTAACTTGCATTTAACTCCTAGTGCCTTCATTGTATATCACCGATGATGTGATCATTAAAAATCCTTGAATTGCACATAAATCTTTGTTCATTACCAGACATGACTTTGGCTATGAAAAAATCCAAAAACAAAGTGTTTCATTCAGCATTCTTGGTTAAAAGCAACAGGTGGAAAACTGATTATTTTAAAACAAAGGGACAATTATTACAAGTGAATTTGAATGCAGAAAATCAGTAGAAAGTTCTAGTTGCTAATGCTGCCATTATGCAAAATACTAGAAATGGATTGGCTTTTATAAAGGGGGTTTATCTGATTACGAAGTTACAGTCCTAAGGCCATAAAACTGTCCAAACTAATGCATCAAAAATAGGGTACCTTCACTGAAGGACGGCTGATGGCATCTGGAAAACCTCTGTCAGCTGGGAAGGCATGTGGCTGGTGTCTGCTCCGGGGTTCTGGTTTCAAAATGGCTTTCTCCCAGGACATTTCTCTCTAAGCATCTGGGGGTTTTCTCTTAGTTTATCCCGGGGCAAACTCTGGGCTTCATCTCTTAGCTAAACGTCCTTCTGTCTGCATCTCCAAGAATGTCTAAGCATCAGTGTCAGCAATCATCTGGGCCTGTGTGGCTCTTTTTAAAGGATACCAGTAAACTAATCAAGATCATGCTGAATGGGCAGAGCCACACCTCCATGGAAATAATCTAATCAAAAGTGTCACTTACAGTGGGTCAGTCACATCTCCATGAAAACAACCTAATCCAATTATCCAACAAGATTGGATTAAAACATGTCTTTTGGAGGGACATGATATATCCAAACTGGCACACTGATAAATCTAGTTTGGAAAATTGGCAGAAGCCAAAAGAGATCTGGAGGGTGAGCAGCAGGAGCTAAGTAAGGGTGCACCTCAGGTGTCCTATGGTTGGCACACCACAGAAGATGCTGCATGAAATCTGACTTTGTGTCCCTTCTGCCTTTGAGTCACTAGCAGAAGATCCAACTTTCAGGGGTTTCTGATCGACTGAGATTAAGTCATATGCCTAACTCCTGGCTGTAACCGTGGGTGGAAAAGGCCTTGCCTTGCCTTATCTTGCCTTCCCCAATATAAAAACAGCTTATAAGAATTTACAGTGGGAAGTGACAACCATAAATTGCCACTCAGGCAAGAACATACAATGTGAAAGTCCTGCAAGAGAGAGAGTGTTGTATCAGGGTACTATAAGAAGGAATGGGGTGGGAAACTGGGCCAAAAATAAAAAAATAATAAAAATAAAGTACACACTACACAAGGGTACCTATAAAAGTATAATTTGTTAAAACTTTAGCTGCTAATTATTTTTTTTCCTATTATCAAATATCACTAAAGAAACAATAGTTCTATACATGGGAAAAGTCTGTTTGCTTTTTTAATTTCTTTCTTATATACTGTATGTATTTATCTGTTTTATATGTTGTGCCATTTGCATGTATTATGTCCCCTCAAATGCCATGTTCTTTGATGCAATCTTGCAGGGACAGAGGTATTAGTGTTGACTAGGTTGGAATCTTTGGATTACTTTGTTTCCATGGAGATGTGACCCACCCAACTATGGGTAATACCTTTGAGTAGCTTATCTCCATGGAGGTGTAGCCCCATTCATTTAGCATGGGTCTTAATTAAATCACTGTAGCCCTATAAGTTCTCAGACAGAAGGAGCTTGGTGCTGGAGCTGAGACAGACATTTTGAAAAAGGCCATTGAAAGCTGACGCTGACATTTTTGAGAATGCCATTTTGAAATGCAACCTGGGAGCAAGCAGACACCAGCCATGTGCCTTCCCAGCTAACAGAGGTTTCCCAGATACCAATGGCCTTTCTCCAGTGAAGGTACGCTATTGTTGATGCCTTACCTTGGACACTTAATGGCCTTAAGACTATAACTTTGTAATAAAATTAAACCCATTTATAAAAGCCAATCCATTTCTGGTGTTTTACAAAATGACAGCATTAGCAAACAGGAACATATGTTAAGCATCCCTAACAGTGTCTCAGTTGCCAAAGAATACATGTCCAGGACTAGTAGGATTACTTAAAAATATAAGTAGTACCATAGTGAGCTTGAAGAAGCTAATTGCCTAGGAAACCTCTGCATCAAAACCACCTGGGAGATGGAGTGTTGCATAAAATGTGGGTTACTGGGCCCAAATCTAGAGCCACTGAATCTGAATTTGGGATTACATGATTAGAAATATACAGTTTAAAGAAATACCCAAGTTTATATGAAAATCTAAGAACTTGTGCATTAGACATTGTTTTCAGTAGCTCAATCTGAGGTTAAGTTAGACCAAGCTCTCCAAATAAGAAAAAACAAAAAGATCAAACATTTTTTAAAGCATTAAGAATTACAGATATTTTAAAAATCTTATTCTCCAATGCTTGATCACTTACGTGTTCTAAAAGCTAAGATATAGCAGCTCTTGCACCAAAAGTGCTTTAGATGCTTAGTAACATTTTTTCTTTTTTTTTTAAGTGAATTTTCACTGTAGGCCAAACTCATCTCCTGGTTCCTCTAATACAAAAGTTACTAGAGACTTAGAGAATTTTAACCCAAGTTTTTAAGATATGACTTCCTTATATGTGATTTTTTTAAGCATGCTAAAGAAAAGCTATTTTGAATGAAAGAGTTACTGCTAACAGACAGGGAAGTTACCAGTGTGCCTTTAGACAGCTTTCTGGCCTTAGAGAGTTCCAGCAAACTGTACTGAAATGAATGGAAGCAATTATAAAAGGAAGCTGCTGACCTTTCTGAAAAGGCTGCCAATCCATAATACCTCCTGCGATGCTCATCCCCTTTATTCCTGCTTAACAAACCTTGTCACCCTTGTCGCGGTGCCTCAGAACCCCTTGTTAACTTTTCCCCTTTTGTTGTCTTTAGGGTATCTGCAGCATGCCTGTCTGCTGAAATATCTCTCAATTGCCAATTAAAGGAAGTTTAAGAATGAGTACCTAGGGATGAATTAACCTAGCAAGTTAACCTGGGGAAGAATGTGTTAGGGATACAAACTCTCATCATCACAGCCTTACATATTTACTTACTCATCTGACTTACTTGGGTGTAGCTTATGCATTCGCACATCATTCAAAAGCATCTCAATCCACTTTCTCCGGGTGTAAACAATTTTAAAAGCAAATGCTAGAATCTTTAGAAATGCTTTTTTTTCCCCCACCCTCAGTGAGTTCATTTTCCCTTAAGTGAAAGAAATGCTAATATTTAAGCACTGCTTTGCAAAAACACTTAACAGGTAGGTAGTATGAAGAATTCCTTTAGGAAGTTCTTATCCAGAATATCTTCTTGCTTTATAATGCCGACTTAACATATAAGCCCCTGGATCATCCCTGTTTGGATTAACAATCATCTGAATGATTGATTATTAAGCAGAATTCTCCAGAATTGAGTGGTTCTGGCACTCAGATAAGAAAAAAAAATCCCATATTTAAATTATCTGATATTTGAATACCAAGATTATTTTATTTGATTTGTGCTTTGGAATTTTTGCACTCTCAGTAAGCAGTTTTCTTGAAGGAACATTTTAGACAATTAACCCTTAGTAACTATTACTGAATGACTTGATAACCTGCTTGCAGTAGGAGAATGGAGAGAAAATGAAATGGGAGAATTTAAAATACGTCATGCATTTGATCCTGAGGTACATCTTTTATTTGCCATAATTATCATGGCTGCTTGTACATATTTGCTGGCAACTGTGGTGGCTTGAAGCTTTATGTACTCCAGAAGAACATGTTCTTAAATCTAATCCATTCCTGTGAGTATAAACCCTTTGTAAGTAGGACCTTTTAATGAGGTTACTTCAGTTAAAGTGTTGCCCAGGATGGGTCTTAATCCTATTATTGGAGTCTTTATAAAAGAATAAATTCAGACAGAGAGTGAGAAATCCAGAGGGAGCAGCCAGAAGCTGAACATCAATGGAAACCAGAAGAGATGGGAGAGACCAGGAGATGCTGCCATGTGCCTTGCTTACCATATGATTAAATAAGGACCAAGGTTCACTAGCCGCCAGCCCCAGAATGGCACAGTCTTCAGGGGGAATCACCTACATGATGCCTTGGTTGGACTTTCATTTAGCCTCAAAACCATAAGCAAATAAATTCCCAGTGTTTAAGCTGAAGCATTGCGTGTATTTGCTTGAACAGCACAGGAAACTAAAACAGCAACATATATAGCCTTATTTACATTTATAAAGGATGAGGGCAAAGGAGAGAAACAACATAATGAGCCTTAACTACTATGTACTAAGCCTTATCCACAAATATACCAACTCTATGATGTCATTATTAATCTAAATATTTAGAGAAAGAACCTGAGATACAGATAGATGAAGTGATTTGTCTAAAGCCACATGGTTAGTAAGACATAGCAGAGAAATGCAAATTCAAATAGAATTTCCAAATTCAAACAGAATTCTCCCTGGATACAAAGTCAACAAATCTTTTCCTCCTATATATTAGCACATGATCTACTTATAAATAAATCCTTTATGAGATCAATAGGTACCAATATCAAATAAAAAACCCAAACACAAGACAAGACATCATTGGTTATATGGCTTCTAAAGAGATGATTCAAAGGAATGTGGGAGTACATAAAAAGTTACTTTGTAAAACAGTATTTTTCGATTTGCCTTATCTATATCATCAGAAAGAGTTTGCTTCTTGGGATTCATATTGTATTGGAAAGAGTATTAATCAGGTGATGAGAAGTATGTCTGTAAGAAATATGAACAGAAAGTATCTATAACTATCACTCTGTTCAAATTCCTTATTCTCAAGATAATGTCAGTGAGACAAAATGCAACATGCCCATAACTGTGGCAAACCTAGTACAATATTACATGGCTTGCCATGTTAACACATGTCACGTTAACATATATGACAAACCATGGCCATTACAGCAACATAGTAATACTTCCTGTGCCCGTTTGGATGTATTGTGTCCCCCAAAATGCCATGTTCTTTGAGGCAATCTTGTGGAGGCAGATATATTAGTTTTCTTTGATTGAGATGTGACTCAATCAACCACAGAACATTTGATTGGATTATTTCCATGGAGATATGGACCCCACCCATACAGTGAGTCTTGATTTAATTGCTGGAGCCCTATAAAAAAAAGCTCACAAACAGAAGGACCTCAGAGCAACTGAGAGTGACATTCTGGAGAGAAGCTGCAGCCAAGAGAGACACTTTGAAGAATGCACAGGAGCTGAAAGTGGAGCTGAAACACAACCTGGGATCAGCAGACGCCAGCTAAAAAGAGGTTTTCTGGATGCCATTGGCTTTCAGACTGTAACTTTGTAATTAAATAAATCCCCTTTATAAAAGCCAATCCATTTCTGGTATTTTGCATCCTGGCAGCATTAGCAAACCAGAACACTTCCCTTCTCCTATATTTCTCAATCTTGGTATCTTAATATCTTACCTAGCTTATGATGGCTGAATTATTAGGGAATCCTCAACAATACAGCACATCTTCCTCAAAATATATTGCCTTATATGTAGGTGCTTAACTTTCCCAGCGCTAAGATCCATAGGTACAGTAGAAGTGATTGGCTACTGGTCTGGCAGTACCAGGCTGTCTTCGTACTTTGCTCTAAAGGAAAAAAGGAGGCCTTTTTCCTCTTCCCCACAATATTATGTTCTATTTCTCATGCTCTGGGCAGTGTCACTTCCAGCCTCCTTAAGAAACATTTCACTAGGTATCTCTCAAAACACTATTAGTATACTAAGTATGTATATTGAAAAAGATTTCATTATAATGTATTTCCATATTGGAATTTTCCAAGATGGCTGTTTTTTTGTGTTACATTGAGTGTTGAAGTTATACATAAGGGAGAAAATATTCTGTCATCTAAGGAATCATTACACTGATTTTTTAAAATGGTGTTTCACTTAACGTGAAGCAAGATAATTATTTAACACTGTGTTAATTAATTCATTAAAATACATTCATTTGGAAAAGTGCCTAAGATTGGGTTAGGTGGAACAGAAAAGATTATATACACATGTATAATTTATATGTATTGTACATACATATATAATTTATAATATGCATATATATACACACACATGTATATGTGTGTTTGTGTTTATTAATCTGATTCTCTCGTCTCTTTGTGGGCATTAAGCTGTTGTAAACCTGTAAAGCTTCAAAGGATGGCCGTCTTTAACATTATATGGAAAGAATATTCCTTTTGTTTTCTTTGGTTAGCAACCTCATTACCACTATTGGAAAAGCAATGACTCTCAAAGCTAATTCATCCTACACAGAAGAGAATAACAAGTTCCTAATCTGGCCTTGTGCTATTTCTTATAAGTTCCCTTAGGATTGTAGAAGAAAATACTAGAGTTGGGAATCTCAATTAAATAAAACAGGTTAAGAAGAGCAAGAAGCAGCAGAGCCAAGCACTAAAGAAGTGAAATGGAACCTGCACCCATGTATTACATCATTTTCCTTTCCAAATTTGTAACAGCCTTTTAGAAGAAAAGGTATGTTTGAGTAAAAGGTGTCCCCAACCTCATTCCAATTGTGCAGCATGTTTCTTAACAATCTGACTTATATAACGAATAAAGTCTGCTAAAAGTTTATTCTTTGAGGATCCTTGTGGCACTTTATTAGATTTTATATTTATGATCTAGGACATGATTTCTTTCCCACATCTAGCTCTTTGATTTTATTCTCAGCTAGACAAGCACGTTAAAAAGAGGGGGAAAAGTTGGTTTACGTACTATATTACTTAAGAACTAAAAAGAAGCTTTCCCAGCTGTTGCTTTTGAAGTCAAGTTTAGTTAGTGGCAAGGTGCCAACTTTCAGTTATAAATAAGAGTTTTATTTAAAAAATGTGATGTGCTATGTCAATAATTCTTTTTTTAAAAAAAATTTCTCTGCTAGTAACTGGGGTCTAAGCTATCAATTATTAAAGGCTGAGTCCTTTGACAATGGTACTGCATTCTATATTTGTTCAGCTTTTATTTGTTCATTTGTTAGGCTGAAATAAAACCTAAAGCCCTCTTCTTTCTAAATGCTTAGAAGAAATTTTAGCTAAGATGTTTTTCTATTTTGCTTCATCTCTGAAAAAAATTTATTCTACACATATGCATATACACACAGTATTTAATAGTCAAAATTGAAGCAAAAGGAAAACTGGAAAGTGTTAATTCAAGTTACTTGGTGGTATTTTAACCTTTTCTCTATGCCTCTCTTTCCTTATAATCATAAAGATGCTTTTATATAACCTGGACATAGTACGATTTCCAGTTACCAGGAGAGTGGCACTGGAGGAAGCCCAGGAGTGACTTAATAGCTTAGTGGGAATCTGGCCTTAATTTTGGCATATGACAAATCTAAGATATCATGAAGAGATGCAGGTAACTGAATCCCATGCCGAAAGAAGTCCTGAATTCAAAGGATGCTTTCTCTTTCCTTCTTATTATAAAATATAATTTTGTTAAGTATGATGGACCAAACCCTGAAGAATTAATGTTTACCTGATTTCCATTAAGGAAGAAAGAATGCTTTCAGTTCTTTCCTTCTGTTATCAAACCTCCCTTGGTTTTGGCTTCCTTTGGGATCAATAGTATTAGATACTGATGAAGCTCTACTTGGTGCAGCCTCAGGTTCTCATTGTCAGGTAATTAACTTGGCATCACAGCAGCCCTTGACAGCTCCAGCTTTTGACTTGGAGATAGCTAAAAGACTGGACAGAGCTTTAATTCATTGCCAAATTAATTGTGTGTCTGTGTGTGTGTACTGGAGTATGTGAAATCACGATTTAACAATATGTTTATCTGGATAGTGATAATTACAATGAAGGAAATGTGAATTGCAGGATTGAGGTTGTAAAATGGGAGTGGTATTTGAATCCAAGTATAAGTCTTAAGAGAAGGCTACTTAACATTTTTTATTAGGTTTTGAGATTGCTATAATGAGATGTCTGCAAAGAAGTTTCTTTCCCTGTTATTATTTTAAATAGAGGGGATAATCTGGATTCATACACTAGGAAATCGATTTGCATTTCCAACCTGAACTATTTGATAGAATGCTAAACGATAAATCTTCTAGGGAATTTTTGGCATAAAGGAAAGACAACAGGAAAACAGAAGAAAGTAGATTCCACAAAACTATCATTCTGTGTCATACTGAAGAAGCAAAACTTTGACCCTGTTTAAATCCAACTATTGAGTTATTTTTTCTGGGCACCTACCAAGCTGATCACACCTGAGAGAAAACACAACCATTCTGGCTTATTTCCCATGAAATCCATTATCATTAAATTTTGGCAGGCCCTTAGCATTGACTGGCATTTCTATCACATTTTATTTATCCAATCCCCAGCCAAGGATTTTTTTTCACATCTTCTCTTTCCTCAAACCATCAACATCTTCTCTCCCTTACTTACTTGCAGGATATCCTTACTTTCTACTACTATGTTACTGCAAAATGCCAGACAATCAGAAGATGATCTCTACAAGTTCCCATCATCACATAGACCCACATATGTTATCTCTGCTCTTATATTTAAGAGATATTCTTATCCTGAGTATAAATCTTAAGAGAAGACTATTCAACATTTTTTATTATGTTTCAAGATAGCTATAATGAGATGTCTTCCAAGAAGAAGTTTCCTTCACCACTATATCATTATAACCTGTCAATTTAGATGAACTGTAAATGCTCTAAGGAAAATCCCTTTCCTGTGCTCTAGGTCCATCTCTTATCTATTCAGAGACATTGCTACAGAAACTCTACCTTCATCTTTCTGAATCATTATTTATGATCTACATAATCAATCCCCATTGGCATACAAATGGGCTGTAATTTCTTACAAGAAAAAAATAAAAAGAATAAAAGAACAACCTCTTTCTATTCTACTACATTTTAATTTCTCTGTTTGTATTAAAACCAAGCATGGGTGATCTAAACTCATAGTCTCCAATTCCTCTTCTCCAGTGCATACACTAATGAGCCCACTCCAATCTGGCTTTCCTTCCAACAAAAACTACTTGTCAGAGGCAGTTAGTACTTCCAAAACGCTGAATCCAATTGTCAATTTTCAGAACCCAACTTAAGTGACCTGTTAGTAGAATGTGATACAACTGATCACCTCCTTTTGTTAGAAATGCTGTCTTCACTGGCATTTGTCAAAGAAAAAAATGCACTAGTCAACAGTAAACAGGCAGAGATGATTTTATTCAAAGCTAAAAGCTATCAAGAAGAGAGAGAGACCAAAAGACTATTGTGATAGAGAGAGAGACAGAGAGGCAGACAGATATTAGAAGTCTATCACAACAGTGGAGAGAGAGAGAGGGCTCCATACTGCTGAAGCACAGGGCAGGAGAGTTTTTAAGGACTGGGATGACCTAATAGAGGGGTTTTGGAGGGGTAGGTCAAGCAATGGGGTGTGTCATATACTGCATTTACTGTCGAAGTCAGGTAGAACATGTTCTATCTAGATAATGCAGGGGCCAAAGTGAGGGAGGTCTGGAGCCTAGAGACGAGGAGAAGCTCATCTAAAGTGTAGTCATGCTAAGGAGAAGTTAAGGCTGTCTTGGGGGGTAACACAATGGTTGGAGTAGGGAGGTTCTTCACCTGTGCTGTTTTCCAGGCTCAGAGGGTTCAATAAAACTCAACATTGTCACATTCAAGACACCTTACTACACTTCTGAATTTCTTCCTAACTTACTTATCATTCTGATCCTTATCAGTCTCCTTTACTTGTGTCTCCTTATCTCCTGGACCTCTTAACATTGGGGTGGCCCAGGACCCGATCTTTATTGAGACCTGTTCTCTCTCCACACTCACAGGCTCCATGATCTCACTCATCTTATGGCATTAAATTCCATCTACATACTGAAAACTCTCCAACTTATATCTTCAGTCTCAGTCATTTCCTGCAATCCCAGGAAGATATTGCCAATATAACCTACAGGACAATTCCCACTGGATTATCCACCTAATAGATACAAAAATTGCAACTTCAGATTCCGTCACTATATACCCACACATTAACCTGTTTCCAAAAATCTTTCTCATTTCAATAACCAGGAACTCCATTCTTCGATTGCTCAGGACAAAATATCCTGGCACCATCCTGGACTCCTGTCTTTTTCTTACACCCTACGTCTAATCCATCATCAAACTCCACTGTTTTAACTTCAAAATACATTAAGAATACAATCACTTTTCACCACCTCTACCACCACCACCGTTTATTTTCCTGGACCATATTATTAGCCTCCTAACTGGTGTCTTTGCCTCTGTCTTCCCCTCTTTAATATAAACAGTATTCATAATAATTCTTTAAAAACATATACCATGCAATTCCTCTTGCGAATATCATCCAATCATTTCCCATCTCACTCACAATAAAAGCCAGAATCTTCCCAGTTGTTTCCAAAGCAACTTCCAACATGGCACCTTTTTTACTCCATTTCCTAAACTCGCCTACAGTTCATTTCAAGCCAGGCTTTCTTGCTTCCTTGCTATTTCTCTATATCCTGGCCATGCATCCTCCTCAGAGCTTTCCTACCTGCTGCTTCCTTAGTCTTTAGTGCCCCTTTCTACTATTACCTGCATGACTCAAGTCCTTACTCGAATGTCTCTTTCAAATATGGCATTCACTGGCCAATATATTTTAAATTATATCTCCCTCCCATACTTCCTATAGTGTTTCCCTGCTTTAATTTTCTATATAGCACATATGCCCATCTGACTTATGTATTCTATGCACTTATTTTTCTATTGACTATTTACACACACTTACAATCAGATTTATGGGGTCAGAGGTTTTTGGATTTTGCACACTATGTATTCCCAATTTCTAGAGCAGTACTTGGCATACAGTATGTACCCAACAAAAATTTTCTGTGTGAAATGTCTGGAAGGGGCAGGAGAGAGAATAAACAGTGTGCAGAGGTGAAAATATGCTTCAGTCCTCTGTTGACAAAAGATTGGCAAAGCCTTGAACATGGTTACCTTTCCCCCACATCCACAGCCTCTTCAGGTCTTCTCACTGAATTTGGAATATAAGATAAATGACTCCTTGAAGTCTTTTGCCCACAATCCCCAGAGACCTACTAGGATCTGAGTTGACTTAAAGTAAATAACATTGATTAAGACAATCTCAGAGAGTCTGTATCAGTTAGAAGGGAACACGTGAGATACAGTTTAGTGTTATAGTACCTTAGTCCGACGAGTTGAGGACTCAAAATATCAAGTGTGCTTCAAGGCAATTTCCCTATCAAAAATCATGATGCTACATTTTGAGAAACATGGATATTGACATTATTTTATATTAATAATCTAATTTGTTTTAAAAATTGCTATTGATTGATGCTAGAATTTAAGATAGATTCAGTCACAGATCCCTATCTTCTTAAATTTATACGCTTGCATACCTCTCTATGTTTAATTCTTTTACATTCTCCATACAAAATAGCTTTTTTTCATCCAAGGATTTTCAAGCATTTCAAAATTGCACATTCATACAAAAAGATTTTCTTCATTCTACTTTGAGAAAACATTTTTCTTTGGATACCTACAGCATTTGGACACCTATGTTTTTATTCAAGATATAACACCATAGTATTTCCTTCAAGTTAGAAACATTGTACTTAAGATTTCTGTAGCAGGGGCTATGCACACTATTACATACTAAATATTAACTTATTTAACCATTTATGCAAACACATTTACTGAGTTTCAAAATTGTCTTTTAGGTGATGTCCTAGGCATCAGCAGTGAACAAATCAAAACCCCAAAGGGAAAACAGTCGAGCAAGCAAATAACTATTTTAATTTTGGATGTTCTGATTTTAAAACATGCATCAATATATAACAATAACATGGAGTTAAGAAAAAAATAAAGAAGCATATAGGTTCCTAGAGCTAACATGGTATTGCTGGGAGCATTTATGTGTGTGTGCACGCGCGTGTGTATACATACATATATGTACGTATCATAGAAGGATAGTAAGCAAGAGCATTCTTGTCTATGTGACATTGCCACAGGCCCACAAGAGAAACAGCAGTGAGAAGATCAGAAGATCTTGCTTAGAGAAAAGTATTCAAGGGGAGGGCAGAAAATGTAAAACCCATGAGGAAAGGGAGTAAGCACATGGCATATTTAGTGAAAACTAGGGTTGCTGTGACTGAAGACGGATGAGCAAGAAAAAGAAGAGTTGGGGCTGAGGTAGGTCCTATCTGATAGGCGATAAAGTAAGAAAATAGATTTTAAAGAGATAGCCAGGGGTATATGCTGGAGGGCCTCATAATCTTGGAAAAGAATGTAGATTTTATTCCAGACGTAATGATGCAATGGGAAACCACTGAAGGGTTTTAAGAAAGGTGGTGATACAATTTCATTTACATTTAAAAGTGTTATTCTGGCTGCTGTGTGGGGCTAGAGCTAAGTGGGTTAAGAGTAGAAGCAGACAGACCACTTAATACTTTTGTTTTTCAGGAAAAAAAAATTATGGAGCTTGATATAAATGGTGTTTGTTCATGTAGAGATAATGAGAAGTGATTAGAGTCAGGATACATGTTACGACCGCAACTAATAGGACGTTGTTACGCATTTGTGGGAAATCTAAGGAAAAAAGGGAAAATAGAATAATGCCTACTTTTCTGACCCAAGGAAGACTCAAGAGTTCTATTTCAGTCCTGCTAAGTTCCAGGTACCTTTTACACATCCATCCTATGGTGCAGTGTACTAGGGAATTGGATGTACAAATACGGTTCTCAAGGAAGGATTCAGAATGGGAGAACTCTGGGAATTATCAGCCTTACGTATGCTTTTTATGACCCTAGTACCAGGTAAAACCACTGGGCTGAGAGCACTGAAAAGAAGATTCCAGACTAGGCCCTGAGACAGTCAAAAACAGAGTGGAAGGAAGAGGAAGAGAATCCAGCAAAGGAGGCCAAAAAGAAAAATATGGTAACTTAGAAGGAAATCCAGACGTGTGATACCCCAGAGGGCAAGAGAAGGAAGTATGTCAAGGAGGGAGTAGTCATTTGTACCAAAGTAGCTGAGAAATTGAAGAAGACAAGACAGAGTCGGGTATATGCCATAAAACTAGCATCTATATAAGCAATTAAATAATCAACTTGGAAATCAGGCTTCCTATATTTAATTTCTCTGTGTAGCATTTTATAGTGATTTACAATAAAAAGACATACAGTGCCTGCGATATAAAGCCAGTTTTTCCTCCTACTGTGAGCTAAGTTCTACTAGTCATCTCTTAAGATCATTCTTCTAGACTTAGGGCATGAAGGACAAAGCCAAACTTGTTTCAATAAATCTCTTAGGTTCATGTTCTAAAGGAAACTAGGATTTGATGTGTAAAATTAATAATAACCAAAATGAAATAAAATCATCCATGCTGTCGTTTCTTAAATGTTTTCTGATTTCAAGGCTTCCCAAGACCCAGAGAAGCATGGCTTTGTTTAAATAGCCAAACAAAGAAAAGAAATAAGACAATTACACCAAAGACCACCATTTCTGCAAAGAAATATGGAAAGAAAAGCAGTGCAGACAACTGATAAATTAGTGTTCAAATGGAGAAGAGATTTTGTATCTCCAAGAGATTATTATTTCACTCCAAAGCGAAGTGCAGGCTCCATTAACTATGAAGTATGCTTTTTATCATATTAAAAGTGGTATTACGGGGTGCTGATCTTGTGATGTTAATGTTAAAATACATAGTAAAAGAAACTAAATGTAATTCAAGTAGCAATGGGAAAATAATTAGGCATTTTAGATTTAATACCATTTTTTGAACTAAATTTAATTAATAAATTAAATCTTTGGTCTAAGCCAGACATGCTCCTCAAATATTTTCACATTTCTTATATCTACAGCAGACAGTCATCTTTTCAATATTATGTTCCTCCCACTTCCAGTAAACTTCAAAGTTTCCTCCCACTTCCAGTAAACTGCAAAGTTAAAGTATCCAGCTTTCTACTGAGAATATCTACAGTTACAAATTATAGCAGAATGGGTCTAGAAAATGCCAGCTAACACACTCTATTCTGGACACTCTTTCTGTACTGTTTCAGAATTTGTACCATCAACCCTCAGATCTACTGACCCTGTCATGCTGAGAATTTCCTAGTGTTGAAATTTGTAGATTCCCATACATGGCTTCCCTTGCCAGTCAGTTGTGTATTAGAAAAACTAAGGAATATCTCAAAATTGACTGTATTTTCATTTGCTATTTGAATTTGACCTTTAAATTCTGTGAATACATTGTTCATGAATTTCATTTTCCATCTTTAAAAAATCATACTCCAAAATAATCAATTCAGCAATTATTTTCTTAGGGCAATAAAGCTGAATAAACATGTGGTGTGTTGGCTAACTGTAAGCATGATTTTCTTGCTTTAAAAAAATTCTAGTCTATCCTTGGTAAAAAATATTTCCAACTTAGGGTAGGGGAGTGACTCAGGTTAATTTTATGCAGATCACTTCTTTTCCATATATCAATCCTAAATTAATACACTAGGTGCTCTGCAGCCAGCGTGTTTGCACATTGATCTTGGCCAGCTTGTTTACAGTGTTTTGGCAAGTTGCTGATGTACTTCTCCCTGGGGATAGAGCAGGGGTTAATTGCTGTTAAACTCTCAGTGCCAAGTAATGGTTCAGCCTCTCTGCTACATTAAAGATGACACTAATAAGGAAAGAGTGCAGTGGATTGCTCTATGTTGAAAATTGGACTAGTGGTGACAGAAACTTGGAGCAGAGCTGATGTAATAGGAAGGCTATAATGTAATTATAACTGCTGAACATGTGTCATACCAAGTTAAATGATACATTAATGAATCAAAACAGGTGATGAAGTGTTGCTCTTTCAGCGGATAGAGGTGCTTTCAAGGTTAGATTGCCATTAATTTAATAATCTGTAATATGGATATTCTTCAAATCACAAATGAAATCAACCTTAATGCTTTCACACAGCATTGCTTCTTGAGTTTCAAATAGATCAGACAAAAGAAACAAAGCAAAAGTGAGCAGAGTTCAATGCAATGCATTCTGTGTTTAATTTTGTAAGAATGGGTTTTACATTGTAAGGTGAGTGGTTGCCCAAGGCCGCCTTCTTGTCCCAGTAGACTATTTAATCATTTTAATCCACAGCTAGCCAGCCTGTAACTCACTAAAGAACATATACCTTTAGAAGCAAATATATACTACCTTTCAAGCAGGCCAGTATCTATTATCTATATATAATAAACTAATATGCTTTATCTTAAATTCACAATATGTAGAATATAATAATTTGCCTGAAATCTTCTAATCCATTATGCAGTAATTTATTTCTTTATTTTTCTAAGTATATGTAAATCTTTCAAACCCATTTTCCTTATATACATTCTTCATTGATTTTGAAATTCATTAACAATAATGGATAACTAAGTAACCATGATTCTTAAATTATCCATCTGAATTCTTTGATAATACCAATATCATGATTGTTCCTAGGTTAAGAGTTTTTAGAAGGCTGGTAATACAATATTATTTGTACTTAGAATTTAGAGTCACAAATATGGATTTATTGAAAAAAAAAAAAAATCATCTTCCTGTTTAAGGACTGGGGAACTCAGTATGTTACTTTATTTACTCTATTGGGCCCTATGTTCTATATAAGGTATTTTTTATAACAAGTTAATTTTCATATGTTGGACCTACTCTATGTTGATTTTCATTCCATAAGGTTACTAATGAATTTTAATTTTCCCATATATTCCCTTCTGTTTGTGACAAGCAATTATTGTTGTTTGGTAGTATTTTACCAAATGATTTAAACCAATTACAAAAGTAAATGGCTGATTATTTTTCACAAAGCAGTACTGTGATAAGAAGCCAGAAAACATGAATAAAAATAAAATAAAATCCAATAATTTTGTAATTCTTTTGAAAGATAACCATAAAATTTTCCTTACACAAGAGCTCCAGATGAATTTAATCTTTGTGCATATTCTCAAGAGAATTAAGCATATATGGATATTAACAATTGTATTCTTGTTATTGTCATTAATAACAATAAAGGCTGTCACTTGCAACAGTCCATTATTAAGGAAAATATACTAACTTTTTCATATAATTTAGATCACTTCAATATACAACTAAGCAGTCTATAACTGTCATGGGAACAAAGAACTTATAAAATCAAAAAGAAATTTAAAAACTAATTACCTTAATGTAGCCCTTGCATTGTATTGTATCTGATCACATGTCTCCTTCTTGGGAAAGAGAGCATACCATTATTTCTATAAGGATATGAGCTACCTTTGCCCCTACTGCTCCTGTACTTCCATGAGAAGAACTGCTCTGTTAGGTCCTCAGTGAGGACGAAGGAGTAGATTTGGAAGCTAGTCTTGATGTAGAGGGAAGGGACCATGGTTGGTGGAAGATTTCTTGGCATCAGTGATCTATGACTTGCTTTTACCTTCACTTAAGGTGGGAAAGACTGCATGAAGAGCCATGCATTTATGAGCAACATCCAGCCTATGTAAAGGCGTCTCTATCAGAAAGGTAGACAAATTAATGGAAAAATACAGAATTATTTGAAAATTGCAAAGATGGGAGTTGAAGCACAAGTGATACATGAAATGAACACTTATTCCAACACTGCTGGGTTTGGTTTAAGAGAGAAAAGGACATACACACACAAACATAGGCAGAAGGAGAGAGGGAGGGAGGGAAAGGAGTGTTCTGAGAAAAGTGATTCCAGGGCATCTTTTAAAAATTGGATTAACACAGAATATTAGGCTAGAACATAAATTTGGTAATGTTTTAATAACAAAGGTAATACTCATGGAATGTGGAATTCTTAAGGGTGAAAGGAAAAAGATGAACTTGGAGAAGAATGGGGCCAATCACAAGTTTTATTTTATCCTAACAGAGGGAACCCAAAGGAAGATTATTTGTGAGAGAAGGTCATACGCAGATTTGCATTTTGGCTCACTGTTTAGTGTGAAAAATGGCTATGAAGGAAGAATTATGAAACAAGGAAACATATAAAGAGAGGGTTAAAATAATATCATAAGAAGTATATAAAATGAACTAAGACATCAATCATGGATCTAATGCATTTACAAGATCTGAGACGATGTTCAGAATGCAGAACTTTTATTATGTGTGTAAATAATTGTAGTGGATAAGGAATAGAAGGAATCAAGTTGGACCTTCCATCTTACTCTCACAGGCAACTAAATGACCTTTTCCCAATGTATCAGTCAGGTTCTCCAGAGAAACAGAACCACCAATAGGGTGTGTGTGCGTGCGTGCGTGTGTTCACACGCACATTAAGAGATGTATTTTAAGGAATTGGCTCACGAAAATTGTGGGGGCAGGCAAGTCTGAAATCTGTAGGACAGAACTGGAAACAGTAACTGATGTCTTAATCTAGAGGATAAATTTCTTCTTCCCAGAGAAAGCTCAGCTTTGCTCTTAAGAGCTTCAGCTGACTGGATGAGCCCACCCACGTTTTGGAGGATAATGTCTCTTACGTAAAGCCAACCGATTGCAGATGCTAATCACATTTAAAGATATCTTTGCAGCAAAATCTAGACCTGTATTTGACCAAATAATTGGGGCCCATAGCTTAGCTAAGTTGACATAAAATTAACTATCACACCTAAAAACAGGAAAATATAAGAATGAGGAAGGAATATGGAGAGACTATGGGACATCCAAAATGTACTTGTTGTTATATATCCAGAGCTCAGAAAATATTTCATTCAATAGATACAGTTTGGAATCATCCAGGTAGAGGTGGTAGCTAAAGCCATGAGATGGGATAAACTCATCCCGCAAGTGTGAGAGAATAAGATCAAAGCCTAGGAGTACCACCATTCAATAGCTAGGTAGCAGGAAAAGTCTCACTCCAAGGGAAGGAGAGTTGTATTTTAGGAAGCAGAGAGAGGTTAACAATGTCAAATGGTGATGAGAGGAAGTAATATATTGCTTAAAAATGGGTATTGACTTTAACCTCAAGAAGATTATTAGTGACTCTGACGAGGGAGGTACAGTGGCAGATAGTGGAGATGAAGAAATGCAGAGAGCAAATGTACATTACTCGGAACTGCATTTTCTCCATGAAGGGAAAGAGGGAGAATTCCACTAGAGAGTGACATATGGTTGGCAGACCATACTATCTTTAAATAAGGAGGAACCTTGAAATTGTTTATATGCAGAAGGGAAACAATCAATCAGTATGGAGGAACAAAGATATAGCAGAGGGGTAAGTGGGATAATTAATGGGGGAAAGTAGGGTGGATGCAGGAGGATTTAATTCCAAGTAATGGCAGAAAGATCAACTTTCATACAAGAGAATGCCAATTCTTCCATGAAATCAAAAGGAATCATGGATGTTGATGGTTTGGAGTGGGATTTTCTTCTTGTTGGTCTTTTTTATTTGTTTGCTTGCTTGCTTTTAATGGATGTTCTGTGGAATAGGAGACAAGTGCTGAAGTGAATGATCATAGACATAAGCAGGGACTTCAAGAAATGGGTAAAACAATTGAAATAGTTGCTCAGATTATGTGAGAAGTGTTTAACTGGGTACATAGGGAAAGCTTAGAAGGCAGCATTGATGAAGGAGGTGCATTTCAGTTTCAGAAGAGAGGTAAAACTCTATTGGAACCATAGTATCACTTATCTCCAAGATGAAGTCAGAGCCAATTCAATTTAGTTCACCCTTTTCATTTTTTTTAACTCAATTTTTAAGTCAATTTCATACTTATTCCTATGTATTTACTATTTGGTTTGGAAAAGATAATTCCTTGTCTCACATGCGTTTCAAAAACAATGGATGAGGCCAAACATGAATATCGGGGGAAATAAAAGATCAAATGAAATTATCTGTGTGCTATTTAAAGGCCATCTGAGGCCAACATGTAGGATCACATAAATGGGGCCTTAACTTACAAAGATTGCTACAAAATAAATTGGGTGGGTACCATAATTCACTGAAAATTGCTCCTTGAGTTGTTGCATGCTCCTGCTGACAGAGAAGAAGAGAAAGAAAAAACAAAACAAAACAAAACAAAAAACCACATACACACAAAAACCTCAAGTCAGCAATTGTGGTTACTGTCCCTTTACATTCCTCTAACTATTTAACTTTTTTTTCTGAATGGCACTCAGATTGATATTAGGTTTTTATGATTTTTGCCAGATGATTCATGTTGTTTTTCAACGTTATGGTTTAAAAAGGAAAAATTTAAAAGTTGCTTGAGAAAGGATGTCTGTGTATTATTAATGAGGACACCATCACAATCTAAAATAACAGTTACTATCACTTTTATATAACACCTTTCCTCCAAGTGTTTTATTTTGAAACTTATCTTTATTATGGCCCTAACTATTGTCTCTGTGGTTTAGTATTTCAAGTTATGTAACTGGGCTTTGTTTTATGATTATACTTGCAATGAAATACATTATATGGGATATGTTATTAGCTAAGGCAATTAAAAAAATGGTTGAGACTATATGCTAAAGATTTACAATGACTGACGAGCACTGACACGATGAGAGTGATTCTACTAATAAAGCATTTCATAATTAAGGAAGTTATAATTTGCTAACAGGGCTCACAACAGCTGCCTGTGGAATAAGACAATATGCTTTTCCTCTCCCCACTGGGTCTAATTCCCCAGTAACCTTATTGAAAATGTGCATGGGCTACAAAACTAAAGATTAACTGTCCAGGGACCCGCTTCCTGGAGCTTATTTGAAGATTAAATCAAATGGCAGGCAATATATATTTGGTAATACAGCTTTGTTTCAGTCTTTTCCCACATAGTGGAAAGTGTGATAGAAGGAGATGACACTTTATAGCTGTTTTTTTTTTAAAAAAAGATTTTCCTAAATGAGAAATAGTTTTGTTCTCATGCTGAAATTGGAATGAATAATTTATTTCTTCATAACCAGAAACATCTTCTGCTTTTTGAACACATAAAGAATCTCTAATTACAAATTATCCATAATTACAAATTGTTCAGCCTTTTAAAAGGTGATTATTATTATCTATTTATTTCATAACAAATGCCACTAAAGGTGATAAATATGAGCTTAAAATGCCAGCTGAGATATCGTAACATTTTAATTAAAGAGCAGTTCAAACATATATATAAATGCATATTTAAAAACATAGCTTTTAAACTACACATTAGTAAATGGATTTCTACTTAACAAATCAGAGAAAGATGGATGAAGACGTTCTGCTTTTAAAAATACTATATTTAGAATGCCTGTGCAGAGACACTGAAATGTGATTTGTCCTCATACCAGACATCTGAAGAACAAGTGACATTCTTACACAAAATCCATATTGGTGATGTATTTAATTACAGAGCTGATTGAAATTGACAGCTTTAGTGACCTGCGTTTGCACTTGCGGTGATTGATGTATGCTTCAACTCCGGTTACTTCTAAACCAATTCACATATTGCTCAATACTATAATATCATCCTGTCAAATTGCGAACTACATTTTTACAAGTGCAGAGAGTGGAGAGAGTACATGTTTAATTAAAATGAGATAGAGATGAATTGTTTAAAAACACCTTACAACTGTTAAACTGGGACTATTCTTATTTGAAAGCAGAGTGAAAAAAATCCAATACACTTACTCAGGCATTTATGTTCCTTGAGTCATCTTTATTTTTAGAAAATATAAACTTGACTGATATTAATGGTTAAGAGAGAGGCCTCAGAAACCTTAGCCTGCTGTCTCTAAAGCCTTTATTTTCTTAGATATAATGCCAGCCTTTAGATATAAGAAAATAAAATTAGTGTCAGAGCAAGGAGGGACCTTAATTCTTGTAACCCAAATTCTTCTCGTTTTTTCTGCTGTTTCTTTATTCCTCTGGCCAAAGAGCTGATGCTCAAAGAGGTAAGATGCCTATAGAAAACACAAAGTTGCTTTTACTGTGTAAATCTGGGACTGGACTACACATCATTTCATTCCCAATTCAGTGTACTTTACATTACCCAGAAATCCATTCTCCAGACATGTTTTCACTCCTTAACTCAGCTTATTATTGGTGGGCATATTAAGATCACAGCCTTTGTTACCAAGTGATTCACTAAGTTTTGAAACTTTCAACTATATCTGTAATAATCATAGCAATAACCATTGATTGAATCTTGCTATATACCACAGACTGAAATAAATTCTCTGATAAGACACATGCAAGGTATGTGATACTACTGTCAATTTACCGGTATGTGCTGAGATTAAGAGATTTATAATTTTTCAGATGGCCTCATGCATGCAGTGGCTGAAATTTGAACCCAGGTATGTTAAGTTCAAAGCCCATAGCTTTATCTGACCGAAAACGCTGTTTTTCCATTCAAAAAGAAATTGTCTTAAATTAAAATACACTTCTTGACTATCAGGTGATAAAGACCTGATATCTCAAGGGGCATTTCTACATGTACTCTTGTTAGCAATAGAGATTCACACAACTTAGGTGGTTTAGTTTTGCATCTACTTAAAATAAAGATGACTTGGTGCAATGATCTCTCGGTTGTCTTGCCAGAGATAGAAATTTATGCCAGAATTAAATTTGTCATCTCAATACAGGATACTAGTTTTAATACCATGAGGCTCACTGGCAAATCTTTAAATATATTGATAAAATGATTTAAGTCACTGTATCAAGTGCTTAGGGAAATTTAAGAAAATTCTTAGTTTTCTGAAGCTTTGATGAATTGGACAGGAACAAGCACAAATTTTCTTGCTAATCCTACTGAGTCAAAATTTCTACTTCATACTTATTTTTTCATTCATTTCATATAGCAACTCATCTTCTACAACACTGCTTCAATTAAGGCACTCATAGACCCATGCTTTCTCCTTCACTCCCTGAGACACCATGGAAAGATATCACAACATGGCACAGAAAATTGGCAGAAGGACATAACTAAAATTTAAATATTAGATATCTTTTTTACGTAATCATCTCTGAGACAAGGTTTGACTCTGTTTCTATTTAGACTATACTTGCCACCTTATTTCAAGGGCCTAATTTCTGTTAAGAAGTCTTCTTCATGTTGCTCACTATTGAGTTTTTTTTTGTTTGTCTTTTTTTCCCTTTTCTATAACAGAATGCCATACAGAAGAGCAATAATTCAGGGCACAATTCATATATAGCACATAACATTCTCTTTTGTTCTAGTCCTCTCCCATTAATTGTCTGATTTCTGATCATAAAATATACGGATAAATCTTATTTAAAAATTGGTAGCATAAATAAAAATGTATTATTCACATTTCTTCCTTAAACTCCCACAATACCACAAGAACAGGTAAGTAATAAGAATCGTATAAATCCAAAATGAAAGAAAAAATGAATGGGTAGAAGAAGTAGCAGCTGAGAGATACCAGCACATTTTTAGAAGGAGTTTTACAAGTGTTTTTTCTTCTACTGTTCTCTGGAAGAATTTGTGTTACTTTGGGGTGATTTCTTCTTTAAGTGTTTGGAAGAATTCACTGGTAAGTTAGTTGGGTCTGAGGAATATCGATAGATATTTTTAAAATTATGGATTCACTTTCTTTAACATTCTTTTATAAGACATTCAGATGTCTTCTTTTGTCAGAAGTCTTATGTTCTTTTGCATAGAACTTTGTATATGTTATCAAAATTTTCAAACTCAGTAGATAAAGTTTCATAAAATTCTATTATTAAATTACGATCAATAAGATTTGTATTGATATCCCCTTTATCAACTGTGATATCATAATTGCACCTCATTCTCTGTCTCCCTCACCCACCCCTCTCAATACCACCACCCCTTCCCTTTCTTTCTGGTTTGTCTAGACAAGGATTTATTCAGTTTTATTAGTCTTAAAACAAACACATCCAAAAAAAACAAACTTATCAAGATCCCCTATTTTATTTTTCCTATTTCATTAATACCATGCCTTATGTTTATTATTTCCATCCCCTATATTTCTTAGTGTTTAGAGTGCAATTCTATTTCTAAACTCTGGACAGATGCTTACAAATTTAATTTATTAGAAACTTTTCTAATACTTTTATTTAAGCCTGTTTCCTTGTATACACTGCTAGAGTTGCCTCTCAAGTTTTTATGAGCTGTATTTTTATTTAAAATTAGTGCAAAATATTTTAGTTCCATTTTGAGTGCTTTTTGCCACTTTATTTAGGTGATATTGCTTAGTTTCCAAACCATTAGAAATTATTTGTCCTTGATTTATTTCTAGCTTACATTAATGTGGTCAATGAACATACTCTATTTCAGTCCTTAAAATATTGTTGTATTTGCTATGGCATTTCTTCCTCAAACTCCCACAATACCACGATTAACCAATAAAAATCCCTGTAACATTACTTATATCTGATAAAGTGGACTTTAAGGCAGAAAGCATTACCACAAATTAAGAAGGACATTTTATTATGGGCAATGGTCTATTTTAATGAACAATCTACATGTACTTGAAGAGAATGTGTATTTTCCTTTTTGTTTTTTTTGTAGTTTTCTACACATATCATTTAAAAATATTGCTGTTCAAATCTTCAATATCATATTTGTCTGCCTTTTTAACCAGTTACCTAGAGAGGTATGTTAAAATCTCCAAATATATTTATTCTGATATTGTCTATTTTCCCTTTAAGACTTTTTTTTTTTTTGGCCTTAGAAATTCAGGTTATTAGATATTCTACATATTCATGAATTTTCATATTTTGGTGGGTTGACACTTTACCCATAATAAAATGTCCTTCTTAATTTGTGGTAATGCTTTCTGCCTTAAAGTCCACTTTATCAGATATAAGTATTATTATATGGATTTTTATTGGTTAATATTTGAATTGTATAATCTTTTCCTATCATTTTACCTATTTTTGTTGTCAAATATTTATGATGTATTTTTTATACAAAGCACATAGGTACATTGAATATTCTTATTTGGTCTGGCAATCTTGGCCTTTAATCCATTTATCTATTTTATCTCATCTTTAAATCTATCAGCTTTCTATTTGACCTATCTTTATTGTATTCCACTAATTTACTGTCTGTATTTCAGCAGGACTAAATATTTTAAATTACTTCATTGTTCTATTACCTTGCTAGTTATCAATCATTTTACCATATTTTAATGTTATCTTAGATGTTACAACATGAATCCTTACATTTTTAATGCTTAATACAAATATATTCTAATTTTAAGGTAATTTGTGGAGTTTAGAACAATCTAACTTTTTTTGTTCCTTTCAGATTATTTGCTAACGTTATTATTTTCATTTTCTCTATATTTTAATTACACAGATATTTTAATTATTGTTCCATACTGCCAAGATTCATTGAAATACATCCATGTGGATTTTTCTGTTGCTCTTCATTCCTTACTGCATGAACTGAATTTTTAATAAGATCCTTTTTCTCTGCCTGAAAACTACTCTTTTAACATCTTCCTTAAGACAGACTTACTGGTGACACACTCTTTTTTTATCTGAATATATATTTTGTTTTGCCATCAATATTGAATGTATTTTCACTTGAAACAGAATTCTAAGCTTGCAGTAATTTACTTTTAATGTACTGAATATGTCATTTGTCCATTGACTTTTGGCTTCTATCATTTTTATTAACAGTCACCTGTCAGTATCATAATCACTTTGAAGGTAATGTGTCTTTTTTCTCTGGATCCTAAGATTTTTATACTTTTCTTTGATTTTCACAAATTTTACTTTGATATGATTTTGAATGGTATTGTTACTTTGCTTGGAGTCCATTTTTCATTTTGTGGTTTGATATCTTGCAAACAACATTTTACAGACATGGGGCAATAGACAACACAGGGCAGTAATCCCTAAGTGAGAAAAACATATGAAGTAAGCCTTCACTGGTCTAGCTTACTGTCTAGAAGAATATTACAGGCTATGGTCATGGAGGGGAATCCCAAGCACAGTCCAGTTGTCTCCCTGAGTTGAGAAATCAGAATTTAGAGTTCAGAGAGGAAGACGTTCCTGCAAAAAGCTTATATGGCAGAGCACCAGGGAAGAGAAAGCTGCAAAGGAAGAACTCCAGAGATATGAAACGTAAGAACATAAATGTGAAGAAACCACTGGGGCCAGCAAAGAATTATAAGGAGGAACAGGTGAGGCAATCTTTAGGGTTCATTCAAGACCAGAAACAGTTTGTGCTCCCGATAGTCAGAGTGAAAAAAAACTGCTAAAATACAGGGCATCCACTGAAATCCTCAGAAGTAGAAGGCCTCAGTAGTGGGGAATGGTGGAAATGAGCCCTAGACTAAAGGTTGTTCTGGATCCTCCTAACAAAAAAGCATGTTCCAAAAGAATAAAATTGCTCAAATAAATTAACTCTGTCCCAGAACAAAGATCAAGATAATTAAATAAATATTTAAAATCCAGTACCCAACAATGTAATATTCACAATGTCTGACATTCAAATAAAATTAATAGACATGCAAAGAAACAGGAAATTAAAACCCAAAAAGTGAAGAACAATAATCAATAGAAATATACCACAAAGTGTCACAGAAGATATAATTGGCAGAGAACTACACTAAATCAGCTATTATAAACATAATTATAAATATGATAAATAAATATATTCCATATACTCAAAAAGGTAGAAGAAATCATGAACATAATGTGAAAAGGAATGCAAGATGTAAAAAAGGCACATGATGAAAAACGTCTATGATGGAAGGATACATTGATGAAAAGTACAATATTGAATATGAAAAATCAACCAGATATGATTAATGATAAGCAATTAATTTTAAAATTTCATTAGTTTTATATAAACTAGAGGCCCAAGTATGCCATTTAGTTTATGTTCCTATCTGAAGTTTGTCTTGAACCTTCTTTCTGAATTTAACCACCCATTTAACAGTTATTGAAAACATACTGAACACTATTATGTTCCCTACTCTTGATATATTAACAGGCTTGTGATCGAGTTAGACTGTCAAGTGTAAAATTACTACACAAAGTGATACACGTTATCTGGTATGCACAAGATACTCTTGAAGTATGTAAGAGAGCCCTCTTGTGTAAATCGCAGAAAGCTTCCTAGAGGATACCACATTATGGAAGAATATGAGAAGCCAATCATAAAAACCCAGGTAAAATTTGTTCTATTTGTAACCTTCCTTCCCACAATCTATGCAAAGGCACTTAGGCAAGAAGGAGATATGAAAAGTTGCAGAAATTTTTAGTAGTTCAGTATGAATGAACCTAATACAGCATCTTGGAAAGATGTGGTAGAAGATGGGGATAGAGGGTATTGACAAAGAAAGTTGTCTGTATGCTTTTCTAGAGAGCTTAGGCAAAAACATGCCATAGATTTTAGAAGGATCATTCTGAAACAAATATGAAGAATGTATTGAACAGGGAGGACGGGATAAGTGCTCTGAAAATAAGGATACATGCTACTTAAACATTTAAGTTACAATGCCTCAAGTCACCACTGGCTCAATTTCCAGAAAATTATCTGCCTCATATTACTTACTAGCTATTTATGAGTATTTTCCAGGGTACAGATTTCTTATGTAATTCCCTCAGGTTTTGTCGTGTTTCTACTCCCACCAGCGACCATATCTTCTGACATGTTCTGAGACAGTTTCTCATAATAAGAGAATGTATAATCCTTTCCTTATTATACTAGTGTGGTCAGGGGTATTCATAAAAAACAACAATAACAACAAAAAAAACCAACTACATTGGCTATACTTGATATTTGGACTCATTATTAACAAAGCTTCACTGTTTGCAAAACATCAACATTTGCCCAAGATTTCTACTTGGTGCCTGGGTAGCTGAGTCATGAATGATAGATCTTAGCAATAGCCAGTTTCTGGCCCCAGAATTAGCCTTTCTTGATCAAGATCCTCCAGTTAAGTCTAGGTCCCAGTCTCAAACCTCAGGTTCAATGCCAGGAGAAAACATAACATACTTACACATATAGACATACACACATATGTAATCTTAATACATGATAAATAGTATATCATATTAATATTTATAATCTTATTAACAGCTGTATGTTTTTAAATGGTTTTATATTAGATTTATAAAATTGCTATATATAACAGTCATTAGTATAATTACACATACAATATTCATGCATAGGCAAATAATAGAATAAAAATTTACCTACAGTACCTGAAACATAAGGCCTTTTGATCTCCAGGACCAGAAGACGACAGCATTTTCTTGAGAATTCATTCCTTGCTTCATCTCTAGATTTCCATCCATGAAATTGTCCCCTTCTGCCTAAATAACACCTTTCAGAATTTCCTCTATTATTGGTTTGCTGATAGTAAACTCTTGCAGTTATTATTTGTATTGAAAATGTCCCTATCTCCCTTTCATTCTTTAAGGATAACTTTTGCTTGTGGAATATATTAATTGGCAGCTAATTTCATTCAGTACCTTGAATACATTTTTCCAGTCTGCTGGATCCATTGCAGCCTTTGAGAAATTAGTGGTTCGTCAATTGCCACTTGAGAATAATTTGTCTATTTTCTCTGGATGCTTTTTTAAATTTTTTGTTTCTTGGGTTTCTCTGTTATTTTAGTATCTGTATATCGAGTTTCGTTTGTTCATTTTTGTTTTTAAATTTACCCTATAATTTGTTGGGCTTTTCAAAACTGTGAATGTTGTCTTTCATTAGTTTTGGAAAGTCATCTGTAATTCTCTTTTCCTTTCTTGCCTTTACCTGTTTTTCCCTTCAGTCTTTTTTTTTTTTTTTTAATTTGACCAAATACATATTTTAACTTCTACCACTATTTTTGTTACATACTCTCTCCCCTAGTAGTTTCCACTGTCTTTTTTTTCCAGACTTCATTGCAAACATTCAAATTCTCTTTCGGGGTTTGTCCAATCTTTCTTTAATACTTGATTTGACTCAATGTTAGCTTTTGTATTTTACAGTTCTAGAATTTTCCTTCTTTTAAATTGACTGTCAATTTAATACTTTCCACTTTCTTCCAACATTCTCAAGTTTGACTTTTACTTCTTTGAACATAGTAATCATAGTTGATTTTTAGTCTGTGCCTGACAATTCCAGTATCTGGTGTCCTTGTAGGACTAATTCTGTTGTTTGTTCTTTATGGCTTGTTTATTCCATGTTATTTTGTCTACACAAATACCTGGTTATCAAAACACCTATGTTTTCATAAACATCTCAAAAATATTGAACACTTAAATGTCCCCTCCCATGCCTTTGTGAAACCTATTTCCCCACATCATCACCATTTATTAAATAGATCATCCATCCATGCAATTGCCAAAGCACATATCTTAGAAGACATCCTTGCTTCTTTCCCTTCTCATCCCACACAGCTATTAAAATCAGCAAATTCTGTGGATTTCTGCATTAATAAAAATTTAGTATCTGTTCATAACTCTTTATCACTACCATTACAATCTGGATTAGTCAGTGTTCAATCAGGAACAAGAACTTAATATAAAAAATTATGAGCTTAAAGACCTTTGAAAATACCACATGACCCAACAATTCCACTAGGTACAACCCAAAGGAATTATAAACAGGGACTCAGAGACACTTGTAACCAATATTCTCAGCAGCATTAATTTATGATAGCTAAAAGCTAGAAACAACCTAAGTGTCCATAAACAGATGAACAGATAAACAAAATATGCTACATAAATCACAATGGAATATTATTCAACTGTAAGGAGGAATGAAGTTCTGAGACATGATGCAACATAGATGAATACTGAAAATATTATAGTGAGAAAAATTACCAAGGCACATAAATACAAACAGGGTGGTCTGATTCCACCTATAAGCAAGATCTGAAATAGCAAATTAGTAGAGACAGAAAGTAGATTAGAGGCAACAAGAAGAAGGGAGCAGGATAGGGGAACTCTTGATTGGTGCATATAGACAGTAAATTTTGGAAATTTTTAAATAGAATAACTTTGAAAAGCTAGATGAACAGAATTAAAACCTAAATAGGTACTGAAATAAACTGCTCAAAGCTGGTGCTGAAACATAAAAGCCCATTGCCCAAGGTGAAAACAAATGAATATTGAGTCTGAAGAAGAGTGAATATACCTGGGAACACAGGACATGACCCTAGGGGATAAGCCTGGACTCAGCATCATGGGACTGAGAAAATTTTCTTGACCAAAAAGGAAGAGAAAGGAAACAAAAAATTTCAGTGACTGAGAGACTTCAAACGGAGTCGAGAGGTCATTCTGGGGGTTATTATGCGTTATATAGATATCCCTTTTTAGTTTTTAGTGTATTGGAATAGCTAGAAGGGAATACCTGAAACTACTGAACTGCAGCCCAGAAGCCTTGATTCATGAAGAGGATTGTATAGCTATATAGTTTACATGGTATGACTGTGTGATTGTGAAAACCTTGTGGCTCACACTCCCTTTATCCAGTGTATGGACAGAAGAGTAGAAAAATGGGGAAAAATTAAATGAATAATAGGGTGATGAATGTTTTATTTTTATTCTTAGTTTTATTTTTGAGTAATGAAAGTGTTCAAAAATTGATTGTGGTGATGAAAGCCAACTACATGATGGTACTGTGAACAATTGATCGTACGTTTTGGATGATTGTATGGCATGTGAATATATCTCAATAATATTGAATAAAGTTTTTTTAAAAAAGCCGTTGTCACTCTATGGAAGCTACACTAGTTGATTTTTTTGTGCTAGACTGCTGCAGTTGTTACTGTAAAAAAAGTTAACTCTTTCCTTTCAGTCTTCTAAATTTTGCATAAGTGCTTCTCCCATTGAATTATCAAAATAAAAACCCTAATGGAAGGGATTCAAGAAGGCCATGCTACATTGGGGAGGTCATAAAAGGGGGCAGAAATGGGCTGAGTGCCCACCTACAACAGCTGACTCACCACAGTAGTCCAAGCTCCCATAATCTCTACAGACCACGGTTCAGCTTCTACTCGTACTCTTACCCATCTCCAAATGTATTCTTTGTACAGAAGTGATATTCTTCATACTTTGTCAGATCACTTCAGACCACCTCTTGAAGCATTTCGTTCTCTTCCTTTTGCATTTAGCATAGATTGCTAATTTCTACCATACTTTAAATTCATATTGCTCCCCAAAGCCTGCAGCTCCTTTACTATGCTCCAGTCATTTTCATCTCCTTTTTCTTCTAATAAAAAATACTGTCACATGTCAGAACTTTGCATGTGCTAAAATTTGTACATGTTCCCTTTACACAGAATATTCTTCCTCTCTAAAGTTCAAATGGCATGTTACTTCTTACCCTCTGTGTTATATACTACCTCCTCACAGAGTCATTTCCTGGCTACCCTCTTCAATGAGGCATTTTCAGTATCCCTACCAACATAACAAACACATAACCATTTTATTTAATTAGGTACATTAATTCCATATCTGTCTCCACCAATAGAATGCAAGCTCCATGAAAATAGGAAGGGCATTTGTCTTTTGATCTTTGAAATCCCAATGCTGGATACAAGGCCCAGCACCAAGTAGGTGTTCAAGAAACATTTTTGAATGAATGAATAAATATAAAACCTTTGGAAAATGAGTTCTCTACTACATAGGACTGTGGTGAAGATTAAATAAATAAGACGTTATAAATCTTTCAAATTATAAAGTATTCATAATATTTTGAATAAAACGAATATAAATAAAGGGTTTTTTGTTTTTGCTTTTGATTTTTTATCTTAGACCAAGAATGATATTTTCCACATGGTTGAAACCCTTCACAGAACACTGTACTGGAACTCCACACAGGAGAAACTGATCATGCAAACAACTAATAATTAAAAATTGAGTACACACTATATTCAAATCTATTTCATTCCCCTTAATCCCCTATAATTTTCCTCCAACCTTCTATGACACACCACCTATTTTATTTAGCAAATTGTTACTTACTACTTTAAAGAGAAAAGAGATAATTAAAACCAACTCCCAGGATGTCCCAATATTTCTATTTCCAAATATTCACTAATGCAGACTTATGTTTACCAACTTCCTCCCAGATTAGTCTGGAATGCAAAGGGCCTCTTGTCACCAAGTCTTGCTGTATTCACTTCTGGCTTTATCTCATCCCTCCCTACCTCCTTGATACCCTCTTGCATCAACGGTACTCTTAATGTAACTTTAACCTCTCTAGCACCTCTATCTTTTTATTTATGCCCTCTGCAAATATATTCTTTTCCTACTTTTAAATCATCCCTCTCTTTACCCTGCATATGCCTCCAGCAACCATCTTATCCACAGGCTTCTCCTAAGAGTTCAAATACTTAGGGGAAAAAAATCCATGTTACTATCTTCTTTATCTTGAATTCATTACCTGCTGAGTTCTGCCATTGTAAGTCCATTTAAAGTGTTCAGCTTCTGATAAAAATTTAAATTAAATTTCATTAGACAACTTTCAGTCTTTTTTTTTTTTTTTTACTTCTCTTGACAACTTTAAAGGCATATCTTAAAAATCACTTTTGGCTTTCTTCCTACTTTCTGCTATTTCACTTTTATTAAATGTCTCTCTTCATCATTCCTAGTATAACGTATCCACTTCTAGATCTTCAAATGAATTATCTTCATTTGTTGAGCTTCATGTTTGTAGAACATATGCATTGGGATATCTCAGAGAAAACTCAGTATATCCCAAATCAAAATTATTGTCTAACCCAAAGAAACACTTCCAACTTTTTATTTTTTCTATCTTGGTTAGTTGTACTATACTTTTAACACATTTGACCAATTTTTTATTTCTCTTTTTCTCACTTCCCATGTCACACTGGTCACACACACATATATGCAAACACAAACAAGCAATCCTTAATAACTATTAAATTTCTTACATAGTCTCTAATACAATATTTCCAATTATGGTCTATGCCATTTCTTGATTGGAATTTTGCAGTATCATTCTCTCCATTTTAGGTCTTCTGTCTCTAGTCTAATCCTTTATTTGTCATTACCTTTCTATTTCTTTCTCAAAACATTCTACATATTCATTAGGCCCTACCTTAAATATGACCTCCCTTGTATGCATGTTTGATCCTTTATTTTAATTAATTCCGGAATTTTCATAGAGTTCTTATTATGGGCCAGGACTTGAGCAAGTAGCTCAAGCTAGTCTTAAGGAATGTATAACATAGAGAAACAAAGGAGAGTTTTATAAAAAAATAATATAAGAATATGGGACACCTGAGTTACAGTACCTATGTTAAAACTCCAGGGGCTTAGGTTCTTAAGTATGATTTTTAACAAGTTGTTGAACCTCTTTAGTTGTAATTTTCCTTTTGTATAAAATACGGATAAAACAAGTACCTACTCCATAAGATGAAGTGAGAATATTTGAGTTTATTTCAATTTCTGCCCAGTAATGAATGTTCAAGAAAGTGTTAGCTATTCATTTTTTGTTGTTGTTAAATATTACAGCCATGATGAGAGGAGAAAGTACAATTACAGTGGTGTTCACTAAATTTTCATCTTCTTCCCAGTTGTCTCTGGAAGTTGCCTAGGAAGGAGCTACATCTCCCTGGCTCTTTGCACCCAGGTGTAAATGACTAGTTCTGAGACTAGTAATGAGATAGAAACTGATGAGTGTCACTTACAGACCAAAGGTTTTTAAGAAAAGGGTGAATTTCGCTAATGTCACTACACAGAAAAAAAAAGGAGTTACATGATGAAAGGAAAACCACCAGTTATTCAAGAACATCTGCATTTGACTGGTAATAAGAAAACATTTACTACATAATGCCACTGAAATCTCAGAGTTTGTTTACCAATGCAGCTAACATTATTCTAAAAATAGATGTTGGGACATCCAGAAAGGAAGGAGCAATTTGTTTGGGGAAAGAGGAGAGTATATTAAATGCTTCCTCCGAAACATAATACGTTATCTTCAGTGTGAAAGATAAATACATGAATAGCAGTGTCACGAGGGGATATTTCTGGGATAAAAATAGTGCTTGCAAACTATAAAATAGCATGTGAGTTCAGGGAATCATAAAAGTTTGGTAAGGTTAGGGTGAGTGGTTGAGATAGAAAGAGGCACGACATATGACTGGACATAAAAATAAAAGCCAGACAATACAGGGCCTTGAAAGGCGAGCTAGGAAGCTGACAGGGATAGAGAGGAAGAGATATATTTTAGAAAACCCAAGAACCTACAAAATTGCATAAGTGGAGCAAAAGAAGAGGCAGACTTTCCTCAAGTTCACCTACCCCATCGTGGACCTCGGCCAGCGGCTGGACGCGTCCCAGGAGTAGCTGGTGCAGGGTACAGCGCGCTGCAGCGATGGAGGCTGACCTGCGGCTGGTGGTGGAGGGAGCACTCGCCGCTGAAGCGGAGGCGTGAGACTAAACAGGAGGCAGGCCCCGCGGAGAGAGAAGCTGCAGGCGGTGAAGGGCATCTGTGCCTCTTTGATCATCCCGCTGGTAAGCAGCAAGCTGGGCGTCTGCAACAGCAGGACCATGAACCAAGTGAAATCAAGCCCCAGATGATTGGCCTCTACTTGGGCTAGTTTTCCATCACCTACAAGAAGCAGGGCTGGCCACTCCCCTTCCCACCCCGCTTCATTCCCCTCAATTAGCCCTTCCCAGCCAAAAGAGGGCACAGACTTCTCAAAAAAAAAAAAAAAAAAAAAAAAAAAAACCGTTAAGTTCTTTATTAGGTCGCCATTTGGGTGCAGGCTACAGATTCTGAAAACAATATTTTCTTCTCAAATAGGCACCTATAACATACCTAATGATAAGCTTTGAGAGCTATGCTGGTCAAGACCACACACCAAACTGCTTGAACAAACCTTCTATCCATTATTAGACCATTTGGTTAGCATCTGCTTTTATTAGAGACCACGGTAAGTAACCATGTTTGTCTTTTCTATATTCATCAATCAGCTATATTCACCTGTAGTAGCATCTCCATAACAATCTGAATCTCCTTCTAGTAGATTCTTCTTTGTGTTTTCCATCCAGATATTTACCTTGATTGAAAACTCTCCCCTAAGGCTGTTCATTGAAGTTAGCTGTGGTAGAGGAGGCTTGGGATAAAAAAGGAATGGTTGTAAATTTTAAAAAAACATGTGTTCTGGGTAATACAGTTTTGTGTTGCATGTGGGTAAGTCAGAGATACCTAAGTGAATTAGTTCAGAGACATATACTCTCTATATAAATACAAAATACATAGAGATAGTTTAATCTATCTTCTGGCTATAAAAATGTCAGCTTTATTAGCCGTATTGATTTGTGGATGAGTGATTTCTTAAGTGAATTTGTCTCAGCTAGTGTTCCTCTATAGTTTTGGGATTTCCCTTTGACTATGGGATTGGATGACTGGGGTCTAGGACACCCACTTTTGAGGTAGAAGGTAGGAAAAGTATCCTTCTCATGAAATGATGGCCTTAATTATCACCTGTGTAACTTAGTTGTAATGATTTAAACCTGTGTTTATCTCCTGCACTAGTGCATAAGTAGAACTGTTTCCTTCATATTTATATCTACACTGCCTTATTCTGTGACATGGTTAGCAGTGTATAATTGGTTATTAAAGAAAGGAGCAATTAAATGAGTGAATACTGGGAATTTGATTGTTGGTTTGAATCAGTAAACCCCAGGCATAACATAAGTATCAGTGGGTAAATAATCCTGACCCAAACTACAGGTTAAAATGATAATACCAGAGGTCTTCTTGATAAAAAGGACTATAGTGGTCAGCTATTCCAAATCCCCCCACCTGTTTTGTTTTGTTTTTTTTTTCCACTAAAAATCTGAGTTTAGCATGAACACTAGCCATTCCAGAATCCCTTAGGGTCTTTTTCCTATGTGTTTAAAATTTTCCTGACACCAGAAAAATAACAGTTGAATTATGACCAGATGGCAAGAGAGCTGTGGTAATTTGGCTGGAAGTAAGATGAGCATTGAAGCATAATGAGCAAATTAGAGATTTAAATCTTTTCTATGAGCAGATCAACCTAATGGGGTGGACAACATTACTCAATGGATTTTTATGAAGTTTATTTATTTCCTTTAAAATAGTTACTGATGCATCCATATTATGATTTGGGGGAAATGTGACTGATGAATTAAATGGAAATATGTTTCAGGTATTATCTACTTAAAGCTACCCAGGGTGAATCCTTCCTAATCTTAGTATATAAGGGCAGGAATGATATCATTGATGTGCATAGCGAAAACCTTGGAAACAATCTTGTATTCTCTATTCAGGAGAGTAAAAGAGGATGAAAATCTCCCAATTGTTCCTTACCTTGTCATCTTTTTAAGGATTATGGGATCAAGGGAGTTTTCATGTCTTGAGACGTAATTCTGGTCTTAAAAA